>NC_081532.1:30016095-31224093 GCF_030273125.1 Centropristis striata
GTCCAGGGTGAACCCCGCCTCTCGCCCAATGTCAGCTGGGATCGGCTCCAGCCCCCCACAACCCCAGTGCAGATAAGTGGTTAAGGATAATGAATGAATGAATGAATGGATGAATGAATGAATATTAACAGTACCCTACCATACAGGCGATTCCAAAGCACATTTGCCTATTTATTAGTATTTACAAATGGACTCTCACCTCAAAAAACTTCCTTTCCATCTCTGGGTTGACGCCCTCTGTGCGTTGCTCATAGCAGCAAATAATGCAGGTCTCTGGTCCAGAGAGCAGCTTCAAGCTCTCCACCAATGGAACAATAGACTGAATGAAATAAATGATAAGTCACACTTTAAATTTGTTCTGTTTTGGAATGAAGGTGATGCAACATAACCTTCCAAAGGACCACAGGGCTCGACCTAAATGCTTTACAAATCATTTTGAGAAATTGGCAAACAATTCTTGGCCTTTGGATGCAATCAGTGATAACAACAATTTAACACATAAAAAATAATAACATGCAGAATCAAGACATGTTGGAAGTCATCTCTGAGAGTAGAGCTAATGAACAAGACGTCAATGCTTTAAGGGCCACTGGATCTGCACAAAGGTTCGGAAAACCAACATTTTAAAGGGAGAGAATGGATGAACAAGCAACAAGTGACTTGCTAGATTAATTGTTGAGGGTTCTATGAAGAACATGACAATAGCTGCACTACTGGTATTTTATATGCCAGGAACTTAAGGTGGAGACATTCACTGATAACACAAGAATGAAAATGTATTCTGTAAAGTGTCAGAAAAACACAATCTACGAAGAATTCTGTTGACTTTTTTCCTGTGATAAAGCTGGTATTCCTTTATGTTACACTCTCATAATTAGGCTGATTTATAACTGCATATTAACTCAAAATGGTGATTAAAAAAAACATATTTTGGCTGCCAAAAGTTGTAGTCTAGTTGCCAGACATTAAACCCTTTTGAAAAGTTAGTGCAAAGCCCTGTAATCATGTTTATTTTGAAAATTACCTGCTCATAATAGATGCAATCTGCCATGAGGACATACTGTGGGAGAGGGTGGAAATCTGACAAATCTTCACCCCTTCAAGGAGAGCAGAAATCAAACAGTTAGAATTTGGACATGCAGTATGTTGAACGTGCAGCCTGGATACATGACTGAAATCAAACAAACAAAATGCATATACAAACCATTTTAATACCTTGGCAGTAACAGATCCAGATCCACTATTGATAAGTGCCTGGTTTTCCTGGATGTTCAACTTGAGGAGCGTCTGCAAATCCTCCAGGTCTGTCACAGTAACTACAGCTCTGTGGGATTTAATACACAGAAATAATAACAGAACAGGAGTCTGTTGTTCACTCACTGTCAAGCAGTGGTGGAAAAAGTATTCAGATCTCTAACTTAAGATAAAGGACTAATACCACACTGCAGAATTACTCCACTACAAGTAAAAGTCCTGCATTCAAAACTTACTGAAAAGTATCAGCATCAAAATGTAATTAAAGTATCAAAGGTACTCTTAATGCAGAATGGATCCACTCAAATTGTTATATATACAATCATAGAAAAAAATATTGGACAACTTTTTTTCTTCAATTTCTTGTTCGTTGTAATGCCTGGTACAACAACAAAAATTGCATATAAGAGTTTAATTTAAGAGCTGATATCTGGCCCACGGTTTTCTTGATAATGATTTTGGTTATTATCAAATAAGCCATGTAAAATGTCTAGATATCAACTCTTAAATTAAACTCGTATCAGCTATTTTTGTATCTTTATTAGTACCAGGTGTTAAAATTAACAAGAAAATGAAGAAAACAAAAGGTGGTCTAATATTTTTTTCCATGACTGTATATATTTTAAATATATAATTGTATTATTATTATTATCATTATTGATGTGTTTGTTAATTTTCTTAAGATAGGAGTCATTCTAACTACTTAACATACTGTTATGAGGTTTCATTTATAAATATAGCTAATCACTTTAAATTGATCAAGTTTTTTATGTTAAATCTTGACCTGAAAAGTAACTAAAGCTGTCAGCTAAATGTGGTTGAGTAAAAAGCACAATATTTGCCACAACATGTAGTGGAGTAGAAGTATAAAGTTGCAAAAAATGTAAATACTCATGTAAAGTACAAGTACCTCAAAATTGTACTTAAGTACAGTACTTGAGTAAATGTACTTCATTATGTTCCATGAGTAAGTAAGTAAGGGAGTAGAAGCAGCTAGCTACTCGTGGGTGATACAACGAGTAATATATCGTCACACTGTTAAAATAATCGCCCAAGTAATTTTTTGTCCAAATTGTTTTTTTGCCTAAATCATCTCCTAATGACGCCGGCCACCTATGACAAAATCTCCTACATCCTCAGTTGATCAGATCATGTGATTTTACCCCTTTAAGATCATCACTTCTTTGACAATTTGCCACATTCATAGGCATCAGATAAGAACCCATCAAAGAAGAGCTAGAGGGAGATTGTTTAGTTATCAGTTCAGTTTATCAGTGTTTTATTGTTGACACTAATATTGGTAACACTTTACTCTAAGGTGTCTACATAAGAGTGACATGAGCGTGTCATAAACATGACATGGGATGTGTCATGAACATTAATGACACTTTGAAGTAACATTAATGCTCATGATACTTGTCATGTCATGTTTCTGACAGGCTTGTGTGACTCTTATGTGGACACCTTCAAAATAAAGTGTTACCATATCTTGCTTAAGTCACAAAGGCATGTCCAAAAAATTGCCTAAGTCATTTATTTCTCTTAAGTTACTTAATTTACACACAGTGTTATTACTATGCCAATAGCCATCCTTTGTTACATCCTTTTTGAGTGAAATGATCAATAAATATCATATGTTACACTTTTGGTGAAGTTTTTTGTGTTTCCTGCAAAACTTGAAAAAATTAATTAGTCGACTATTTTAACAAGGTGACGATGTTTTACCACAGATACTGAGCAGTTATCTCACCCCAGCGTTGCTGCCATCAGACCAACAACTCCTGTCCCAGCTCCTAACTCCACCACACTCCTGCCAGCCCACACGTTTACTCCTGAGGACGGATCATAAAATTGTTTCGTCTCTAAATATTTTGCGAGAACGATAGCTGCATCCCAAACAACACAGCCAACGTCTCCCAAGTAGCACTGCTTCAATTTCAGGGTGCTACCGTCGTTTTTCTCGATTTCTCTCACAAAATAATCATTTTCATCCATAACAGCCGCCATGTTGGCCGCGACAGGAACAAACCGGAGACTTCCGCTCTGATTTCCAAAATAAAAGCGTAACCTTAAAAATCAGGGCTATTGTGCTGAATGAACATTCATTACACATAAAGTATAAAAGCTTACTATAAAATACTGTACAACTGTTTTTAGATATAAATTGATTCAAGTTTTTAAATAAATTGATAGAGACTAGAAGCTATATCAAGTCTTTACAGGCCTCGACCACAAGGCGTATTGACTGTATAAATAATACATACACAAATATTTTTTAGAATAAGGTCATGACCTTGACCTCAAAGTCTGCCACAGGCTACAAATGTGACATCTGGAGAATAAAAAATAATGCTTATATTGCTCAGGATAGCACATTTGTGAAAACACTCATACACCTATGCTTTCGTTATTGTTCTTTATTTCGTAGCTACTACCTCTTTGCCCAAAAGTTCTGTGGTTGTTCTTGCTAAGCCATGCTTTGCCAGCAATAAACACAGTGCAACTGGGACACAAAGGGAAAAAAAATTTGACTTACATGGAAATTCCTGCATTCTGTTTTCATAGTATATGACATTTGTAGCTTCCGACCTAACTGAGTTTTTTTCTCCAAAAACCCTAATGTGTACAGTATGGAAGCTAATTTCCACCAGTTATAAAAATGAAAATGAAACTTGGCTTGGTTGAGAATTTTTGTTGTTGCACATATTAAAAGTCATAATTATGAGATAAAAAGTCATTATTATGAGATAAAAAAGTCGAAATTATGACATAAAAAGGTCACAATTATGAGATTAAAAAGTCATAATTATGATATAAAAGTCAAAATTATGAGACAAAAAAAATCCAAATTATGAGATAAAAAGTCGAAATTTTGAGATAAAAAGTCATAATTATGAGATAAAAAAGTCATAATCATGAGATAAAAAAGTCAAAATTATGGGATTTAAAAAAAAAATCGAAATTATGAGATATAATACTTAATTCTGAGACAAAAAGTCATGACTCTGTATCTCATAATTTCGTTTTACAGTAGTGACCATAGACTGTATTATATACTTTTGACAGTGTATGGCACTGACACTGAAAAAAGGTCAGTCTTTTAATTGACTTAACTGACATGCGCAGACGCTATTTGTTAGGATCTAATATGATCGCGCGCAGATTTGACCAGTAGGAGTGTGGCGGTTTTCGTAGCTAGCTACCGGACTTCACAGTCCATGTCGGCTTGTTTTCAGTTGTTTACTGGCATACTCGCAGAATTTTACAGACGTGTTAATGAGTTCGGTAGTTCGGTAATATACGTCTATTAAGCTGCCTTTACGAGGCTTTGACATGTTTGGTAGCAGCACAGAAGAGGTAGGTGACACCTCGGACGGTAGACAAACATGGGGTGTGTCCCCGATGGACAGAAGCGGACTAAATGAAACCACCTCGTACGGTCCCGCATCAGCTTCCTCCCCCTCACCCCACCAAAGTTTAGATGAAGGCAGTACGAGCTCCAGCCATGGTCCATCACTCCCCCGAGTGGCCTCAGGTGATCTTATGGTAGCCAGAGCAGTTTATACTAGCATTAGCATATCGTCACACTGTTAAAATAATCGCCTAAGTGATTTTTTTGTCAAAATTGTTTTTTGTTTTTTTTGCCTAAATCATCTCCTCATGACGCCGGCCACCTATGGTAAAGTCGCCTACATGCTCAGTTGATCAGATCATGTGATTTTACCCCTTTAAGGTCATCACTTCTTTGACAATTTGCCACATTCATATAGCCTGGCTAACATTCATAGGCATCAGATAAGAACCCGGCAAAGAAGAGCTAGAGGGAGATTGTTCAGTTATCAGTTTAGTTTATCAGTGTTTTATTGTTGACACTAACATTGGTAACACTTTACTCTAAGGTGTCTACATAAGAGTGACATGAGTGTGTCATAAACATGACATGAGATGTGTCATGAACATTAATGACACTTTGAAGTAACATTAATGCTCATGATACTTGTCATGTCGTGTTTCTGACAGGCTTGTGTGACTCTTATGTAGACACCTTCAAAATAAAGTGTTACCATATCTTGCTTAAGTCACAAAGGCATGTTCAAAAAATTGCCTAAGTAATTTATTTCTCTTAATTTACATAATTTACACACAGTGTTATTACTATGCCAATAGCCATCCTTTGTTACATCCTTTTTGAGTGACATGATCAATAAATATCATATGTTACACTTTTGGTGAAGTTTTTTGTGTTTCTTGCAAAACTTGAAAAAAATGAGTTAGGTGATTATTTTAACAGGGTGACGATATTTTACTTGCACAGCAATGGCTAACAAAATGAGGTTAGAGTAAAAAAGTAAAATACCACACTGACATTTCTGAATGTATGAGTTTGTTTCTGTTAATAGTTTTTAGTTCAAACTGTGGCCATCAAACTTTTCAATTCCTCTCTCAGAGTCAATAGACTAATTTCAACTCCTCAGCAGCCATGACCACATGATTCATTACTTTATAACTTTATTTATAATCATTTTATGCATATTATAGACTTAGACTTAGACGGACTATATTGTCATTCAGTTATACAAAAAATATGCACATTGAACGAAATTCCGTTGCATTGGCTCACAGTGATTGTACTCTGGAATGTCTTAAATAAAGTGTAAGTATAAAAAATAAAACTGTAAAAAATAGAATATTTATATTGTACAAGTGTAGCAGCAGAAAGTGTTTATATGCACAGAAATCAAGTGCAATAATTAAATTGTTACACTTTTTTTTACATAATACATATTTGTACATATTTATATTTCTATATTATTCTATTGTACATATCTATATTTACTTCAGATATGTTCTATATTTAATATAGGAGCGACTGTAACAAAGCTATTTCCCACCGGGGAATAGTGAAGTTCTTGTTTTTTCACTTTAAGCCCTTTAGGATACATTTTATTTGTATGAAAAGTGCCATACAAGTAAAGTCTGGTTGGTTGATTGATTGATTCTCTGCTCATATTTTGTCTTGACATAGGTCAGTTCCATCAAAGCTTCAGGTTAGGCAGGATAAATACGTCACTTCTTATCACCTCGGACAGCTCTTCCCTCCGCAGCCGAGGAGGAACACCAAAACTCAGGAGGACCCCAGGTTCTGCTGGGGCCACCGGCACACACCCAGCAAGGACACCAATAACGGATCACACCAGTACGCCAGCTTTAGATAATATTTGAACATGTTTATTGTTTATTGTTAAAAAGATCCCCATTAGCTGTCACCAAAAGTGGGACGAGCTAGTCTTCCTGGGGTCCACAAGACAAAACAAAAATCACTTAACAATTAAACATTGTAGACATTATTATATACATCATCAGAAATCATTCCAAATAAGTTATTACATTCATATCTATTACATTAATTCTCACTTTCATACAGTAAATATGTTAATTCACTACTCACAAATTTAAATAGTGCATTCTCAAGTAATAATTAAAAGATACTTTACTATTCAGTTCATGTATATTCAGTGGGCAATTATTCCAATAACTGATAGCACGATAAATAACTGTTCTCTTTAAGGCATTTGATTTTGGACATGGTAACATCATCTGACCACCATTAGCTGACCTTGTCACATAAGAATGAACCTGATCACATCTGACAATTTGGTTATATAAGAAAACAGGTTGAAAAGAATAGACAGTGTTTCTAAAAATTTTTGTTGTATTGCACGCCAACCTGTACTCTACCATTAACCAAGAAAGTTGACGGTGCATACTGATAGTGTTTGTTCTTATGGAACAATGTCATGTCATGTCAGCATGGCTGAAGCAGTGCTTGTAATTCTGATTTCTTTGTTTTTGCAGCAACAAGTTGCTCCTCTGCAACAACAACCTCTGGTGCCTCTGTGATTGTGGCTGTGGTCGAAGGGCGCGGTTTGGCCAGGGGAGAGATTGGCATGGCCAGTCTCAACCTCAAATGTCCAGAGCTTATACTCTCACAGTTTGCAGACACTGGGACATATGCCAAAGTAATCCATGCTTTGTCAAAAGCTATAATCTACATGTTTGACTGGCTGTTAACTGTGTTGACACTCAGCAGAGACACTTAGTCTCAGTCATATGTTTTCTGAAGGTCATAACCAGGATTCACATCTTGGTGCCACTGGAAATCCTGATGCCTGACACGGCCAGTGAGAAGGGGAAAGGGACAAAGCTGTTCAACCTCATCACAGAGAACTTTCCGGTACCAATGCAGAACACAAGTAAAACACACCATTCATGCAAACAAATACCCAGACATTTAAAACAAAAAGTAGCTTACTCACACTCGCTCTCACACCTATTGACATGTGTTGTTGTTAACTGTTGGTGTGGTAATGTGATTATGTATTTGTCAGGGAGTAGCCTTCACTGCTATCCAAAGGAAGTATTTTAATGAGAGGAAAGGACTGGAGTACATTCAGCAGCTGTGTGCTCCAGAATTTGGCACAGTCCTCATGGAAGTGCAAGCTAAGTACGCCACTGAGTACAATCATTTATAGAAATAGATGTACTGTCACACAATTTCTGTTGAATCACCAAATGTCGTGATTTGTTCAGGTATTATTGCCTAGCAGCAGCAGCTGCTTTGCTGAAATATTTGGAGTTCATTCAGAACTCTGTCTACGCTGCGAAGTCTCTCAAAGTGAGCTTTAAAGGGAGTGAACAGACAGCGATGATTGACTCAGCATCTGCTGCTAACTTGGAGTTGGTGGTCAATAACAGAGACCACAGGTAAGAGAGCAAGGCTCTTTGTGTGTGTAGTGCTTAAATAATCATGTACAGTAAGTTCAGTCTGTCTTTCCTCTGTGTATAGGAGCGAACATACTCTGTTAGGGGTACTTAACCACGCTAAAACACCTGGCGGGGCTAGAAGGCTGCGCTCCAACATTCTGGAGCCTTTGATAGATGTGGACACCATCAACATACGCCTGGACACCATACAAGAGCTGCTACAGGATGAGGAGCTCTTCTTCGGCCTGAAGAATGGTCAGATAAAAAGCACAAATGTTTTTAACCATACATTTAATATCGGGCATAGTGAAGTTAGGAGCATGTCACAGTATTTGAACATGTGTTCTTTTGCACTCCTCAGCCATAGGTCATTTCCTTGACATTGACCAGCTGCTCTCTGTTCTTGTCCAAATCCCAAAGCAGGAAACAGTACGTACAGTACTTTTAGTACTCATGTTTATACAAGATGATTGCGTTGCAATGGAATGTCTTGACCCGCAGTGAATTTGCATGTGTGTATGTGTTTTAAAGTGTTTAAAGAGACAGTTCCCACCAACATCAAATGCATATTTTTCCTCTTGCCTGTAGTGCTATATATCAATCAAGATTATTTAGGAACTGTGTTTGAAAGAAAGTATTCCCTACGCGAAACTGAACACAACAAGGTGTGTGGATTATCTTGAGAGGTCATGTTTCTGGAAAAAAAGAGATTGTTGTTTATGTTTGTTGACAATCTAGTTCCATTATATTTTAGGCAGACATCTTGACAGCTGGTATCGCTTTGCAGCTTACACCAAAACAATGTAGATTGATAAATAGTACTGCAGGAAAGGGGGGAAATGTATATTTGATTTAGGGGTGAACTGTCCCTTCAACTAAATGCCAAAAATTGCGTACATGTATATGATTGGTTTGTCTTTTCTTTTCAGGCACTTTTCAGTACTGTTTTTTTGCTGTATTTGTACAGGTTCAGGTTGCTGAAGCAAAAATTACACACATCATTCAACTGAAACACACATTGGATCTGGTGCCACGGCTAAGGGTCTGTGAAACTTCAAAAATAATCCCACAGCCATGGATAGAATGAGAAAAAAAAGATTTTATTCCACAAAAATATTGTACATATTATTATTTGGTTGGAATTCACATAGTAAGTGCTTTAACTATCACACTATTAACAGATGGTGCTAAAGAACTGCAACACAGCTCTGCTCAAGGCATATAGCACCTCACTTGAAGACAACAGGTACTTAACCTTTTACTGTGATGCACTATGTCTACAGTCGTCTTCCACTGTGTAATATTTGTATTCTCCTCAGGTTTGACATGATCCTAGAGCAAATCAAGACAGTGATTAATGACGACACTACCTACCTGAAGGGGAGCCTGAACATGCGCACCCAGAAGTGTTATGCCGTCCGCCCAAACATCAACGAGTTCCTCGACATTGCACGCAGAGCTTACACTGAGATAGTGGACGACATAGCAGGTATTTATTCTGCTTGTTCGGTTAATATCTTTGGTTGAGAATCTTTTGTTTAGTGTTTACAGCAGTAGTTCTCAACCTTTTTGAGTCGCGACCCCCAATTTAACATGCATGTTGTCCGCGACCCCCCCTCACTGAACAGAATCTCACATGCACAGTTCAGATCACCCAAAAAAGAAACAAGATGACCAAAAAAAGGAAACAAAATTACCAAAAAAGACACAAAATGACTAGAAAAGACAGAAAATGTCCAAAAAAGGCAACAAAATGACCAAAAAAGACAAATTGACCACAAAATTATTTTAAAAAAAGACACAAAATGATCAAAAAAAGACACAAAATGGCCTAAAAAGACACAAAATGACCAAAAAAAGACACAAAATGAAAAAAAACAAAAAACACAAAATGACCAAAAAAAACCATTAAGTGACCAAAACCACATTAACACATGAACACTTTAACACAGTGGAGACAGAGCTGACTTCCAAAATGATTTGGCGACCCCGAGAAATCATCTCGCGACCCCAATTAGGGTCGGGACCCCAAGGTTGAGAATAGCTGGTTTACAGAACAAAGCTTTTTGAATGGCATTGTGTTGCAAAGGGCTCGTGAACCAGATGGGGGAGAAATATGGTTTGCCCATGCGTACCAGCTTCAGCACAGCACGAGGGTTCTTCATCCAGATGAAGCTTGAGGGAGTGGTCTTGCCTGGAGGGAAGCTCCCCCCAGAGTTTATCAAGGTATAGTCCTCTAAAGGCAGGGAAAGAGAGAACACTGAGAGCTAACAGGCTGGCTACAGAAAAAATGATAAGCTGTGAGAGGATAAATTGCCAACATGGGAACAATAAAGTTTGAATCAATGAATAAGCACAAAAGCTGTGTCTCAACATCTGCCACTGCAGGTAACCAAGCAGAAGAACAACTATGGCTTCACTATTGCTGATCTGATGAAGATGAATGACCGCTGTGATGAGGCCCTGAGGGAGATCTTTCACAGGTCCTATGTGTAAGGAAATCATGATCCTAAGACTTACAAACATTTACAGTAATGTGATAATCATACTGTACTGAATATTGAAAGAAAGATTTCTAAAAGGGCCTCCTTTATTAAAGAATGTCTTAACTAAGAAATCATCCTCAAATCGTTTCTCTGGCACTTTTTTCATCCTCCAGAAATATATGATTATTCAGAAATGTGCCTCAATTCAAAGATTATCTTTAAATATTGTTTTGATGCCAGAGATGCGAACATGCTGCTGTAATCAATGGTTTTTAATCCCCAGATAAAATGCCACAGAATGTACTTCTTAGCTGACAACCAATTTGTTGAGTCACTCATAAAAAGGGGGCACTGCAAGTTTCTACATTTCTCCACCTAAGCAAGTTTTCATATTATGCTCTACTTTTTGTCCACCAGAGGGTGCTGTTTGTTAGCTATTTTCCTCAAGTGCTATGTCCCTGCAGCATCTAACCTGTCTCTTTACAGGGTGATATGCCAACTGCTTAGCACCATCCATGAGCACATCCACTGCCTTTACAAGCTCTCTGATGCTGTATCCATGCTGGATATGTTGCTGTCACTGGCCAATGCTTGCACCATCTCAGACTATGGTAAGTATGAATCACTGTTGTCGAGTGCCAATCTCAAGTCAGTCAAACTGTCAAATTAACCATGTACAGGTCTGATGTGTTGTCTGAGGGAGTGCTGTGTGCACACAAGGCAGCACCCAGCCAACGTCACACATGACAGCCAGAAACGGCTCCGCTGAGCTGGCAGCTCTGCTCGCCTCAGTTCTTTTTTTTTTGAGTGTGTGTAGGTCGTGGGCAGCACCAGCCCGATCAGCCACGTGGGTGGTGAGCGCTGGCCCTCAGCTGTCTGAAAGCGTATCTCCATAGACATGTGCTGACGGCCTGCCCCTCTCCATCACAGCCAGCATGTACTCAGATTACCCTTGTTACATAAGTGTGCACTGGTGTGCTGTATTTACCGAGACAAATCTCCTGAGCAGAGGAGCTAGCTGGCTGTAACCACTGCACACACCTCTCTTAAAAATCATCTTTTATTATGTCGTGACACACCTTTCAGTTAGCAATTAATTATACTAATTATAATAACTGAATCACATTTTCCTGGCTATAGAGGTTTGTAACATAATTGCCAAATACTAACTGATACTAGCTGTATTTTAATGCATTTTGATCATCCAGAGAGTTAATAAATAAACAAGAAGAGGGATTTTTCATTGTTGCTTTTTTTCTGCTGTGTCTGCCAGTGCGCCCAGAGTTCACAGACACACTGGCCATCAAGCAGGGTCGTCACCCCATTCTGGAGCGAATGGTTGGACAGCAGCCTGTGTCAAACAATAGCTACATCTCCGAGGGCAGCAACTTTGTCATCATCACTGGACCAAACATGAGCGGCAAATCCACCTACCTCAAACAGGTGGCGCTGTGTCAGATCATGGCTCAAATAGGTCAGCAGGAAATCTTTCAGTCTCATGTGAATTTGGATGTGAATTTGGATTGCAAAGTGCCATGCTTTGACTTGACTTGAGTTTTTTCAGTAATACCCATGCATTATTATTCCAGGCTCCTTTGTCCCTGCTGAGTATGCCTCTTTTCGTGTGGCTGATCAGATTTTCACCCGAATTGGTGTGGATGATGATTTTGAAACAAACTCTTCCACTTTCATGTTGGAAATGAAGGAGGTGTGTTGTTTTTTGCATAATGGCTGCTCACATTCTTAAAGGAAAAGAAACCATTAAATTATGACTGACTGCGTATTTGCTCCCCAAAGATCTCTTACATAATCCACAACGTAAGTGACCGGTCCCTGATCATCATAGATGAGTTGGGGCGTGGCACCAGTGCTGAGGAGGGCATCGGCATCTGTCACTCAGTCTGTGAGTTCCTCCTTAGCCTAAAGGTAGAGTACGCACGTTTACAGTCCTGCGCTAGCACTCCTTTCTCTAAAATGAAAACCAGATGAATGAGATTCTTATGTTCTATATTTGTCTTTTAACCTGTTACTGTCTATTGTGGTACACCTATTAGGTCAATAGATGAGTCGTAAAGTCAATATTGGAATGTTTAAGGTGTGTGCCATTTCCCTACTATTTGCAGGCATTCACTCTGTTTGCCACACACTTTCTTGAGCTGTGTCAGCTGGAGTCTCTTTATCCCAATGTGGAGAACCAGCACATGGAGGTTCAGCACACACGCAGCGCTGGCACTGGTGCAGAGAGTGTGGTGTATACATACCTACTTAATCGAGGATGCTCTGAAGAACGACACTATGGTACAGAGTCAGTGAAATCTTAGTACAGTTCTGTTGAAACTGGTCATAGAAATTGTTACAGAGCTTGTTTTTTCGCTCTTCTAGGTCTGAGAGCAGCAGAAATGACTGCACTTCCTTCAAACATAATCCAAGAGGCAAAGATAATTGCCTCCAAAGTTAACCAGCAGCTTTTGGTATGGTTCATGAAGATCAGCTTTTGACTTTTGTTGTCCAATCTTTGGTGCCTCAACCTGTCATGTGTGCCTTTATTTACAGTTCATTTTAGTTTTGTGACTTGATAGCGTGTCCCACATATGTGCAGCAGTAAGAAAGCTCTAATTTACGAGAAACAAATATTTGACCCTGAGAGAGCCAAATGCTTGCTGTGACCTCTCCTGACAGAAAGCACAAATATATTTGTGTGCCATAAATAATCCTGCTTTATATCAGAGAAGTGCTGAGTAAAGAGACAGGACCCATGGTGTGGTTTATTATTGCTCTAGGCCAAACATCACAGTGATCCGGAAACACAGAGGCAGAGGGCTGTGTACCACCTGGCCACCCGCCTCCTGCAGGCTGCCAGGAACTCCAGACTGGACCCCGACAGCTTGCGTATGTATCTGAAGGGCCTGAAGAAGCAGTATGAGGCAGAGCTGCAGGCAGCAGGGCAGCTAGAGTCCTTTGACACAGAGGAGGAATGAGTGATTTCTGCCTGAGGCAGTGATACACTTACAAAATGAAAGATCTGATGACTTCTGGGCATTTTATGTTTAACATATTTGATAATAAATGGATTTCTCTGAATTTAAATGTTCTTTGGTTTCTTTTTTGGACTTCAAAAATAATATGATACCACATTCTTTTTTTTTTTGAAAATGTGGATGTGTAAGATCAATCAATCAAACAGACTCTATTTGTATTGCACTTTTCATACAAAGGAAATGTAACACCAAGTGCTTCACATAAAAAATAAAACAGAAACAAGCAACCAACCCTCCACCCCAACACCCACAGCCCATCCCCAACCCTCCACCACTGACCCTCCATCCCACCCGTCCCATTATAAACAAAGCACAAACTGAGGAAGCGCCATCTCAATGTCAAGCAGTGAGGAAACACTGTAGGCTAGGGTTAGAAATGAATTAGATAAAAAAATAAAGTAAGGTAAGATAAAATAAAAACCAAAGTAAATTCTAATGATGACAACAAATAGTAATAAAGCTAGATAAAAAATATGAATATATATATATATATCTATATATATATATAGATAAAAAAGGTGATATATATATATATATATATATATTCATCTTTTTTTATCTAGCTTTATTACTTTTTGTTGTCATTATTAGAATTTACTTTTGTTTATAAATAAATAGCCTAATAAATAAGAGCAAATAAATAAAAGAGAAAATGTTGTAACACTAAGATGTATGAGCAAAAAATATTTTAAAATGGTTCAAGCCAAAAATAAAAACTGCCCTTATTCCATACAAAAATAAAATGAAATAAGTGTGGTTAGGTCAAAATATAAAAAAGATTTAAAAGGAAAAAAAATTAGTTCACTTAATACCACACATGTACCGGAAGTCCCATATAATTTTGTACTGTTTGTACCGTGGATGTGGTTTGTACTCGTGTTTTATGGACTTTGGGGAAGTGCAATGACCACTCCCCTCTTTGCTTTTGTGACTAGTAAGATTTATGAACCAATGTTGTCTTGAAAAGGCGGTGTTATCTCCTTTCCTGTTACCCTGCATGACAACTGCTATGTTCGGTGTTCGCGGATACACAAAACAAGCGCTCCCCAGCCGCCTGTCTATGACCCGCCCCCGCGAACCAGAAGCAGCAGATAGTGTGACGGATAGCGCAGCAGAAAGCAGGCTGGAGCTACAGTCTGTGGCTGGAGCTGCTCTGGGGAGTCAGGAGTCTGCCGGAGTCAACGCACAACAACGCCATTTCACCACCAGCTAAGGGAGCAGCACACTAAAGCTACAGGTATGCCGTGTTTAGCCGTTCTCGGCGATATGTTCTTTATTTCTTGTCAAAAGGCCGCTCGTCCCGGTCTTAGCGCGGCTAAGCCCTTTACCCAGGCCTGGGAACGGCCCTCAGGACCTGAACGGAAGAATGAAGCAGCAGACCGGGTCAGAGACTTGAGGAGAGAGGGAGGCTGGGTCACCAGCGGCAGGACGAGGCCCGGAGGGGCAGATGTCCACGCCTCCCTGCGGGCTGAGTGTTTGTGAAGGGGAATAAACTTGGGGTGTTATCTGCTAACGTGTTTGCCGGTCAGTTTTACCGCTGAAGACTTCTTGTGGTGTAATAATTGGATTGGCCGGCTCCGTTAGTACCTGGCTCACGTTAGTTGGCTAGCTTTGATGTTAGCTCGCTCATTCATAATGCTGAGCTCGAGCCACTCCGAGTGAGTGGCGACAAGCCTTTTCCTGTGTGGGTTTAACTCTTTTAACTGTCCGTAGCGATGCCCAGGCCACTATGAAGCCTCCACTCTTTAAACAAACATCCTTTTAAACATTAATTTTTGCTAGTCATGTCGGTGAAATGAAAGCTTATCGACATGCGTTCCTCTTCTTTCGCTTTCACATAGTTAATTTATATATATCGTGTGACTTGGGAGCTAGCAGGGCTAACTTAGCAAGGGAGATTAACGCTATAGCTAGATCATTTATGCTATTTCTGTGATTACAGGCTGTATCCACACGCAGCCTTGATGTAAGAACAGCTGCCATTACGTATCTTGTGCACAAGGCCGACGTGACTGAGCATGCTGGGACATTTGGTACTCAACTATAGTCAACTGCCCTTGTTGAATTTGGAGCAGGTTTGCTGGACATGAAAGACAAATCGAGGTGTTGTAACATTATTTCTGTATTTAAAATGATCGACACACGTGTTGACTACCCTTGTAGAATAATGTGGTGACTAGTTGTATGGTTGTAGCTTTAACACCGTGTCCTGATTACTTTAAGATATACCAAGTTTCGTTTTTAAACTAACTTAAATGCTAAATTAACTTTTTGGAGATCTTTGGAACCCTTCAAGCCCCCATTTGCCCCACTTTGAGAAACTTTGGCTTGGAGTTGATTTACATATTCCTCAGCTTGTGCCATGGTGTGAGTTCTGTCTTGTTGGCGTTTCTGTCAATTCCCTGGAGGTCTATCTATAGATAAGCGCTTATCTAGGCTATTGGTTGTACTTGATTCAATATGTACCACACCTGACCAGGAAGATCAGACTATTTCAAAGGAACAATACTTATTTGTTAATGTTTTCCCACTATAATCAGACAGCCCTGCTGTGTACTTTGCTACTATCTGTTAGGTTTACTACAGGGAGACTGATATCGTAAATTATCAGTTTGTCATCCTTACAGTTTAACTTTTCAGAGAGAAAAATCTCGCAGTTGACTGCCACCTTAAACTAGATAATTTGTAACTACCTGCATTCTTTGAAACGTTCTAAATTAAAGTTCTGTAATTGAAGAGGGTTTTTTGTGTGGAAAATGTAATTTGTTACACAGCCACTATAATAAATTGCAGGTTTAGTGACTTTACACTTCCAGTACTTATACAGTTATAAACAAATAATTTGGTCTGAAACTCGCTAGAATCATCTTGGTCTGATTCCTGTTGTAAATTACACTTGTGCTCTGGATATACAACCCCAATTCCAAAGAAGTTTGGACGCTGTTTTAAAGCGAAATGGAATGCATCATATTCAGAATGAGTACATATTTACCAAAATACAACTTTCCCAATTTGAATGTAAGATATTTTCTTTTTACTCTGTTCAATTGAATGTAGGTTTCAAAGAATTTACAAACCATTGGATTTGTATATGGCATCCCACTTTTTGGGGGGGGATCTGGTTTGTACTAGAGAAACTTATTTTCAATAGCTCCAAGTTTCTGGGCTTTCCTGGACCTTTGATGTGCCTTTTAGTGAATTGTTGCTGTCTTAAAGATTAGCAAGTGTAGAGTGCTGCATGGCCTGGTTTTCAAGTACTGTCTGCACAGCTTTTTGGGCTTGATAGTTATCAGGAGTTCCCTCTCTGTCCATGCCTGCCAAATCAGGAGGCCTGGCCAGCCAAGTGGCTAGATTCCGGGGAGCCAACAGCCCGAGAGGGCTTTGTCCTCTGGGCTCATTTTGATGCTGGGACAAGGCTCAGGCTGCACAAGGAAACTCATGCACCTTTCACTCTGAGGCCTCAGACTGAAAGAAAGCTAGCAGGCTTCAAACGTGTACACCCCTTGCTCCACCCATACCTAATATGCCAAGAAGCATGTTGCTTTAAGAGTTATTTAATAGCTTCGTTTGGTCTTACACGGGTGTTTCCTGGAACATACAATGAGTGTGACATAACAATGAATTTCCTGATTTGGTAGCCACTGAAAGTTAGCATTGTTGTCCAGTTCACTCATGGTGTGAATGTAGTACATAATGTACTATGGTATGATTGTAGCTTTATGACTTATGCTCTTTATTTTATAAAACTTTGGTCTACTTGGTTCATGTCCAGGTTTTAGACAATCATACTCTTTAAGCCACTGAGAAGCTTTTTGGTCTTGGCATGCTGCTTTTTAGCTTTAGTTTGTGGTTTATATACTGCCACTGTAATATGACACACTTCTAATAGGGTCACAGGTAAAACAGCTGTACAGCAGATAAAAAAATTCAAGTAAAGTCTTATATATGTATATATGGTATGTTTCCATAGTGCTATTTAAACCAACTGCTATTTGTCTGCTAACAGTTTGCCTCCAGCTGCAGCCTATGGAGTGTGGAGGAATGCTTGCTCTTTGACACAGATGCAACACAAACACAGAGGAAATGTATAAGACAAACATTCCTTATTAAAGCCTGCTGGATGTATTTGTCAGGGTCAAAGCTCTTACAAATGTTATATAATAACTCTTTAGTCTATGCTCAGAGGAGGAGATTGGTTCTTAAATACAAGCTATTTGATTTTTTTAGCATAAGAAATGTTGAATATTAAAGCTTAAAATTGGCCTTGTATGTTTTTGTGCATGTTGTCACGAAGATTTAATAATAGATTTTCGAGGTGGCAGTGAATCAGGGTCAACATTACACTATAGGGATAAGCCTGTCAGTCCCCAGGAAGCCCTGCAGTGGAAAGTTATTCTTAAATGTATTATCAGGGGTAATCTGCTTAATCCAAATTACTAAAGAGGTCTGCTCTACGACACCGACTCCTACGCTGTATTACTGCCACAGATCCAGGGTATCAGATGGGATTGTGCTGCACTTCAGGTGGCTCACTGTTGTTGCCACTTTATATTGTTGATACCACAATGCTGCTGTCGTCAAACAGGGCTGAAATTCTTTCCTGCTTTTCACAACAGTGCTTTTGTTTTTGTAATAAGTGCGTAAATTTGCGCAAGGCATTGCTGTGTGTTAGATTGTAGGAGGTACTTTCCAGATGCAATACTTTTTGGAAAGAGTTTTATTTATTTTATCAGAATTGTTAGAACTGTTATTGACTTTTCTTCTTATGAAATTGCAGCGCCACCACCAATGGTTTTCATATCAAACCTGCCATCTTGGATGTTATCAGCTTGATCAAACAAAAAAATATGTAAAAGAAAAAGGCTGAGAAACTGCAAGCTCCCTGCTTGAATGTATTTTGGCAGTGTTGGAATGTGTCTTAGACTTATCAGATTACTTGACTGTAACCGCATCAATTGATATTCACATACAGTCCACCTCATTTTAACAGTCACCATGCAACCATTTTGTGCCAAGAAATGACAGCAAAGCTTACAGTTGGTTTGCTTAATAGTGACTTTTGGTGAGCAGTAAGATACAATGTGTCTCAAATTACTACTGCTTTATCTGCATTGATTCCACCCCAGTTCACTCTTACTGCGTAGCCTTGAGGAGACAACACTTAGTTCCTAAGAATATCTTTGGCAGATGCTAAACTGATGAAGTCTCAGGACCCCTTTGCCTGTGAAGGAAGAAGAACCTCCTCTCCCTTGGCTTAAAGCAGGCAGGGGTCAAACTGCAGCTGCAGCAGACCACAGCGGGTGATACTTGCATGTGGGTGTATTTTTGCCTCTTGCAAATCCATCCTGATATGAGTTTAGAATACCACCACATCGTCTTTGTGGGGGCTGAAGGAGGGGAGTGACTAAATGAGACAGTGAGCCATCTTCCTTTTAGCCTAGTTGTCTCTCTGATGTTCTTGACCCATTTGGTCCCCTTTTAAACCAGTGTGAGTCAAGATTTCTGTCTGGCTCTTACCAAGCTGTGTTTCAAATGCCTACACTTTATTGTCTATGAATCTATATAAAGGTAGAGAGGATGTTAAGCTGTGCAGCTGCCAAGGTAGTGTTATCTAATTGGATCATATCACTAAGAGAGGAGAGGGTGTGAGTGAGTGTCCTCTCACTCCCACCCTCTCAACACTACTGATGTACCAACACCTCCACCTCCCATATCTCATATTTGCACCAGTTCACACATTGCAGGGTAGCTCTCATGGCTGACAGCAGTGGTTGACCTACTGTTTGATTTCAATATACAGCAGAGCTTTTATATGGTTGGATATTACGAGCAAGCTGAAATCACAAATTCACCTAATACCGATGCATCCGATTTTTGAACTGCTATGTTGTGTTTTTCTCCTTTGCCAGTCACCTTTGTTGAAAGAAAGCAATTACCATAATGTCATACATTCAGTTTGTGGAAAAATATTGGCAGATGCCAGACTGTTGGTGTTGACTGTGTGCCAGTTGGCCTAAATTAAAAGTTTTTCTTTCTCCTTCTCTGTAGAATGGCGGTGGATATCTACGACTCTCAGTACCTGCTTATCCTGGCCCCTTCCCTGGTCATCGCCCTCATGTTCCTCTTCTTCTGGCTCTTCATGAAGGAAACGTCCTATGATGAGGTGTTGGCTCGGCAGAAACGCGATCTCAAGCTACCACCATCCAAGCCAGACACCCGTAAGAAGAATGAAAAGAAGAAGAGCAAGAAGAAGGAGAGTGCCAGCGGAGGAGGAGGTGGAGGTGGAGGAGAGTCAGAAGAGGATCTTCGCGATTTTGATGCGGCTGATGGTGCCAACAGCTCCACTCTGGAGGTCGAGGAGGAACCTGAACCAGTGGCTACACCAGATCCTGCTCCACCAACACCTATTCCGTATGTGCCTGTTTCAGTGACACCTGAAGCTCCTGCTGGTCTGAGGGAGAGAAAGAAGAAGGAGAAAAAGGCTGCCAAGGCCGCTGCTGCTGCTGCCGCCGCTGCTGCTGCAGCTGCAGCTGCAGCTGCTGCAGCTCCTTCCTCTGAGGAACCTGAAGTGAACGGCTCAAAGATGGTCAGCCGCAAGACGGAGCCATCTCTGGCTGCCGGCAAACAGTCCAGCCCACCCTCTCCCCAGCTTGAGGTTCAGGTCCAGGTCCAAGCCGCTCAGGCTCCTGTTCAGGCTCAGACGCCTCCCCAGATCTCTGGGAAGAAGAAGGAGAAGAAGAAACAGAAGGCAGAGCCTGGTGAGTAGCCAGGACTACTATTAATAGTGTGTGTGTGACATAGTTTCTTATAGAAAAAGGGAAATTGGTAACTTTTTTAATGAATATTTCCCGTTAAAGTTGCAGTGGATGACCAGCAGCCAGAGGTTAAGGCTGAGCAGGTGCCAGCTCCAGTCAAGAAGGAAGCTCCCATTGTGGCTGAAACCAAAGTTCTGGATGGTGCAACCCCAAGTGCTACCAGTGGCAAGAAGAAGAACTCTGCAAAGAAGCAGAAGACTGAGCATGGTAATGGTGATACAAGCTCCCACTTGTGAAATTATGTTATCATTTCATTTAATATCAGAATTTCCACTGAAACCGAAGCCTAGCCTTGTCAGCTTAAAATCAACCAGCTTTTTTCTCAATTTCAGTAGATGAAGCCCATGTTCTGGCTGACTCTGCAGCTTCTGCCAACCACCAGGCAGGCCATAACGATGATGTACCATCCAAAGGGAGTGGCAAGAAACAGAAGAATGAGACAGACAAAGGTATGTAGCAAAAAAACAAAACAAGTTGGATCCAGTGTTTTCTTATTTTGTTCTGTTCAGCCATGTGATATCGTGCTAAACTGCATCCCTTATCTGGTGTTTTAACAGAGAACACAGAGGTGAAGCTGAAGGAGCTGCTGTCCGGTCTGTCCAGCTTGGCTCTGTCAGAGGCCGAGGCTGTCAGCGTGATGGCTCTCCTCCGGGAGAAGAGTCCTAATGCCTTGGATGCCTGGCACAAAGTGAGAGATTAATAAGTGATAGACTTGAATTAGGTGTTGTGACATTTCACACTATTTGGATTTGGCAGGAGCCCTGGTATTTGTAGTTGGACTTGCTATGCCCTCTTTTTTAACATTATGTGTCTCACCAACAGTCTGCAGCTAGGCCTGACCCAGCTGCCCAGGAACGTGAGAGACTTCTCACAACTCTGCAGGAGGAGGCTTCCATTGCCAAGGACAAAGTGAAACAGCTCAGCCAGGTCTGAATTACCATGTTTTACTTAACCCATAAGAACCCACGGTGACATGGGTGTCACAAACATTTTAAATGTTCTAGTAATGTTCATGTATGTTTTCTCAGGTAGATAAGTGTGTTTTTCAGTGTTCTACAGCTACAGTAGCTTGTTGAGAAGCCGTCCAATAAGGCAGTGTTATTTATATTTATTTGTTCTCGATTTATTATTATTTTGTTACTTAAAAACAAATCTGAAATGGAATATGTTGACTAACAGCACTATTAAAGTCACAGTTTTGATATATGTGGTGGAGATGCAAAGAAAAAGGCAAATTTGTGTTTCTGTAAGCAGAAAAGGTGTCTAGTTTATTCATTTAAAAATAAGATATATCATAAGGTCCACTTGGTCTATGGCATATCCCCCATCATTTTCCTTTTGAAGGATTACTGGGTCTGGGTTCTTATGGGTTAATACAGTACATGAAATTTACTTTTTTTTTTGTGTGTAGAGATTCCATGTGTTTTGGCCAGGAGCTTTATATGTTCTCTTACTTCTGTGCTTCAGGAGCTTCAGGTTGAGAAGCAGAAGACAGGCCGGGTGGAGGCCATGATGAGAGAGCAACGTGCAGCCATGGAGAAAGAACTGGGCAGCATGCAGGGCAAAGCACAAGGCAGCTACCAGGAGATCCAGACCATGCAGATAAAGGTGATTCAATACTGTGCGAAAAATCTGGAATTTGAAAAATGTGAGGGGAGCCAGATCTGTTGGCTTACTTCTTAAGGCTGCCTGGAGACTGAAGTTGCTTGTTTATGTGTAGTTCCAGCAGGTGAGGGAGCAGCTGGAAAGCCAGATCACTCGGCTGCAGCAGGAGAACGGCATCCTGAGGGACGCAGTCAGCTCTGCCACCAACCAGATGGAGAGCAAGTGAGTGTAACACGACCATAAATTAGACACCACTGTTCATGCTTTGCACATAATGTAAAATATTACAGTAAAAAGCTATTTGTAGTTTGATTTGTCAACAACAAATCCTGCAATAATTCCCCATCAACCATTTTCTCATCAGCCATTTTTGTTTGTGTTGCTTGGTAGGAATTCAGCCGAGCTGAACAAGCTGCGTTCTGAGTATGCCGGTCTGATGAAAGAGCTGGCAGACAACAACAGCAAGCTGCAGCAGGAGGAGCACCAGAGGAAGTCACTGGAGGTCAGCTACAAGCAGAACGTGTCCCAGCTGGAGGTACGCTAATCCAGATGCACAATTTGTTTATTTAGCCTGTGGTTCAGTTTCCCCAGCCGCGACAAAAAATGAACTGAGCTGTACAAAACCTGAGCCGTGCCGCACAGCTTCATATCTGGTTAGCGGGTGCGGTACCAAGGAAATGGGTGGAGGTTTTAGTGGAAGTCCTGTGGAGCAGTGTGGGAAATAGAACCTGGGTTGGGAAGATTGTGTTGGCTTGAGAAGCTGGAATGTTTGAGGCTTTGTGCTGTGTTTGAACAACACTTTTTTTCCCCTGTGAGAAACTCTGATCAGCCTTTCCTGTCTTTTCATTGACCACAATCAAAGAGTTGTTCAACACAGAAGAGTCTCGATGAAGTGACTGATGGCTGAGAGTTGAGATTTGATGACCGAAGATTGGTTTTCTTTATTGCACAGCTGAGGAAAATCAATTAAAGTGTCTCAACTTTGCAATTTCAACTTGATTCACTTAACTTTGGCAGTATCAGAGCTGTGTGTGAACTCTTGAGGAAAAGGAGACTGCTGAATCACGATGGCCTTAAAGCAAACCTCCGTCATTGGCCCTACAGTAACTATACTGACAGTGAGACAGCAAAAGTTGTTGATAGTACCTGGTACTTTTTTTTTTTTTTAGTACAACCTTGCTTGAGGTCCCAAAGCGAGCTGAGCTGATAAAAGAAGGTGGAGTTAAACCACTACAGACCCCTGATTGGTCAGAGAGAATTGTCAGTAGTGCGACACAAAACCACCCTGCACAAATGTCTCTAACAACAGCTATGTTTTAAATTCACTTGACCCAAATTTTGATAAATGGCATTCTCTGATCAACTGATTCACGTTGCTGTTAATGCCACAGCAGTTTCATGCTGCAGCGCTATGGTGAGCACCTGAGAATGTTGCTTGTACTATTAGCAGTGGAAAATTAAATGGAGGAAATGGGGATGGGAATAGTTTTATCGATGATTCAATAAATGATTTTTATCTATGACTGCTTATCAGTAACACTGAACTGAAACTTGTCCAAGCGTTCAGTTCTGCGGCCGTACGTTAATAAGTCAATGAGCTGAGAGTTAAGTTGGATAAAGCTACAGTTTGCAAACTGAAAGTTGCAATACCATTATAAAAAAACACAAATACAATATTATTAATTTGAGCATAACTAGCTTACTGTATCGAACCTCGCTAGCTGAATTACTAGGTTTAAATTTATCCAAAACTTAGTTAAACACAAAACACACTTAAATATGCAAGATTATTGTGAAAGCTAACCTCATGCCTCTTCGGGGCTAAAACATAAAACATTAAACTCCTTGACGTTATCTTTACAATGAAATCTCACTTGAGTTAGTTGTACGATCGACAGGAAGTCTCTTTTCGACCTTTTAAAATAAAAAGCATCCGTTATCAAAACGGTCTTTTGCATAGTACTGTATATTTCTCTTTTATTTTGCCCATGTACGCTTGCAGCGATTAATTAATTAAATGATCGTAAAAGTGATAGATGCTCAAGTTGGCAGGTTTCTTCCAAATGCCCATCCCTAGGAGAAAATGACCTGGTTGAGCCGAGCTGTACAATGCAGTGGAAACCTGCCATTAGTTTACCTGGTGGATTTGGTGGTGCAGCGCTATAATGTGTGGGAGAAAGTGTTCATCAACCTGGATCTATCTCTCCATCTCCAGGCCCAACTGCAGGATGCTAAGCGACGTTGGGAAGAACTGCAAAATTTCCTGCACAATGTCAATGCTGAGAGAGAGAAACTCCAGGGCTCAAAGCAAGGTGATAAAACGATTGTTACACCAAAAAATTCAATCATTTACCTTGTTTCTTCTTCTCTATATTGAAGTGAATTGTAAGGATACATTCAGCAACTGCTTGTCTGTTTATGTGTGGGTGCAGAGCTTCATAGTCAGCTACTGGCAGTGGAGACTGAGATGAACAACAAGAACAAGGAGATTCAGACATTACACAGCAGCCTGACTGAAGCCATGGTTTCTAAAGAGCGACTGGAACAGAGAGTGATGGAGCTCATGGATATGTCCCAGCACAGTATGCCTGATGACTCAATGCAAGCCCGGGTTCAGGTGAGCCGGCACAACATCATACGCAAAATCATCATGTTTTTATAGTCCATCTTTTGCTTTGGTCAGATTGTAGTACTCTAAAGTGTTGAATTTCTCTCTGAAGCAGAGCAACACATACTACCTGTGTACACTAATGCAGCCTGTGTTTAATAGGATCTTATGAATGAAAACAAAGGTCTTCAGGCCCAGAGCGAGACCCTGCAAGTCCAAAATGAGACCCTGCAGGCCCAGATCTCTTCACAGGTATATGGGTCAATCTCTTTTTACCTATGTTTAGTAATAAAAAGATGTATGTATGTATGTAGGCTAATAAGAATTATTAACTTCTCATTTAGGTCACCCATGTCTCTCACATTGAGGAGCTACAGAAGCTGTAAGAAACAATTTTGACTTTTCTCCAGACATGGTGACTGCACCTAAATTGATACTGTGGAGCTGCCTCTCACGCGTTCTCCCCACTCTTCCCCTGTTCTTTTCAGATTGGCTGATAAGGAGTTGCAGAGAAAGAGTCTGGAGGATTCTCTAAATGCTGAGAGGAGCAGTGCCGCCGCCAGAGAAACTAATATGCAGGTATAGCAGCTTTCATATACAGCTTCTTGTGCTTCCATAGCATTGGTTCATTAGTCAGTTGGAATTTGACGAACATGTTTTCGGCCTCTAGGCATGTTGGTTCATATTTGCAAATGTTGTATTTTCAGATGCCAAACGGATATAATTCATTTCACGGTTTTATAAACCTAAGACAGAATTCTGGGTGCCATGTCTGTCAGAGCCTTTATTGTTTTGGCATAATGATAAGTTTTTCTCTCTTTCCTGTCTTTTCCTCTGCAGGCCTTGCACAATGAAAACATGTCAATGAAAGCAGAGGTTCAGAATCTGCAGGCACAGATTGCTGATCAGGTTAGCCATGTACCTTGAGTGTTTTTACAAATGTAAAAAGGGCCCCTATGTGTTTGTGTGTCTGACACACCCTCTCTGTTTGACTCTCCCCATGCAGACTGCCTCCCAACTGGTTTTGGACCAGTTCCAAAAAAGGTGTGTATGAATACATATTTTGAATAATTCAGCTGGTTAGGCTTGTTGCTCTGTTTTAAAACTAATAGCCATAATGAATAACTGACTGACCATTGTTAAAACAATGCTTCCTACCTAGTGCCAAGGAGAAGGAAGACAACATGAAAACTGTGGAGGACCTGCTGGAGAAGGGGCTGATCGAGGTGGCCAATAAGGAGGAAGAGCTCCAGGTGTTTGTTTTTTTCTCTTGTGCTGCGTCACACACATTTGACTCCCATCAGCATGCTTTACGTGACTCTGCATTTCACTGCTTGCCTTGTAAACACAATCCCTAATGGGCAAAAAAATCTTTAAGTCATTCCTCTCCCCGTTGCAGGCTTTAAGGGAAGAAAATGAGGCACTAAAACAAGAAGCTGAGGCCCTAAAGAGAAAGATGGAAGAACAGGTGACTTATCAAATCTTTACCAAAAGGAGTTGCTGTGTTCTGTCCACCCCATTCTGTATTTATTGCTTTTAATTTTATCTTTTCCCCTAATTACAGGCATCTTCAGAGTCGATAGTGGAAGAACTCCAAAGCCAGTAAGATCAATCAAGTTGACTTTGGTATTTTGGAAAAATGATAAAGTAATAAAACATTGCCAAACCCCATCCACAACACACATTAACTTTCGTTTCCGCAACAGCCGTCAGTCAGTCAGTGGTGGCAGTTTTGCTAACTGCCAACTGAAGCAAGACATAATTATATGCTATAAAACCAAAGGCTACTACTTACTCTACTGTAAGCATATCAAAACTGATTCCTCCTGGCAGTCCAGGCCACTCCCTAAACGCACCCCTGATAGTAATTCTCCTCTGGCACGAAATGCTGTGTATTGTTAAATAGAGCCCCAGCGATAATGATTTGAGGGAGGAAAAAAATCACTGAATCCCAGCATGGCAACTGATATTGTGAAATGTTGAGTTGTAGTGAAAACCTTTTGCTATGTGGATTGTGCACTGGCTTTACACAGATATGACTATGCAATAGTCGTAAGTAGGGGTGTGCCGTATTGAATCTCTCATGATAATACCGGTATATTTTTTTTATATGATAAATAAATTAATAATGGCAACGTTCATACGTAGTGATGCCAACTCATTGTATTCAAAACTTTCTTAAGTTAAAGTCCAAAAGTACCAGCAACAAAATGTTAAAGTACTTAAAGTATCAAAAGTAAAAGTAGTTGTTGTGCAGAATGGACCCACTAAGATTGTTTTATATATTCTATATATAATGTTGGATTATTATGCATTTATGTAAACGGCATTTTACTGTCGCCAAGGTAGGGCCAATTTTAAGTACTTATTATGGCAGCTAAATGTAGTGGAGTGAAAAATACCATATTTGCCTTTAAAATGTAGTGAAGTAAAGTATGAAGTTAGATAAATGGAAAAACACAAATTAATTTGATGTACCTCAAAATCGCATGTAAGTACAGTATTTGAGTAAATTCCACCACTGACATTTGCAGTAAAATGTATTTATTTTGTAATACTTCCATTTTGCATTGAAGAGTAAATTTTTTGTGTTAGGCAACTGTTGGCATTTGTGCTTAACACCACAATTTAGATTTGTGGTTGATTTTTATTTTGTTGTATGATTTTTATCTATACATAAAAATCATATTTTCCATATATTTTTCAGTATTTCATTATATCATCAAGAATATCCTTACTGCAAAAATACCCTGAAATATTGTGATATTATTTTAGGAACATATCGCTCACCCCTACTCGGATTCCATGAATGAATAACTTGATTGAATAATATTTAACATTATTATACATGCAATGTATTATGCTGCCAACCAATTTTAGCAATAAACAGAAGATAAAGAATCCACAAAATATAAAGTTAAATAAACATCACTATTGTATGGTCTGTATCAGTCAGTTGCTGACCTTTTTTAATAAAAAATACATAAAAATAAAATAAATTGCGATATGATTCAATTTCTAAAGCACAGCATAACTTCCTGCATTTTATATTCTGTAAAAAGGTTTTCATATTGATGCAGAGCAGAAAACATGTAGGCCATACAATATGTCTTTGATAGATCAACTGATTAATGGATCTGGCCCGATAAGTTAAATGTCGTGTTGCAATATCATTATATATGTAAATATCAGCAGATTTTGTGATGTCAGTTGATGATCCATCGTTTCACTTTCCTTTTTCTAGGATCCAAGAGAAAGATGTAAAACTAAAATCGATGGAGGAGAGTCTACAGACGGCACAAGAGAGCAGCTCTACCAGAGGGAAGACTGTTGAGGTGTGGGCTTTTCTATATCAATGGAAAAACTGGTTTAAAAACCTCTCCCGATATTGTTCATGTTGTATTGTCCTACTTTGAGCCCTTCTTTGAAGCAGTCTTTATCTTGCAGGGTCTGGAGCTGCAGTTGGCTGCCCTGCAGGAAGAGATGGAGCAGCGGAGACAGAAGGACACGTCACAAGAGCTGACCAGTTCTGATGCCCAGCTCCAGCAACTCCAGGCTGAGTAAGTTAACCCCCCCCCCAACCTTTAACATGCAGTTGTCCAGCATTGCTGTCACAAATCAGACTAATGATGAGCACCTCTGACCCTCAGACTAACAGCAAAGGACCGTGAGATCCAGATGCTGCAGGCTGAGCTGGAGGCTAGGACCAAGGATCTGGGTGAGAAGGTGGAGCAGATACAACAACAGGTGAGGAACCTTTTCAAAGAATTGCTCATTAATTAGAGGTGTGAATTTGTTTGAATCTGCAAGATTTATCTAGCTATAAAAGATTTTTTACCAAGTAAGCATAGTAGCACAAATTAAGTGTCCTTGTTGACTCATAACAGACAAGTTCATGTGGGAATTGTTGTTATATTTTCATCTTTTTATTATGACTATTATAAGAATAAAATTTTCATTCAGTCCTAGTTTTAATTGTCTCCCCCCCCCCCCCCCCCCCCCCCCCCCCCCCCCCCCTCCTTAAACAGCAGTCCCACACAGCAGCACCAAGCACAGAGCTTCTTACAGCGTGAGTAATGTCTCATCACATACAGTACAGGCCAAAAGTTTGGACACACCTTCTCATTCAATGTTTTTCCTTTATTTTCATGACTATTGACATTGTAAATTCATCAAAACTATTAATGAACACATGTGGAATTATGTACTTAACAAAAAAGTGTGAAATAACTGAAAACATGTCTTATATTCTAGTAAGCAAAGGGTGGTTACTTTGAGGAATCTAAAATACAAGACATGTTTTCAGTTATTTCACACTTTTTTTGTTAAGTACATAATTCCATATGTGTTCATTCATAGTTTTGATGCCTTGAGTGAGAATCTACAATGTAAATAGTCATGAAAATAAAGAAAAACGCATTGAATGAGATGGGTGTGTCCAAACTTTTAGCCTGTACTGTATGATAATACACATTATGCACATGCGTTTTCATTTTAAACGCCCTGTAATTGCATAATTATTCATAATGAGTTATCTGTTCTGTTGTTTTCTATCAGGTTGTCAGAAAAGGAGAAGCAGGTCTCAGATCTGCAGGGTGAGCTGGCTGAGCTGAGGGACTCCCTGGAGCTTCATAGGAAGAAGAACAACGTAGGTTTCCTCCAGCGATGACCTGAGCTATATAACAACCCGTAACTGCTCTAGCCCTGCCAGATATCATCCCCCCCTCCCCCTGTGTGGTACCCCGAAACGCTCCCCTCACACTGGAGTTGCACACTGCATACATCCATACTTCTTGTTCTCCACTGCCACTTAGTCTCACTTGTTTTGCTTTTTTGTTCTTTTTAAACCAAAAGGAAAGCTTTCTTTAGCTAAGGCTGTGTTCTCAACATGATTGTACACATCAGTACAGATGTCTATTTTGATTTGGATTGCTTAAGCTGAGCGTTGCATAACAGGGCTTCCAGCCTACTCTTGTTATGCTCGCCATTGGCCATGACTGTTTCAGCAAGCTTGTCTGTGCTTGTGGGTGATTCAGAGCGTTAGAAACTCGCCTACCTTTTATTTCCAAGAGAGTCATATTTAAATTAAAAAGCATATTGATATATATCTCCAGACATTATTGCCTTGATTTGAATAGAAAATACTAACAGAATATTGTTCCAATGCATATCTTGCGTACTGTGCATGTTGCTCTTACCCACACGAGGTGTGAGACTGGGACTCTCGAGGCTATGTGCTCATACTTTATTTTTAGCGTTTGGAGCACGGGTGAAAAGCAGAGTGTAGCAAATTTTAAAATGAGAAATGCATTCGGTTTGTTCTGTTACTCTGCCAGTCTGAATGCATTTTTCCTGAGGGTGAACTGAAAGTAGTATCTCTGGAACTGACCAAAACAGGAGCTTCGGGAGAAAAACTGGAGTGCAATGGAAGCTCTGTCAGCCACCGAGTCCATACTTCAAGGGAAACTCAGCAAAGCTGTCAAGGTTCGACACCCCCCATCAGTCTCCTTCACTCTAGTTCCAATCTGATGCATCCCCCCCGACAAAATGCTGTTTTTTTTGTTGCCATAATTGACTCAATGAGATTTTTTTTTTTTCGCCATCTTCCATAACAAGGCTGCATACTCATTTACCTCACTCTCGCCCCTCCGCTCTGTCGTTTGGCCTCAAGTTTTCAATTGGCTTTGTGTTGAGCTGTTGCTGATTCTCAGACTTAATTAACTTAACAAACATTGGTTTATTTAGCAGATCTATTTCTCAGGCTGATGCTTGGAAATGAGTGTGCAGTAACTTAGAAATTGTTTCACTAGATGTCATTAGATTTGAGATTCATGGTAATCATTTTTTGCTGCTTCCTGTCTGTCATGTGTCTCATTTCTAGCATGTATTTCTCATTCTGCTTTGTGACATCCGTACTGTCAATATCACCAGTTAATCAGTCAATGAAAATCTGTTTAATTACATCAATTTGAATACTGTAAATTCTTTAAAGGAAGTACAATCATGAAAAACTAGAGATGCACAATATGGATGGTTTACGACAATACAGATAATTGTTGATAACATTTTGTATTTAAAAAAAGTTTGTGTACACCTGAGGGTAAGAAAGGCTAAGATATAGTCAGCTAATATGGATTATTTATTGCTGTGACTCTAACCAAATCTAACTGACATTACCATTACAAAAAGTCTGACTTTTTCAGAGCATTTCACATAAGAATTCAAGTTAAATACTTGCTACTTTGCTTTTCATTACTGGTTCTATTTATCCACTGTAATTTAATCACCAGAATAATGCATGATAACATACACAATTAGCCTGATATATATCGTGCATCCCTATTTCAAATCATTTATTGTATATGCAACAGTGACCTCATGTTTCTCAATGCTCCACGGTCACGACTGGGAAAATATGGTTGAATAAATGTAAAGCAAAATCTACAGTATAGTTCTTGTAGCTGCAGATCCCTTCATGTAGACAGATTGGGCTACCAGTTAGCTGGTCTATTAACAGCTTCGGTGAACATATATTTTTGCCCTCCTCCCCCTACATTAGGGAAGGGGACATGCTGAACCGTCAGCACAGCAGCTGCTCTTCTGCCATCTGAGTACAGTAGAAAGCACCTTCTCAGAGCTGAGCCAGGGAGTTCCTTGGCAGCTGTTGTGTACTGTCAGTGCACGCTGGTTGTATTCAACTCTATACACTCGTCTCCGAGCTGCCTGGTGACACGGTGTGTTAATGTGAATAGTGGTTAGAGTGCCAGCTGGCTAGTGCTTGGCATACGTTCTCCCTTCAGGCCTCAGAGTGACAGTGCATGATGCTAGCCTATTGTGGGAGGACTGATAGCTACCTTTTCATTTATTGAAGAGTTTCAAGGTACTTTATACAATTTCATGAGAGCAGATTGATGTATTTGTGGTTGCAGGAGGGCTGAAGCATGTGATGTGCTCTGAATCCGAGTTTGCTGACACTTGGTGTAGGTGTGGCCTGTAGAAAGATGCTGATGTTTTCTGAGGGTAATTGGAAGTAGGAGTGAGACAGCGTTTATCCTAATGCTCTAGAATTACAATTTGAGATTATGTTGAGTGAATCATTCCTGTGACATTGATTGGAGCTGCTCACTGGATGACTTGTTGATGGTTTAAAACAACATCATGGAGAGTAGAATGGGGAAGAAGCAAAGGTGGTGGTCATTTCTGCTCTGATGACCACTGGACCTTGTTTTTTGATATGACTGAACTGTTGAACAGTCTGTGCTCAATGTCCTCTGCTCTTTTTTCCCTCTTTGCTCCTTTCACCTCACAGGAGAACCAGACAGCGCTGGCTATGTGTCAGGCTGAGTGTCGAGATGTTCTGCACAGACTTCTGCCCCATGTGCCTCTGCCCAGTGAGCAGGTATGTGTAATAATGGATTTTTACCTCCACGCAAATTGTGTGTAAGCGTCTTTCTCTCTTACACTTCTCCTCCTGTGCCCTGATGTTTCTCTTTACTCTTCCTCTCCTCTTTCTACCAGAACCATCAGGAGTGGCTCCACAGATTCGAGGGGGCAGTAGCTGAAAGTTCAGCTGCACAATCCACCCCTGCATCAGGGGACTCTGTGGTAAATGAAGTGGAAATGTAGATTTGAATATCTTTCCCTCGTAAAATAAGAAGGTATTTTCAGCAACAAATATTTCTCTCTCACTCACTAGGAACTGGCTGAGAAGCTGAAAGAAGCTGAGGATGCCCAAAGGATTCTACAGAAAGACTGTGAGACGTACAAGAAGGTGTTGGCAGAGACGGTGAGATGAGGTTTTTAACATTTGTGCTTCCAATTGGGGTGTCTTTTTCCAAACTGAGCTGTCATTCTTGCTGTGTCCACAGGAGGGCATCCTGCAGCGCCTCCAGAACAGCGTGGAGCAGGAGGAGTCTCGCTGGAGGGTGAAACTGGAGCTATCGCAGGGAGAGCTCAGAGAGGTATGTGTTCAGGTTCAGCAGGTAAAAACTCCCAGATTGAATACCTTCTCACTGATGTGATGCGTGATTGCACGACATGCTCATTCAATCTCATCATTCTTCTGTTTCTTCCTATAGATGAGCCAGAAAGTCACAGCTCTGGAGCAAGAGATCGAGAGACTAACTGATGGAGCCGAGTTGGAAAATGTCAGTCTTGAAGCATGCATCTCAAACTAAAACATATCGTATTGTAGTTCAAACATTCTATTTTAACTTGCTTGCCTCCCTCACAAGTATCTCTGAACCTCTGTTATGCTCCATAGCTTAGAAGAGAAAAGCAGCATTTGGAGTCTGAGTTGGAGAGGGCGGAGCGTGAGAGCGCCACCTATGTAACGGAGGTCAGAGAGGTGAGAAGAAGCATAACCCCTTCCCCCTTGTGATCCTCAGTCATGTCACAGTGTTCCCCCTCCTGTTGTAAAAGCATGAGATCTGTTGCGTCCCTTTGGTGTTCACGGCATGTTTTTATGTTTCTGTGACATCCTGTTTATTTGGGGCAAATTATATCCACACAACACAGATATTAAATACTGTTGAACTGAAAACAGACTTTTCACATAGACAGTTGTAGCAACAACCTTGTTACACCACTTACCAGACTAACTTAATAGACTGCTTTTACAGTCGGGCACAACAGGATCATGTGCTAAATAGTGAGAGCATTCCCTGTTCATAGATGTCTTATGGTCTGATCAGCTCGTATCACTGCGTAGACTGTGTGTTAGTAGTTCTCTCCTGGACCGACTCTCATAGACTACCATTAAACACATCATCTCAAACTTAATTTCAGCTCAAAGATCTGTTGACTGAATTGCAGACCAGGCTTGATGGCTCATATACAGAGGCTATCAGACAGAATGAGGAGCTAAATTTGGTAAGCGGTGCTCACCCTGTAGCTAGAGCTCCTTTAAAACTCATCCCTTATTGCACTTATATGGGGCCATTATTGTAGCAGAACTATTTACAAATGTGTGTGGAGAGTTGTGTAGCTACATACTAGTCCATGTGTGCACGATCATATTTATGAATGTGTAAAGAATCTCTTAAGAACTCTTGTGTTCTTTATTTTACACATTGACAAATCTGATAAAACACACATGGATATTAAGTACACATTTGCAGATTTGCACATTCACTAATCTGAGTACTTATTTAGAGATTCTTTTACACATTTACAAATGTGATTATACAAACAGTCATGGAAAAAAATATTAGACCATTGTTTTCGTTAATTTCTTTAATTTTGTTTGGACAAATATGATAATTACCAATAATCCACAAATAATCATTATCAAGAAAACCATGGAAAATGGCTAGATATCAGCTCTTAAATCAAACTCTTATGAGCTATTTTGTCATTATATTTGTCCAAACAAATAAACCTTTAGTTGTACCAGACATTAAAATGAACAAGAAATTGAAGAAAACAAGGTTCCAGTACTTTTTTCCATGACTACATAGACCGAGATAAAGACACGCAGCCCTCAACACACATTTGCAAACAGTTCTGCAACAATTCTGGCCCCATACACTCAGCAGTGGCTTTAAACTGACTGGACGGGGTTCTCCATCTTCCGCAAGTGTGAGTCATCATCCATCAACCTCAGTGAATGTACTTACTCAGAACATTTTCTCGACTTCACAAAGTAGCAAAAATCTGAGGTTGAAAATGATGACTTGTCCTCATGCAGTCATGCAAAAAATGATTAGACCACCCTTGTTTTCTTCAATTTATTGTTCATTTATTGTTCATGCCTGGTACAACTAAAGGTACATTTGTTTGGACAAATATAATGATAACAAAAAAATAGCTTAAGAGTTTAATTTAAGAGCTGATATCTAGACATTTTCCATGGTTCTCTTTAACGATTTTGGTTATTATCAAGAAAACCATGGAAAATGGCTAGATGTCAGCTTTAAAATGTACCTTTAGTTGTACCAGGCATTAAAATGAACAAGAAATTGAAGAAAACAATGGTCTAATATTTTTTTCCATGACTGTACATAGTGATGATAAAGACTGTGTATAAAGATGTACAACAAGACTAGAAAAGAGAAGCCAATACATCCAGATTGCCCCCTGCTATAGGTCATTAACTCCGCCCCCTCCATGTCAGTGGATGGAACGTGGGCCAAACAAAAACGTCAAATGCATTTTTCTTAAAAAATGGTCTGTCGTTTTTAGTTATCACATTGATTTAGGTTCAAGTGTTAATAAATGTCAACAAATTGGCTTTTCAGTAGTTATTTGATGCTATGTGACCTTTTGATAGCCAGCTGTGATTGAGTCAGGCGGGTGTATAGGCAGAACCTGGATGCTGCAGCTCCATCCCAGACTGGCTACAAATTACGTCACCGGAGCAAGATGGCAGGGGCCATATCTGGGATGTTTTGTAATTTTGTACAGTGTCAGGAAGGGGAGACGCCTTGTCCAGCTTTATATACAGTCTATCGGGCCTGATTATAAATTCTACTCCTTTGCTTGGCAAGACCTGTGCTACGTCACGGCCTGATTGGTTAAGGTTAGGCATTGACCTTGATTAACTAAGTTAGCCCATTAATCAGGGGAAAGGACCTGAACAATCTGGTACTGGTACCCATTGAGATCATGGACACCTTGTCATTTCCAGCACTTGAATGCTACGCAGGGCCGGCTTTGCCAAGAAAAGGAGTGGGATTCATAACAACTAGTTGATGGGTGATACTTAAAAGACTAACACTCTGTTCTCTGCACTGGCACTCCACTTTATCTCTCTTTGCTATGTCAGACATCTAACAAATGGCCTACTAGTCAACTTTTATTCCTTCTACAGCACCCAAAAATATGCTCCGTTTTGTCTGCTGCTGTTATTTTACTCCTCACCTTGAACAGCCTTCTCACAAACCCTGTCGGTCTGTCTGTATGTCTGTCTGTTCATCTTGTGGTCTTTGTCTTGTCATAATGTCACTGGATGCCTTTCTGTAGTCATTGTGAAATGATAGAAACCAATAATTTTTTTTTACTATACTGGCTAAATTCAGACCATCAATAGCACCATCAAAAACGTAGCCTCTTGATTATTTATAATGAGGACATCAACAACCATAAAAATGGCACAGGATAAAACTTTTGTTGCAATAGCTAGTTGTCCTATCGGTTGGTTTATTGGCATATTCCGGTTAGGTGACTTTGTAAGGTGAATGACGTCATGAAAGTGTTTTATCTTGCAATCAAAATGACTGCAGCGATGGTAACTTTCCAGGGTTGTAAAATCCTGTTATATTGTAGCATCAACTGTACAGTAATATGGCTTCTGATAAGCCTTGAATGTGTTACTCAAACTGGACTTCCCTGATGGTGATTCATCTCCTCACCAGTACCTGTAGCAACACGCCCACACCAACACAGCCCCTTGCACTTTTTTTCCAGAGCACCATTTTGGGTTTTGAACATAGCCTAAGAAGAAAAAAAAGCAAAAACGGTTAAATCTCTGCAAATGTTGAGCTTTTTTTATGTACGCCTTCAATGTAAGCACTCTTTGCACTGAATAAATGCTCCTTCTGTTCACGCAATGCTTAATTATAAATGAGGCTCACAGCTGTGACTGTAAGCTATAATGTGCTGTTGACAGTGTGCTAATTGTGTGTCTTGATTTCAGCTGAAAACTCGGCTCACTGAGACTCTGTCCAAGTTGGAGACGGAAGAGAACGAGAGGCAAAAGGTGGCTGGTGACCTGTATACGGTAAGAACACGGTTAATATTTGATTACAATGCTGATGTGGGTCAAACTCCATGTTGTTAACAAGTGGAGCATTTTGATCCTTAATACAGGCCCAGCAGTCTCTTGATCTAATCCAAGGGGAGCTCTCAAAAGTGACGGACAACGCTGACGACCTGATAGAGAATAGCAGTCTGTCGTCACAGAGAGTAAGCGCCAGGAGCAGTATTGGTTTTGTAACACATTGCGGTGTATGACTTTGCATGTATGGTGATTATGTGGTTACAATGAGTTTTAAAGGAGCCACCTGTTTCCGACAGGAAGAGATTGACAGAAAGGAGAAAATGACTGCAGGGCTGAACCAAACAGTCAGAGAACTGCAGCAGCTGCTACAAGATGTCAGCCGGCAACTCACCAAGAGACAGGAAGGGGTAAGGCCTGTTCAGCTTGATAAAACACACTATAGTATCCTCGTCTTTCCACATCTAAGAGTCTGAACATTCTCCATTTGTGCTTTTCTCCAGGAGGCTGACAAAGATTTGCCCAAGGTATAGTTGGAGGAGGACAGACCCCCACGCAGCCACCCTGACTGCACTACAGAGACCACCTTTGACCTTCGGTCTCATCACTACCACCGTCACACCATACTGTCACGCCTAGCCACCCCCCTCCCCAACCTCCGTCACCTCACCTGTACTGTAGGCAGCCTCCAACTGACTCTGGCCGAGGCCCTGGCAAACCACTCCCAGTCTGACTGTTGGCCATTATGGGAGCAGGAAGAGGTTACTGTTAACTCCAAACACTCCAGACACTGTACCAAAACACACTACTCCACTCCCACCACATTCCTCTTTTTCAGCAGCATCGCCAGTTAATTTTTATTCTAAACTTAAAAATGGCATCCAGCATAATTTAAACTGCGTGGCAACCATTCCTCTGTTTAAAACACCTGTATTTTTCAATGAAATCCTTTTGAATACTACAGTAGTTTTTGTTGTTATTTGTCAAGAGAGGGCAGTGATACAAATTTCCAACTTAATGAAGCAAACTTTGGGTTTCCAGTTCTTTTTTCTTAACTTAAAGATATGTATTGTTTAAATGTACCAGTTAGGACCTGCTGAATACACCATGTTGTTGATCTGTTTGCCTCCTGACCAGAAAACTATCACAAACTGTGTCTCATTGTGCATTCATGAATTCACTCCATGCATACCTTGGCTCAGTTTTGGGTGGGAGAAGGGAGATCAAAAGGGGTCTCAGCATATCAGAAGGGTCACTACGTGACTGTAACTATGGAGATGCATGGACATATTGTAGTCAAGTCTGTACTGCAGCTCCAGAGAGAAGGGAGTCTGTGACCCTGGCAGTGGGAAGAGAAGGCCAGGTCAACAGTGTAGAGGTTTTTAATCCTACTGCAACTACTCTAGGAATAAGCGTCCCATATCATCTGTAATCAACACTCGCTATATTGTTGCTAAGTTCATTAACACTGAAGATTTTGTTCTTTTTGTAACAGGCGATGTTAATAAAAGGGATGCTTGATAAATCTGTCCAGCGTCCTGTGTTGCATCTTTGTCTCCCGCTGCACTTCTTTCTCCGTACCACTGTGGGGCAGCATGCAGCCTTGGTTGACATTTTAAACTGATTTGATACATAGCCTTGAAAAGCCTGACTGTGCACAGAGAAATGACGAAGCTTCTGCTCATGAAGCTTTTCCCGGCAGGTATAATTCTTGTACATGATAAACGTGTTTGTCATATAGTGGTGTTATTTCAGGTAAGTGGCTTGTGTAACAGGAGGGAAGGTGACTCACTGCAGCCTAAATTGTGGAACATTTGGGGTGTGACCAGTTTTCCTGTGATGGTTATGTGCTGTATAATCCCTCAGAACAGCAGACTGTTTTCTTAGCTCCTTCAAAATATTCTCCATCAGTAAAAAGATGTAAAATAATTCAACTGGTAGCTGAAATAAGCAAAAGCTTACCAATGACAACATCTGACTCGGCTGTAATGCCAGAGGGGAAAACACTGTTGTGGTCACTTGTTGATGCTGTTCATGGCGGAGCGTGAAAGTGTATTGTAAACCCAGATGTGCAACGGCTGGGTGTTTTTATGTGTTAAATTTATCTTCACTAGTACCAGCTTTCTATTTTTATAGAAAGAAAAAATATAGGTTTTGTTCGACAGGGTTTTAGGTATCTGGGGAGAAAAGCTCTTGCTCTCATCTTTCGCATGTTAAAAGCCCTTTAAAACAACAGGACTGTTGTGCTGGCTGGGGGGGTGGGGTGGTCAGGTCAGGGGTGCGAGCAACATGGGATCAGCACATTCCTCACATTCTCCCACACTGTCATGCTGCAGTCAGCTGATTGGAGATCTGGCTTTTAACTTCATGGAAACCTCGCGACGAAACAGGCATCACTGTATCCTCAACAGGCTCGTCATGAACTGGATAACAGGGAGTGCCTTTCACAGTTTGCAGCTGGAGGCTGCTGTTATACACACCGTTCCCTGTTAACAATGCTGTTTACTTATATACAGTGGTGGAATGTTACTAAGTACATTTACTCAAGTACTGTACTTAAGTAAAATTTTGAGGTACCTGTACTTTACTTGAGTATTTCCATTGTATCTAACTTTATACTTCTACTCCACTACATTTTAAGGTAAATATTGTACTTTTTACTCCACTACATTTAGCTGACAGCTTTAGTTATTTTTACATGAAAATTGTGATACATTTAAAGTGATGTTATTTTTTCAAATTAAACCTCATAACAGTATATTAAGTAGTTAAAATTAGCCCTATCTTGAGGAAATTATAATGATGCTTACATAAATGCATCAATAAAAATAATGTAATAATATAAAACAATCTGAATGGGGTTCATTCTGCACAATGACTACTTTTACTTTTGATACTTTAAATACATTTTGATGCTGATATTTTTGTACTCCTTCGAAAAGTTTTGAAAGGACTTTTACTTGTAGTAGAGTAATTTCACAGTGTGGTATTAGTACTTTTACTAAAGTAAGGGATCTGAATACTTTTTCCCAACACTTCGTATATACAGTAATGGGTTTAAATGTCTTAATCCCTCTAAATAAAATGAGCTGTTTGCAGTAAATTTCATTGTATAATGATCGTTAAAACTGACAAATGTATAATGATGTGTCACAGTTCTGTCACTTGTGTCCTGTAAAATGTGTCACATAGTTCTTTCAAAGCCTGCCATCCTGTGGGTAAAAGACAAAAGTTTAAATTTAGGGAAAAACCAGCAATAAATCTGCCTGAGGTTACAGTTAGTCAGACTTACAGCTAGCCTCATGACTTCCATAGAGAGTCTGACGTGTTAAGCCTGGCAAATAGCAGTGAGGAAGTTAATAGGGGCTTTGTCTTCCCTATGTCATCATTGCTCACACTGTTGATCTCAATTGCGCAATTTGGCTTGTTGCGGTAGGCCTCTGCTCTGCATCCTTCTCGCATGGTAACATTTTACTCCTCCTCTTAAACATAGATTTGCCTTCACAGTACGCCAGCACAACTTCAGCAAAGCAGCCCACTCCCTGCATCTGCTCTCCATCAGTGTGGTATGTGCTAGAGAGCCTTTGATCCCCCCCACCCCCCACCCCCCCAACTCTAGTGTGTGTGTGTGTGTGTGTGTGTGTGTGCACATGCGGGACGGTGAGTCAGACAGACATAGAAAAGACTGTAGTGCTCGTTTACACAGACAATGCCCAATGGATGAAAGCAAGCGGAAAGAGACAGTGACACAAAAGAGCAGTAAACATTCATTATACCCACAGTTTTATGTCCTGCCCCTGGGCCTGTAGTTAAAGGCCTAATGCAGCTTGATCCTTGTGCACAACTGCTGAAGGAGCTGAAGTTCACTCCTCTGTACTATTAATGGACAAGTATGTGCAGCTATGAGCGGAACCAACAAATGCCACGGATTAATTTGAGTTGCATTGCTTATAATTGGGATAAGACAGCAATGTACATTATAGTTTTTCAGATTTTAAGTACATGAGGGTGGGGAGGCAAGTACCTTCATGGGCCCCAGTGACCCCCTACTACCTTTTGTTTTTGTGTCAAGTGTTATTGGACTTTGAAACTGAACACCAGTTCAAACAGAGGCCGTAATTGAAGAGGCAATAGGACCACTGAAGGGGCCTGAAGCAGTGAGGGCACCTCCAGCCATGCAGGTTCTTGTGAAAACAAGACAGAGGCAGTAAAATGTTGATGAGACTGCCAGACAAAAGTGGAGAAGTGGCACATTCATCAGAAAGGCGTGAGAACAACTGGACATGTGGGACATTGGAAGGTTGAGGGGTTCTTGACATCCTCACATAAGGTGCGGACATTTGGTTACATCAGTTTGTGAGTCATTCTCAGAAAGAGCAATTAAGCAAATTACTTGGTATTATTATTAGATTGATTTGCATCTTCTCGCATGGAGACCTGTGACTAATAAGATATTACATAAAGAAATAAGCATATACCTGTAGGCCAGCAACCAACAAAAGGAACGATGAGAATAGGAAGCTTGACAACCAAATGAAACAATCAGAATGAGTAATGTAAATGTGAAAATAAAACTCCCAGGCATGCACATAAATAGTCATGTCATTAGGTTGCATCAACAATCACATGCATTAGCCAGCTGCAATAAAGTCATAATCAAATAAAGTTCTTGAAAGGGCCCAAGGGGTCACCACTAAAATAAGCAAACCTGATTTCACAATCCTTCCCTTCTCTGCATGTTATCTCAGCCAGGAAATGTACCAAGATGATTATTTTCACCATGTGTTCCCACTATTACTGCCCCACCTTCGCCTGGGTAACTTAATACAGAAGCACTCATGATGTGATCGTTGATACATTTGTGATGAAAAAGAAACTTCATAGAAAAATGTATTATTTACATGTACTCAATGTTTCTGTTTGCCTTGATGTTATTAGAGCATTGCTACATTATTTATTTACATGGTATATGTTCGTTTTAATTGTATATGGATATTGTCTTTTATAGCTACAGCATGGGCGAAAACCCAAGACAAATTTCTCACTCTGTGGCATATTAAAGTTAATATTGAGTTTGGAATATCGTGTCCATTTTTAAAAGATGTTACGACTAAAAGTGTGCAAACTTTTAATTTCGTTAGATATGGGAGGAAAATGAAAAATTTGCAAACATTTCAGGAAAAGTATGATCCCTTTAAGAATTCCCAGATTGTACTCTTTGTTTACATAACACAGGGCGGATCCATTGACCATGTGGGGTGGCAAAGTATGGAGTTTTACTCTAAGTACAACACGTTGTTTACCTAACACTAAATCAATCACGAAATAGTTCCCTTTTCTGTAATAAATACCTTTTATAACTATATGCAGCACTTTTAGGTCAAAAACGCTATTTTTGATTAATACTCGGTAAAGAGTCCCCCCTACTCAAAGTAAAGAACAAGAGAATGGTACGTTCCGGCCCTGCTCCTCGCTGTTTTTGTATCTGCTTCAGAGCGGATTCAACCGCCAAGTAAGTTACATTTTGCCATGTCACGCTACAGAAGTTTGAGACCAGTTTATTTATAGAAAACTGGATTAGCGTGGGCACAGAGACATATGCCGCTGGATATATGATCTGAAATGAGAGCCCGTCGTGTTTTTTGAAGGTAATTCCCGGTGATTTTTGAGCCGCCGTTGTTACTGTATAGCTAATGTTACACAGTGAAGCCAGAAGCCTCATGTTTTCGTCAAGCCAAGAGGAGCACTGCGCCCCGTCCAAAGACCCAGTAAAATACGGGGAGCTGGTGGTGCTGGGGTAAGTTTTGCCTTATCTATTTTGGGATATCTTTTTTACTTTATTAACGCCTCTACGTTAACGCGAAGACGAGTATTTATTTTGAGGAAGTTTCACAAGAGGGCAGTCGCATAGGTAACTTAGCGACGTGAGGGTAAGTTTTGAAAATAAAGGTGTGAGCTTTAGCAATACGTATACACTTTAGACACGCGTCGACTTGTTTACAGCTATCTCGATATACATATATATATTCAGGAAAGACGTCAAGCCCAGTTTAGATTCAAGCGCTCACGTTACTCCACTAATCAGACACGTGCACAATCACAAATGTGTACATTTTCGTTTCACCGAGTTGGTGTGACGATGTTTCAATCTCTGACAGTTGGGAAAGAAACAACCAGTCTTGCGACATTTGCAACGACCGATGTCCACTTAAAAAAAAGATACGTTCAGGGCAACTTTAGAAACCCGGGTAAATTGAACCCCATACTCAGCAACTCTCACCAGGGCGCTCCTTCTACCTTAAAAGTTGGATTCATGGGGTTTCAGGAATTCGGAAGTGGTGATGGTCCCCTTCCCCCAGCCCCCAGCCTTCTTCCTATTCTCTAAACTATCTCACACCGCACAACTTCACATCTTTCTGTCAGGCGAACATGCACTGTAAGGCCACGGTTTGTGTGATTTCCAAGATGTCCTACAGATGATTGTTGTGTTCAATAGTTTGAAATCATACACCTTGCTTTATCCCATTACAAAGCAGATTTCCTTACACTCACTAATGTCTGCTGTCCACATGGTGAGGTAGCAGGCTTCTGGACTATTTGAAAACTGTTGCTTTTTTTTCAAGAAAAATCCCCATCGATCCATAGATGCACTTTATGGTTTCCTCTTTAGATCAGCATTGACTAAATGTACATATTTATTTTGTAGTTTTGAGGGTGCTGTTTTTTAAGTGAAGTTTCTTATCTATTAATATTATATACCAAAGATCTTCCTCGCCTTCAGTGTTTTGGTTCATTTTGTAAAAAAAAAGAAGAAGCTGAATGTAATCTAAAGTTAAGAGATAAATCACAGTATGATTTTCAAGTGCTAATTTAGAAAATAAATGTTACACTGAAAAATGACTTAAGCCATCAAATCAATGAATCAGTTATTAGTTTCAAACCTGTTATAAAAGTTCACATCAAACGGCCACTAAGATCTTTTTTTTTTTTTTTCAATTAAGGCAAAGTGCTTACATTGTACATTGCATTTTAAATGTGAGTCATAAAATCCAAAAGAAAAACCAGGTTGATTCTTTTCAATAAGGTTTTATTAGTTTTGCCATTTGATACTGAGACTATCCTTTTGGCACAAGTATAGAAAAAATTCAAACAATACCCATCCCTAATCTGTTAATGTTGGAAAAAACAAGGCAGTTATAGTGGCATTAGTATACGTGTCTCATCCTGCCGCTGAGTAAAAACTGGCGTGGCATATTCTTTGTTTATGTCTGAACTATTTCAAAATCACTTCAGGATGTATCCAGGAGAAACTGCAGCCAGTTTTAATTCTGAACAATCATATTCATATCGATAATCTGTGAAGGGCAACCACAGATTATAGCAACACCTGCTGTGTCATCGGTGATTGGAGTTCAGCCAGAACTGCAACTGACTAAAATGAGAATATTTATGTGTTTGTGCTGTGGAAATGACATGTACGTAGTGTTTGAAGTGCTTGAAATGAGATGCTTATGAAGGTTGTATATGCAGAGCAGTGTGGTTGAGTCCCTTGCCCTCCACCCATACACTCACAGCCATACTGCTTATTATAAGGGACAAAAAGTGCTGACTGCTTATTACCCCAGGCTGAACATGTGGCATGTTTGAAGCTGATACTTTTGTTCTCTCCCCTGACATAAAGACACATATTTGAATCAGATGTGACGGGTGTATAATCACTGCCATGACATCACATCCCACTGATAAAACTGATGGTAGACAAGATAGCTGACAGCATGGAACAAAGCTTGTTTGAGCAGCAGTTCCCTCAGTGGTTTGTTGCCATGACCGTGGTGGCTCTTATTACTTGCATGGCTGCCCCCCATCTCTGCCTGGGCAGATTGGCTTGGTGCTGGTCAGTGGGGTGGGGAGGAGGACGAGGAGGAGGAGGAGGGGAGGGGGTGGCTGCGTGGGTATCCTGGAAATGAAAGGATGGATTGATCAGGACTCTTTGCCTCTCCTCAGCTTCCTCTGTCTATTGTGGCTTGGAGACTGGGCCTATTGATTGAACTGTGTACACTTCTCCCTAAAGAACCGCTCGGAAGTGTACAAATCAACTTGGAGACATCTTTGGTACAAACTGGCACTGATTGTTGAGATGCGATGCCTTTTAAAATAGAAATTCAATTCATCCAACAGAGAAGGGTTGTCCTTTTGCTTTCCACAACAATGTCAGAGTGTAGGTGGAGCTGCTGTGGTTTGAGTGTCTTGTGGAAGGTTATATCAGTCAGGAGGATACTTGGGGCCATGGCGACATAAATCTGAGTCAGTTGATTGATGCTCTTCTCACTCACTGTGCCATCTGGCTGCCTCCCATGTAGCGATGATGTATTTGTACAGTCAACATCGACCCATCTGAAGCACTTATAGCCTGTAGTCTTACTTTTCAGCATCATCTAACCTCTGTGACCCTTTAAGACCGGCCTGCCTCTGTGTCATGCTAATGAGGGTTGTAACAACTCAGCATATCGCCTCCTCATTCTGCGAACACTAGCCTTTCATGTTAGCATAAGAGGTAGGAGGTGCTTTTGGCTCCTTCGTGCAACCCTGGAGGATAGGTGATATGCCAGAGTCTTCTAATCCGTGCTCCAAAGTATTGGAAGGTAAATCCGCTGTCTGTCTGGCACAGGTCAAAAGGGAAAGCGATCACAATTGGTTGGAGCGCAGCTTTAAAAAGCCTGTCCCAGCTAATGTGACGGTGTCGGTTCCTAGATGACAGAATATTGTTCCTCGATGTAATGGTGAATAATAGAAGGCATGTGTGGCCATTCTCGAGCAGCCAGGGTTATAGTCTGCATTTAGAATTCATCATGGCGAGATGTTAAGCTGCATATCATCTTATTGTGTGTTGCATGTGCGAAGCCATCAGCATCCAGGCACAGGTGTCCAGCAGATAACCCCCCCTCTGCTCTCAGAAGAAATCTGAATGGTATATAGGCCTCGCTGGAGTTTCTAGGACAGATTGAATACATTTATATAGCACACTGTTAAATTAGCTTTTGATCGAGATCATTAGTATTCCTGTTCCATATAGATCTTTTTTAGAGATTTCCTACAGGTGTTGGAAACCCTTGAAAACACTTAAATTTTAATGTGCCACTTTAAAGGTTTGAAAAGTACAGAATAACTCAGGAGACGATACAATTCACGACAAGTTGTTCACAATAATGATGGTATCACAATACAGCGATTCATTGCATGACAATCTGTGATGCATCATGATATCCGTGTAAGAGAAGAAGAAAAAAATACCCTTAAAAGGGCAAAAACGGGAATGATGTATTTATTCACTGCATTGTGGTGTCAGTTTCACAGAAACCCTTCTATGGAACGCTGTTACAAAACATTTTGATTGTTGTCCATAGCGGAATAATATTTAATTTGATGTGATGAAGAAGTGAAATATTCAGTATACTGTATTCTGTATGTACCACAGCTGTAAGTTGGTGGAAAAGCCTGAAAAGGCACTTTTAAAAATGCTTGAAGTTGCTTGAAATTACCTTTTTAGGAAAGGCTGTCTTAAGGATGAAGACCACAGATTGAATGTAGTTTTATTCCATTAATTTTATGCCTTTTGTTATGTCCCTTCATACCAGAGTAACATGCAACAAATAATTATTGGATAATAATTTGAAATGAAAGCTGATAGTGAACAATCTAAACATTTCATAACACTAATACACTTATTATCCACTATTATTTTGTCATTTTCCTCCTGCAGTCTGCAGTGTATTAGTTGTAGTTTTGTCCACAGTATCATCTCGTGCCTCTCTGGCTCTCTGTGGGTGGCTTGTCCTACAGGCCAGCTTTGTGCACTGTGCTGACTGGGACCATGTGTTTCCATGCCTGGCCAGCCGTAAGGAGACATGGGACAGGTGGACTAGCTTTGGAGGGAGGTAGGGAGGAGCAGAAAGAAGCTTGCTGCTACTGTTGCATATGTGTTGCAACAAAGATGAGAAATGTCAGATTATGGTGTGGTTGGAAGAGTTCACTCCCTCATGATATGCATTATGCAAACTTGAGGCTTTTAATAGAGATATCTCTTGTTGTACAAAGTGACTGTTCAGCACATTGTGGTTACATGTGAGCGTGTGACAGAAGGTCTGTGTGTTGGATGGGAGTAGAGCATGGGGTGTCCCAGCTGTAGGAACCAGCTGGTGGGTGGGGAGAGGAGCAGGCCTACCGGAAGGGGCTTCTTCATTCACAAGGAGCTGTTGATGCTAGGTCCCTCACAGCAGACCGAGGGGCAAAAGTCTGATATTAAGAAGTGAAAAGAGAGAATGCTCTTAGGTGCTCCTCTGGTGGTGCTGAGGCTTTGAAACTGAGATCTTAAAGCTTTCTATCCGTGTTAAAAAATCCAGCCATGAGAGAGAGAACGTGTTCCAGTCATGTGAGCCAGTTCTCCACCCAGACTGCGTGTTCCCAAAGTGATAGCAAACCTGACGTGCATCTTAAAACCTGCTCCTGCCTGGTACACAGAGCAAAAGAACAGCTGCAGTTTACACAGACTTGGCTCGCTGAAATCACAAGTACCAGAGTGCATTATGTAATAAGAGACATTATCCAAGGTAACGCTTAGATTGCTAATAGGGTGCATTAGATTGCCAGTGATGTAATGCATGGCAAAGCTCCTTTTCAAAACACATGAATGTTGCTAATTCTCCGTGTTTAGTTGTTATACGATTAGAAGAATTTAGCCCGTAAATCTCTTCACATCTTTTTGCAGCTACAAAAAATGGTTTGCATTTTCATAACATTTTTAAACTGTTTTGCTAATTTGCTGTCCTTCCCTCCACCCCTCCCGTGACAGGTACAATGGCTCTCTGCCCAATGGAGATCGGGGTAGACGGAAAAGCAGATTTGCGCTATACAGGAGGACCAAAGCCAATGGTGTTAAGCCAAGCACTGTGCACATCCTCAACACACCCCAGGCCAGCAAGGTACACAACAGAATATGTGATTTATTGAACAAACTGTCAGAATAAACAGTTGTCTGTTTGTCTTTTTATGTACAGGAGAAAGTCTTGAAAGTTTGGAAAATTCTTAATTTGTTAGGAATATTCTTGAATGTATATATACACCTTGAAAAATACTTGACTGTCAACATAATCTGGTATTCTCATCTACACAAACCCTGTATATTTAAAATAAATCTGTATATAGGTATGTAAATGAATAAGCAAAACAGAGGGTGATGAGAGTAGTTTTGTCAGTCTACTCAGACAGTTTTGAACTCATAATGTGAGTGAACTCCTTATATTAAGGGAAGAGGAATCCCAGCAGAAGAAAGCTGACTTTCAGAGGAGCAGAATGGATTTTCAGTGCTTTCAGTAGCTTATGGAACGTGCAGTGAACTCCTTTACATTATTGTTGGCAGACCTTAATGTTGACATTTCCAGTACAATAACTGTAGTTCCTAGCCGGGCCTCATAGCTTTTCTTTGCACCGGAGAGCCTGCCAGAAACTGCCCGATCCAGTATAACACGTCTGCCTTCCTGCATTCCTGCCTTCGGTTCCCAAGCAAAAACTGCTAAACAAGCGGGAGGACCTGCTTACCTCTGCACCTCTTGGAGGCCAATATTCCGGACATTTGTTGAGAGTTTAGCTCGCTGGCCAGAGGCCCGCTGGTTCGGGTTACTCTCACCTTGTGGAACTTGACTCCCGATCTGCTGAGAGGTTTTTCTGTGACAGAGGCTTTTTCATCGCAGAGATTGTGTATCATTCCATTCGAGTTTCAGCTGAGCGTTGTACTGCAGTGGCCTATGAAATATGTCTTAATGTTCCTGCTGCTCCGGACTACGAGTTGTTTCTCACTACGCTCGGAGAACCATGTTGCACTACTGTTTTTACTGCACAGCTCAACTGAGTAAAGATTGCCCTTTACACAATTAGTCACAGACTGTTTCATAGATGGGAACTGCTGTGACCTTCTCCCCCTTTCACCACTGTTCCTCTCTGCCACCCTGTTACCAGGCCTGGGATTAGGAAGGCCAACTGAGGAGGAAGTTGTTGCAGTTGCCTGACCCTGCACTCCCAGCTGTACACACGGTCAAATATAGCCATTCCTTAAGAGACAAGCAGGGTGGTGGGCTTGATTTGAGGAGAGCTTTCTTTTTGAGGTAGAAGCCATCTCCTGTTTTTTTCCGTTATTTTTTTTTCCTACAGCAGTCAACTCCAGCTCCCTCACAGTGCAGCAGTCTCATACGAATGAACTAAGAACACTCTGTGGCTCAGAAGCTGAGAGGGAAAGCTCACGTGTCTGTGCACACTCTGGTGTTCATGACAGATAATGAGGAGCTCCCATGATGCCACTGCCAGCCTCCTATTCACATCCTACTCCTGCTTTCTGATCTCAATCCCTACACTTGTGCAAGTGTCATTGTTTACATTGGCCTTCCTCTGGGGGGCTATGTTTTTATTTTCACTCCTCCAAACTGAGCGAGGGTGTGCGTGACATTTTGCGGGTATGCTTATAAAAATACATGTTTCTGTTTGGAGCGTGCATGAACTTCTTATAGCCGTTGAACAGGTGGAGCACCATTTGTTTGTAGCGCCGCAGTCGAGACAAGACTGCATGTGATGATGACATTTGTCCCCGTCTGTCTCTGATGTTACAGCAGAGTGTGGTAGCGCTGATGACCCACTTTCTCTCTCCCTCATTCCCTCTCGCACGTGACAAAGAGAGAGGAGGAGGGGGGGTTTGTTTGGGAAATGGAATTCGCAGATTAGGGCGCGATGATAGTGGCATGTGGTGAAGTGTTGATGGGAGCCCGTCCTGAGTGGCTTTAACCCACCCTGACTGAGGCAGTTCAGCTGGTAGGCAGGCTTGTGTTAACTGAGGCCAGTGGGCAGTTTATGGTCACTGTCATGGGAGTGTGACTTTACTCGCTTGTCCCTGTTTCTCTGCCAGAAAATCCCACCACACATCTTTAACTGTAGGAAATGCAGTCATGGAAAAAAATTTAGACCACCCTTGTTTTCTTCAATTTCTTGTTCATTTTAACCCATTGACGCCTAAAACTTCCTGTAAAACCTCTGGGCGATTTTAAAATCAGCCCCTAAAACCTGAAGTTTTTCTGGAAATTCAACAGAAGTGTCAACGCTTCTAATAAATAATAGATTTTTCAGCCTCTGTAGCAGATAGAAATGAAATTCAAAAAGTATTTGAGAGCTTATACAAATACTACAAAATGACGTATCCGCTTTCCAGGCTTCAATGGGTTAATGCCTGGTACAACTAAAGGTACATTCGTTTGGACAAATATAATAACAACAAAAATAGCTCATTAATTTAAGAGCTGATATCTAGACATTTTCCATGGTTTTCTTGATAATAACCAAAGTCATTAGTTGTACAAGGCATTAAAATGAACAAGAAATTGAAGAAAACAAAGGTCTAATCATTTTTTCCACGGCTGTACAATGGAGAAATATTCTTCCTTTAATGTCTGCTGTAAAAACAACCCATTGTAATAAAAAGCCTGAGGAGGTTTTGTTGTTGTAAATAACCCTACAGTGTTTTTGAATCTGAGGATGTGACTCTATGATTGAATGTATTTTAATAGTGGGGTTTTTTGTTGCCCTGATCTGTAATTTAGCCTCAGCAGCGATGCAATCATTGCATATGGAAGTGTCGCTCCTGTTTATGAACTTTGGCACTCTCAGATCCGGTGTTAAAACCACAAACCAAGGCCACAAAGGGTTTTTCCAGAATCTACTGTAACGCAGTAAACCGTAAACACTCCCTTGTTGTTGCTGTGCTTATACTTAAATCTTGTGCCTCTCTTTACAAAAGTTGCTTTAATGTCCTTTGATGAAAAAAGTACATAAAAAACGCTATACTATTTATAATTGGTATTATATTATCAATGTAGGGCTTTTAACCAATATAAGTCTAAATTTTAACCCTTACATTTAAAATGATTTAGTCACTGTTTTTTTTTCATTAAAAACAAAAAATGAGTTATTTGCTGTAATTAATGCTAGGGGAATATTATTTTATTTTCTCACAGTCTGAGATATGTTCATGATTAGCATCAACATTGATTTTAATGCATTGGATCAAACATTGCATTGCCCCTTAATACACCAGCAATGACCTTAGTGGAAAACAAGAAAATAATCTGTATTTGCCCCAGAAAGGAAACATGAGAAAATGGTTCAATCTGGTGGAAAAATAGTAAAAACCACAATTTTGAAGCCAGGGCTCTAGATTAAAGCCTGATAAAGTAGAATGCACGCTTTTATGCTGTAATGGCTGTGGGATATAAAATTGTGGTTTTAATGGGTTTCAATGGGGACATCTTTGTCCTTGAGGATCTGACTGTCTGTGTTTTGGTTACACAGTCCAGAACTGAATGAAATGTCACGTCATCTGATTCACACAGCCAAAAATAATAATACAATTAAAAAGCCAAAAGTGTCCCCAGTGAAGGTTCAGTTGTATTTGTTGTGTTTAATATGGTATCACAATGTGTAGCATGTTTGTAATGTAATGACTTTCTTATTATTTTTCAGGCTGTTAACTGTAAAGGCCAACACAGCATCTCCTACACACTGTCCAGGAACCATACAGTAGTGGTGGAGTACAGCCATGATAAAGACACGGACATGTTTCAGGTAAAAACTCAGGATTGTATTTTAAATAACCTGTGGAATCCTCAACGTTTGATCAGGGCTGCAACTTATGATTGCTATTGATGATTGCTCAACTGTTGATGCATTATGATTCCCCGAAGCTCAAGGGGATGTATTCAAATAACTTGTTTTGCATGACTTGCTTTTGATATGATACAGGAAATCATATAAAAAATAGAAAAACCAAGAAGCTGTAATCAAATGTTTGGCTGTAATCAAATGTTTGGCTTTTTTTGGTTTTAAATGAAAAATGTTTGCAAGTTTAATTGTATGAACTTTCCAGCTCTGCATTTAATGAAGAATATTTGAAGCTCTGCCTTCAACTTTTATGCTCATGTGGTTGTTTTTCTTGGACTTTACACTCCACTAGTGACTGCTTTAACAGCTGCAACTAACGATTATATGCATGATCAATTATAATGTTCTATAAACTGCCAGAAAATAGTGAAAAATGACCATCACAGTTTCCCCACAATGACGCCTTCAAATGTCTTCTGTTCAAAACCTAAAGATATTCAGTTTAGTCACTTAAAGGATTAATTGATTATGAAAATAGTTGGCTAATAGTTGGTTATTTTTCTGTCTATCAGTTAGATGTTTAATCGTTGCAGCTCCATGTGTGTTTCTTGTATCTGTCCTGTCAACTGTTCTGTCTGTAGCATTTATCAGTATGTAGAGAGAGGAGACGATGACCAGAGGGAAGTCAGGCACGTGCTTCACATTCAGCCCAGCGTTGTGTCCATGTGTCTTCAAACACTGGATAAATAGAGACACAGACACGGCAGAGAAGGGGAAACTATTCAGAAAAAAAACAGGACTTCAGGACAAATTTTGAGATGGAAAAAAAAAGAGGAAATGAAAGAGGAAATGTTTTTTTTTTTATCCTCTGCTTGTTCGGGCTTAGAACCGTTTGGACATTTCTCAGCGTTGGACCCTGTGGTCTGCTTCAAAAACAGTTGTTTAAAAACAAAAGGAAAGTATTTTCTTTAGAGACACGCTGACAAAACTACATGCCGCTGTTTAAAACTTTGGTGAAAATGCTGAGACTTGACACAATTGGGCACACAAACCCAGATCAACATGCGGATGTGCTGTTATTTAAATGTCAAATTTAAGCTGACAGTTCAAATGTCTGCAGGGAATTAAAAAAGAAACCCCCTTTTCACCCAAGACACCACAAGAAACTATATTTATAATTATGACATTGAATCATTATTGTGTTTTTTTTTTTTGTAGATTGGGCGTTCCACTGAGAGTCCCATAGACTTTGTGGTGACTGACACAATAGCAGGAGGCCAGGAGGGAGAGGAGACTCCCATCACTCAGAGCACCATCTCCCGCTTCGCCTGCCGAGTCGTCTGCGAGCGTAACCCGCCCTTCACCGCTCGCATCTACGCAGCTGGTTTTGATTCTTCCAAAAACATCTTCCTCGGGGTAATTACTATTTAGTGTAATGGTAGATCTACAGTATCTCTGTTTACACTCCTGTCTTAATGGAAGGTTAGATGTCCAGTTTGTGCCTTTAAGTCTACTACTAACCGAATAACAAATGTAATTTGTTCCGCTGGCTGAGTTTAAGGTACGTACAAACGAAGTCTTGAAAGTTTGGAAAAGGCTGGATTTTCACTGTAATGTTTCAAAGGTTCGGAATATGCTTTATTTTGAATAAATAATAATCTAGTGTTTCAACAACACTGTCACTTCTGTAAAGCAAAAATCTTTTAATATTTGAAATGAAACACTGAAGCAAAACAAATGAAACAAGTGAAGCACTTTTCTTGTGTTCCTTGTCATTCGCAGCTAGATAAGTCTTCTGTTGATCCTTTACTCTGGAAATTAGCTGGCATTAACTTTTCAAGATCAAAACATGAAATCAAAGTTAAGAAGTTTGATTTCATGAAGGCGATAAAGGCTTTAAGAGTCTGGACATTTGAAAGTGCTTGAAAAGACTGAATTAGTAGTACAAACTCTGAGTGTTGAAAATTGAATGTGACATCAGTTTGCATCTGTGCGTCGATTCGCCTGCAGGAAAAAGCCGCAAAATGGAAGAACCCTGACGGTCACATGGACGGACTGACAACCAATGGCGTGCTGGTGATGCACCCTAAGGGTGGGTTCACGGAGGAGTCAAAGCCTGGCGTGTGGAGAGAGATCTCTGTTTGTGGGGATGTTTACACACTGAGAGAGACGCGCTCAGCACAGACTCCGGGCAAACTGGTCAGTAGCTACATACATACAGCAATACAAGTGTCACTGAGACTTAAATGAGGCATGAAGTGTAGTGGTAGCAAATCATCTGATGTCAAAATCATGTCAGAGAAGAGATGAGAAGTTTTGTTTTGAAACAAAAATTTGAACTGAGCCATGTTGGTTTTGAAAAAGCTGACTCTTCAGATTGAAACAGATCAATTTTCCAATTTTCCCAATGGCCCGGGATGCTACTTCAGTTGTTTCCATAGCCATGTGATGTGATCTTAAAGGATATTGCTATACAAACTGTTTTTTCCCGCCTGCTTTGCTCCCCTCAATGAAGCAGAAAAATAACTTAATTGTTATAATAGCATTAAATTGTTTTGATCATGAATGTAATGGCATTATTTACTGTTTAAATGCAGGTGGGGAATGTGTTGCTGTTTCCCTAGAGTTTCTTCCCTAGAGCAGATGTTTCTCACTTCACAATCAGAATATGGTTATGATGTTACTAAACTAAAAGTGAGTCTTCTACATCCCCCTCTGCAGGTGGAGCATGAGAGTAATATCCTCCAGGACGGCTCTCTGGTGGATCTATGTGGAGCCACGTTGCTGTGGCGTACTGCAGAAGGCCTCTTCCACACTCCCACCCAAAAGCACCTGGAGGCTCTCAGGCAGGAGATCAACGCAGCGCGCCCCCAGTGCCCCGTCGGCCTCAACACGCTCGCCTTCCCCAGCATGCAACGCAGCCGCGCCCTCTCCTCTCTGGAGGACAAGCAGCCTTGGGTCTACCTGGCCTGTGGCCACGTGCACGGCTACCACAACTGGGGCCACCGCTCAGAGCATGAGCCCAACGCTCTGCGAGAGTGTCCCATGTGCCGGGTGGTCGGGCCCTACGTGCCGCTGTGGCTGGGCTGCGAGGCGGCCTTCTATGTGGACACAGGTGCACCCACTCATGCCTTTGTGCCATGCGGACACGTGTGTTCGGAGAAGTCGGTCAAGTACTGGGCGGAGATCCCTCTGCCTCACGGCACCCACGCCTTCCACGCCGCCTGCCCCTTCTGTGCCACCCAGCTCAGCCTCACTCAGGGCTGTTCCAAGCTAATCTTCCAGGGCCCGGTGGACTGAGCTGAAGGGTCCTGCTCCGGCAGAGAAGATTAGACAGGAATGCCAACATGCTGTGAAACTGTTCCGATTATTTTGTGCTTTCTTTTGTTTGTGTAAGCCAGCTGTGGAAAGGAGTAAGTCTTCCCATGTTCTGGTCATATACTGTGGATTCTGCACAACAGAGAGCCATTACAGATTGTTCAGGGCCTCTTGTGGCTGTTTGGATGGCCACTGTGGGAGACGTGGAGCACACTGGACCACAGATGCCTTGCTCCTCCACAATGAAATACTGTTTCAGCTGTCCTGCGAACAAACCGCTTTAAACACGGCTGTTTTGAACTACAATGACCTCTAGTTTTTCATCAGAGAGCCGTGGAATTAAGGCTGTAGAAGGAATGAATTGATTTTACTCATGAATCGGACTGAACCAGATAACAGTGGTGTATTTTGTTGGGAATGAAAAAGGGGGGGAGGGTTTTTAGTTCAGTTCCTGGTGGGTCTGAGACAAAGTTTTTACAGAGCCAGACAGCTGGACTGTTGGCTGGGAGAAAAGCCAGGAGAAACTTGGGGTCTAATGTCTAACTAGTTAAGTGCTCCCCATCGCTGCCATCGGCCCTGAACCCCTAATGGCATCTATATCATGTAGCTCTCTGGGTTTTAGCTTCCATTTGCTGAACAAACTTTGAGGAGGGGAAGGGGGAAGACTTTTTGTGTACAGAGATATAATCCAGTGCCTCAAATCCCATTAAAGCGTGGGAATATTTTTAATAATTGAGAAAAGATATTTTGTTGAAGGCAAAGGGAGAGATAGTTTTGCATACATAAGACATAAGGAAACGACAGCCCACGTGTATTCTTCAACACATTTTTATCTGACAGAAGAGGTATTTTACTACACTGAGGCCCTTGTACTGTTTTGTAATGCAAATGTTAATATATTTTTCTCCTGCATAAATAATGTGTGTGAGAATGTTTGAGAGTGTGTGCATGCATGTGTGATTGTGTGTGTGGGTTGGACTGTGTGGGTGCCCTTGGGCTTTTGTTTAAATCGCCCTGCATCATTTCACCCCAATCCCCTTTCTATGATCTCGCCCACCACCCAAAACACTACCAGAGAGAACACAGGAATTAAACGCAGGGTTTGACAATGAATGTACTGAAATACATCGACTCTCCTCACTGGTGGCGCTTCATTTTTTTTTACAACCTGCTTTCTCAACGGCTGTGCTGTTAAAGGTATAGGTAAGGCCTATTTGGAACTGTACTACCATATGCATCAACTGCACCTGCTTGCTCGCTTGCCGTGTCCCTGCCCCACACACACATGTACTGTATTCAATCTGCACTGTTGTTAGCTTTATCCCATGCTGGGTCTGATCCAATGATTTGTACGCTGTCAAACCTGGGCACAGTCTCAGCAGCATCCAGAGATTATACCAAATATAAGGAGGAGCTGTTTTTTTTTTTTTTTTCTTTTTCTCCACACGCAAGATGTAACGACCACTCTCTTCGATCCAAAGTGTTTCTGTAAACAATCCTAAACCCAAACTGCTGCTATGGTGGAATGTTGACAGCTCTGGATTACAGTCGATGCTGTTCAGTCGCTCGCAAACCAGCTCCACGGGAATAATGATATTATCACGCGCCATGCCAAATTTGGTAAATTCTATTGTGTGTGGATGAGTCAAGTTGTCCAAAAACAAAAGTAGCAGATGAATTGAAACTAAAGAATCTGGGACGAATCTGTGCATTCTTCTGTGATGCGAGCTAACCAGACTGTGCCCATATGTAGAGCTGAAGGCATTAAATCTGCCTATCAAATACAATATAGAGCATTAAAATGATGGTGTTGAAGGTGACGTTCCTATTATTATACAGGGTTCGTACAAAGTCTTTGGAAAGTTTGGGAAATGCTAAATATTAGCCGTCATGTTTTCAAGGTTAGGAATATGCTTGATTTAGATATACTCCTTTAAAAATGCTTGACTTTTCTACATAATATGGTGTTTCATCTACACAATCACTCACCTAAAATCTTTTTAATATTTAAAATGAAACAATCCTGTCATATTTGTTTGTTCTCTCTTTCTCTGTGTCTCACACTAATAGCTAGATAAATCCTCTGTTGATCCCTACTCTGGAAATTAGCAAGCATTAAATAATCATGATCAAAATATACAATCATGGTTAGTATAAACAACTGGTAAAGTGTAGATGTAGATGTAATGATGAAGGCTGCTATAGTCAGAATTATTTTAACTTACCATGATATGTGCTTGAATTTTACTCTGTACGAACCCTGTATTATAGCATTGGATTTTCTTTTTCATGAGGAATTCAAATGTATCATTGAGGGGCGAAATCCATCTTGATTAAGAGCTCCTGGTGGACTGCTGGAGTATTTTCCTTTTTCTAATATTTCCTAAGATTAACCGCATTCTTAAAAGCACCATTAGCATTACACTTCACTCATACTACGGAGCATTTCTTAACGAATCACTCGATTTCTTCAGATTTTATGTAACTGCCGCTGTGCAGGGTCAAGGACTAAGCCACGTATTGTACAGTAGCATTCCTCTCCAACACTTTCAGCTCCAACACTGTGCCCATTGCTTAAGACTGTGTTCTGTAACAGCTGCAGAGTAGCTGCCTCAAACATTCCTCCTTGGTAAACATGGGTGGGGCCGTCAGTTCACCCAAGGGCTTGTTCTATGATTTTTGTCTCCAACAGGAACTCTGTACACAAGCCATAGAACGCACTGATGCTCCCAATGCCTCCTTTGCAAAGAATAAAATATTTTTAAAAAATAACTTTCCAGCGAGTTGGTTGTCATTCTGATTTTAGGCCTTCTTAAGATCTGACAGTCATGTGAGGTATGGTTGTGATATTGATTCAGTGGTTTAAAAAGGTATGTGCACTTGATGAAGCTACTTTTGTGATGCCACTGCCTTTGAACTGTCTCACTTGTGTACGCACAACATGGCAGCAATGCTTAATCACAGTTACATATGTGTTTCATCATTCCTCAGTATGAACATTTCCCTGCTATCTTGGTTTGGCAAAAAATGGCCCTGGATGTTGATAGCTCTATCAAACACTGTATTTTATGAGATAAGGAACACATTTTTCTTGAAGTCTATTTTATTCACATTTCGCATACTATCTTATCTGCTTCATCTTAATATTTACCATGACTACATCAGCAACATTCCCTGGTGTTCAGTGCTGAGTGCAGTTTCCCTCTGGAGCCACAAGAGGGCACTATTTCCTCAGCAATAGAGAGGTTGGCACTAAGCCCACCAAACCACTGAGCCTGCGGCATTCAATAGCCCAAACACTGGAGCAAAGAAATGCAAGTTTGATGTTTATTATGAAAAAGACTGAGTAGAAATTGAATTGACTGAATTTGCACGCCCATAGACGCCTGAAAATCCTTCATATGTGCAATTACGCCACCACAGGAGATATGCAGGCTATATATTTATAGTTGGACATTTACTGATTAATCTCTCAACATTCCATGTGTCTTTGATTTTATATATATTTTTCAAATTAATTAACTGATTTAAATCCTGGTATCATACTTAAGACATGGCAGACAGATATGCACAGTAGTGAGCAATTTTTAGCTTTTATTTTTATGTGCATGCAAAAAATATTGTACGATGACGATGATGACATTTTCCATCATTCGCATGTGACTTCATCTCCTCTATAATAAGGGCACATGAAAGGGATTTAAATACATAACATGTCAGTTAGGCGTTTGGAGAGGAATGGAGCTGTGGGATGCCAGGCTTCCTAATTAACATTTCTGCAGTAGATGTGAGATGGGTTCATGTGTCTGCACACTTGCCTGTTTTTCTGAATGACAGAAGAGACACTGAAGGTGACAGCATGCTAATTTTGAGATCACTCGGTGGCTCCCCTGCCTTAAGCAGGGCAGGGTTATGCAAATAAAGTGGAATGATACAATATTTTTTTTCTTGAACCAGCTTCCTGGATGAGAAAAGTCAGGTTCATGTGCTACACTGACGCTGGTCTTTGTAATAGATTGACACAAACCTTAGTACTTCCATCATCACCTTTTTAAACCTAATTAACTTTTTACACTTTTCGCACAACTCAATTTTACGGGATCATATTTTCGGCTGCATCAGTTGCATTATAATTGTACTAAAAAGTTCAAGTAACACACGTACACATTTATTATTATTTAGCCTAACAAAACTCTTTATATTAAAGGGGTACTCCAGCATTTTAGCATTGCACTTCCATGAAGTTGGGGAACTTACTAGAGAGATAAAACAATAATAATAATAAAAAAAGTAGAGATATCCTGACATTGACCTCTTAGTATGTACTGCAGCTGCCCTTACACAGTACTACAGTACAGTAATACAGTCATGGAAAAAAATATTAGACCAACTCTTGTTTTCTTCAATTTCTTGTTCATTTTAATGCCTGGTACAACTAAAGGTACATTTGTTTGGACAAGTATGATGATAACAACAAAAATAGCTGATAAGAGTTTAATTTAAAAACGGATATCCAGCCATTTTCCATGGTTTTCTTGATAATAACCAAAATCATTATCAAGAAAAAAACATGTTAAATGTCTAGATATCAGCTCTTAAATTAAACTTATCAGCTATTTGTGTTGTTATCATTATATTTGTCCAAACAAATGTACCTTTAGTTGTACCAGGCATTAAAACTGAACAAGAAATTGAAGAAAACAATAGTATAATAATAATTTCTACGACTGTACTATAGTAGTATGGGTATGTGAACACACCCATAGTTCTTATGAAATGGGTAAACCTCCAAACGTGTCTAATCCTACGTTTCCCATAATGCAAGAGTTCTATTCTGACTTGTGTGTCCAAAAATATTTTTCAAACAGTGATCAAGCCAATTATTTGGGTAAACATTTCTATATAGTGGGGACAACAGCCAGCAATATGTAGGTTAGAAGCAGAAACTACCTTCAGCTCGCTGTTTTAAAGGCTTCAGCCTCACTTCTGTGTATTTCTTCGCCCCGAGTCGTAACACGTGAAATGCCACAGGTGGCTGCGGGCTGAGCGCCAAGTTATCAGCAGGACACCTTAGCTGGCAAGTTCAAGGCTGTGATATTTACCTCAATTACCCAGCATGCAACTGAGGCAAATTATATGCAGATCATCATCTGTAAATAAGAGATAGTGCTCTTCCCCTCGCGTAAATTAAGTAACAACCCTCAGAAGCAAACACAAGACGCATTTGTCTCCCTGGTTTCTAATATAGTAAACTTGGCAGTCATTTCTTTTTTTATCTCCGGGCAAATTGGACTGCCATGGCACGGTGGCACATATTGGACGACGCTGTTAATTCCTCACTATTTCTGTCTTGTGTGGTTCGTCACTATTTGTTGAGACTGTTTTCCTTCCCAACACTGTGCTGATATTTTGCTGTAAACTCGGTCCACCTTCATTTCTCTTTCCATGTCCAAGGTCAAACACCTCACACTCCCTTTCCATCCATGCAATTTGATACCGTCAAACAAAAGCATCACATTTTTTTGTATATTTTTAGCTTTCGGTGAGCTTTGCAGCGCTAACATTACACAATTCAAGCTGTATGCAGTGCAGTTTGAAGAGGATTATGATTATATCAGGCCTATTTACTATTTCATGTGGCTCTTGATGATACTTTGTACTCAGCCTACTCAGCTTATTACTTTCTCAATGAATAACAAATGAGTTGTCAAATAAAAGGCAAATAAATACAGGCTAAAGAGAAGCTGGTACAAATATTTTATTAGAACATATGAAGGGAAAATAGGTTTGGAAAATCAAGCATTAAATTCAAACAGAGTGTACCTCTTTGAGCCTCTGATGCCCTCTTTCTCTCATCTGCTCTTACAGAAGCATGTGGCGTCTTGCCTACTCATCCAAACAAGGGGACAAATGACTTTAATTATGGAGTAATTGCAGAGTCTTGTGTTAATTAAATCTTTATCAGTTCAAGTAAGTGGATTTCTCCCACATGGAAACCATGCAGAGACGTGCTGTCTTGCCCCCCCCCCCTCCTGCTCTGTCTAAACTCTCCACCAACACCACAGTCTGACACCATCTTTCATTCCCAGCCTCACCCGACTCTCCCTCTCGCTCTCACCCTGGGTCTCGAAATGATTGGGATTAGCATCATTTGGGGGGAAGGGGGTTGTTTTACCAACTCTGTCAGTAGCCAGCTGTTTCTTCAAAACACCATAACAAACATGATAGAACCGGCGTGAGGCAGTGTCCTCCGCTGGAAAATGAGATACAAGATTTATCTTAGGTTCCTGGTGTTTGACAAAATTGAATCCTCTCATTTTAATTGCTCTCGACTAGGTGTGCTGCTCCAGGCGATGGAAACAGGAGCTCTGTATGTTGTCCCTTGTTCTCTTCAGACTATTATGTTCCATTGTGCAAAATGCCGATTATGATTTGCTTTATCCTTGTCATCTATCTTATTTAGGATCATTTAGGTAGCCACATGTTACAAAGGAACAGCAGTCAGCCCTGTTATTACGTGTGTTTGAGTCCCCTGCTTCTTGTAATGAGAACGGGATCACAGAGGAGAATTAATCTCTCTGAAGACTTACTCACTGGTTCAAGGCCTTGTTGCATTTAGGGGAAAATGCAGGAAAATTGACTTGTTTTGTTGATTTTTGGCAGCCCAGTTTTTGATCCAAAGGTTTGGAATATTTTTGCAAACACTTGTCGTGTGCCTTGAAGCTTTCACTTCACACAGTTTTTGCACAGAATATTTTTGCATGGTTTTCTGAGTAAAGGACGACAGTGACGATTTGTATCACATTGTGCCTAAAATCCTTTTGTACAGGGACTCACTGTATTATATTGTGTCTAAAATGTGTGATGAGTTATGTTGCTTATGGGTGTGTCATGACTTCAATTCTAAATGGAAATTTAAATCATCAAAATAATAAGAAGGATCGGAAAAGTTGAACATATGGCCAGAAAAACATGTCAGTCTTATGATCTGTTGAACTTTACAAATCAATACTCAACCGTCCAACACTGGCATAGCATTCAAAACACTGACAAAAAAACGTTGAAATCAAAAACTGAATCGAATCGTGACCTTAAAATCGAAAGAGTAATCGAATCATAGATTTGGAGAATCGTCACACTCCTAGTTTTACCCCAGGCAAAGCCAACTAAGCACTGTTTCTCTTTGCCTGCGTCACACATGCAGAAATGCAAAGTTTCTGATCTTTTTAACATCTACAGTGTGTGCATTTTGGCTCGTGGACACTCTCAGTGAGCTACTGTTTAGCAGTGCGAATGTTTACGGGACGATGAATGGGTGTAATATGGCTGGGAAGCAGATTCAAAAGGGCTTAACTGGATTACAACTCATTTCAAGGATGCTTAAGGTAAGATTAAAACAGATATGTGGTAAGTGAGGAAAATACAAAATCAAATAGATTGAATTTCACTCACTGGTCTCGTAAGCCACTTGCTCATGCATGGCGATCAATCGTGTGTGCTTTTTGTTTGCAGAGTTAAAAAATCAGATGCCTTTCCATGTGAGACAATATGTAGATTGTTTGTGTTAAAAAAACGATTCAGCAAAGGAAACATATGCACATTTCAAACAACAGTTTTGCTCTGTTGGACCGTCACAGTTCACCATTAATGCCCTTTCTTATCTCATGCTACAAATCCCCAGAGCTGGAACATTAGAAGTCTCTAATCACACACACTGGCACACATTGGGTGTGTGTACATGCACTCTAGCACCACTCTCTCACACACACACATACGCAAAATCACACACCTCACATAGAAAAGATAATGAATTTAATACCATTGCTATTACAGTCAACTAATGTTTGTTAATAGCCTGGTGCCATATGGAACGAGGGCCTCAACCATGTGGGTAATTCCTCTTTTTGGACAAGCTGTCAATAAAGAGGCCTTGCATTTTGTGGATGCATGTGGTAGAAAAGAGGGGGGAGGATGTGCTTAATCCAGCAGACTCTCTAATGATTCCTCTGTGCCTCGAATGGGAGCTACAGGCCTCTGTGAATATACTTGCAGCTGTGTTTTATCTTTCCCATCAGAGCTGAAATATGTGTTCATATTAACACTCCATTGAGCATTTGTGCATGCTGTTCAGTTTGGCTGGGTGCGAGACTTTGGGTTTCTACGTGGCGGGGGCTAATGGAAGTGGTGGTTTTAGAGAGAAAACTTTATGACGTGCCTGATTACCCCCCACTCCCCTCCACCACCTCCCCGAATTCACTCCATCTCCTCCCCATATCCCTCTGGCAGCACTGCAGCCCAGCGGATAACCAAGCGTGGATTAGCAGTGACATCACACTGAAGAGATGGCTGAGCCCGAGTGTGAGAAAGGGTGAGTACTTGGGTGCGTGTGTGTGTCGGATGGGTGTGAGCGTTATGTGTGTGTTCAAGACTGATTAGACGATGAGGGTGGTGGTGAGAGGGAAGCGAGGATTAGAGAGCCATCTGAGAGTTGGCTAGGTGCTGACACCACTCCACCTCACCAAGGGCTCAATTTACTGAGGGATCAGACTCATTTATGGTGGGCTGGGATTATTATCAGTTCAATAGGGCAATTTCTTTATTACAGTCACCCTTCAACTTGTGAAATATGGACACTTGTGAGACATTTACGGTGCATGTATCTTGTTTCAGTTATAATCTACTGCTTTCCTGCTACGATTAATTGTATATTAGCAGCAGGTAAAGTAACAGCTCTAGTATAATACTGTTTAAATTAAGTACTCTCAGTATAAGATCTAAACGTTAGGTTTCAGAGGGAAATCAAATTGTCTGGCAGTGTACCACTTTGCTTCCCAATAAGACATCTATTAAGAATTTCAGACAAATCAACTCACAGGAGTTTAAAGAGGGCTATAGTGACTATGGCGTGGTGCTTTTTTTTATTTTTTTTTTAAAGGCTCCAAATCGGATGAGACAGGCAGCCATGTTTGAGTTTGGGTTTACCTGGGATGTCAACAGTCTTAAGCTGGCCCTGTGTATTGAACCCCTTGTAATGCATTGAGCATCATTCACCTGATTCTTCAACGGCACCACAGTCCACTGAGAAAACAGCTTTCGGCTGCATCTACAACAGCAGAACAATAGAGAAGAGAATGAAGCACACATTTAGTTGTAGCCTTAAACCAAACGTGAAGGATAAAGGGGGATTCTCTTTAAACATCTCAAAAATGTTTTCAATGCAAATAAATGCATGTTGCCTATTTAGCATTGACACTTGGTCAAATCAGATGACCCATACAAAAGCAGTACTCAACAAAGGAGTGCTGTTTGTATTTTACAACACATGGGTTGCTGTTTTTTTTGGTGTATGTTTTCATTGATGCTGTTTTTTTAAACATCTGAGACCAAATGGAGAACTTTGCTCTTGTAAAGCAAAAAGGAGCACCTACTCAAAATGTGTACCTTCTATTTTTAGTGTAAATAAAAAAATGAATAAAAACTCCATTATTCACGAACAACAATACAAAACAAAAACAAATATTAGTTAAATCACTATTAACAAAGCTGGAGATGAGTAATTTACTTTGGAACATATTTGGCTTATGGAATTGTTAAACTCAAATTACCCTTACAAAACTTTAAAGATTTGATCAAAATTGTAATTAAGTAATCCATGACAATATAAGATCTAATTGCACTTTTTAAAAAATATAATATAGTTAGGTTACTTATTTTTATGATTGCAAAAACCTGATTACATGTAATCTGTTACTAAAATATGGATATTATAAGGATATTAAAATTACCATTCCTCTGTGGACATTAGGGTTGGTTAACATCCATAAAAGTTTGGATGTAGAGTTCATTATTGACCTTGGAAAAAGCAGAAATTATTTCATACTTTTAAAATCCACACAAAATTACCTTTAAAAAACCTGATAAACACAAAGAAGTAAGAGTAGGCTGGAAAGGAAAATATGATGACACTAACATGTAGACAGGCTTAAGTATTTATAATTGTACCTATTTCCAGAGAAATGTACATGGTGATCTTCATTCTGCAGTCATTGGGTTTTCACAGGCAACACATCAGTGGGACAGTACACAGGGGTAAATTAATATTTATTCAGCTACAATGTAAATCACAACTGCGGTGACTACTGTAACTTTAAAGACTGCCGCGGCCGTCAGTATCGCGAGATTTCGTCTCCGTTGGCGTGATTTCCGTTGCTACTTCCCGCGAACAGAACCGTTTCAATTTAGCAAACTAGCTGTGAAGCATTCACAAATAAAACCGTAAATGTTAAGTCTTTTTACTTGGGTACATGTTAACTTAACTTCAGCTCGAGAATAACATCGGTTTTCAGGTAACTGGTAATTTACAGTTCTATCTCCCCGGTGTCCGAAGTGGATGCTAACGTTAGCTAGCTCGTCTACATTAGCAATTTGTTTCAAACTATCGCTATTTTTCCTGAAAGAAAAATGTCTACGGAGCAGCGGATAAGCTGGATACTGACAGGCGCTACCGTCGCTTGTGTCGCCGCTCTGTATGTGCCCTGTGTGCAGAGGACTGTTCCCGGAGGAGACTCGGGTTGGTACTAGCCAGCTAATGCTCCATAGCAGTCATGTGGCTTTGTTGTGTTGCCAGGCAGCCAATCGTGTGGCGCCTTGGTGTAGCTGTTGCAGCTAAACGGGTGCTGTCCGTGGTGCTGCAGCTAGAGCATGAAAACCCAAACGTATTCCAATAAGAGACACATAGCTCCAAAACAAAATGCATCACTTCTAATATGTAGTTTTTAAATACACATGTGGTCGACGTAAAGACGTAGGAATGACTCTGTGCTTTCTATGGGTCCATCATTAGTAGTTTTCACCTGCAAGTATATAGGTTTTATTTTATTTTTTAGATTAGATTCAATTTTATTGTTATTGCACAGAGTACAGATACTTAGATAAGACAACGAAATGCAGTTAATATCTAACCAGAAGTGCAAAAAGGAAGACAGTAAAGTATGTGCGCATATTCAGGAATATATAAATAAATACATTAGGTTTTAGCAGCAGATAGCAGTAGGTAGTTCAAATAGAGTAGTATAAATAAAGTGCAGTTGACAGTATATGAATACGCTATAAGGGATAAATACAGTGCTAAACAGATCAGTACAGATATTCAGTGGTTATAGTTCACACACAAGCACTGTTTTCACAGCCTATTCTATGCTGTTAATTGAATGTCAAATTGAATATTGATTGAATGTAGAGTGAAAACAGTTAATATAATGATTATGTACATTTATGTCAAAGAAAAGGATATGTAAGGGATTCTTTGTACTATATGGAATCAGCATAATAAACAAACGTAAACATATCCCCATGCCATTAGATTTAAGTTTCATGAGTTGTATCAACCTTTGCACTTACATTCCTTATGTTGATGATCTGTGAAATGTGTTTCATTGTTTTTACTGTATTCATTGTCGTTATTGATGATGCAAAGACTGTTTTCCTTCCCTGCTCGGGCAACCAATCGTATGTATTCTATTTTTATAAATGAGTTTTGAAAGTGTCTTTAAATGTAGATAATGCTTTTCAAAAGAATTCAGTGTTACTTTTGTCTGAAATTATGTGATAAGAGTGTTTCTTTGAAATCTAAAACATGTTTTAATGATACTCTGATGTCAGGATCAAAAACAAATTTAGTCCAGTGGATTAACATGAGTTTATGCGAGGATAATCATCACAATATTAACTTTGCCCACTTGACCCACCTCTAATTTCCACCTGCACAGAAACAAGCATTTATTATTTAGAAATGTATTAGAAAGTTACAGGCTGTGTCAAAAATAATAATAATTATTATCTGCAGATCTGAAATATTTGTTTTTTTTAACACATTTTTGCTGTTTTTTCTTCAGAAGTTGCAATGAGAACAACATTTGTAATGACAACATATGTTTGACATTTATATTATTGTAGTGTATAAATAGAATAGGCTGTTTTCCTTAAATAGAATATTATGTGTGTATGCATAAAATTAATTTGCACTCATCTGTAACCAGCCTCAACAGTGGACCCAAATGTATTTCACTCACTTCCTTCCTATGTTGTAGACCAACATGTTTTCCAACATTCTTGTAATGCAGTTTATGAAGGACTGCCTTGCACAATTACAAACAGTGTTTAGAAGTGATAGCAAGGTTACAAACTTGTAAATGTGGACTTGAGGGCATGAAGGCTCTGCTTGTTAGGTTTGCGCTTCTCTGGCATACAAGCTGCTGTGGAGGGGAATGCACATTTAGCAGAATGAAAGCATGTGAAAAGCTGGGCCAGATATGAGCGAGGAGAGGCGAGGAGAGAGCAGGCAATTGGAGCGCTGAGTAGCCCTGCTGCTTGTGCTGCTGTCTAGTGAACGGGGCCTTTGAAAAAATGGCCAACCCCTTCTCCACAGTGTTTAGGGACCGTGCAGGATGCCCGCTCTGATAGTGCCAGCTGAACACCCTTCCGAATTCTCCAGGTCTCCGTCTCTGTGTCCTAATCTCTTTAGGTGTGATGTGCCCTGGAGAGGCTTGAGCACAGCCCCGCGGGTACGCTGTTGTCTAGGAATGTGGAGTGTGGAAATGATGGGGATTATGGGAAGACTGGTGTGGGTGCCCATGCTCCACTATCACAAAGACTCTTGGCACCCATGCTGCTACCCCGTTGAGTCAATATTTTCCCTTTTTAGTATTGGGGCTGCAGAACTGCATCTCTGTGGCACTGAGATGGATGTTTTGGCTCAGTATTAGTTTGAGTTTTTCCGTTTTGAATGGTGTAAAAGTGTGCCACTACTGAGGGAAAATAAGTGAAATTGAGAAACCGATGAGGGATGAGAAAGTCTGATGTAAAAATGATGGCAGGTAGCTGGCGGCTCATGCCAGGTGAAATGGAGCTGAGAAAACATTTAAGCTGTGCAGGTGGAGGAGTTCTGACTTCATGGTCCATTAGAGTGATAAGAGTTAGGGCTCCTCGTGTGGCAGAAATGTAGGCATAATAATTTACTGTATCGGCAAGGTTGCAAAATGCGCGATGCAGCCAATGCCATCTGAAACTCAGCCGTTCTGTTCTATAATGGTTGGTGCGGCATTGAGGCCCATGTCCTTGCTCTTCAAATGCTTATTTTGAATGTGTAAAAATACTTCTTGATGCTCTACTCTGTTGCAATTTAAAAACATTCAACATTTTTAATCTAATTTGTTTCTTAGCCTATGTATATTAATTTAATAGTTGTTCTACTTGTGGCTTTTATACTGGTAAAGTGATAGACCTATTATCCGGTCAGTGCTTTTGCAGGAAACAAGGCCACTGTTTTGTTGGCTGTATTGGATGGAGCAGATGACTACCCATCTACTACCAGTAGAGGGAGCTGTCTTGAACCCAAACATTTATCAATGTCATTTAATCTGAACCAAATTTCAATTTTCATGAGTGGGAGATGCAAACATTGGGTGAGAAATCAGTATAATTTGAAACGCTCTGGGTGTATTCTGGCACAAATGGGTTTGTGCCCAGATACATTAAAGCTTCCTCAAATAGCTTTTAGGGGTTTTCTTTTCACTTTGTGCTGCGCCTCACACAGAGCTTGTCAAAAAATTGTGCAACCGGCTCTTATTTTTACAGCTTACCTCATTCTGTGACTGTCACCAACGTTGCCTTTCTGTTTGTGCCCAACGGACTAAACGAGACATTGAGGCATTGGGAGTGTGGGAGCAGGAGAGAGGCACGTAGAGAAGCAGAAGAAAGAGGAAGGGAAAGGACCCCGATGCACAGGGAGGATGGGACTGGAAGCATTATTCTCAGATCAGCATATGTGTGTCTTTGTGTGACAAAGCATAGGAGAGGGAGTCTAATGGTTTGTGTGTGTTTATATCTGTGTGTATGTGCTGGAGACAGGGAGGGAGGCATCAGGGGAGCAGCGAGAGATGAAGAGAATGAGCGTGCCGCTTAGGAAATGTCACACTGGGAAGATTTGTAGGTTTTGATCCTGGCAAATTAATGCAAAACCCCAGTGCAAGTATTTGATTTGGGAAAACTTTGGGAGCAGACTTGTCTCTTAATAATAATTATTGGGTTTACATTAATTTCCTCCCCTATTCTCTTCCACAGGAGAGCTGATCACCACTGCTTGTGAGCTGGGGGTAAGTATTAGCTGTATTGTTTAATCAATTCACTCATTAACTCTTATAAGCATTAAGGAAGTTTAATTAAGCATGGGCAGAAAGCAGATTAATTTACTTTCAGTCCACAGGTTTTTCCCCTTCTTTTCTATACACTTATTTTACTAAGTTGCAAGTAGAGAATGCTATAATTTGCAACCCGTTTTTCAAATCCAATTAAAGTCAATGGTAAGGCGATGGCTTTTGTAGGCTTTGCCTTATGTACGGTATAAGGCTTATTATATCCACCCCTCTTTTTTGTGTGTGTGTGTAAGCCGCGAAGAATGAACTAAATCGGGTTAACAGTTATAATAAGTTTTATTATTTAATAAAGTTTATTACGCCGCTGTGATCCTTTTAGGGAGGCTGTGTCGGTGTCACTATGCCAGTAATCCTGCCGTTAGTGCTGCAGTCCGTGTGGCCTGCCTGTCTGCCTTTCAGGCCTCCCCAGGGCCTTGCAGGCCGTCCCTGGGCCCCAGTCTGCTGGCCCCCCCTTCAGATCCCCAGAGCTCCAGAGCTCTGCTTCCCCATGCTCCCTGTGGCCTTTGTCCCTCAGCTGTCCTTTTGTATGTCCACTTCTTTTTGGCCACACAGTCCCTCCTGTACATGCTCTTAAATATTGCTCAATTTAGTTGAGTTGACTACCTGTCTGACACTTAGTTCACCAAGCTGTCTGCTAAGTTGCCATCTTTCGGTTATTTTCTACATTACTTATTTTGCTCTTTGACTTCTCCTGACCTACATGCTTCATCTCCAACCTGTCCCTATGATTTGGGTGGAGTTGTTTCTACGTTAGAATGCAACCAAGGAGCCTTAACTGTGTCTGAGGTGACTGGTGAGGTAGTCGCACTCTCACCTTTCAGCTCTGCACTCATTCGAAGAGCTGCCCCTTCTCCCTGCCTGCATGGCTTGTGTTATCAGTGCCAGGGAATGAGTCTGTGTTTAATGACTGAGCCCTTATCTGGGTGGAGGAGACTTAGCGGCTAATTGCTGTGATTGCTGAGATCCCCCAGGCGAGAATGACTGAGGCTCGGAGGTGGTTTGGGGGCTGGGGCTGGCGAGCACCACGTGCTCTACCACGGGCTCTAGGGAACTGCACTGTCCTTGGGAAGAGGCCAGAGGAAAAGAAGTGAGAAGAGAGAGGAAGAGAGGGAGAGGAAGGGCTCTGGTATCATAGCAGAGTCAGTTTGCGGTCAGGCCAGGCGGGGTGTGTCTTGCTTTTCCATTACTGCAGCTCTACAGCACACCACTGCTGGCATCTACCGAGGGCAGAAGAGCAACTAGATTTCCCACTCAATCAGAGGGAGCTAGTACTCTTTTTTTTTTATTTTTATTTTTTTTATTAACATATTTATTATTATACAACATAAGATAGACACAATACAACCACAGTATAATAGATCAGACATAACAAACCACAACAAACAACATGACACGCATACATACACATACACTCATATACAAAATCAAATTACAAACACAAATGGGGGAGGGGGGGGGGGGGGGCAGTACTGTACCATTGCAATTAATTGTTCTTTTCAAAATCATCAGGGAGCTAGTGGTCACCGCGTATATTCTCATTCTCTCTTATGTATACTTGGGTTTTAATCTCCAAATATTTTCTCTCCTCCTGTATCTTTTCAAAACAAAACAATATCTTAACTAGCTATTCACCCAAGCACATCTTAAATGAGTGACTGTTCCCTTGAATCTGTGATTTTATCTCTCATTGCGTCTATGGATTTCAATTTCATACTCTGTCATTTTGTTCAAAGGTGGCCCATCCTCCAGGATACCCTGTCTTTACCCTACTAGCTCGCCTGGCTATGTGTCTTCTGCCCTCACTCTCTCCAGCCCACAGTGTCAACCTGATGAGCAGCCTGCTGGGGGCTGCAGCTTGTGGTGCCCTCTGCATTACTGTCTGCAGGTATGTACATGAAATATAAGTTTACTCTGTAATGTGATTTTCCACAACAATTTTCCTGCACTGTAATTATGGGGATTTTAAGAGATGTGGTTCAGTAAAAATAATTCCCCAACAGAGCTTTTTAACTGTTCTGGTCCTCTCTCTTATTTTCAGTCTGCAAATGATGTGATGTTATATAATCCTGCTTCTATTAGGGATACACTGATACAGGTATCAGATATTAGGCCAATACTGACTCAAATAGCTTGATCGGGTATTGGTGAGAATGGGGCCAATGTATTTAATTCAATACTAGGTTTATATACTATATATTATATACTGGAATTAAATATATTTATGGCATTTTCTTGTACAAGTTAGGAAAGCAATATTTTAGTCAAGCCTGATGTTACCTCACACATAAAAGAATGATTCCAGTCACTTCCACACAGTGAGGCAGACAGCTTATTAAACGCTGGTATGGGATCAATACTTGGTATCGGCTGATACCAAAAGCCCAGACTGAAAAAGTTGGATTGATGTGTCCCTAGCTTGTGTGTCTAATTCTTAAACTTAGATTTCAGGAAAGCACAGAGAAGCTTTCCCCCCTTCAGCAGAGGAATCTGTCAGCATCCTTCTACTGACAAACTCTGCACATGCATCAATCTGGATAGCAAAAGTCAAACATCTGAGGGAAGTGACAATGAAAAGTAGACATTTTTTGAGTGGATGGGGTCTTCAAACATTCCCTTACTGATGTTTTGCATCTTGATGCTGTCTGGAACAGAGAGTGGTATTTTTGGGTCCTGACAGACTGGCAGTGTCGTCCCTGATCCTCTGTTCAGTATTCAGGAGCAGAGCCCAGCCGCACTCCTCCCTCCCACCACCCTGCCCTGCCTGTTTACCCATCAGCCACCCGTTGCGAGCGTGCGTGTATGTGTATGTATATCACAATTATCGCGCCCTCCAACCCCCACCCTGACGTCCCTGTTCTGCTGCCCCCCCACTGCCCAGCATGCTCTCAATCCTGACATGGCACGATTTCTTATCTCCCCCTTCTTGCCTCCTGGGTCTGAGAGGAACAGGATCACTAGCTCTGCTCCTCCCTCTCCCCTCTCTTCAACCATCTCTCCCCTCGCTCAGTCATGAGCACAGTTTACGGTCTCTACCACCCTGCAGTTTCGCCTGCTGCTGACCCTATCATGTAAGGAGTATTTTACCCCTTCCCTCTTTGTGTGTGTGTTTATCTCCCATGGTTGGCTGAACTGCCTTACATCACCCTTTTGCTGATTTTAGTAATTTTCCACATTGCTTTGTTGGGAGGCAGCTTAGTGTCAACATTTTTCCTTTTTGTCACTGTTTGTGCATACTGGGGCATTTCCAAGCATGTCATATACTTCTAATTTACTCTTCTAGAATAGGAATTGTTGAATATGATGTAATTTCTTACTGCTCTACACCTTGGCTGGCTGTGAGGACCCAGTGATAGTGGGGGAAAGCAGGTGCAAATGTGTGTTCCCAGGTGCTCAGCATTGGGCCTACTTCCTGTGTGCTTGGCCAGTGTGTGCTTGGTGGCAGGTGGTCCAGAGTAGGTCAGGGTACAGGGTCAGCCTTGCTGCAGAAGGGCAGGGGCTTCGGAGGAAGTGCTCCCCAGGGGACTGGCCCTAAGCCCAGACAGCATCAACCTTACACCCTGCCTCGCTTTACTGTTTCTCAGACGTGAGTCAAAACTTGCCAGCTTCATCCCCTCCTCCCAGGACAGGACAGGATAAGAATAAAGAGGACAACAAGAAAGGACAAGGATCACAGTACTTCTTTGGTGCTTTTTGGCATTGTATCTGTACTGTCCCCCTAGTCTTAATACATTTGATGAGTTACCAGTCAATTGGAGAATTGGGCTCTGCTCTTGGCCAGACATTAACAGACAGTTATTTTGAGGCCAGAAAATATCCATGCAGTCTGGGTGATATTTGGCTCACAGTGTGCATGCTAACTGTAGCCCTGTTTGTAATCTGTGGGGATTTAGATCCAATTTTGGATTATGGTCAAGTAAAAAGTCATTATGAGGACCTCCAACCCCACCCATTCCCCAACAAGGGATGATGGGTAGCTAGGACTTCAGCCAGAGTACACAGTCACACCATATAAGCTCTTAAGTATGAACGTATAATCTACGCTTTCAATTTGAAAAATAAGCATAAAAGGTTTTAGTCATTATCTGTTCAGGGCCTAGTTTGGGATGAGCTTGTGGCTGTGGATCAGCTGGCAGACTCTGCCTGGTGAGGGGTTACTGGAGAGGGCAAAAGATGAAGAAGGTGAAGAGGAGGGGGGGCGGGTTTCCGGATGGTCAAGACCTCCCTCTTGGTTCTGGCACTGAGGGCACTGGGTGCTTTGACCATACCAAGACGACTGGCATAGATGTCATGCCACATCCCTGCAGGGATTCTCTGGCCAGGCCTTTCTCTCAGATGAAATGCCAAAAGTGACCAGTTGACACCCATTCGTACCTGCTCTGTCCTTGCAACGCCGGTCTGCTGTGTCTTTCCCCAGCATTATTATTTTGTTGTTTTTGTCCCTTTGAGGCCCTTATAAACTTTTTAACTTCTTATTTTTAGGTTTGCATCAGCTGAGAAGTAGACTCCCCCTCCCCCCCAAACAAATCATCGCTTTGTGTGATTATTTTCAGATGGCAAAATGTATTGAAGTTAATATGGGTACTTGAAGGCAGTTTCTCTCAAATAGTAAATTGTAAGACCTTGAAATTCATCTGGAGTATACCCAACATGGCAAGCCTTTGATGTATCAATTTAAATTAGTCGGCCAGATTGCCGTGTTTAATGTGGGGGAATGTAAGTTGATAGGCTTGGAAGCCACTTCTCTCTCTTGCATAAGTTTAAATGTAGCACTTAGCCTCCCTTTGATTTGTCAATTACAGTTCTCTTGGCTTGATCATATGGTTTGATGGCCAAATTGCTTGTCTTGTTATGTTTTCACACCATGGCCTGACAAGCCTTTGAGGATGGTGGACGTAATGATAATTACTATCGATTGCACTCGGAGGTTCACAGAACGAAACATTTTGCCTGTGGAATGCTAAAGGCCTCAGTCGTGAGTCTCTAGAGGAATGCACTCTTCATAGCGGGATAATCCAGACAGCTCGGTATTCTGTGCTCTCTCGTTTCACAGTTTATCTGCTAAAGCTGCTCTGAATCTCTGCTACCTGGGAGGAATCTCTCTCCATTCCCCGAGCTTATCCTCAGAAACCAGAAGCAGACACGTTAGTGTGCTGACAGCCATCAGAGCAGAAAAACAACCTCACAACGCTCAGTCATCAGCACTTTTTGTTTGATCGCATGATTACATAACAGGACTGTAGAAGTGCACCAAACATGCCTGGCCTCCCGTTTCCCTGGCGGCCCTCGAAACAAAATGCACACCTGCGAGAGGCTCCCCCGCCAAGAGCTGGCCCATGTGGCACAGCTGATACCTCAGTGGACCGGAGGGTGGGCGTGGTGCCATTCCCTGCCTTGAGCTGCGTCCCCAGCTCCTTATAAGGACCTTCACCATATGGTCCTGATGGCGCCTTCCCTCCTTGATCAGGTGGGTTGTTTTTCCACAGGGGTGGTGTTGCGTGCATCTTGTGGGGGTCATGTCAGGATCAATGTGTGTGGGGATCGTTGTTTTGCAGCCATTTGCGTAGTTTTGTTTTGAGCGAGTTGTGATATCCTGTAAACAGCTGAATAGAGTTGTTTTGTTGGATAATGTTCTCACCTCTCCTTGCAGGTGGCAAAGCTGCCCCTCCCTCTCACATCTGCTGTGGTCAGATAAAATCTTCATACCAAGTGGCAATAGAGAAAACACCCATTTCTATTTGCTTCTGAAAATGCAGAAGACAATTTTAGGTTTGTCTGTTTAAAAGGCCCCAATCTCTGGACCTTTTGTTCCATTTCTGCAGTATCTCAGCCGTCATATTGTAGTCCAACAGGCCTCCTTTACTCCCCCCATCCTCAGCATGACCAATGGTTCCCCCAGGACTCATCCTCTAATACAGTTAAACAGATGTCTAATGAAGATGTTATTTCCTCATTACTGGCTATGGGATGGGGATAGAGAGGAGGAGGGAGGAGGGCTAGATAGACAGCAGAATACAGTACCAGTTTAATATTCCTTTCGCCCGTGGGCCCAAGATTGTGTCTGCCTCGGACGTCAATATTACATTCCTCACCCACCACAGGCAGTCTTAATAAGGCACCAGGCACGGAGACGGATCAGACTCGGCAATTACAATTCACCCAGAATTAGTTAATGGAATCTATACAGCAACATTTATGTATCACTGGTGTGTGCCTAATGACTTTGTTGGAAAAAGCAGCAATAAAAATGGCATTCAGTGAATTGCATAAACACAGGATTTTTGTAAATTGTTTTTTTTCCCCTCTTCCTGTAATTTTTGTGTGTTGGGTGGAGATTAAGATGGCATTCTGGAAGAAATTGTCATGTCAGTGGCTGCATTGTTTGAGCAGAATTGTGGTGATTAATTTTACACGCACTTGGAGCACTGGAGCGCTCTCCTGGAGGAGGGGTGTCTGAGCGGCAGCGCTGGGACCCTTATTTACCCTCCTCTCTGTTCGAGCAGACAGCCTCCTGCTCACACACTGGATGAGGCAGGAAAGACAGGGAAGTGCCTGGTTTGGCCACCAGCTGAAAATTAGGCTGTGGCATCCTAGATTCCAATATACTGTTTTGAAAGTCGGTTATAAAAAAAGGATTAGAGCTAGGCAATCCTGAATGAATGTAATAATATGTATTATATTTACGTCAATATAAATAAAGTCTTATTTTGATGATGACTATTGCTTCTTTTGGAAGTTAATTTCACACCAGAAAATTTTGGAAAATGAAAAAGATAAAACCAAATGGTAGTATAGGGTGTTTCGCACGGATAAAATAGCCTAAAAAGTTCATGTAACAATATCAATAATACATTTATAAATGTTTATTTTAATCAGTAGGTATTGAAAATTACATATAGAGTGGTGCATTTAATTATATTACACTGTTATTCTCTTCTCACATAAATTAAAAGCATTAATGACATTAGTCTGTAATTACAATTTTCTTGAAATCATTCATTTTAAGAGGTTCTGAAGTGATTCAGTTTTTCTCTTCTATAAAGTTGGGGGACTTACAAGACATGAATATTTAAAAAATCGAGATATCCAGACATACAGTGTCACTTAACTGAAACTGGCTGAAACACTAGATCAGTGATACTACCCTAATGCCCTGCTGGCCATCTTCTAATTCACAATGAAAGTAAATTGACTCACATTTTTTTCTGTTAATGTAAATAAGATAATTTTACAAAAGTGGCCTGCGGTCAAACCAATGTCAATATCAGTCTGCTAAAGCATTTCCCATAATGCAGCTTAATTGCATCTTTCGTTAAACTATTTCGCCTGGTTGCATGTCTTTGCCCAAGCTATTATCATGATGATGCCGTCATGGTTGTTTTCTTAAACATTGGAAGAAGACATTATAGATCTGTTTTCACAAACTGACTGCTTCTCTGTTTGACAAGTAAAGTTAACTTGATTTGTAAATTAGACAAGTACTTTTAAAAAAATTTTTTTTAAAAATCACAAAACATAACATGATCATATTGTAATAATACAATTCCACTTTAAAGTTGCTCAGCCCTAATCCATACATTGACGGGCTGTAAAACACTTTGTGATCTTTTCTGTAGTATTTGGTTTCCTGACACATTCACACAACATTTCATTTAAAAGCTTAAATTTGTATATCAATTGCTGCTTGGCTTTGAAATTTGAAAGCAGTACATCAGACACTTAACCACTGTCATATAATGGCTACTAAGTACCCTGCCTGGTGTCCTGGCCAGAGGAGAGCCCTGGGGTGTCAGCGAGGGCCAGCTGGAAACCTCTGCCTCAGCCCGAGCAGGCCACCTCCTCTCTCGGGCTCTCTACCCTCTTCAGGAATGTGTGATTCTTTTCCAGCACTGCTTCCCCAAAACACCACTCGGTTAGAGAACAGTTCAGCACTGATCCGCGATGGCACAGCAGTGGTATTGTCTGTTCCCCGGGGTGGTGTGTGACAGTAGCTCCCTTGGCCAGCTCCATTGTGAAGCCTCATTCAGTGCAGAGTGCTGGTGTAGGCTTTTTGTGTGCTGTTATTTAGCACAGACGACTGGTGCTGGCACATCTCTGGCCCATACTGTAGAACTGAGGGGGTAAATGAGGCAGGTCCCATTTTGACACTTCAAAGTGATTATACTGAGCTTTTGTTGTGTCCTTGAAGGGGGCATTGCTTACCAGAGCCCGTTGTATCATTGTCATTCATTAGTTTTTTATTTACCTTTGAGCCTTCTGTTTGAACCTGTGTTCAGAATACTTGTGCATTTTCTATTTTTCCCCCATTTAAATACCTTTTTAAGCAATAAAAAAGACTTATTGGTCATTTCCTTTGCTAACCTTCAACACGATTACCAAGTTTGTACTTCATTTCAGGCTCTATGCATAATATTTGTCATTCAGTTAATTACCCAAGTGATGACACAGACGTTTTGGCCGGGTGGATCAGTTCAGGGTAGAATAGTCTCGTTGTCAGTCGTGTTATTCTCCTGCCACGTCTCAACCAGGCCATTGTCACTGAGCCACAACATTTCAGCACAGCAGCATCCTGCACCGCATTGAGTCATGATAACAGGGAACACGGCCACACTGGTGTCAGAATGTGTCCTGCTTTATCTGCGCGCCCTGGGAGCAGCCAGTCTGGAGAATGAGCTGTGGAGAGGCTTGAGAGGCTGACTGGGACCCAGGTGGTCCCGCGCAGACAGACAGGTCATTTACAGCCTGCACTGTACACACATCACTGGGCTCTTACGGACTGACAAGCTCTAACAGAGAGATTTGTCAGGCACTCAGGGAGAATAAAGAAGTTGAAGAACAGGAATGTGTGTGTGTGCATGTTTGTGTGTGTGTCTCTGAATATGTGAGGAGTGCTGCCTGACTATGAGACGAAGCTTCAGAGGCAGGGACATACTCGCTGTAATCACCTCGTCCGTGGACCCCCATGACTGTTCTGCACCCAGTGCTGCCCCCAAATCTGCCCCCCTGCTAGGTGTATGAGCCGTGGGTTAATTGTCATGCAGGGAGGTAAAATTATGGGTGCGGGGGGTCTCTGCACCTCAACAAAAGTCCCCATCTGCCCCCCTCCACCCCATCCTTCTTCATCCTTCCTTCAAGTTACAACTAATTCCTGGAGCGGTGCAGCGAGAAAGACGCTGCTATCTCTTATTAAGACCCACTCCTAGACACCCCATCAACACAGTCCACCCCCCTCTTTAAGTGCACACACATACACACACATAAACTCATTCAGCAGGCTCGCCTTGCAGTGAACACAGAGGAAAAATAGTGGAGAGAAGGAGAGAGAAAACCCAAGAAAAAAAGGGGAAGTAGTCAGCAAGCAAGAGTTTTTTTTCTACCCTGCTCTCGCTCTCCCTCTCCTTTTTTTCCTGATTTACCGCGCTTTCCTCAGAAAGCTCCATTGTTCCCCTAGCCTAAGTCTCATCAGGCCTTTTGTGGCTGACTATCACAGCGGCAGGCAGAGAGCTGGAAATGTATAAATGGTATCATGCCTTGTGATTAATGGCGGTGCTTATGAGTCAGGTCTGATAACGGGCCTGCTCTCTACTCAATTTCAGATACCGTTAATGGAATCTGTCTTCTGCGATTGTAATGTGAGAGCGCCTAATTTGCTATGGAGCTTGAAGCTGTCACCGGCAAGGGATTGTGGGGTCATAAGGGACCTGGCAGCCGTTTGGCCTGCAGCTTGTATCTGCGGTGCTGAATAGAGCAGCTCTCTGCCTGTCAGTTAGCTGATAGGCTGATGAGGACTCTAAGCCACTCCACACAATGGCGGAAAGGGCCATACTGCCTGACTTCCCTAATTGTCGAGCCTGCTCATATTTCAGAGCCAGCATGCCGGGGACTGGGCTGCTTTTTTTTCTCCTTTCTCTTTTTTCCCCTCTCTCTTCTTGAACTTTTTTCTTCCCTTTTCTATATTTCATCCTTTATCCCACACACTGTCTCACCCCTTTAACGCACACTTCTCTGCACTATTTTTCTTTTCTTTCCCTTCTCCCCATCATTTGTCGCCTCTCTCTCTCCCCCTCTGTCTCTCATTTTAGTAAGTGGTGGGTCTTAGCGTATGACAGATTATCCCAAGTTTGCTTCAATTACCGCAAAGGAGATGGAGACAGTACAGGAGAGGAGGAAGGGGAAACTTTTGTGCACACATTATATTTAAGAAGCTGAGGATAAAGTGCTATCTCTACCACGGTGGTTTCTGTGCCAGTCTGCTCGAGATCAACCGGCTGCTGTGGAGGGAGTTCTCAGGATATGTGAATGGCCCAATTCACTGGGTGTTTTTCAAGGTCTTGTCCGAGAAGCAAACTTGGGTCGAGGGAAGATTATAATGGGTCCCCAAATTAGTCTGGGTGAAGTGGTGGCTTTTGTTACTGCAAAAATTTAATTTTGTCTGAAGCTGCTGACTTTGTTGTTTTGCCTTTTTTGTGTCAGTGTAGTTGAACTTCAAATCAAATAAAATACAGAAAAAACAGTCGCTTTTATAAGCTACAGAACTTTCTCAGAACAAAAAGTATGGCTTGGATGGGTACACTTGAATATTAGGCTGTCTTATTACTCAGTTTGGTTGGAATTAGGTTCTGCATGTGATTTAAAACACACAAGATATTCCCTGTTTTCCAAAGTTTTGCATAATCATGAAGGCCTTTTCTCCCACACTGTCAGGTTGGCAGGCCCTGGCCCTGGAGCTGTGCTGGCCGGAGGGCTGTTTGCGGTGTCCAGGCTGACCTGGCAGTGGTCTGTGGTGGCAGAGGTCTTTGCCCTTAACAACCTTTTTGTCGGTCTGCTCTTCTTCCTGACTGCCAGCTTTCACTGTGCTGAAAACGCCACCCAGAGGAGGAAGGTAACGCTTCCTCAGATGCCTCATTAAGATAACTTCACATTGAACTCTCTGTGCTGTACTAAAATGCTTGACCTTGTCAGATTGCACGCTGGGGAGCACTGTGCTGCGGCTTTGGCCTCTGTAACCAACACACCCTGGTGTTGTATGTACTGGTCATCATTCCCTGGGTCCTTTACCGACTTTTCTCTCTCAGGGTAAGTTCTTCTTATTTATAGAAGCTCACATAGATTGATAGACATTTTGGAAACCTCTAAACATCGGTGTAAATCAGTTGTGTGCAATCAACAATTATATACAGTGATGGAAAAAATTATTAGCCCACCCATGTTTTCTTCAATTACTTGTTCATTTTAGTGCCTGGTATAACTAAATAGGGCTGGGCGATATATCGATATAAAAGATATATATCTATATATTTTTGAATGTGATATGGAATTAGACCATATAGCATATATCAATATAGTTAAAATTGTGTTCTTTCTTCATCTATAAATTCTGCCCTTACTAGGGTTTGTCATATTAATTATTTTGTAATGTTTGTTATTCTTTTCTCATAGAAATATATTAATTTCAGAAAAAGATTGCCCTTTTTTATTTCCTAGGCTATTTTTATTTTAGATACTTTTTTTTTTTAAATGTGCACTTTATTTAAAAAAAGAGGTACTTCTGTTATGCAGTATTTATGTTCACTTAAATAAACAGTTTCAATAAAACTACTTGTGACAAGTCATACTTGGCTTTGACTTTGACTAAACATTTGCTCTCACTTTGCAATAAAAATATCGGGATATATGTATATCGATATTCAGCCTAAATATATCGGGATATGACTTTTGGTCCATATCGCCCAGCCGTACAACTAAAGGTACATTTGTTTGGACAAATATAACGATGACAACAAAAATAGCTAATTAGAGTAATTTAAGAGCTGATATCTAGTCATTTTCCATGGTTTTCTTGATAATGATTTTTGTTATTATCAAGAAAACCCCTTTCATTTTTTATCATTTCGTAACTTTACAAACTCAACACATGTGAAGCAGAAACACTTAATTATAAATACAGGAGCAGATATTTTTGTCCAGTCAAGTCCAGTCATTTCTCTTTCAACCAAAGTGGGATCTGGTTCTTCAGAATAGTTAGCATTTGGTTAGCATGTTAGCATTTGTCTTAAAATTGATGAAAGGAAAAGGATGATTTGTAAAACAAAAAAACGTCTTTCAGTTTCTTGTGTTGATTCCATTTTGAAAAACATAAAAAAAGTTCACATCTCAAGTTCACATCTCTCTCCAAACAATCTCGATAGGAGCTGTCTTTGTCTGGCCTCGTGTCTCTGGGAGTGTGTTTCCTCACTGGCTTTCTGCCGTATATCTACCTGCCCATCTCCTCCTACCTCAACACAGCGCGCTGGAGCTGGGGGGATCAGACCACCCTATCAGGCCTGCTGACCCACCTACTGAGGGCTGAATATGGCACCTTCAGTCTGGTACTTGCTGCTAGCCACACTGTAATAAAGTGAACACACTTCTCTGGATTTTTTTGTTTTACCATGTGCCTGGGATGTTATGTTTGGCTTAGGTCTAGTATACATCTTGTTTTCAAGGTATTCTTTCTGTGTTTGCAGGCAAAGACGGAGGGTTCTGTAAACCTGACCGCAATGCTAAAGTGAGTCTCCTTTTGGTAATTGTTCACACAGTTGTGTTTAGTACTTTAACTATTTATTACAAAATTTGAAATTAATTTAATCAAACTGGCCCAGTTGAGGGGGGTGAGTGATATTGTTTAAATATGGAGACGGACTTTCCTAGAAAGCTTGTGGCGTGACGTGATAATCAGATCGTCAGTTTCAGAAAGTTATAACGAACAGTAGTGTTGTAGAACACTGGCCCACTGGTTATTGGGTGTGTACAACCCTGACAGCCGACTCTTAGATAGAATAGGAAAGAAACAATCAAGAAAACTGGTGGCATGTGATCCGAGGCCGAGCGAGGGCACATGTGGTTCTACAGATGGACGACCCAACCACTTCTGTGCTGGTTCTGGTGTTTTACACCGGTTTAACCACAGACACTCCAATCTGTAGTGAGAGGCCAGAGTAATTTCTGCAGCCCATCTCTCTCTCTCTTTCTCTCTTCTCCCCAGCAGCTTTTGTTCTTCCCATTCCACTCTCTCCCATCAAAGCAGAACTGAACCTGCTTAGAGGGCCAAATCGCTGTGTTCTGTTTCTCCAGCAGTTTGAAATGATCACTCAGCTCTGGTGTTTAAGCGTGACAAGCTGTGATGACAGACACTGCAATAGAGCTGGAGAAATTGTATTTTTCCACTCCAGCAACCCCCCCCCCCCCTCCTCCACCTCCTCCAACCGATTCCCTCCCCTGCTCTCCGCTACCACCACCATCACCGCAGTCATCCCACTCCTGGTATCTCTCTACAGCTGACGGGATGGGGGTGCATGTGCGTCTTAAGACCCCCCACTACCAGCCCCCCTTCTGCCAGGCACCCACCCCTTCCCATCACCCCTGCTGCTTGATGGACAAGCACACCTTCAAGATGGGGAAGAGAGGCGAACATGACAGGCATGTCGCACTGGAGACGTAAACCCGCTGGAGAAGCTGACACACACACCCACAAACACACGCTCGTGAGCACATTCACACATAGTGTACATTGGGAGATATAGAGACTCAATAAGCTGTCAAATAGAGATGGGTATTAAGGAAGAGGCAGGAAACTATCTCTCTGCTCTGAGCAAGCGCTCTGTGACTGACAGGCACTGTGAGGAGAGGATGGGGCAGCGGGGGGTGGATGACACAGTCATTCGTATCTGTCAATCCAATTGAAAGAAGGAGCACACAGTCCAAGGAGTTTGTTTTGATAGGGGATGGAGGGCATTTAATAATTGGTGTCCTTGAGTTCAGTAGCAGGGAGGGTAATTGAGCTTGTCTTTGGTGTCCATCATGTTATATGTGTGTTTTGTGTGTGTGCAGGGCCCAGTTGGACCACTGCCTGGAAGACCTCTCCCTCTCTGTTCTGGTGCTGGCAGGGCTAGGCCTTCTCCTCTCCTCATGGGACAGGTAGGATGAGCGAGACGCGGGCATTTAAAAAACACCAAACTCTGTCACACATCTCAGCAGCCACTTCAACCAAAAATCTAATCCCCTGGAGTAAAAGACAGCGAACAAAACCACTGACAAAATGCTGATCTTAGAAAAAGAGAATACAAAAAAACACTGAGGCACCTAGCTGTCAAGCTGTCGCGACGCTACACATTCAAATCAAGAGAGGTTGATGTGTGTTTTGGATTTTCAAAAACATGTTTGTGTGGACAAGAAAATCGCTGCTTGTATGTATCTGTATGTGGCAGTGTGGCGGTGTGATCCAATAATTCATTACAGCAGTGCCTTTTCTGGGGTCTGTGGGGTGGAGCTGATAAAGCCTAGTGAAGCCCCGGGGCTCTGTAGTGCACCGGCCACCCCCTGCTTCCCCCTCTCCTGGGGTGCACTTTGATAAACTTGGCTGCATACACACACAGATGAAAAAGAGCAAGGTCATTTCATAGGATGCCAAAAGGAAGCCATGCAAATGCTAATTCACCTAATGTTGAAATGCGATGTGGAACGGTGGAACGGTTTTCAAAAAAAAAACAGCTTTTGTTTTTATTCTTTTTACAAATTGTGCATAATGTGAAGAGAAAAACAAAATCGTGACAGCATGTGTCAATGGCCAGTCTGTGGAACCCATCAGATCAATTTATTGGCAAGAAAAGTCATTTTCTCCAGCTTGAAAGTGTCTCTCTCTCTCGGGTTCAGATGATGATTTGTTATTGCCACAAGGGTAGCGTGTTTTCTTTTTCGTGCATAAGTACATTTTACAGCTGTACTGTAATGAGTTTGTGATTCAGTGGTTGGCACCAGCTCATTATGACTCAGTCTGCATTAGAAAATCAATCATGCACCTCTTAGCTGGCTGGCGTATACATTTGCTCTAGGGCTTGTGATCTCCATCCCTGCATTAATGTTTTATGGACTTTTCCAAAACAAGTGTATTTTTATAGAGTAAACAGACAAAGTCATATGAAATTGTATATGTGGAAATAGCAGTCCAGGAATATATAGAACAACAACCATGAAGTGATAATGAAAATGAGAACAATATGTGTATAATAACTATTGGCCTTTCCTATCCTAGGATGTGTCGCTCTGTGTCCTGGCTGTTGACTGCCATGCTGGTGGTCTACTCACTGTTTTTTGCTTGGAGAGCCAACTTGGACATCAGCAGACCCCTACTGCTCGGAGTGGTGAGCTGTGAAACTTAAACTCAGTTTGACATCCTCTTTCTAAGCCAAATAGTTTGTACTGTTTTCACTTAAATGCAGTGATCTTCATCATCTTGAAATAAAAGCATAGACATGGCAGTATGCATTGATGCTGATCCTGGAATGGTTCCATTAGTAAACCTGGGACAAAAACTACAGGAAACACACTTCACACACACACACACACACACACACACACACACACACACACACACACACACGCACACACACACACACACACACACACACACACTTCTGTGTGTGTGTGTTGTATTCTCATGTATTCTCATGTATGCTCACTTCCTGCAGGTTGAGCGTTTCTGGCTCCAGAGTGATGCTGCAGTGTGTGTGCTGGCAGGCCTCGGCTTGAGCCGGTCACACACTGAGCTGGAGAGGAGGCTGGGCCGTGGGGGGGTGTGGAAGACCACAGGCTGGGTCCTCACTATGGCTCTGCTGGCACATATGGTGCACACCAATCACAGGTGAGCATCGCACTCAGTTACAGTAACAAACTTCCTGTTGGGTGTGATGAAAAACATACATCGTAGTCCATGAATGTCAGGGAAATGTTATATGTTTTCATTGTTTGGGTGCAATGATACATTGGGTTTCAAATTAAACTGACTATGAAATTAAAATGCTGACAGGTGTTAACATGCACTGAAGGAGGACAGTGTAGGACTCATAGTCCTTTTTGGCCTTGCGTTGTTTCATTTCCAATCCTGTCAAGTATAGAACCAAAAAACATAACAAAAAAACCCTTAAAGGGACAGTTCACCGCAAGATAAAAAATATATATTTGTTCTCTCTTATCTGTTGCGCTATTTATAAAGTTACAGCCCATATTCCCAAAAAGTTGAGACGCAATATAAATCATAAATATAAACACAGTGCATTAAATTAAATATGAGTGTATATATTTTCAAAAAGCAAAAGTTTGTTTTTGCTGTATTCAGTTTCAATTTTGTTGTTGGATGTACAGACCTTGTTGTAGTCACTATCATGTAGAAACTACACAGGAAATACAATTGTTCCTACATAAAACAATTTACCACAAGCTCTGTGGACTATCTTAAATAACTGGTCAGGATTTCTGGAAGGAGTAATTGCTGTTGAGTCTTTCAAATATATAAATATATAGTATGAATAGTATGAATATGAGCACCACAAGCTGATTCTAATTCCATTAAATGTAAGAAAAAGCAGATATCTCTACAGCCAATATCTCCAAAGCTCAACACTCAAATCTAGATAGATAAATAGCTCTACACTATGTATCTTTGATTTAGGGGTGAACTGTCCTTTTAAAAGACCTTATTTTGTGAGGGCTGATACATAAAGTCAGTTTTTTTTAAACATACACTTTGCAGACAATTATAAGAACCAATTCTACAACAGCAAAGATTGTGATCACAGTACAGCAGTGAACCTGACTAAAAATGCACACAAAATGGTCACACATTATTGTAGCAGCATTGTATTGTACATCTACAGGCAACTGGTGATTTCAAGCTCCAATAGTCTCTTGTTTTAGAGTTTCTTTTGGTCGTCATGATATATTTAGTATTTGTCTGTTGAATCAGTTTTACTTTATAGTACTTTTAAATACTTCTGTTTAGTAAAGTTGGAGTGAAATAAAAACTCCCCTCTCATTCTAGTTTCTTCTCAAATCCCCATGCATAAGTTTTGCCTGAGTCAACCTGATTTGTTTCTCCTCTGAGCTTCATACTGCAGGTCTGAACTCCACATGTCAGGTTTTTCTCTGCTCACCCCATGGTAGGGGCTAAAGAGAGGCACGGTTAGCACATAGATTCCACTCACAGAGCTCAGTCTGAGATGTTAGCTGTCCGAGAAGGCAGATTACACCAGCGTAGTGCTGGGGAGTGCCAGACAGCCATCACTGAGCGGCTTTGATCAAGGGGAGAGCATGGCCTGTGCTGTCAGACCCATCACACCTGTCTCCTCACGATTAGATAGGCAGCCAGAGCGCTCTGCAGAGGGGAAGGGGCGGGGGCACTGACAACTTACCCTCAGAGCACCTTGAAAGCGTACCTACAAACATTCACGTACACACATTTGTACACATCACACACTTCTAAGCGGGAGTAAGGATGCACTCAACCCCCTTTTTAAATCAAGTAAACACAACTTATGTTTTGATGATATTATCCTGTATGATGGTGTATGTGTTGATAATCCTAAGGGAGTGCGATCATAGCGCGAACAGTGTGGTTGAGAGGTTCGGCAGGGAGCTTCTGGCCTCCGTCCCATCAGACTCAATCATCCTGACCAGAGGAGATCTGCCTGGAAACTCTCTGCGATACGTTTACTACTGCCAGGGAGTACGGCCCGACGTACGCCTGGTCGACCAGGAGGTCAGAGCTTTGATTCTCCACTGTCTTGTCTTTGTTGAGCTGTTGTTGTTGCTGCGCACTGAAGTTTTGATATTTTATACAAATCAAAGAATTTACTATTATTAGGAAGAGTTTAATTACAGAACTAAAAATCTATTTGAGAAGAATTCATGATTCATGACATGGGATAATATGGTTCAGGGAGTTAACATTGAGGTTTCCCTTAATGTTCAAATAGTATTGCAAACTGACAAAGGTTTTAAAATAGTAATACCTACTGGTTTACCAGAAGAACTCATAATCAAGCATTATTGCATTGTGTGTGTATTGTAATTGTATGTTCTTAGTAGTCCATACGCTGCTAACTTGATTCAGTTTCTTTTTATTTTTAATGTAAGAAATGTATTTATTTTCAAAAATGTAGAAAAGAAGAGGAAGATTTGTACAGAAAACTATAACAGATTTAAATTCATACAAATGGAAGTCTATTATAAGATTTCTGAGTTGGATGTGTAGTCAACATGTACATCAAAAGTTTGTATATCTCTTGAACATCTCAATTATAAAAGGGGTTTGTTTCAGTGTAATGGAAATAATAGGTTAAAATAAGTGTCCAACTTGAGACCCTTAAGAAAGAAAAGAAAACATCTTTGATAACTTAAAATTAGTTAATGACTATTTTAGTTGCTTTTACTCCATATTTTAAGTGATATACACATATATACACAGAGTGATAATTTAGTTGCTAATCAGATGGATACAAATATTGAACAGAGTTGTTGGTACACTTTCTTGTTTCTAGATGATGACATACCCTTGGTATGTGGCCAAGCTGGCGGAACACCAGCCCGGGGTGCACTTCCCAGGCCGCTGGTGGGACCCGGTCCACCCCGAGGAGAAAGACACCTTCAGTCTGGAGCAGTTTCTGTCGCACAACATGCAGTGAGTCACTGAGACACAGGGAGAGAGCTGAGAGAGAATGAAAGGGTGGCCTGAACAGATAAATAGAAGAGTGTAAAATGGAGGGAATGAATTGGGTGGGCAACAATGGTACAAATGAACAAGTGGGTGATCTAATGAGGCAGAGATCAGTGGGATGGTCGACACAGCGGTGAGTGCAGGGAGAAGATAAGCCCATAGAACTGTTGAGGCCATAAAAGGAGTTTGATGAACTACAGAAGACGACTAATCTACTTGATTTGGTTAAACAGTCTCTGGTGGACTCATTGCTGCTCCCTGCTCTCATCACTCACTCCTCCAAGAGGAATAGAGACCCAGAAACTGGCTGGAGACCTGTTAATACCAAGCCCACCAGGGGGCAGTGTTTGCCAGGCCAACATGCCTGTCTCTCAGTGGGGCAACACTGACCCGTGGGATTAACCCTCAGGGCCCGAGCCGTTTGGTGCACAGCACCAGGCTGGAGAGAAGCTACAAAGAGCTGGGATGTGAGAAGTTGTTTGTTTACATGGTGTTGTGTGTGTCTCCTCATCGTCCGTTACCTGGGAGGAGAAAGAGTGTGTTTACATGGATGATAATTGAGGATGTGAGCAAGCCTCTTTCTGTTTTGCTGCAGGAGGCATGTGTTTGCCTGCATTGGGCTGCCTGATGGAGACCCAAGCTGGCAACATAGTTTCTCTCGCTGGCCAATGGGTGCGTGCGACTACTTGGTACCAGTTCAGAGGCAGTTTCACCCTGAGAGGTGGGCCCAACGAACTCGCAACCTCTACAACTGGAGTGAGCCACACGACAGGTGCATACACAAACCAAATCTTTAAACATCTCCACACAGGTATGTGCTTGAGTGCTAAACATACAGTTCACCTTTTGTCCTCCTATTAAGAAGCTTTAAGGATGAAAAAAATCATCATATTCCACATTGCTCAACAATAACAGGTAAAACATGTTCCACCTCTTTATTGAAGCTATTTGATATTGCCATTGGGTGAAATATTTTGAAACAAAAAGCCCATATTGTTTATGTCCTGTGCATCATTCTATCCACATTCCTCTAAAGTACAGCCATGTAATATGTGCCAAGTACAGCCATGTAACATAACATGTGTTATCTCATGAAGAATTGTATCTAGAATTTAAAATAAAGTTCTGTGGGTTTGAACACTGTTTAGCTCCACAGTGACTGGTCCAGTGGTCCAGTAGCAAGTGAGTGGGGTTTAAGATTAAATTAGCAGAATATAATCTCCAGGAAATTTTCTCATCAAATCATTTTGCATAGTGTTTAAAACAACTCATGATCTTTAGATGAAACTAGAAATATTCACCCAGAAAGATAATAATCCCCAACTAATGAGTCCTCACAACGTATTTCATAGCCAGCACCTCCTCGTCTCTGTGGTCTTCTCAATCACCCTCTCACAGACTCCACAGAGCTTCCCTTGGTGAGGTTGTCCTCTGTTCTCCATGCTGTGATCCAACTCTTTGTGAATTCAACCAGAGCAAGACATTAGGCCCTCAGCCATCTGAAAATGAGACTGAAGATGAAAAATAATGAGTTTCTTATTGCATTTTGTCAATAACTGTGTCAAAAGTGGAATTAGTCAAAGCTCCATATTCTGTTGCTGTTGCCAGCAGCCCTTCATTCACTCAGATATCCACGACTGAATACTGTGACATTATTTCCCGCACCCTCACGACAAGCGTGTCCGCCGATGCCCACAAGCCAAATATTAGCTCGGGAACCCTACTAAAATATTCTTTTGAAGAAGAGGTCAAGTGTTTACAGTCAACAAAGTGAAAAAAAGGAGATGTGGTTTTACTCCATGTCTAATGTGCTAGCTGGTATTGTTGCTCAGTCATTTAATGTTTATGCAGCAAACATTGATGTTTAGTGTATCAAAACCTGCACAGTCGACTGGAACAATATATTCACATAAATAATCATTTATAGTTAGTGGAACTGTGCACAAGCCAATGCCTGAAGCTGTTTAGATAAATGTTTTTTTTTTCGTGTGTGAACAGTTTCCATCCTGCGTCCTGGGAGCGCGTCGCTAATGAGGAGATGTGGCAAGCCAGGTATAGTAAAGTTTTTACCAAAGATACTGGTTTCCTCTTTGGAGAGGTTCTATACTTTAGTGTGCAGATAAAAAGCTGCGTCACGATGCATACTAGCTCGCTACAACATCTCCATAAACCAGTCTTGTGTGGTAGAGCATCTACATGTACATTCTATTTGGTGGCGGCATCTACATAAATCACTCCATTGGAGTGGTGCGTCTGTGAGTGTGGATCTGCATGGCTCATCCATCCAGCACTTAGCCCTGATCCTGTGTGCTTTGTTTCAGGATGAAGACGGCTTTCTTTCTGTTTGACCTGGCAGAAAGGATGCAGGGAGAGGGGAAAGCTCGCCTCTTTGAGCTGTCTTACACTGTGAGTCTGACCCCAACAAACAATACTCGCATTTACCAGAATGGGGCAGATTTAAGTGCCACACAAGGCAAAGTACGACACATTAAGGGGCTTTTTTTGTTATTTGCTGTAACATCTGCTTTTATGTGTGTGTGTCTCTGTGTGTATATGTATCTCTGTGTGTTTGCTGCAGCTGTATAAGGAGATTGTAGAGGCCCACTCAAACTACCCTCCAAACTGGGACAAGAACTTGGCACTGGCCTGCGAAAGGCTGCTACGCTCAGGTCATCGGGGCTACAGTGCAGACAGCCTGCTGACCTGCAGCACTCAGCACTTTAGTCTCTACTTAGAGAAGGAACCCACAGATCCCCAGGCCCCTGCCATACGCTCGGCCATTACTGACTTGCTCAGAGAGAGAGACGAGCGCCGCCAGAACCGGAGGCAAACCCCATGACGAGCTCCAAAGAGACCCACATGGAGCTGGCACACTGAGAGTGTGCTGCGAGCCCAGTCGAAGTGCAAGGCACTGGGGACGAAGTCTGAGCCAATGTGCCTCTTCTCATTGTTTAAAGGTGGTTCTCCAGAAGGAGGGAACAATGTTTAGTTGGCCAAAATGGACTTCTGAAATGGGAGTTAAGAGGAATGCTGTTGCAGAAGTACTGGGACGTAATTATCAAACAGAATTCTGCACAAAGGACAGAGCGCTACCACTCAGCAAGGCTTTATTGGATGAACGTTTACAGTTGACCAGGGACAGAGCTGGACTTCATGAAGCCTTGACTGACCCCAATCAAACTGTGCGTGCTCCCCTTAAAATCGCCAATTCGATTGCTTTATCATTACATCTCGTTCTTTTTTCCTCTCCTCTTCTGCTCTCACAGCTTTTAACGTGCTGATTATTTTGCCTCGGCCATTGCTCTACTTCTCTTTTTCTCACATTAGGATGGCAAGGCCGAGATTGAGGGAAAACCAATTTGGGGGCAGAAATGGGGGATTAGAGCGGCTGTTTAATCTAGGACAGACTTGTGCTGTGCCACACAGTCCTCACTCCGCATAACCAGCACTACCCACCCACCCCTCTATCCTTCCATCAGTCTATCTTCGATGGTCCTTTAAATGTTTAAAACTAATGGATTCGATGAGTGTTTTTCCCCCCTCTCTTCCTTCCTAACAGGAGGGCTATAATCCCTCATGGATTTAAATGAAATGTGAAATGTCACAATGCCAGGGACCCTTTTAGAGGTGCGCTTCTGTGTGCATGTGTGTTGATTTTTGTTAGCATGTCGACGTGTGTGTGTGTGCGTGTACGTGTGTGTGTGTGTGTGTGTGTGTGTGTGTGTGTGTGTGTGTGTGTGTGTGTGTGTGTGTGTGTGTGTGTGTGTGTGTGTGTGAGAACATGCTTAAATCTCCACCCAAGCCTTTCCCCTGCCGTAACAGCATATAAACATAGTCGATAAACAAATCGGCACACGGAAAAGCAAAGTACTTTGATCATCATACAAGCACAAAGTCATGCAAACTGTAGAGACACACATAAACACGCAGGACCATGAGCTCTCGGGTCTTATAGCCCTGTGAGGGTTGCTGGAGAGAAAACATAGCATGCAAACACAGCAGAGAGGACCAATCACTTGTCTTTGGCGTGTTCTTAGAGTCCCAAACCGCAGTCACAAACTGTTTTTAAAAATGCCGATGCTGATGCTAATGATTGAAATTTGCACAGAGGTCCAATCTATTGCTCTAATGTTTATAAAACACTACTGTTGGATCCGTCTGTTTGAGATGCCACTAGAAAGCGACAGACAGTAAAGTGCATGTGTAGTTTTCTCAGAATGTAATCTGTCCTCTTTGTTCGCAGGCCTGGTTAGCGGCTGTCAGCTGGCTGGAGAATGAGATTCAACCTGCTGTAGCACAGATGGTTTGGTTTCTCATAAAAAAAGGGAAAACTGTCACTCTGCTTTCTAAAGATTCCTATATTTTCAATAAAGATTCTGTTTATTTTAATACATTTTGGACCCTTTTTTCCACTTTCGGATCACAAATATTGATCATATTTATTTTTTTCAACCATTTTTTATCTCACTTACATATTACATTGGTTTGTTTTGTGTGTACATTATATTCATTTTCCGTCTCTTGTCTCATGCTCTCCTGTTATTTTTACTTTACTTTTTCCCTGTCCTCCCCTTTGTCATCCCTCTCTTGTCTCCCACTCTCATCCCCTCTCACCCTGTCTTTCCCTAACCCCTCTGTTCCTCTCCTCTCCCCTGTCTCTGAGAGTCAGTTGCCCACCCTAAATCAGCAAGCTGCCGAGGATTGTGGGAACCCATGGAATCGCCGTGACCAGGGATGCAGGCAGGGAGCCACGGCAACGCTGGAATGTGGGGCGTCTGAGGAGATAAGAGCTGTGAGCCCAGCCAGGCAGAGGGGAGGGATGCAGCGAGAGAGGAGCGGGGAGGGGGGGAGGAGGACGAGGCAGAGTGAGGAGGGTGAGACGGAAACAGGGAGAGCAGCAAGTCTGTGAATGGGGAGACAGAAACACAACACCATAAACAGCCCAGAGAGCAAGACAGAGTGAGACAGAGAAAGAGGGGCGGAGGACTTAGGGGGGCACACACTGGAGATGGGAAGCCAGCCTTATTCCTCTTTGCATTTCATTTACATCCCTGGCCGTATCGACCAATCGGATTGGGAGCAAAGCCCAGGGCTTAGGAGGGGAATAAAAAGACAAAATGCCTTTGCTGCTCTCATCCCTCCCTGATAATACCCCTTCTGTTTTTCTTTTCTCTTTTTCTCCCGTCTATAAGTAGATACTGTCCGAAATGCCAGCGGAAAAGCGACACCTCCGCTTGCTGTGTATCTCAGATAGACCGAGCGGGAGCAGGGGCTGAAAAGACAGCTTTAGCAACTGGGCCTATCTCCTCTCCTCTCCTCTCCCTGGCTGGATGGAAGCTTGGAGTGGAGGGAGGCGGAGGACTGGGGTGTGTTGGTTAGTGTTTGGGAAGAGAATAGAGGGTGTGAGAGGCATGATATACTGAGCTGGCCGCAGATTTTGCAGAATCTTGCACTCTGAAAAACTTTGCCTGCAGATCCCTTTCCTAAGCATGAGAAACCTGTTTCAAGGATGTTTACGAGGTGCCACCCATCTTTGTGAGGGTTGCCAATGCCTGCTACCAAACTCCATACATATTTTTAGCTTTGGGTTGTTGTTATTCCAGTGCACTAAGTTGCAGGTTTATCCAAAATGGCAACTCTTCTCAGGTTAACTGTAACTGATTCCCAACACAGTGGAAACTTCACTTTATCTTTACCTGTTTACACACTTGAAGCTATTGTTATTGTGGCTAAATTGAATGTTTTCCTTTAAATTAAGTGATGTGTATTGGGTGGAACTAGGCTCATTAACGTCAGTCTGTGTTGACGCAATGTCATGATTGACTTGTCTCAGGTTTTTGTTTGCCATCACTCTTGATGGGTGTGTTTCTCAGTGTGTGGTAGCCACTATTTGTGTGTCAGGTACAGTATATTTGCAGGTTTACTGAGTTTATTTGTACAGGTGTTTTTGTAGTGCTCTCCATTGTGTTTCCTGTTTGTATTTGGGTTGCTATGAGACTTGTGCCACAATGGACAAAGTCTTTTCGTTGTTTCTTAGTGTCTTTCCTGTATTTTAAGGACTATGTCATTGTCTTGGTACTCACGTCTTTGTGTAGGCGCACCCAGACTATTGTACTGCCACTGGATGCAGCGCTGGCCTCGCTGCTGATATAGAGCTTATTGAAAGTGATTGTTTTTGCACAGATGAGAGTTCATCTCAATAGGGGTCTGCAGCAAAGCATTCAGACACAGAGAGGGTCCTTTACCTGCCTCCGCCAGACGTATGTGAGAGATAACGTCACCTTAGGACCCTGTGTGGACCCCCTCCACCTTCACAGCGTCATCTTCCTCCTCAGCCCCACACAGCCTCACCCCTCTAGTAAAACAAACCAAACAATAGAGGCAGATATGTGAGGGATTAGAGGTCAGAGGTTTGGGGAATGCGACATCTCCATTTCCAGGATCAATCTTCAACCGCTTGGTAATCTCTGGCCCCAGGCCCCACATACCTCCAGTGGTCTCTCTGGCTGAGAGCTGGCATTGCCATGCGGCATGAGCTGGTGCCCCTACTGGGTGTGGGGTGCTGATAGGATAGCAGGGGGTGGGGTTATAACCTGATAGTGTGGATGGATGGCAGAGCGGAGGGGTGAGTAACAAAGGGTCCTTGCTTTATATCCAAACCTCACATAAACCCTCAGATAAATGTGTTAATGTGTGTGTGTGTGTGTGTGTGTTTGCCTACATATGACACGGACACAATTTAACGTGTGTTTGTTTGTGTGCACACGTTGGTAAAGTTTGTGTTTAATCTGTAAATTTGTAAATGTGAAATAACTTTGAGTTCTTCAGAGCAAACTGAATATTATCCCCAAGTTCCCGTTGTTATCTTGTGTACACACATTTGTTTATTTGATACAGCCCCTCTCCACTACAGCACTTCTGTATATCAAAGACAGCAGTGCAGAGCGCAATTGAAAATGGCTACCGTGGAGAAAGGTCTCTCTCTGCCTTTGACTGCGAAGAGGCAGAAAAAGCCCCATTCTCCGCTCCCTTCTTAGATCTATTTAAATAATTGAGGAGTAAACTGACAAATTAGGCACCTTTATGGACGCCCCTGGGCTCTCTCTGGGGTCCTTCAGTTTCCCCAATACAAGAGAGTGCCACCAGCCACAGGATAATATCTCTGTGTGCTTTGAGAGGAGGAGGGAGGAGGGAAGGAGGGTAGTAGGCCAGGAGGGGTTTCGCCAATCAAGCGGGCCACACTTCCTCCCCCAGGTTCTAATTTTGTGCCACATTAAAGAGCTCGGCCTCCATTTAGGACACAGAGAGGCATTTTCATAATTTGCCGGGTCTCTCGACTAGCTCGGGGTGCCTTTTTTCCTCTCTCTCCTCCCTCTCTCTCTCACTCCGTGTCTGAATGGAAGGCCTGGGGAGGAAGAGGGGTAATTCATTCGCCTCCTTTCAACCAACCGGCTTCAGTTCTGCATAATGTTGCTGCTAGGTGTGTATAGCAGCTAATATTTATCTCTTTAATAATTCTCTATTAGACCTGAATATTATATGCCGTATAAAATCTAACACTGCTTATTGTCAGCTGTACAAAAATAGTCATTCACGTTTTTGTTGATACATTAAGGCTAAACCACATGCCTGTATTTAGAGAAGAGTTAAAGACTATATCTAATCTGTGACCATGCAGCTGTGATGCTTACATTGATAAAATCTCTGATGTAGTGTACATACAGTATATAATCTAGGTTAAGGTTGTTTCATTTTCCTCCTGCTGACACCATCCATTCATGCACTACAGTATGCGTAAGCATTGATTCATATGTGATTGGTCACATAATTCACAGTCTCAGGGGGCATTTCATCGCTGACAGACAAGCTAATCTAAAATCCCCCAATTTACAAATGAAAATCCCACCATCCAATTGAGCTAATAGAGGGACTTGAATGGGATAATAAGATGTGGTGTAATACTGTGTAAAAAGCCTGTAATGTTGTGTTGGTGTAAGAGCCTGTGTGACTGGATGTTTGACTGTTTGCAGTGATTACAGGGGCCTGCGGGCCTGGCGGCGGCTCCGTGGCTGGGACAGGGAGCTTCTCCCTGGGTAAGGAGATACGCCTGTCTGCCCCTTCTGCTGGAGCTACAGGGAACCAGGATGTCAGGAGGGAGAGTGCTCCCTGTGAGCGCTCTCTCTCTCTTTTTCACTCTCTGTCTCTTTCTGTCTGTCTCTCTCCCTCTCGTTCTCGGTCTCGCTGTGTCTGTACTATTGCAGTGCTTGCAGATGTGCACAAACAAGGGAGGATTAAAGCAAAACGAATCTAAACAGACAAATGGAATTAGAGTGATGGGTGTCGGTGGGCTGGTTCACAGTGATAAACATAATGATGCTCTGTATGTGTGCGTGTGTGTGCGAGTGTGTTCCTGTGTCTAGGGGATTATCAGCGGTTAGGTGTGTGGTGTGTATGGCTGGGTGACTGCTTCTGGGTGTCTTTGTGTGTTTGCCTATCTGTCTATGTTTTTGTAATTATGTGTGTGTATATTTACTCGGTCTCTACTTGTGTGTGTGATAAATGTGTTATTCTGCATTGCCTCACAAAAACAAGTCTCTGTGCCCTCTGCATGTGTGTGGATATGTTTTCCTGTTGGTCGGGGTCACATTTCCTTCTTGCCTGTTTGTATTTGTGTACTGGAGCTTCTACCTAAGCCTGTATGTCTGCTGGACAGCAAAACTCTCCTCCCAATATTGACACATGCCTAGAAAGAAGACAGAAGTATTGTAGAAAATGAAAGGCTCATAAACTAATCTTGCAAAGCGCCCTGCAGTTTATGTGCTGATGTTGTGTGTAGGCTTGTATTCTTGCAACAGGGGTTTGAGTTTTTGTGCACTGAGGAGGTCAGGAGTGTGGAGGAGCCAGCAGGGGGGCACTGATCAACAGACTGGGGCACCCCTGCTGAGGGGCTCTGGGATTAGGGCTAAACCCTGCCCTGCCAGATGGGCACAACACATCCCCAGCATCGCACACCAGCACCTTCTTCTGTGGAAACTGGGCGACTGGATATTCACTGGTACGCTTTGCAACTGACCCAGAGCTCAATAAATGTCCATTAACATGATCAAAATAAATGATATATGGAGTTTACCCAGCTTTTGAGAGAAAATCCTAATTGTTGCAATTAAAGAATATCCCTACCCTTCCTTACTATCTATTAGTTTATTATTTCTATGGTTAACCTAATGCTACATGTTGGTTCATAGCAGCCATGTTAGTGAATGTATCATCAATCATCTCTTCTCAGGACCACACAGAATGGCGGCAGGAGAGGCGACTGAGATGAGGTACTCTTCAAAGTGTCAGCTAGTGGACAGTGTGGCCAGTCAGCAGGTTCAAGGGTATCGGAAATGAAACTTACAGGTTGTTTTGATGTGCTGTATTTCAGAGCCACAGGCAACACTGAAATGATAAAGTGTGTGTATGTGCAGGTATATGTGTGTGAGGGTAGATTGGTGGCTCAGGAATCGGCAGAGTGTTGATTGCTTCCTGCTCGACTTTTATCGCACACAGCTGGCACTAAATAGTCTCCAATTCAGTTCATGAATCACCAGACTGTTGTGTTTATTTCTCAGGTTATTTATGTATATATTGATGGTCCCTGGAAGACATAAATCATGTTCAGTCACTTAAACTGGAATTTTCTGGTTGTAAGGAGGTCTCATAGTCACTATGGTAACCGTTGCCATATAGGGATGTACGAAAATATTGATAGAATTGAGTATGACAGTGTTATTGTATTGATATCAAAACACTTTACTTGATTTTACTTGAGTTTATAGTAGTTTAAACTATATATATACTATAGTACTATAGTAGTATTACAAATATTCAAAGATTCATCTTTGCTTGTGTTGTATAACCTCTCAAATTTACGTTGCTTTGGATAGAAACATCTGCTAAATGACATTGTAGATTCGTAGCACAGAGGTTGCACAAAAAGTGGTGCTATGATGTTACAGGGATTGTTATAGATAAAAATGCATTTTTTTCATGCATATATTTATGTGATATTTATACTATCACAGTTTTCTTAGCATTGGATTTTAAAAATCGCAATATATTGAATCGTAACCCCTGTTAATGCATTCTGGTTCACTTTGCTATTCATTATAAATGTTAGGTTAACTAAACCATCTGATAGCATCTCAAAGACAAACTATAGAGGTGGGGGAAAAATCGATACAGCATAGTATCGCAACATTTTGCGTGGCAATATTTTATCGATTCATGGCCGCCAAGTATTGATATTTAGCGTTTGAAAGCACCGTCAGTATTTTTGCTGTTTTTTGCCACAGGCCGTAGCGGGCTCACTTTTAGGAATATACTGGAGATACTGGAATCATATGAAACTAGAAGATCTAAGGAATCTATAGGGACCATGTGTGTCAGGATATCGTGTCGGGAGCAGTGAATCTTAAAGTTTAGGAAAGTTTGATAAAATGCTGCAGTTGTTGTCGTCCATACATGTTTGATATCAGTTCAGTTTGACTGAATACTTTGTTGGTCAGTCTGTGGGTTTGACTCTCATTGTGGAGAAACAAAAAGACTGAAGTGAGATGAATAGACTGAGAATATTCTCTTATTTGACAAAACAATTCTAGATAGAATTTAATTTTGTGGACACAAAATGCAATTAAAAAGTTAAATCACAATATTCTGTATCACAATACTCACCATATCGCAAAAAGCTTGAAATCGCAATAATATTGTATCGTGACTCAAGTATCGTGGGGCCTCTGCTGATTCCCACCTCTACTAGTCTACATTTCTATGCTAAGTGCCTTAGTTCAACACTCTTGCTAGCAGGCCTATTTGAGAAAAACACATGCATGTTAAAATGTAGTATACAGCATCAACCTGCTGTAAGTCTACCCCACCTGGATCTGTTATCCAGCCCTTCCCCAGCATGACTTAGGAAACCGTCTCTGTATTAGTAGAAAGCAGATTACATGAGTAAAGTGTACAAACAAATAAAAGATTACAGGCTGTGAACATGTTTCAGTCTAATGCCCTTTCAACAAGCAGTGCTCAGCACAATGCTTTTCTCTCCCCAAGCTAAATTTGGATTTCCCCTCTGATGTGAAGGCCTGCTGGCCAGCTATGTCTTCCACCAAGAGCACAACCTCTATAATGACAGTGTTCCACACGACTGGCCTGTCTCCTCCGCTGGTATTAGTTAGGCTTTGGAGTTCAAGTGACTACGGGGTTTAAACACGGATTTTTTTTTTTTTTAAAAAGGGGAGAAGAAAGACTCGCTGTTGTTCTTGAAAAGCTGTGTTTATCCAGGATTAGAGACACCAACATGTTAATAATTGTTTCTCACAGAACTGCAAAGAAGCACTTTCCTGTAATCCCCTAATCAGGCATTACACCTCTGAGCGAAGCCACAACGCAGGCGCGTGGTGTCTGTGACGCAGCACGCCCACACTGTGATACACCCGCGTCTTCCCCAACACCACACCGACTATACACAAAAGCACCTGCTCTATTCATTTCCTTTTAAATCTACTTTGCTGTACCCACTACATCCATTCACTACAAGGAATCTACCGAGACAGTAATGTCTTCTTCTCTAGAGCTTTTTTTTGATGATCCATCTGCTGTGAATACTAGATGTATAAAATTTGGCAAGCATAGAGAGATGTCTTTCTTTTTCAGTCAGTAAGAGAACATTTCGATGTTTTAACAGCATGTTAGCATATACAAAGGTAGCTTAGGTTGTCTCCTCACAATGTTTGTTGATAACTTCTTGGACTCCAGAAGTTGTTTGAAGCATCTCATGCCTTCAAATTAAGCCTTCCCTGCCTCTTCAGGGTCATTTGCTTTGCTTTGGATGATTATGCCATGTCCCATTGAAGATATTTTTCAAAATAAAAGCCTAGAAAGGCAAGCTGTTACTCTCAGCTCAGTTTGAAAGTAATATTTACGCCCTGCACCTATGAGGAGGTGGAATGTATCTCCTCTGATGTTGCCGGGGTCACATAGTTGAGTTAGTGGTTGCTCAGTGTGTCAGTACAGTGGCACAGGGTCAGACACGAGGCCACTGTACATGCTGAGATGATGACAGGTCTGAGGCTCGTCCTGGGAATGTGAGGGCAGAGTCACAGGCAATATACACTGGAGCTGCAGGTTAACTTCAATAGGTTTTACGGAAAATGTAACGGGCAGAAGCATTGTTTTACATTACATTCATTTAAAAAATAAATACTTTCACATCGTATATAAGGAAGACGTAGGATGGAGATGAAGTATGATCATTGAGTTTTGTCCTTGGTTTGCATTATTGTGCACATGTTTGGTGATATTAGTGTGCTTGTTTGTCCACATATTTGCTTGTTTAAACCACCCCCACCCCATGCAGCGTTCAGTCTTTTCATTTTCACATTCAGCCTCTTTTTTTTTAAATTTTCGTGCCCATTGTTGGTGTGGAATGTTTGTTTGTTGTTCCCCCGGTCTCTGCCCCCTGTCTCCTTGCAGGGCCTGGTTGGAGAGTGCGATGAGGGGATCGGCAGGGATTAACCTGGGAATTGAATTAGTGGAGCTGTCGTCCCTTCCCCTTAACATTTCAATCTCCCTGGGCTGACTGGCTGGCGGTGCAGGAGCTGGACCTGTGATGGCCAGCAGCTGGGGAGGGAGGGAAGGAAGGAGGGAGGGAAACAGGCAGGGAGGGAGACAAGACATGCGTTTGACAAACAGATTAGTCCAGCACCTCAGTGGAGTGTTCCTGCAGGGGGAGGTGATGCAGAAGGGAGAAGGATGGAGTGGAGAGGGGCTGAAATAGCATACCTAGGTGTAAGAAACATTATTGTAACTAATAATATACATCTTAACTTTTGAAAATAGTAGTAACCAGCTATAGCCATGAGGGGGAGCACATTTGTGTTTTAACACTTGCATAAACTAAAATAAAATATAGATTTTAATATCGCTTATTGCTTTAAAAAAACAAACAGATAATAGCTCTTGGTATTGTGGAGAAAAATGTTTTTGCACTTTTCTATCTATTCCAAGAAAATGTAGAATAGAATAGAATAATCTTTATTTTCATTGCACAAGACAATGAAATTTTGTTGGAGCAGTCCCCCTGCTGCACAGGAATATATAAAATAAGTTTAAAAAAGAACAGTAGAAACATACAGTCATGAAAAAAATTATTAGACCACCCTTGTTTTTTTCTAGCCATTTTCCACGGTTTTCTTGATAATGGTTTTGGTTATTATCAAGAAAGCCATGGAAAATGTCTAGATATCAGCTCTAAAATTAAACTTTTATGAGCTATTTTTGTTGTTATCATTATATTTGTCCAATCACGTGTACCTTTAGTTGTACCAGGCATTAAAATGAACAAGAAATTGAAGAAAAGGAGTGGTCTAATATTTTTTTCTATGACTGTACATACACACATATTATACAATAGAATAGTCCAAGTAGTAGTGCAATGTGTGTGTATGAGATGGGGAGAGAGGGAAGAGGATGGTGGGGGCTCCTGAGGAGAAAAATGTAAGAAAATATATATATTTTTAGGCTTAGATAGTTATATATATATATATACATATTTGAATTCATTTTCAGTAATAATCAAAACAATAATTTATTTGATAGCACAGCCAGTAAAATGTTCAATATCTTCTTTATCAGTACATCTAAGCACAGCCGGTCTTGTTGGCCCAGCGGTGGTGTTGGTGAGCAGTAGAAGGGGGCAGCCAGTGTGAGCTTGGGGTAATCACTACTCAATCTAAAGCCACACTGTTGCATTGTAATCCCGATGCTAAACTCCCCATTAACCCATCTGGGACCCTACAACAGCCCACCCCCCACCTGCCCCTCACACACACACACACACACACACACACACTTAAAGCCACACTGGCTGTATGTTCGAAGTGTTGTCTGTCCCGTTAGCACCCGCTCAGGGGGGTCATGTCCAGCAAATTAAAAAAGCTGCTGTAGGAATGTCGCCAAGTCCCACAGGAGCCACCGGCACCCGTCCCTCTCGCTGCGCTGACCCACTGGTCACTGGTGAATCCCCTGTTTGTATTCCACACACACCTCGGCTCTGGGGAGCGGTCCCAGAATCGTCCTGTGGGACTGCTGATAATTTAAGTCAAACATTATGTCCCCGCTTGTTTGACACCCATTTAAATCTTTTCAATCACATGTGTTTGCTACAGTCCATTGCCTAGCCTTGGAGTGCTGTCCGTGTCACACCCTTTCAACGACCTAATCAATTTTGTTTGATCAAGTTCCTCATGTCAAAACAATTGATTTTCTTTGGTGATGGACTGATAATTCAGAATAGGTTCTCTATCTTTTTTGTTTTTTCAACAAGATATATTCTTCTAACAGTGAAGCCAACAGTGGGCTCATAAACTGGACTCCCCTCCCCCAGTGTGCCTCCCCATCTTCCCAGCATGCCCCTCCTGGTGCATGGCTGGCCAGTGTCAGTGTGCCACTAATTAAGGACTCTCAGAGAGCTATGAAGCACACTCATTAACGAACTGTAGCATCCTTACTGTCCACGGAGTGAGAGGAGAGGGGAGGGAGGGCTCATTCAGTTTGAGGGTTCAGTTGGTGTCCAGAAGGTCAGGAAGGACCCAGTGAGATGAAAAATAGTTTTGAAATTAGTTTTTATTTTATTTTTGTTAAAACATGTTGAGTAATTGTAAGTACAGCCTGACAGTTATGGGATTTTTGATTTAGACTTTTTGCACCAATATGACTCTCAGCAGGCTGCTTTCTTAAACAAACAACTTTTAAAAAATATTTAACATTATTATATTATTGTACTGTATACTACGTATACATTGTCTTTACATTGTCAACCAATATTATAATTGAAAACTGAGGGAAAAAGGAATAAATAAAACTAATTATGTAAATAAACGTAATTTTAATAGCTAACACCGTTTCTCAATCAACCAGAGCATCGTTTTCTACATTACGTGTTCTGTTTTCATGTCGGCACATATTAGACAAGAAATGTGTCGATACAGATAGATACTGATATGTCTGTGATATATTGATAAATTGGTCGGGCTCTAATTTTAAGTGTAGTATTTCTGAGAGGAAGTGTCCAGATTGACAGCATGTAATTAGTTTGACCTGTGTTTTATTAAGTACTAACCAACTTTTGAGTCTTAAAAGTTAACATTTAGTAGCTTATTATTGTCTGTTAACATTTTTTAGTTTTTATCATTTTCTCTGAATTATTGTTCATGTATTCCCCACCCTGTACAAAAAAAAGCTGCTCCAACTGTCCCCCCTCCCTGCCTCCTTGTTTATTCCATTTTCATGGAAATGCAAAACACAACAAATGGCCGTGTTTGTCTTTATGAAAGTAGGCCAAACAACCACTGACAAACAAGAGGGGGAGTTGTAGGTCAGGGCGCCACAAGCCATGTGTAACCGTGCCTGACGAGAGAGCATGACACGATGTAGTAAGCCACAATAGACACAATAACATACAAACACCCCTGCCAGAATGATGTAACATTGTCTAGACTAAACAAAAACACACGCATGAACAAATTGGTTTTCAGAGCGGGCATACAGGGGATGGACAAAATAGCAGGAACACCACATTATAAATGACTTCAACAGTAAACACTTTAAAAATGCAACTATTAAGGGAAATCAACTTCAACTGCTTATAAGTGTTAGTTTTAAAAAGGTCTAATAATAAAGATTATAAGAAAAGCAATGTCAGGCATCTAACAGAGAGCCAAAGAGGTCAAATAAGATTGATGCTCTTCACTGGAGTTCATAAATCACACAGCAGCACACTCACCAGGGAACTGATGAGAGCAGCTGATCACTGCTTGTTTGAACTGATCAATTTTATTGATCTGAGAAGCAATATGAGTGAGCAAGGACTGTAGTAAGTGCTGTCCGAGAGGAAATGTAGTCAAAATGTCAGAACGCATTAATTAAACAGTAGTACATGAGAAGTTTAAGTTGGTATATATGTTCTTTAAACTCATTATGTTGGCCATGATAAAACAAAGTTTTGACCTGGTTGCTAAAATTAGTAAATATTCAAAACCGGTTCGGATTAGCTTGATATTTATAAACGGAGTTCTGAAGGGATTTGTAGTGCTTTTGTTTGTCGCTATAAGGCTCACTAAGGAGCATTTTTTCTTGCATGATAAAATCAGTTAAAGCATCCATTCGCAGGAACTTCATTAGCAGCAGAAGTTGACCTGTTATTAGTAAGACCACAATGTATTCAAGTATAGACCTCATTTAATTATAAAAGATCCAATTGTTTTTAGGTGCCCCCCTTTGCTTCTCTCACACATGCACACAAAAATGCACACACACGTCATATTCTTTGTCTCCTGCCCCATCGTCTGGCATAAGACCTCAGGTTAGACACACGCACACACACACACACACACACACACACACACACAACAGATGCCCCCTGACGCTCATTCACATAAAGCGGGCACGTGATCGACGGCCCCGAGTCCACAGGCCTGCCAGCCTCATGGCATTGTGTTCCCCTTGGGCAGGCAGCCGGCCTCCCTAAATACCCCTTTGTCTTGGGTGGGATAACAAAGCAGTGGCCAAGCCGCTGGTGTGGCACGCGCACAGCCACTCATCCCCCTGGTCTGTGACCTAAACAGGTGGATAGGAGGGAAGGGCTGGTGGTGGCGGGTGGACGAAGAGGGGGGATGAGGAGGGGGAGGGGAGAGAAGAGGCTGCATCTGTCCCCACACTCAACGACTCCCTGGGTCAGCCCCTGCCCCATATGCTCTCAGGAGAGAGGGAGGCACGCATGCGAACCCCAGACTAACAGGTGGAGGGGGGAAAGGGGGGATTAGGAGAGGTAAAGTTGATCAGAGGAGGACCGGGGGATTTTGAAACTGTCAAATTAGCTGTATAAGAAGAGAGAGAGAGATTTGGCTATCCCCGGAAGATTTCACTTTGAGGAGATTCTTAACCCTTAAGCCATATTAAATGTTTGGCCTGTATTATGAGAAGCACTTTTGTCTCTGCCTAACGGCCATATTGGCTCTCTCACCCAGAGCGTCATTTCTTCAACAGGCAACTGTTGCTCTGTTTGTGTACATGCAGTTGTCTCTGTTTTCAAACCTCATTAGAACTTTCAATGTGAGGCTTTCTTAACCCTCCTGTTATGTTCGTTTCTCAGGAGCAGCAATAATGTCCGTGGGTCAATTTGACCCGGGGCATGTTTAATTATCCAAAAGTGTCAGAAACTGAAAATTCCCAATAAACATTGTTTATATTTCATTAATAACTCCAATACTAACCATTTCAATCAATATTTAGTGCAATGGTGTTCTTCATCTCTCACAGATCATGGTTCAATGAGGATAATTCACTCGTTTTTCATTAAAAAAACTTTTTTTTAAATGTACACTAGAAATACTTACATATAAAATACAGTGTTTTAACACTACATTGATTTTTTTTTAAATTGTATTTTACATTTATTTTTTTATGAAAAATACTTTTAACCATTTATTTTTTAGATTTTAAATCTTTGAAATGGGTCAATTTGACCCACAACATAACAGGAGGGTTAAAAGCCTCATATAAAAGCTACAATGAGTATGACTTTAATAAAAAAATTTTTAAAAAGAATACATACTGATACGAGAATAATCCCTCTCAATCAGTTATGACCCACTATAAGTGTGTGATGGAGGCCCTGCCTTCTGCCTTTATTTTATTTTATCTTTTCATTTTGCTGGGTTTCAGGGGTCAGCTTTTGGGCACTAAGAGCTACCACATTGTAAGCGTGCATCCAATTGGAAGTTGTAAAGATGGTGGCACCGAAAAACCCCAAAGCTTGTTCCAAAAAAGCACAAATCATTGGCAAGCAGCGCGGTCAGGAGGCGAGCGCTCTCTGTGTCGCTAAGCTGTGTTTTATGTGTTTGTGTTTTATGCACTTTATCCCTGATGTGTTCTTTGATGTGTTCAGTTCTTGGGCATTTGTGAGTAGATCAATGGTTAACCAACATTCGTATATGGGAGTAGAGAAATGGCATTCATGGGAAGCATAATACACCTTTTTCACAGCAGACATTCTCACTTGTCATAACAGGAAAAGCACAAATGAAACAAATTGAACGATGGCTCCGCTCCATCGAGTGTCCCATTAAGTCATGCCAGTGAGCCAGCATGCACAATACCAGGACCTTGGTAGCTCACCTAAATGGATTGCTGTCATTTTTTAAAATGTTATCAATTACACCTGCACACTCCTGCTATGATGAGCCAAAACGTCTGCAGTGAAAAAGGACTATTGAGTCTTATGCTGAGCATGGCAGCACTGATGCAGGTTTAAACACAGGACTCACAGTATTCACTGTGTAAAGAAAATCAGTAATCAAGATCCTCTGAGCTTGAATGTTACTGTAACACAGGAAGTGTGCATACTGAAAGTAGCAACTGACTGCTTTTTTTCATAGCATACAATGTGGCTTTTATATAACTGCATGCTAGAGGTGGGGGAAAAATTGAAAAAGCATAGTATCTGATATTTTGCGTGGCAATATTGTATCAATTGATATTGATATTTAGCATTTATTTAGCGCCATTATAATACAGTTTTCGTTTCTTCTGCAGGCCGTAGCGGGATCACTTCTAGGAATATACTGGAGCTTTAAATACTGCTGTTATATGAAACTAGAAGATCTAAGGGAGGCACCATGTGCGTCAGGATATCTTGTCGGGAAGTTGTTGAAATAACGCTGCAAAGTTACGATGGTTTTAGCTACATGCTAAAGACACTTGAACCAGATATGGGACTCCGTGACAGCGTTATTTCACATACACAGCCGTATCGAAGCTATACAGAGCAGTGAAGCTTAAAGTTGTGGAAAGTTTGATAAAATGCTGCAGTTGTTGTCGTCCATACATGTTTGATATCAGTTCAGTTCAGTTTGACTGAATACTTTGTTGGTCAGTCTGTGGGTTTGACTCTCATTGTGGAGAAATAAAAAGACTGAAGTAAGATGAATAGACTGAGAATTTTCTGTTATTTGACAAAACGATTCTTGATTGAATTTAATTTTGTGGACACAAAATGCAGTTAAATCGCAATATATTGTATCGCAATACTCACCATATCGCAAAAAGCCAAAAACCTCAATAATATCGTATCGTGACTCAAGTATCGGGATAAAATTGTATCGTGGGGCCTCTGCTGATTCACACAGGTGTGTTTAATAACATTAACAAAAGGCTCAGTTCCATGCACAATATTTGCACCCTGCAGCCATATTTAGTGTTATTAATTACACCTGTGCCTTTCCTACAAATACAAGTCAAAATGTCGTGAAAAATCTTGCCTTTATTTTCTAACTCAAACTGTCCCTGGTCCATCCTGCATGGAGGTTGTGTTTTCAGGGCAGTTTGTCTCTTCGTTGTGAAAACTACTGACTGCGCTGATAAAACTTGGTGGAAGGGGGTAGTTACATGAAATAATTCATTCAATTTAGTTAATATTGAGAGCTAGGGCATTTGGGTTGCATACATGTGGTGTCAGAATAATTGGAAAGATCAGTTTCATCATAATGTTTTATAGTTTTCTTGATAAATTTCCTTAGTTGTCATGCAAATGCTGGAAATGGCTATCAGTGTTGTGTTATTTTTATTGAAGTACAAATTAATAAATATGAACAATTGCAGTGTGTTTCATGTTAGGTTAAAATCAGTCAGATAAACACAATTTGATTCATGTTAACATAAGAATAATATTTGTCAAGATGTTATTTGCATACCTTTTGTTCTGAGCAGTAAGGCCGGTGACTGTGACTTTAAGAGAAAAAGTTTTTTTTGGGCCATGGGCTTTAAGGTAGTTCCATTAGTTGAGGCTCAAGGACCGAGCTACATGGTTTCCTTACCGTAGTTCTAGTTATTGATAGGAGAAATCAACATTGAACTCTCTTGTTAGAACAGAACTGTGGAATAAATATTTTTGTTATTGTTTTTTCATCAGAGTGTTGTGGAAGGTTTTTCCTCGTCAATTAACTTAACACGTCTAAAACCAAGGTCTTCTGGGCTTCAACCACTACAAATGTGTTGTTTAAACATTAAAATACGAGACATCTTCTTCGTAGCATCTATGTTGTTTTCGGCTACTTAAAGCTTCTGAATGCACCAAAATTTGAAGAGCAACTTCCCACTTAAGGAAATAGGACAATCCATAGAGAACATGAATGCACCATTGGCCTGGATGGATGCACTCTCTCCTTGCTTTCTAGATTCATAGATGTCAGTACCCATGCTGAATTGGTTTGATTTCTTGAGTTTGCAGTTGTTTCTGTGCCTCTGGTAGAATTGTGTTGTGGCTCTGAAGTTTCTCAAAGTTGAACTTAACTTGTGTGTTGGAGACAGAGATGCCTGCTTTCATGTATTCGAGGCACGTTGGATGAAGGCATACACTTGCGGGCCGTGAATTCAAAAGGCTTAGCCTCTGTGCGATGACACTCTGAAACAGTTCATTGATGTATAACACTCAATGAAATATTGAAATAAGCAAAGAAGAGATTCTGCCTTTGGGCTGATTTGCCTTTCCTCCCTCTCTGCACCGTAGTCTAACTAACTGTCCATCTAAAGCGAGGGGGGCGGGTCTCCAAGCTCTAATCTGTTGGATGCAGCTAATTAATTTTTGGTTCCTCCTATAGGCCCACTGTCTCATAAGAGAATAGTGTTTGCAGGAGATTAAGAGATAGAGTGTTTGTTGGAAAGGTGTAAATTATCAGTGAGGCCTCATCATGCACCTGTGTTAATTGTTCTAATGAGGAGTCTCGTGGGCTCAGCGGCCTGGTGAGGAGGAGAGAAGTGGGTCTTTCACAGGTAACTACAGCATCATGTGGCTGAGTAGAACCAGGGGAACCCCATCGTCTACACAAGAAGAAACACACCGTGTATTCTGTTGCTGGAAAGGGTGAATTACACAGAGAAAACTTGGCTTTTATGAATTAATTCATTGACATTGCTGAATTCATGGGGCCAGGGATTAATGTGGAATGAGTAAATTATATTATTGCGCTACTTTTGAGATACACTGTAGCTGTTTTTGATATACCGTGTAGCCTGTGGTGAGAATACTGGCAGAATGGAGAGAAATTGGCTCCGTTCACCATGAAGTCATTAAATTTATAAGCTATTTGTGATCAAAAGGTGTGTTTGAGGCCATTAACTATGGAGTTTGATCATGGCTTACATGCAATGTCAAATGTCAGTTGTTCCTGCTATTTTCCCCCAATTTCAGTTGAAAGTAAGTGTTAAGCCAGAAGAGAGTTTCAAAAGCTTCCTATGTAAATGTTGTTAAATACCCCTGACTGAAGTTTATTATATGCTGTATTGTTTGATTCCCAGAATCCTCACTTCACTTCGACTTACTGGTGTCAATTTAATGGACTAAAGCATACAAAAAAAAATCAACTTGGAGGTTCATTTTTGACCTTTGAAAAACGGCTTAAAAAAACAACAACATTTTGACGTAAGGTCAGGCTTACTTGTTATTGCCGGAGCTTTCAACCACATCTTGTGGGCTTCTTTCCACTGAATTTGGAGAAAAAAGCAGGAAAAACTACCATGACATCTCCAACAACTCCATCCACTGAGGAAGGCCACGAAATTTGGCTGAAAATTTCAGAAACTAAAAGCAAGCTCAACCTTGTGTTGAATATTTCAGCATGCACATTTTGAGTTGTAAAACCTTTAATAGCAGCAAGAATAGTTTATTTTCATACATATTTCCACTGCAGGAATAATAGGCAAAAAAACAAGTCCTGTCCTTTGCTTTTGAAGCTCCTTTTAATACTGAGTGTCCAAAATGTCTGTTTGAACTTAAGGGCTACAGCATCATTAATGACCATCAGTTAGGGACGATTATATTTGTCATATTTCAGCACTTTACTCTTTACCATCCCGTTATGTGTGTAGGACATCACCATTAGGACGAGGCATAATCCACTATGAAAATATTTCCATTTGTCTCATAAGTAGATTTTTATTAATGGTCGGGTAATATTTAATCCAAGGAGTTTGAAAAGACCTGCAAGCTTAAAGTACATCACCACTAAATTTCAGCATTTTAATGTTGCTACAAGAACAATGTGCTCATCGGAAATAAATAATAAAATTTATTTGAACATTTGTAAAATAAAAAGGTGATTTATGCTGAATGCATCATCCTAAACTGTTGAAATAATAATATTTAATGCTAACTAGGTGAGCTTTAACTAACTAGGTATTAACTCGACCCATAAGCATAGTAATAATGTGTTTTTTAACATATGCTGAGATCTGGTAATCTTCTTATGTTTTTTTTTCTGTGCCCCTGAATAGCTTAACAAAATATGCCTCAGTAATGGATGGTTCTATCCTCATCCATCGCCCTCCTCCCACCTACTATAACTTGAAATAGGCCATCAAGTGGCTAATGAACTGATAAGCCCTCTGTGTCCTGTGGGGCTTATGAACATTATAAGCCAAATGTTTAGGCATATTTGGTGAGACCGTTTTCTAAAAGAGCACTTAATGTGGGCAAAGGACTCTGCAGGAAAAAAAATATTCCCTTCAGTTATGAGACAGTTTGTGCTTTAATAAATCACTGCAGGTTATGGAGGAAACAGTGAAATATGTTGTGATTTATCTCAAAGGTTCTGCATACTCGCTGGTGTAGAAAGAATGTGTGGCCCTTTGCTTCATCAGACCTCCAGCTAGTCAAGCTGCTAGTATCATTATCAGTTTTGGATCTCTGTAAATCCATGGATTTGTGTGAGCAGTCTGAGAAATTAAAATAACATGCTTTTTACTGCGCTTACTTCAAATCTCTTTAGACTTCATTTTTTAAAACATCTAAATCTGTTATTATGTAGGCTATACAAAACCCTTTTAATTTAATCTTTGACAAGATTATCAAATTCATTGATGATGTCACAAACTTAAATAATTTCAGAAAATGTCGACTAAGCCTGGATAAGCACTTTCAAGGGGATACTGCTGGATTAGCTTAAAAAATATTATTTATTTTTGTGTTTTTTGTTTGTTTTTTATTAGTTGTTGGCACATTTTTCCACATCATTATGGTATTGCTTTAATTTATATGTTCATTACAATAAATACACATGCATATACTGGATATATCATACACCCTACCATGCAGGCTATCAAACAAGTTGTAAGCTCTAAAAGAAATGTGGTTATTTGAATATAAATGGCTGTGATATTTTCAATTTTAGATCCATAGTTGTTTTTTTATATATATATATTTTTTTAAATGTCCCACATTCCTGGGCAGTTTTTATAATCTCTCACTGTCTTTTTTTCTCAATAATAATAATTTTTAATTATTTTAATTTTTGCCTGTTTCCAGTATATTTCCAATACTTACGCGTTATATTCATTGAATGTTCCAGTGACGGCAGGAAAAGTAGTTTGCCTAGGATTATTTGGTAAAAGAGTGCAGACTTTTGCAGGACTCATAATAACAATATCCTTACTTTTTAATTCCTTTTGATATTTTGTAATTTGTATTAAAGCTCGCTTGTTCAACCTGCTCTCATATGATTTTCTTTTGATCACACCTCATGCTCGGTGAATAATCCCCCGTCCTCCCCTGCAGGCGTTGCGGCCTCTAACTTTGAAACAGGCCGATGGTTTTTGCGGAGGATGACCGACCGGACGGCATCCAGAGCGGAGGACCAGGGCCGCTGTGCAGCCCGCTGCTAGACACAAAACCAAGAGGGATTAATGCCGCGTCTGTTGGTCCCATATGCTGCTCGGCGCTGATTAAAACTCATTGTATGTATGAAGCATTGTGGAGGCCGGATGTCTAATCCTCCTCATGACTTGTGCACTTTGAAGACACGAGGCTCCAAGGTTACAATAACAAGCGGGGTGAAGCCATTGTGTCTCGGCTGATATTGGATGTATCAGTGAGCATTGATTAGGGCCAAGTGGGCGCATTGTTTAGCGTGGAAATGTAAAGTGGCTAGAACGGTTCCATCTTTAAATCATCCTGAAAGGGCCTGATATGTCCCGTTTAATGGCCACTTTATAGAGGCTGCAACTTTACGCATATTTGAACTTTACCGTAAATATGCGTAAAGTTCATGTGGTTATTTTATAATGTGACCTGTTATACCAGATACAGTCTGTTTATTTCTGGAGGAGTTGAGATGGAGTCTTCAAACTTTTCTCGTGTTTCCTGCTTCTCTCTCTCTCCCTCTCTCTCTCTCTCTCTCTCCCTCTCTCTCTCTCGTTAGAAACAGTTTTTCCACAGCTGACATTTAAAAGTGACCTCGCAGTCTGAAACTTTTTTTTTGTGTTTGTGCGTGTGAGTGTGCGTGTCTCTTTTAGCTGGAGCAGTCTGGATGGAGGAGTTGTTGACACTGTTGAGGAGACGCGTCTCATGAATATTCAGGCTTCTGTCAGCCTCGTCCATTGTTTCCAACTTCAATTGTTGCATTGTTTATCTGCAGAACGATGCATATGCGCGCTGCTAAACTTGGCGTTGCATTGTGGCGATAGAATAATTCAATCTTGAATATTATAACGAAAAAAAAAGTCGACCTGTGTGATAAGTAAGCACCAGAAGGACCCGGATGTAAACAGCTATTTCTGCTTCACCCTTGAATAAGTTATGGATACGGGATATTGTATAATTAAGTCTTTCAAAAGTACAACACACACACACACACACACACACACACACACACACACACCTATGCCTGTGTCCACGCAGAAGTGGAATCAAAGTCGCTCTTCTCTTTAACGCTTCGATTATTTCAAGCAACGCTTTTAATTAGTGCGCTCCTTTAGCGGAGACTGCAATGAAAGAGAGATTATTGGCAATGTCAAGGATGCTAATTGAATGTTGGACTTCTAACAATTAGCCCACTGCAGAGCCATGTCGACTCATTACAGATCCCATAGCCGCTCTCACTTTATTGTCTCCTGTCGCCAGGCTGACATGAGAGTTTGAGAATAAATGAATATATTTCTAAAAAAAAAAAACACCCTTCACCTTCTGCCTCCTCAGGTTTATTTGAGGAAGCTGTGACCAGAAATGTGCAAAAAAAAAAAATACCCATTCACCTTATCCAAGCATGCAGGTGAAAAAGTTCTAATCCTGTATAAAGTATTTCAAATATCCTATATGATCATTTAAAATTATGGGGAGTTTCCCCCCTCCATTTCCAGGTTCAAAAATACAGCACAGGATGTTGCTTTAAGCAGTAACTTTGTAGGATTCAGTGCCGAGTTTCCGCAGGTTTATCCCTTGGATGACTTTTGTAATTCACAACCCAGCATCATATTGACAGAAATGATCACCTCTACTGCCAACTAGCGAAAAAAAACATCAGCAAAAATGCATATCTGCTCTGATTTTTATTTCATGTTACTCTAATATTCCCGAGGATTTAAAATGTTTGTCCTTCCAATGCATTATAGGCCTACTTCTATTTTTTTTATAGATTAAATAGAACCCCGGGATTGAAATGTATGTTTTCCTTGAAAGCTCGCCAAAAATACACCGTTAACCATAGAAAGAAAGTATTATCGAAAGCATTATCGTCGGAATTTGAACTTTCCGACAGTTCTTTAAAGAATCATAGGTTACGAACGTTTCGGTTAAAAAAAAGTAGGCCAGCTTAAAATTGTGATATTTCTGTCAAAATGACTTACTCTAAAATAACTCTATATGTCTCCTTACCAAAGAATAAACTGTTTGAAATAACTAGATCCTGTTAAAAACATTAAATTGTGCAGGGACACTATGAAGCCATGATTGATTCTGTTGAGATGACGGTCACGTGACAAATATTCACTAATAATCAGAAAGAACTGTAGGCTGTTTACACAGACCAGAGAGGAGAGGACAAGTAGAGGCTGTAAAAATGTAGATAGTTCAATGTATATATAGCATGTGGAGACCTATTTTTCCTTTCCAATATCCATGACACCTGTGGGCACTTGGAAAATAGTTTTATATATAAATTATATTTTATTCCAACTTTTAAAAATAATTTATCAGATAAATCCAACTTGCGTTTTTGTCTTTCTTCCTTTTTTGAATTATTTTTCTTTTTTGAATTTTTGTGTTATTTTGCACAAACGATATTTTTTTTAACTTCTAGCCATGATTGTGCTGATTCCACAGAGGTGCAGGAGTTATTTATTGCAGTGAAATACAAGGTCACAGTGAGTAAAATGTAAATAGAGCAAACAACAACAAAAAACCCCGCCCTGAAATGGTTTGGTGTTCAGAGGGTTATTAAAATATTAACGTATGTATACATTTGTCCTGGTTTGATGAAATATGAGGCTTCATATTAGAGCGCACATTTGAGGAAGGGGCATGTAAACCCATGCGGTGGGCTGTGAATGGGACCAGAGCCTCCCCTGCGCCCCAGAGAAACCCCCGCCGGTAAAATATTGGGATTAGCATCTCTTGGAGGCCCGGATTAAACTCTGCTTTCTCAAACCGCACACTCTCTTTGTTAAGACTATCTGAATTGAACTACCGGAAACTAAAAAGGGGAAAAGAAAGAAGTAAATATTGCCACCAGAGCAGACAGTAAAATATGACTCATGTTCATTTTAGTGCGACATTTCATTAATTGGACCGTTTTTTAGTTAACAGGCCTTTAACAGTTTTTAATGCATTATTCACTATTGAAAAGAGACGATATACAGCCTCATTATTAGTCTAATAACACACATTATGCAAAACTGACTCTTTTTTCCCTGACTGACCCCCCCCCCCCCCCCCCCATCATTTTTTTTTTTTTAAATATTATTATTTATATTGGTATTATTTCGGTTAAATGTGACTTTATGATTTTTTTCCCATTCATTTTAATTGTAGTATATGTATAATTGTGTGTTTATGTGCGGAATTCTTGCAAATGTACCATTTAAAAATATACCCACTCTAATTAGATATTGCACACACTGCATGTCACATTCTCCATTTTCTCTCCACACCATACACACACACATGCACACACACACAGATCGTTTCTTGATGAAAGAATAAGCTCACAGGACCTTTATTCATGTCTTTTCAGCGGTGAGGTCACACCATCTTTGGAGCCAGTGAAGGATCCACAATCACCGTGTGTTGAGATCAATGGAAGGGGAGCAAGTGTGGAGCTCTCAGCAGCCGAGAGTCACTTCCAGTATGGCTAACTCTTGATTTATTACTACCATGTGCTTGGAAAGTCTCGTCTCTCTTTGTGATGCCGGACATGTTCCAAAAAAGTTAGAAATCTATTAAAATCACAGCAGAGAGTCTGATGCGAGGGGGGCTCACAAATTGCATACAATACAACAGATCACAGTTTCGAAGGCTAGCACAGATAAAAAAAACACATATGTACCATTTATATAAGACACACACTGATTGTCTCTTAGAAACTACATATTGATTCCTTATAAACACTTTTTTTTCTTAAATAAAGTAGTGCATCCATGTCCACACACCATCCTCATGTCTCTCTGCCAGCAGGTGCTGGGCAAAGTTGTGTAAGAAGCTTAAAGGAGGTCTGTCCAGCCCGAGCACTTCACCAGAAGAATGAACTTGGAGAAACATTAGTTCCGTGGCTGTGGGGTACTTTTCTTTCAGAGTCCTCTCCGTGGTGCCCTCAACAGGTGTTTTTTACGCATAGAGGCACACATTGACAGACATGGATGAGGGGCTACAACCTGTGAATGAACGGGGAAAAATCTCTTTGCCAGTGCTAAAATAAATTAAACCTCTCCTCTTAAGAGGACCAAAGACCATCATGCCAAAAACCCGAGGCCCCTGAGAGCCCTGCCTCGCCGAGCCCGGCTGACATTTGAACCAGTGTTTTATTGAGGGATGGCAGCGCCGTGTCTGATGTGATCGTCACTGTTTGTGCACTTTTTTTGACAGCTGATTGCTCTGTTCACAGGACCTGGAATTTCCACGAGGAAGTTTGATCCTTATAATCCAAGCAATCGGCATTGAAGTTCAGCTTCCACGACGCCGCTTGGTCCTTATAATCCAAGCAGTCTGCTGTGGAGTTGAAGCCCAGGCCGGACGTCCCGTAGCCCTGGGTGGAGAGGGACGCGGGGGACTGGTTCAGATGGCTTGTGACCGCGTTTGTGCTCATCGGACTGAGAGTCGAGCCGGGGCCTGACAACTGGTGGTGCATGGGAGTGAGGTAAGAGCCGCAGTCCATGCCGCCAAAGTAGGACGTCGAGCCGGCGTAGCTCTGGCTGTAGCCCGAGGCCTGGGTGTAAGTCATGGGATATGACCTCTGCATGCAGGAGGAGGAGGTAGACAGGGGGTCCGAGAGCGGAGAGATGGACGCCGGGCTCCAGATGGACACTGGGGCGGTGCTGGTGGGGATGGCGGGGACTGTGGTGGTGCTGGTGGGGGGCGTGAACTGGCCGCTGGCCCCGCTCTCTGAGCTCACTTCTCTGGTTGGGGAACTTTTCTTTTTGGCAGGTCGCACCTTGTTCTGGCCCCCGTTCTGCTGCTGCTGCTGCTGCTGGCGACACTTTGCCCGCCGGTTCTTAAACCAGACCTGGAAGAGTCACATAAACTACATGTTATTGAAATGGCTCAATTAAAGTGTAAATATAATCCCAAAACCCTGCGACTATAGACAGCAAAAACGGTTAAATCCCAATGCAAATAATATCCGATTTTATTATAAATCCATGTGGAAAAAGGCGGTTTCATTCGGTTTGTTTTCAGTCCAAATCAAGATGTTTCTAGACTTTTTCTCGAACACGTTTTTTGTACCAGTGGACTGATCGGTCTCATTTCACTGCCTAAATTCTCGAAACAGGAACCCACCGTTAAGGGGAATTATCTCAGCCCACTGGCAAAAGTTTTCCACTTGATTTAAGGAAGACAAAATGCTAAGCTTTAGATCTACTGTCAGTCACGGGATGAGTGTTTCTTGCAGTGCAGAAATAAAATTGATTATTTAAAAATAATTTATTTTGTTTCTCATTTTAAACAATACATTTCAATAGGGATTTAATCATTTAAACATATAAAATGTATTAGATCTAAAGAGCCACTTCTGATTTTGTGTTTCACAATAAAAGCCTCATTTTGACATATTTGCTGATGTTGATATATATATATATATATATATATATATATATATATATATATATATATATATATATATATATATATCATACCCAAAATAATATCAGACGCAGATGTTGTAGTGAACTCACCTGTACCCGGGACTCCGGTAGATTGATTTTCAGCGCCACCTCTTCGCGCATGAATATGTCCGGGTACCGAGTTTTGGCGAACAACGCCTCCAAAACGTCGAGCTGTGCGCGCGTAAAAGTAGTCCTCTCTCGCCTCTGCTTCCGTGGCGTTGCTGCAATTTAAAAAAAAAGAAAACAATTACTTAAATGAAACATTAGTTATTTGCACATTTTAAAAAAGCAAGTTAAAAGATTTTAAAAATCATCAAAGGCAGATCTGTAACAAGATCACATAATATATGCTTTTGTTGTTTGCATAATTACGCACGAGTCCTTTGAGACCGAGACGCCGGTGGCAAATTGTAGCACTCGACGTACTTTAATTTAATGTACCAAAAAGGTGATGCAGTTTCACCAAAAATTAAACAATTTGCCAGTAATTCTTTTTCGAAAGGCACATGCAAAAATAAAGAGAAAACTTTAATTTCCTTTATGTCAAATCGATTTTACGCTGGTCATATAACCTGTCAACGAATTTATTTGATTTCTTAGCCAATTATTATTACTCTTTACTATTGTATCTCCCACAATTTAGAAGTAATTATTATGTTTAGAAGTGGTGCAATAGGTCCTGATTTAGCAGTGGAACATTCCCAGTCCATTACTTTCCACACTCCTTATGTATTGTTCAGAGTTTAAACCCACCTGGATAGCCCACTGATGGATGTAAAAGGTCCATTCCGGAAGTCGTTAAGCTGAGGCCATTGACTGTGTAAGGTGGTTGCTTTAGATACGACATCATGCTAATGTTTGTCTGTGGGCTGAAGTTGGAAAAAATTTTGAAAAATGGATGGAACTCCCGATATGCACTTGGTGTCCTCTGCTCGCCGAGTGGTCCGTGTTACACCGGGCACCTGTTCCAAAAACACAAGAGAAGAGATGTTGGATCTGTTTACATGCTGCTGGCGTGAAATAATTATGATAATAATGCCTCTCTTTCCGCACGGCTCTTCTCAAAAAAGAAAAAAAACAACAACTCCAGCTGTCCACCCCCCCTCCAACAACAAGACAATTTAACTGCAACAAGTCACTTTAAAGTTCATTTAAATTCATGAAATATGGATAACTTTAAAACTGCCCTGGCTATAAAATATCAGAATATAAAATCTATTATTCTATTATTCTAAACTATTATTATCTACTCTTTACCTCTCTGTGTTAGTTTTATTTATTTATGTAAGCTGAAAATCAGAAGGATGTGAAAGAATAAATTGAATTGATGTTTTGGAAGCCTATTCTATAAAACATAAATAATAATCATCAAAGATGTGCAACCTTTAAAATAATAATCACTGTCATTTATAAATCCTGATAAAAAATGGCACAAAGTAACCCTTCAAAAATATAGATTATTATTATTAATTTTCAAGGATATTTAGAATGAAAATCTTTTTTTTTTTCTTCCAGAAATGATTTGGTGCAGAGCAGCTTTAATTCAGTGCTCCACTTGTTTAAAGAGAAATAAATGATGTTGATTGGTAAATGTGTGATTGCTGTCACTCCAGTGACCCTCACCCGTTATCCCCACTGCGCGTCTTGATTAGTTGCATTTTTTTCCTCCAATATCCAACGGTTTTAACCCCCTCATCCCAATCTGTCACACTTAAAACACACCCGTCTACCAGTTGCACACACACCCGCTCAATAATAATCACCCCGTCCAAGAATTAATTATGATAAATGTTGTTTCTGTTGATGAATTAACGAGATAATCCGGCATCGAAGTGTAGCTGCAGTTTGGTATCGATGCAGCCCTAAAAGTGCTCCAGGCTCCTAAAATGAGTCTGTGAAACGTAATATATTTTTTTTTAGCACTTTACAGGAAAAATGTACTACAGGTGAGACATTTAATTCTTATAAACTGCCAATTTAGACTCACAAATACCATCTGTCACCGAGCAGGGTGAAATATATAAAATATGACGTGTTGGTTTATTGTGCTCTAAATAATTGGTCTCTGGAGGCAGAGGGGAGCAGCAGAGAGAAAAGGCCCTCAAACAGTTTCCCATAGCAGGCCTAAATAATGTTTCTTTTTACTGCAGCTTTCAGCTCCACAATTCTACATTTTTACTTGCATTTTTTAATCTGTAAATAATGTCGAGGACAAGTGAATTCGTTTTAAGTTTAACTCGGTGAATGTGGACTTGGTGTCCTCTGTGCAGCAGCACTGGCTTCAGTCAGTTAGAGGGGGATTTTTTTTTTTAAATATTTGAGCTCCATGAATCATACCATTATTATAAATAAAAAAACTATTATAATATCAGAAAATCTTAAACTTAGCTTTAAATCTATCGATGAGTTTATGGTGATGTAGGTTGATTATTTTGTATACGTTCTAATTATCACATATGTTATTACAGTATTTTAATGCATTTCTGTTTATCTTGCAGGGTTTGGTGAGCAGATACACTCACTCTGCTCTATAAATAAAAACCCTTCATCTGAAGCCATCACTGCTGCTTCTTTCAGCTTCTTTGTCGATTTTATTTTAGCACCAGCACCACTGTTAAAATTCCCTCTTATTCCCCTTTTAAGCCTTTAAATGTATATTGCAATAATGTTTTATAACAGGTGAGATTTCTTGTAGTCCATCTTCTATTTTTTTGTTTTTGTTTGTTCATTTTACTTCTTTGACTCTATCGCGATTCCTTTTTTCGATACAGGCATAACATGATAATAATAATAAAAATGATATTGATATACGATAATTTAAATAATATAACTGCTAGTAATAAACGTCAAACTTACCGTGTTATCGACGGCTGTAAAGTTCTTTGTCTACTTGGTTTCCTCCAGGAGAAATAATAAAACTCAGTGCGGATAAACGCGTCCTGGCGCACAAAAACACACAAAACCAAGTAGGAGCAGAAGCAGGAACAGGCTTCTTCTTCTTCTTCTTCTTCAGTGTGAGAACAACAGCGCGGATAAAAGTTAAAGGTGGAGAAGCGGTGCGGCAGCGGCGCAGTGATGGAGGAGGCTGCATGTAGGATGTGTTGGTGTGTTGTGAGTGAAGTGCTTTGAGTTGGATTTTGTACAAACTGCCAGCCAATGGGAGCCGCAGGACTGAGCTGAGGTCTGTCTCCGTCTCCCACACCGGTGGGGAGGATGAGGATTTTTTTTCCTTTTTTTTTTTTTTTTCTGGGAAACAAATGTCTCCAGCTACTTTTTTTTTGACGCACAGTCCTCAGCCAATGGCAGCGAGAGGGCGACTGACAACATCCCCATCCGTCCGCAGAGAGGCTGCATTGATCATAAATAAACGGTGGATGTCGAGAAGTGGACTTTACACCGAAGAAAAGTCACTTTATAGCCACATTTTATTATATATTTTCTTTAATTACATTTTATGTTCGACATCGCTGTTATACAGTGGATGCATTACACTGGGGAAGTAATATCATAAAGCCTTGGCGGATTTTTTGCGCAAATAAAGAGTTTTCTGAACACATAATGTATGCACAGTATGTTATTTTTGAGAATATTAAAAATATTTTAAAAAAATCATACTAAATGCCTATTAAATCCAGCATTCTATTTTTCACTCATTTACATGAAAAAGTTGCAATCCGAAGAACATAAAAGCATTTTATCATAAATCTGCGCACTTACTGAGGCACCCGCAGGTCTTATATAAAAGAGTAAAAAAATAAATATGTGACAAAAGACGAGAAAAAATCTCCTGGACTGAAGCAGATCTCTCCATGTGAAGGCTGCACCGTCCTCTCACATTCCAGCGCGTCGCAAAAAAAGGGGATTTAGAGCGACTTATTTTCTTAAAACTGTCCTCCCATCCACAGAGCCAGCCAGTCTCTCTCCCATCAGCCTGATACGGGCCTGCACCAAACATTCACCCACAATAACTACGGGGGGACTTCCCACCGAGAGACACCGAGCAGCCGAGGATATCACCGGGAGCTGCAGAGAGCACAGACCCGGAGAAGAGGAGGGATGGAGGGGGAAGAAGGCTCACATAGGCCGCTTCTGCTCCTGGAGACTTTCACTTGCAAGGAGAAGTGAGAGAAGAAAAGTATGAAGGTGGGCCTGTTTAATTTAATTTAATTTATATCAAATGCAGTTTTTAAATTTTGTTTTCTAAAATTGTGATAGCTAATAATAATAATAATAATAATAATAATAATACAATTAAATTAAATTAAATTAAAATGATGACTTTATAATAGCCACTTAGTTCAGGATTCCTTCCATATTTACTGGAGGACCTACAAGCTGCAGGGACAAATAAGCTTCCTCTATGTCAGCTGCATTTTGAACCTGCGTGCCCATCTCAAAATAATATGCCGAAGGTTTTTGTCACGGCTTGGTAAATGTATCATCTTAAGAGGCTTTGCGGAACACCTACACACTCTCTTACACACATACACACACATATACACACACACTGCGCTCTCGCACGGACACACCCGCTCACTTCAAACAGATTTGAATATTGATTTAGATTTATAAACACAGGCAGACCGTGGGTTTTATGAATCGTCATTTTGCCTCTCTCTGTGGCTCGTGTGGAAGGCCAGAGTCAAAGGTGCAGTGACAGCTGCTGGGAGGACTGGTTTTCCTCTCAGAGCTGCAGCCTGCATGGTGTGGGGGCTCACACTGCTGCAACATAGATCAACTTTACAAACTCAGTGACATCTCTTTTGACAGATTTCGATCAGAGGAAGCGGCTGCATGGATCATAACCCCGGATTTGTTTTCACAACCAAACTGCAGAGGAAAAGTTTTGCTGTGTGGAGGAACTGCAACACACTCAGGTATCCATGTTTGTTTATTTTTTGTGTGTTTTTATTTATATTTATTTGTGTTTTCACTTCCGGATAATACATATGTATTTTATCATCTAACAGGGTGGAAAAAGTGGAGTAAAAGTCCGTAAATTCACCTGTTTATGATTATTTAAAATTCACGTCATGTATCACATAGGTGTACAGATGAAGTATTGGGTTGTGTATTTTTAATTATGTTGCTGTTTGCTTTATGAGCATCACAAAGGTCACGGTTTAGCCTTCCCACATTTTACAGAGTCCACCAGACTCCAGTAAAAAAATCATATTTAGAGCGGGGTGTAAAGTTTAAATTACAAGGCTATAGAGACTTAAAAATATTCTTTAACTTTCACGCCCTGACACATCGGGCCCATTAGATGATCTTTTATACTCTCATAATGCAACATAGGAATAATCAGCTTGCAGCTAAAAAAAACTACATTTTGAATATTTTTGCAGCTGCGTGGTAATGCACCTTAACGCGAGACTTTCAAAACTGCTGCGTGGAAAATCCTGACGTGTGATGCAGTTATCTGCTGGATCTCACCGTTTAAATTGCTAAATAATTTATTAAAGTGTAAAGCCAGGCCCTCCGCAGGGACTTTGTATCTTAAAAGGACGTTTAAAGGGAGAAGGAGTTAAACGCCTCTGGCGAGCAGCGCTCCCACTGACTCCCGGCTAATTGACGACGACGGCTTTTATCTCCGCCTCTGCTACACTCAACCTGAGGGTGAGGATTTCACCAGGCCTGCTCCAACCTGTGATTTCAACCAGTTAATGCGGAGCCTATACATCTCTGCTAATGCATTGCACAGGCATGGATGTTTGACCCTTGTTTGATAGCCTTGAAAGGAAAAATCTTATTTCCAGATTGGATAATTACCCTCCTCCCCCCTGTTCTGCGCCTTATCCAGGCATAAAAAGAAATAATCAACAATGTCTACAATAAATAAATGTAGAATTTTAATAGAACAAATAAAAATATAAAACTGGATAATTTAAATGAAGGCTCTTTTGCAAAATAAATCACAGAATTGTTTTCTATATTTGAAGCTGCACATTTCACATACACATACACACACACACACACACACATATATATATATATATATATTTATATAAATTGTATCCATCTAGGCAGCTTTCCTCTCCTCTCCTCTGCCTTTTTCCCTCCTTGTTTGATATTCGCATGGCTGAATATGAGGAATGTGTTGGTGGAATTCATTCTGAGCTTAAAAAAAAGAAGGCAGAAAAAAAGGGAATAAAATCCAAGAAAGCCAATTCATATAGAAATTATGATAATCTGCAATGTCAAGGAAAAAAAATCCCACTGCATGTAGGATTTAAATTTACCTCAGTTAATATTGCTTTTTTACTATAAAACACTAAGTTACTTAAGAGTTACTTTTATCGTCACTTTCTTCATCTTTTTTAAATTAAACACAGAAAGTTATTATTTAAACCTCAACTATTAGAGGAAAACATTCTTTAGAGCTGTACATCTTTTAACCACTTTTAAACAAATCCTGCTTTACAGAATCACACATCTTATTTATTCATTATTTATTATATTTTGATAGAAAAGTTGACATAAAAATGAAATGGTGATGTTTTTTAAATGAGTGATTATTGAATTTAGGCTCATATGTATGTATAGCAGTAGGCAAAGTTGATGAGATTACTATCATTTTTTTCTTAAACCTGGCTATAGAAGGTAATTATTATGGATAGATATGCGCTGTATGTGTGTGTGTGTGTGTGTGTGTGTGTGTGTGTGTGTGTGTGTGTGTGTGTTTGGTTGTGAGTGTGTGGGTGACTGAGAGAGAGAGAGAGAGAGAGAGAGAGAGGAGCTGAAGTAGGATAATCACAAGCTGTATTTTAATTAGCCTGGCAGGTTTGATGGATACGTTTCTGCTGCTGTTTTGCAAAAAAAAAAAAAAAAAAAAGGTGCAGTGCGTAGTGAGACAGGTGTCTAAACAGAGGGCTTTCCCCACGCTGCTCTTCTCTTATCACAAAAGCTAAACCTTTGTGTAATGTAACATGTAACTGACCCTAAAGGTCATCAAAACACATTCAGTCTCCTCCCCAGGGATTAAAGGGCGACAAACCCCATTCAGTGTCAGTTTGGGGAGAGTGTTACTGACACACAGATTCACCAGGCAGCACTCTGCATCTGGGATTTTATTCACAATGTTACAAATATAGTTTTGCCTCAAAGTTCTGCAAAAATGATTACAGAAAATGTACTTGAATGAGACCATATTCTATTTTTTAGTGCTCTGTAATGACAAAAAACTGAGCTGATCATTAAATTATTAGGTTTATTTTTCCACACACATTTTCTTTCCGTGAATTCAAAACGTGGTGATTTAATAATGCCGTGGCTGCTGTGTGTTTGCCAAGTTTGCTCTTTCCATTAACATGACATGCCTTTTAATTAGAGCCATAATTGTTTGTGTTGTGTTTGTGCAGGAGTTCGCCCAACAAACAAACAGATGCAATTAAACACACTCGCCTTCAGATCATCAATGAGGAGAGCAAAGTCAAGACTGGTGGAGGAGAAAAAACCCACAAGGACGAATGTAAGACGGGAGAAGACTCTGCTGCCTCAAGGTTAAACTGGAACTGTGTTAAGACTTGAGAGAATCTGGATAGTTCTTCTGCAAACACAAATCACAAGCTGTTTTCCTATTAAACATCCTCACTTTAAACCTCCTAATTGATGTTATATTTTGATGTCTTTCCTAAACATATTCTTCTGTTTCTGCTCTGCCTCCACACTGTCTTGGAAGTAATTAAAAGATAAATTACAAATAAAGACTATATCATTGTGAAACCAGCATCCTGCTCTCTTGCTGTCTCCCCCTGCACCTTCAGTAGCCTTCTCCTCTGTGTGCTGAGGTGTCTGCATGGCGTGGTAAAACCTGCCCTGCAGACCGGACCTCTCAAGTCTTCAAAGGAGTAGGAACTCAATGTGGGGGATTTGTTCAGGCTTATTTGGTAACCTAGGATTTGAATTGGATTCTGGGAGGCATTCATAACACATTTGAAAATGTTACATTGTGTGATTTTGTGTGTAATCCCCATAATAAATTTTAGAAATGGTCACAGCACTTGCACAACTGTGACTATTCATGATTTATCAAATGGTTTTCTTGTCTTGCCTCTCGGGGGTGAGTGAGGTGTGTGTTACCGGCAGGGAACGGGACGATCTCGACCGTTGGTGAGGAGACGATTCCTACGTTTTTTAACGTTTTAACCCCTTCTCTCAACACTGTTTTTTTTTTTTTTGACCTGAATATGTGATAGGGTCAGCCACCGTGCCTCCAGAGGGATTCTCTCAGACCCCCCAACAGCACTGGAGCATTACAACCTCTAGTGGATTATACCTCCCTGGTAGGAGGGTTAGTGTACACACACACACACACACACACACACAATGAAGGTACAGTTTGTTCAACTCTGTGTATTTTCTCAAAACCACTGTTATCTTTTTTCCCTGTCATGCCTTGTAAAGTGCTTCTTTGCATTAAGCAGAAAACTCTCATTTTATACTTGCAAACTATTAGATAATATGCAAGTCTAATGAATTCCCTCCAGACAACATATGAGATACTCATTGTGAATAATATTTTTTGTCTGATGAGGTTTTTCCACAAAAAAAGTTCAATAATCTTGTTAAAAATTCTTAAAATTACTCTGCTCCTTCTCGCTCTCGTTGAAAAACTCAGAATCTTTGCACATTTTCTTTATTTCGGAATTTTAACTGCTTGATAAAAGACTTCATTAAAAAGTCCGCTGTCAGTGTTTGTGCACTGGGTGTCTCACACTTGTTTAATTGGCATATTGGTTCATGATTGACATCCAGACTTGTTGTGATGTTACAAAATCTTGAACCCATGGTGACCACAGAGAAACTTCTCATTTAGCAAATTAATTTATAACCAGCCTCATAGCTTCAAACTGTACATACAGTTTTCCCTTGGTGAAGTTAATAGAGAAGTAACAATAAGTGAATCATATTTTTCAAGTGGAGGGGACTTTAAATATCATGCCCCTTTACCATAAAAAAGAGTTTGTGTGTGTGTAAAACCAGTAATAGCAAAAAGAGAAGTCACAATGCAGCGTGGTGTTTTAGATAGTGCAGAAGGAGAGAATAATGTCATCCAGTGGATTAACTTTCTTTACGAACATGCTCCATCACATGGTTTGATGGCTCCACTGCTTGGATTTCTTGTCTGGTACATGTAACTCTCCCGCCTTAGTTTGATAAGAGCGAGAGCAGTGCTGTGTGTGTGTGTGTGTGTGTGTGTGTAAATCAGTGTTTGTGCCCTGTCCAAACCCCACTTTGCTTTGAATGACACTTTGGCGATGCCCCCAGCTCCCCACTTCGACTTCTCAAGCGTACCCCCTGTTAGTGCCAACTCTGCCAATTCCTCTCATGTCTTTAATATCTCTCTTTGGGCCCTTGGGTTTTGCCAGTGAAGGCTCCCCTGTGACAGTTGGACATCGCCCTCACATTTGGGAGACAGTGGCGGGTGTTTGTAGTGTTCCCAGCCCCGGGCCTGTGGGGAATCTGTGATGGCTCGCCTGTCAGCCGGCCCCTCCCCTGTAATTAGGAGAGTAAACACAGCGCCTGGCTCGGCTCGGGGGAGAAGCAGGAGGGAGGGGACCGTCCGGCTCCTGTCCTACTGCTACTTGAGCTGTCCAGGAGCAACTTTGGACTGACACACTGTGATACACACCCCATCACATCCCTGTGAAGGACTGAGATGTGGAGAGTGTAGTCTGTTAACATGCTGAGAAACATCAGATTTCCATTTGTACCTTGTTGAGCATCAGTGAACCACTAAGGAGGCTTTTCATTGAACTGAACCTTTGTAGAAGAAACACAAAGGAACTGATCACTCAAGATGATCTGAGAGCAGTGAAGAACATGTTGATGAGTGAAAGCTGTTCCCTGCAAAGTATTTTGACCAGTATGACTCCCATATAGCAGCCCAGCAGATAATATAAAACACACCAGCACTAAGCCTCCGTCCCTCCTCTCTTCACCTCTCTCCTGGTTGCTGGGGGGACTGGTCAGCAGCTGGAGGAATGTGTTGTGGGCCAGAGTTGTAGCCGTAGCTTGGGACCAGCTCGGGGGGAGCGCCATCCCACCCAACCCCAGCCACTCCGCTCTGCCCAGGCAGGGAGGCTGGCTGCGGGAATGCCGAGACCAGGAGGGGAGGAATTTCAGCGTAGGACCTGCCAGAGAAATGCCATGCGGGGAGCGATGAAGAGAGAAACCTAGATAGAGAGAGAGAGAGAAAAGGAGATCTCAGCCAATTGAAACGCAGCCTGTCAGTGTCATTTCAGTTTTGTAGGATGCTTACTGATGATGGGCCAGTTGCTGAATGAGCTGGGTGCCACACAGACACAGTGGCACCGCATCTGACTCAGATCTTTCGCAGATGGCTCGGGGTTCTGTGGGCGTAACGGAGGTAGCTTGAAATAAAGTCAGTGCATTTTAAACACATTATTGTTTTACACTTTCAGTGTAAATCATCCATCTGTATTAACCACCATCTGTCTCTCCAAGACATGAGCATGATCACATGCACTAGTTTTGTGTAAGTACATTTTAAATCAGATGGTGTGCATCAGTGTGTGCATGTGGCGGACAGGGAGAGTACAAAGGGAGGGGTGCTCGAAGGCCCAGTGTACTTGCCAAAGTCTTTACGGCGCCCAGAGAGCCATGCTGCAGCATCATGGTCCACAGCATGGAAAGACATGGGGCAGATGGGTGCAGTGTAGCAGCACAACCTCCCCCTTCTCCTCCCAAATGTGAGGCAGCAGTGGTGGGAATGGCACAGTGTGAGAGGGAGCCTGGGTTCATGGCTGAAACAGAAAAGCTGTTGGAGGGGCATTTGGGGGCTGGGGGAGAGTGGGGGCTGAAAGCTGTTTTAAAGGGGGGGGCTTTGGAGAAGTTGGTGGGGCCGGCATCCTGCAATGGAGAGGGAAAGCCAGTCCCCCTGTCACATCCCTTTGAAATCCAAGTGCAGGGGCACGAGCCCAGGGAGGAGTGGCAGCGTGGCCCAGCGCCTGGGCAGACAGGCAGTCACCGCACTGGGCCACAGTCCAGCTCGCCTCGCCTGGCCCCTTCCCACCCCAGCCCACCCCGTCTGGCCCAGGCTTACGGGAGTCAGGCAGCCGACCCCCAGTGGACAGGCCGGAGCCCTACACTACTGCGTCCCATCTCTGAGCCCAACAGCGGCAGCGTCCACCGGGAGAGAGGGGGGGGGTGTGGGTACCTCCGCTGCCTCACAGCTCCTCCTGCACCCAGGCCTCTGGATGAGGGCCCAGCGGAGTCTGCTGCTGATGATAACCCCCACCTCACCACCAGGCCTGTCTGCCTTCAGGGCCTGCGCAGGTCCACACATCCCCATGGCAACAGTGGCAGGGCCGTCCACACAATGTGAGTGGGCAACAAGCCAAGTGCTGCCAAATTGGGATGAGGGAGAGACATTTTGGGAGAATGCTCAATCCTGAATCTTTTCACCTTTATTTTGTCTCGGGGTAATCGTGTTTTTGGCTCCAGTGATCTAATATCAGAGACTTGGACAGCATTTGTTGTTTGAACAGTAGTCAACAGCAGCAGAGACAACCACACTTTTTTGTGAGGTTCTCCACCACTGTTACTTCTGCCACTCTTTAGGCTGTACATTTTCACTTGTCAATTTCTTTACAGCGACGCCAGGCATGTATAAAACTAGGCCCTCGGGCAGAATTGACCCAATACATTCTGAAGCATTCGCTGTGTGTTTAAAGAGACCTTGTCATGGCAATATTAAGCCTGCGTAAACACAAGTAGTTCAATGACATTCACAGCAGCCACCTAAAGTTGATTCCCCACCCACTCTAAGCCACTGGGAAGATACTGTATAAGTGGTTGGGTGGTGTTTACTGAAAGTGGATATCTGCTGTTTGTTTTGTTGTTCTGCTTTCCGACCGTAAACACTGCATAGATTTCCTTGAGTGGTGTTTGAAACGCGTATGTGTGTGTGTGTGCCATGTGTTATATTTGCTGATAACAGGATTTACTCAAATTGCGAATCACCAGTTGAGAAAGGTTAATTGTCAGTGCAACTGGTAGAATGGGTACATGCAATAATTATTAGTCTAAGTTGCTTTATTATTTAGGGACGCTAATTAGGCATTAACTGTGGTCCCCTTTTTGGATCACAACTTCAAATGCATGTCAAATTGCATTAAGTTCACTTTGACATCCATTAATCAAACTAAAGGAATGCTGTTTTGTAGATGTCCTTAGTGTGTTTATTATTATGAAACCGATCTGTTCTTGAGGTATTGATCAGAAAATTAGCAGAGGGATTTTCAGAAATTGCTCAACGCGGTGCATCCTCAATTTACTCGCTGTGAGGACAATACACTTTATGTGTTGTTTTGGGTGCTGGTGGTTTTAGTTTGGTAATTTAAGCTTGCATTAGGAAGGATATTTGATGAACAAAAACCCCCACAAATACTTGATCTGAAGTTTATTCCCAGTCACATGGGTTATTACCCCTCTTAGAAACACAAGGTTTGCTCTATGTGCCACCCATGTGGATGAGGCTGGCATGAGTCTGGCACTAAGGTGAGGTGGAAAGTGACAAGGAAAGAAAGCAAGAGATCAAGGCATGACTGCCAGTGCATGTCATTGCCCTACACTCTCATCAAATAGCCCCGTGCTGCTTATGTTGCTGCCCAGACGCAAATTAATTTGGACGCCTGGAAAGACTGCAGAGCCCAGGACTCATCTCTGCCCTTTAAAAAAGAAAAGACACCAGCGGAGAGCACTCTTCCAACAAGAGGGGGGGGCAGGGGCCGAGTGAGGGGTTTTGATGGATTTCAGCGGAGGGCAATACAGTGTCTGGAATAAGATGGGAGGGTACAGAGGACACGGTTGAATGTGCTTGTCCTGCTATGATGACAAGATGGCTCAGCCACCACTGTGCCACCGGCCTCCCCTTGCTTTCTTCCTCCCCTCACTCCCCCTGGTACTCCCCCCTCAGGGCACCAGTGAAGTAGAGGGGAGTGCTGAAGGAAGAAGGAGGAGGGGGGTGTAGGAGCACTGTCGGTTAGCCGCCGTTTAATCTTCTCCTTGGCTCACTGCAGATTCTTTCACTACATGCCCCACTCCCTCTTCTCCCCAAATCTGTACCTGCTCATCCCTGGGCCCGCTTTACAGGGGGGCTCTTGATCAGTGAGGTGATGGAGAATGGCCCTCGTCACACACTCCAAATAGGATCGGATTGCCTGGGAGTAAAAGGTGAGAGCTTCATGGAGCTTGGTAAAAATAGAAGAGGTTGTGGTGGTGTTGCAGGTTGGGGGGGGGGGGGGGGGCTCCCGCAACCAGACACTACCAAGAAATGAGCTCTGTTTGAGATGGAGTGTCCAGGGCTTTAGAGGGGTTTGTGCCGTCGCAGAACAACCCCAAAACCCCAGTGCATGTGTGCTGGTAAGAGGTTTGGCCAAGAGAGGAGGGGAGCAAGGCGGAGGTCTTGTTCCTGACCGGCATGTCGTTGGCATGTCGTTAACCTCCCGGGGCTCAGGGGAAAATAAGCAAGCCTCTGTGCGCTTAAAACTCAGGCTTCGTTTGTAAGGGGCCTGGGGAGAGCTGGACCCCTGCTAGAGGACAAGGTAACAAAACAGCAGCATGCTGACTGAAGGAGGGATGGACACTGGAGTAAAGGGTTAAATAAGAACACATGCTGGGTCACAGACCAGCTCCCTGGGTTCAGTATTATACAGTTAAGTGGCTCAAATGAAGTGTTTGGATATTCTGGAGATCCTTCACACCTCAACACTTTAACACAATACTTGATCCCATTGATCTTGTCCTTTTTCTATCAGTGGTGATACAAGTATTCAGCTCTTCTAGTAAAAGTAGGAATTCCCCAGAGTAAAGTACTTCATTACAAGTAAAAGACCTACATTCAAATTTGTATCGAAGTAAAAGTACAAAAGATCTTTAAGTATCAAAATAAAAGTACTCCTTTTGCAGAGAGATGCTGCCTGTGATTATTACATAAGCTATGATATGCAATCTTTTTCAGTGTGTAAGTGGCATTTTAATGTGGTGCTAATTATAAAGTAATGTGTTCCAAAAACATACCTGCATTACTGCGTATCACCCGAAAGAGAAGAAAACTTTAGCTTTAACTACTGTTAGGTAGCCAAATGTTTAAATATTTTATAAAATGATCACTCATTATGTATGTAAAACTGTAATTGGATAAGTAAGTTTGGCTATTAGATAAATGTCCAATATTGTGTGGTGGCATAGCTCAATATATTATAACAATTGTTCATTTTGTGATGAAAGCACCAAATTTGGCAGATGTGTTGATAAATATATTGGGAACAAAACTGGATATTGGGCCATCACAAACTCAGACCCTGGTTGCCTGTTTGCTACCAGCAGTTGGTTAAACATTCCTATCCCATAATGGACATAATCTAGATCCTATAACCCTGAGAACCAAATAAAATACACATTCACAATTTTACGGACTTTTACAAAGTAATTTGTCATCTCATTATATAATAATTTTTATCATATTGTACCTTGAATCAGTAAAAACTGTTGTATTTTCTGTGCATTTTTGTCAGATGGTGGATGCTAGAGCAAATGTGGTACAGATGATTTTTAAAAGTTATTACTAACTTTTGATGAGTAATATGTATGCACTTTATTTTGCATGTTTACAGACACTCCCGTTCAATTTTTAAGCATTTCCAATTTGAGTATTAAATGTACAGAACGACCATATAGGGTAGAGGGACGTTGAAACTATTTTTTGGGAGGTTGTGCGGTGGACCTCAGAGCCTCTAGGGGGGTGGAATATTTGGTACATTTTAAAGTGAAATGCATCACTCTGGTGCACTTTAAGAAGCCAAATTGTCAACTATCTGACAAATAGCCTAGACTGAATGTACATAATGTTCCCTAATATATATATTTCTGGTGGAAAGTTAGATGAGAAGATTGATACATCTGATATTTAAGAGCTGTATCAATCTTCTCCCAGAGATTTTCCAAAATGTTGAACTATTCCTAATAATATAATAAAATTGTAAAACGCAAGAAAAACTGTACTTAATTGTACTTAACCACAGTATTTGAGTAAATATATTTAGCTGCATTATTGATTTTGTTTGTGCTGCATTTAAAAAAAAAAAAAAAAGTGCCATTGCTTACACTACACACAACAAACAAAGTGCTATAGGCCATTGTTGTTTCTTTGCACTCTGCTTTCATTCTAACAGGATAATGTACTGAGTGATGTTTAATTCTACTACATAAGGCTGTAAATGTTATGAACAACATGAACAGAAAGTACTGTACTTTCTGCAGCCTGTCATCTAATATTAATGCTTAATGTTTACCGCCATCACATAACAATAGTGAATAAGAAAACTAACATGACTATTTTCTCTTTGTTTCGAGGTTCAAAGTATGTGTTTCAGTGTGAGGCAAGTTAATGAGATGGAGTACAGAGGAGGAAAAAATGGGCAGTGAGAGTCAGAACAAGAGGTTGGTAACTCTTGCTTAGTCTTGTGATCAAACACCAGTGGTGACACTACAAACTTCTATCCCCTCTTTTCAGCATTTCTCCTTTCCACCCCCTTTCCTTTTCTACAGTAGTAATGCCCCTCACTATTTTTCTACATCTTATCCCTTTTAATTAGAAAGCAAATTCTGCAGCCTGGAGAGACCTAATCCCCTACTACCCAACAATGCACAGAGTGGCTTTGAACAGCCGACCTGCAGCCCTCAACCCCCAATGCCTCAAATTCCCCCCACACTGCTGGACCTTCAAGGGGGGAAGGGGGCCTTTTTTTTTTTCTTCCCAGAACATTATTACTGAAGGATACATGTGCTGCAGTATTTGCAGAACTACATATTTGCATTTTAGGAATGTTAACGGTAATTAACAACTAAGTGACACATGTGACAGAAACGATACAAGTGTATGCCAACCCGGTCTATCTCCCCCATGAGAGATGTAGCCTCAGCTGATTTGCATATATATTAATGTCCCTTATTGTATAGATTAGATCCCATTAGTTGTGGTGATTCTGGTAGAAGGTGCAGTCACGAGGATGCTTAAAGTCTCGTTATTATGTTAAAATGATGGTTAAATTGTCGGAGGGCGAGTAAAAAAAGAAGGGGTTATGGCACTGATGCAAGGTTAAGGGTGATTAGACACCCTGACCATGCTGACAATAGGCTGAGATTAGATTCTAAAAGCCCCACAAAAAGGAAAAGGCCTCTCTAAAATAAAACTCCATTAGCCGTCTGTGCATTGACACTGCTTGTATCTAAAATTACCAGCTTTCATTTCTTAATAAAAGTATATCTAGATGGAGCACATACATGGTCTGCTGAAATTAAATTCTGGCTTCATTCCTGGTGTCTGAGTGCTTTACATGCACTCCGGCAGTTAATATAAGGCCAAAGTGATCATTTACTGAGCTGTTTGTCAGGAGAATTATGAAGCTGTCAGCGTCTGCTCTTGTGCCATCCGTGGAAGGAGAGGTCATCTGATAGCAGCAGTGATGAGAGAGAGGAGGAGGAAATCAGGCGCACAGACGCTGACAATGGCAACAGTTTAATCTACTGATTGCTGCTCTTGATTTACAAGAGAGCTGAAACATTGGAAAGTTAGATTTAGACTCTTTGTGCGGCGCTGCCTCCAGTGGCTGGTGCTCTGCTCCACCTACAGTGTACTTCCTTCAGTACTGTAGAGGCAGATGGAGTCAACTTAAATGCACGGTTTGCTGTTTCTCTAAAAAAAACTGCCCCGCACCAATCCTAGAAGAATGTCTCCCATACCAACCTTTCCCATGTTAAGACCCAACATGCATTTTCTAAAGGCCACGAAAACATAAATAACACATTGTCCAGGTGTCTCTACACTTTTTCATGGGAAATAGCAGCAAAGTGGGCGGTTGTTGTAATGTTACAATAATCTTATGACAGTCTTCTCAGTTCTTCATTAGTTTTACGACCAAATTTCCTGGACTATTTGCACTGCGCAGTACTATTGCCGGCACACCATTTCAAATGTTTGAAAGAGATCCGGTCAAAATAACTCACTGTGCTAAGTTAAGTTGACACACTGAAATTTACATCTAACTGAAGTGACTTGCAAACCTGAGTTTTAATGATGATAAAAATTAATAATTCATTATGTTAAGTGGAAGTAAATTGTAGAAAGAAGTTATTATGACTAATTGATCAGATCCTTTTTTACAGTGTAGCTACTAGAGCCCAATTTCCAACATATTTATTTCTGAATTAATTATTGTTATGATTCCTGTTTGCCTGCTCCTGTTTTTCTTGTCCAGCCCTAGTCCCTGTCTCATGGGAATCCCACAGGAATCCCGGGAACCACAGGATTCCTGAAAAAATGTTAGCCTCTCCTGGTGAGTCCTCTTTTCAACAAACACACCTTAAATGAGAAAGAGTAAGAATGAGAATAAACCCAGGTTTTAAAATTACACAATTGAAGGTTTGCCCTTGGAACAAAAATATAGTTGGGGAAAATATATTTTAGCATAATCTTGACTAAAAGAACCAGATTTCATGCAAGTAAATTAGAATATCTGCTATTCCTCAATCACTTACTGCAGGGCCACGCCCCTGCATGCACTTTGCAATGGACCACACTTTTGAGCCCAGAGCACAAAACCATAGAGAGCAAATGAGATGAGTACTTTGGTCGGCTAACCCAGAAGTTAGCATCGCCATGGGGTCTGTTGAGAATTCTCCTATGGGATTTTTGCATTGGATTTTTGATCATTGCAGAAAAAAAAGTTCTGTGGCAAACACACATTTCTGATGCTGACACGGTTTTTCAGCAGGATAATGTTCATAAATGAACAGCACTTTTATAATGTTTGAAGCATTAATGCTTAATCTAGAATAATTTAACAAACTACTCCATGGTCGCATGACGACACAATCACTACTGTTATGGTTCAGACGCCCTCTGACAAGATAACCAGCGGTTTTGACAAGCAGTAGCATAATATATTGTTTATTAAATTCATTTACAGTCTGCAAGAGCACTAACGTGAATAATATTTAACTGTACGTTAATGTTTTTGTTGTTCAAGTTCTTAAGTTTAACTTCCCATGGAAAGTTTCTGGAAATATACCGAATTACCAAAATTTCCCACCCCTTTGCAACCCTATTGTTTGATGCTTACTTTTAGTAGAAGTCATCTCTACACTTAGTATTTTTTTTAAACACGTCCCCATGTGAAATCAAAAGTCACTGTTGTCATTTTAAGTTTTCAGCCTGTTCTCCCATCAAAAACGTCAATATAGGTTGTGTGTACAGGCACCGATTGACGGCAGAGCAAAGTTAAAATGGAGGCCGGCGTAGTGGATGGGTGGAACAAACGGTGGACTTTCACCTCTTCTGTCGTTTAGGTTGGAGAACTTGTTAAAAGTTTTGTATCTTTACTTCTGTGCATAGTAAATGGTAATGGTAAATGGACCTGCACTTATATAGCGCTTTTCTAGTCGCTTTGCGACCACTCAAAGCGCTTTACACTACAGACTGCGCTCATTCACCCTTTCACACACATTCATACTGGTGGCAGAGGCTACCCTAAACGGTCCCACCTGCCACCATTCATTCACACACCGATGAACACAGCATCGGGAGCAATTTGGGGTTCAGTATCTTGCTCAAGGGTACTTCGACCTGTAGGCTGCGACGGTCAGGGATCGAACCACCAACCCTTCGGTTGGAGGCCAACCGCCTCCATTTGTTTTTGCAATCTAACCATGTACTTTCCCCCCTAACCTTAACCCTCGTAGAAGGGTGTACAGCTCGTCGTTGCTGTACACCTTTTGTCCTCGGGGTTCTGACCAAGGACAACACAAGGGTTAAGTCATTCGTTTTGTTGCCTAAACCAAATAAAACTGCAGTGAATGTGATGTTGATCTCCTGCCTGCAGTAGAGGCAATCCTGTGGGCTGTATTTCAGGAACAAATGACCTCTGAGGTTGTATGATATAGACTCTAAATGATACAACCTCAGAGGTCATTTGTCATCATCAAGTCCTCTAAGATTTAGAGGACTTGATGATTTGTGACACATGGACTACATGAACACACTGGTATGGACCTTTAAGTCGATTCAAATTGATGATTAAGTGAAGTTACGACTTTTTGACATGATTTTGCATCAAATGATGTGTGCCCTGATGATTACTTTTAACCCTCCTGCTATGTTGCGGGTCAAATTGACCCATTTCAAAGTTAAAAAAATCAAAAAAAAGAAGTACTTTTTAAAAAATAAATAATCAACATCATGTAAAACCGTTGTATTTTATATGTAGGTCTTTTCAATGAACATAAAAAGAAGTTTTAATGTGCATTTTTTATGAAAGAAGAGTGAATTATCCTCATTGAACTATGATCTGTGAGATAAAGAACATCATTGCACTAAATATTGATTGAGATGGTTAGTAATGGAGATATGAATGAAATATAAACAATGTTTATCGTGATTTTTTTATGTTTCTGACACTTTTGGATAATTAAACATGCCTCGGGTCAAATTAACCCATGAACATTATTGCTGTTCCTGAGAAACGAACAAAACAGGAGGGTTAAACAATGTGCCGCAAAAAAGGCCAAACACATAGATATACTGAAGCTATAAGTACTTTGTGTGAAGATTTATGAATCCGTTTTAGAACTGTGAAAAAGGGCATTTTGGTTCAAATGAAAAAAAAAAGATGAAAGAAAATCTCTGTCATGAATGAATAAATTGGGCCTGTGTGGAGAACTGGGTAATTTGCAGACTACATTCTTCAGAGCTGCGTTTGTTCATTTTCAGTCTTTCAGCTCCGTCACCTCTCTCCTCTCACTGTAACAATGTTGTCTTACAGGAATTCAGAGTTTTATTGACATAATGAATGATCTTTCAAAGGAAACACCGATTACATGAAATAACTTAATTTAGCTTCCATATTAATCATTGCTCGACTAATTAACATTGATAGAGATGCCCTGAGCAGGGATAGTGCGAGTGTGTGTGTGTGTGTGTGTGTGCTGGGAGATGAGGGCATTCTCCCACTTCCATTTGCTTAAAGCTCAGAGGATCTTTTTTGCATCCCGTCTCAATTAGTTACTCACGCTGTCACTCTGTCTGTCACATCCTGGTGTGTCACACTGAAACAACTGTGGAGTGGGCCGCCTGAGATGAACAAACAACAAGTCTGAGCATGAGCGTTCAGCAAGAGAGCGTGGGTCACACTCTTGCCTAAGGCCACCATATTCCTTTCCTACTCAAGGGTTCAATTTTCAGAAAGCTACTTAGGTATTATTCTAATCCCTACCCAAGCTTTTCCCCTCCCTCAAGGCCAAAAACTCAGGTTACCACTCTGGACACTTGATCGGGCGTTGTGCTGAAGTTTGAAGCCGTGCTTTAGTTAGTTACAACACTGTGTGTGGCATAAGAAGACAACAACGGCAGGTTTGATGTGCTCAAACTGTCAAATGCATCACAACTACAGTGTTGTGGAGCTGTGGCTGTTTAGGAGCCATTCTGTATCTGATGGAGAAGGCGCCAACTTATTAATAAAACATCATCTCTTAATTTGCTATAACAACACATTAGCATGACAAAATCAATGGCTTTGATTCTGTATTCATGTATTTCTCTGAGCATATTTGCCGATCTCTTGGGCCCGTGCACGCTCTGAGTTGCTGTTTCCTGCTGCAGATGGGGGTGGGGGTGCAGCAGAGGTCATGGTGAGGACTGTTGGGAGTTGTGGGGACGTGCGCCTCTACGGGATGTTTTTCTCTTGTACAGTTTTGTTGTTTAAATGATTTACAAACTTAATTGGCATCCCTGGGGGAAGGCTGCCAGCTGTCTGCCTGATGGCGAGGGTTTCTAATTTGGTGCATGGCGAAGGCTAGCTGCCGGGGTAGCTAGCAGAGCGGAGCAGGGCGCGCAACACGCTACACATGGCCCGATCAAGCCCAGAGTTTGTTTGTTTTTCCCTCGTTTGTTCAGCAACAGACATTGCTTCACCGGGAGAGAGTGTAACAGCTGCTATCTAACAAGCAGAGTGCAGAGAGAGTGCTCGGCCGTGATGGTTTGGAGAGAGCTGGCTGACCACTGGTGGAGCTGGCCATCATGCTCTGCTACATTATCAATGCTAACTTGTAACATAATCCATTTTCCTTTTAAGTCACACTTAAAGTAGGATTTTAAAAGTTACTGACAGTAGTTTAACAAGGTCTCTGAGCTGTCACTTCCTCTCCACAGCACACTCTGTGTATCTAAACTGCTTTTTTACCTTTCACTCAGCGACTCTCAGGTGGAGCTCCAGCTTGGTAAGTCCTCCTCTCCAACTACAGCCGATTCTTTAAAATTTAACAATCTGATGCCACTGAGGGATTTCAAAGGTCAAGATACCAATTTAAAAAGTCAAACTAAGCTTGATTTCTGCTTTAAGCACTTATTCATATAATAGAGTGGAATAAAGAGCTCAGAAGTATTAAAGGTTTAGTTGGGAATGATAGAAGATAGGAAACTGCTGACGCTAGAGTAGTGCTCTTTAATCAAGGACTTATTTACAAAAATGTAATTGCAAAGACAAAAACACAAGTTTCATAAACTTTCAGTACTGCATATATATTCCAGTTTGAGTATTCTGCAGTTGTTCCAGTAAAGTAAAAATCATAAAATTCCACATAGGAGTGAGTTCTTTTGCAAAAACAGATGAAAGTCATTCCTAAAATGAACGAACACCACCATTTTTTAAAAAGTATATCTTTATTAGTAATAATGCTTCATGTATTATTCACATATACAACATTTTCTCCTTTTAAAAAAACAAACATTTTAAATGGATATATAAATTGGAGAAACAAGTATACATTACAGTAATTAAAAAATGATATAGAAAATAACACAAGAAATAAAAATGGCAAAACAGACAGCAAAACCTCGAGATAATCGAGAAATGGGGTCCATATCTAGGTCCATTTCGTATGTGGCTTGTGCATGGCACGAAGGTGTGCATCCTTGATTTTGAAGATTTTTGAATTCATTTTTCAAAATATGATTATTTACGTAGGACGTGTTGCAGCATTGCACTGTTTCTGATTGGATGCCTTTTACGGGAGCTCCGCCCCATTGTGTGACGGGCCTACACCTGGTCAGTAACACAATTCACTCTGGATTTCCACGTCTGACTCATCTCATCTGTAAGTCTATTTAGCCTACCTATCTTTCAGAGTTTTAAAGAGTGCTACAAGGTTTGATTTTCCAATAATATTCAAATAGTTTCAAGCAAATATCAATGTTCAATGTGCTAGATGGTGTGCGTACCTTATGAAAAGTAAGTGTTTTATGGAGTTGCAGACATTGTATTGTGGCATGTAATGTACTAATACATACTTCCTATGGGCACTGCACTAGTATGATAAAATAAACCAATTTTCCATCTGGACCAGTATGTCAAATATTGCAACCAGCATCATTTTGATTGATATTCCTTTGAGTGCACAATAAAAAAAAAACATTCTTTCTGAAAATTAACAAAACAACCCAAGACCAGTATATTCCCTGGCTTGCACACTCAAAGAAACACAATTTAGGAAAATAAATTCAATGGAAATTGTTCATATAGTGTAGTTGTGAATACATTAAGTGAAGATATTGTTTAAAAAAACTATAAAACCAGACAGTACTCTTTGGGAATCACATACTCTATCTAGAAAACATGGATGATGATAACCAGCAGAACTTCACACCTTACATACACCACACAGACACACACACACACACACACACTGCCCCTCCAGCTCAGCTAACAGAAGTGAGCCCTGCTGTAGTGACCTGTACAGCAGGGTGGGCTGAGGCTTGCAGAGGCCAACCCTGCCAGTGAGCTCAGTCTGTAAGACATGTTGACTCTGTGCACATTATCACCAATGCATGGCGCTGCATAGTCACACAGGATAATTGGCCTGCAGTGGCGGCACAGCAGCGGGAAATGTAAAAGTTGCTGGTTTTTCAAGGGTAAACAGGACTCGTCTCCCTGACAAGGTGGTGACACGGAGCGATTTATAAACACGCTCCGGGGGGAAGAGGGTACATATTCATGACGGGGTGTCCACTTTCTGAAATCAAAACCAGCCTCTTGTTGGTGTTGTATTATATTCTGCTTTGGTATATTTACAGTATTACAAGGCCATGTTTCTGAGAGGTATGTGAAGAATAACTTATCTGCAGCAGAAGTGGCATTAGATGCAGAAAATGTGCTCCTGTGGTGCCCAGAAGTACAGAGATACAGAGGCTCTCTGTTTGTGCATTTTCTGCAGTCTGGCTGAGGACAAATGTCCCACAAGAGATGCTTTTCCTCTCTATGTCCAGCCTGGTTTCCTAACATCTCAAACTAACAAATTACTTTTACCCAGGAGACTGCTGTTTGCATCCAATGTGAAGGGAATATCAACGTTGAGTTATTTATACTCATTTTAACCCAAACCATGATCTTTTACTAAACTTTACCAAGTAGTTTTGGTGCCTAACTAAACTGTGACGTTACACAATCTTACCCATGTTTAAAACTGGGCCTGTAATCCAGGAGAAAATATGTTTGTTGCAGTCAGGGAATGTCATTTTTAGGAGACAGGGTTGCTACGTCCCTCGCGATTCTTTAACTGTCCAGGTAAACAGACACAAAGACTGGTCAAGTGTCCTCTTGTGCCGGGGGTTTAACTTGTTTAACAAATCCAAGAGATATTGCTCGAGTGCCCTATCAGGAGATGATTAACAGCTGCAACCTCTCTACTATAGATGGGCTACTTTGCAAAGATCTTGGCGCAAGGCCCATCAATTTTTTTTTTCATCCACTATTTTTTTTCTCAAACAAGAGGCCGGATGTGGAGGATGTAGAGGATCAAGGGATCTAAAGCTTAGTAAGAGCGCTGCATTCATGATGCATGTGGCCGGGACTGGAGCGAACATATGCTGAGGTCTTTATTGGCATTCTAGAGGAGATTGGAGGGACAATCAATTAGCCATGAAGCTGTGGGTCCCCAGGGGCTCTTGGGATATCCAAATGACTTAGTGGCCGTACACACACCAAGATGCTAATTGACTGGGCTTGACTTCATGGGCAAATGCTATTGGGTAAATATTTTTACATTACTTTCCTAAATTTTAAGTTCACCTCTTCTCTTCCATACATAAATACCTCACAGTATAATGTCCCACTCTATGTGACCTACGTTACTGTGCCCAAATCTTTATTGAAACTGAATCAGGTGGTTGTGTACACAAGTATCAAACCCTCCTGTTATGTTGCAGCTCAAATTGACCCATTTCAAAGTTGAAAAATGTAAAACAAAAAGTTTAAAGTATTTTTTGGAGATTAAACTTCTTCTGCTTGGCATTATTAGTGTGATCAATACATAAAATGAAAATGGTTCATTTCACATATTTGCATGTTTATATTCATAGATACTAAGGTGAATTGTGTTAATTTAATTAACATCACTTCATAAAAAAAAAAGTTAAATAAAATGTTCAAAAAATCAATGTAACATAATACCATTGTATTTTATATGTAGGTATTTCCAATGTTCATAAAATAAGTTTTAATGTGCATTTATTATGAAAAAAGAGTGAATTATCCTCATTGAACCATCATCCGTGAGAGGCAAAGAACACCATTGCACTAAATATTGATTGAAATGGTTAGTAATGGAGTTATGAATGAAATATAAACAACGTTTATTGGGATTTTATAGTTTCTAATAACATTGGATAATTAAACATGCTTATTAAGGTTATTGCTGTTCCTGAAAAAACAAACATAACAGGAGGGTTAAAAAAAACGAACAAAAAAAACAAATATCAACCTTAACCTTGTTGTTTTGTTGCCTGAACATAACCAAGTAGTTTTTAATTGTTGCACTGCTTTTGGGAGTCAGCTTTGAATCTCATTGTACATGCATATAGAGACAATAAAGGCATTCTATTCTATTCTTTTAATTTCACAACATTATTTGCATGTTTAAAACTGCGACTCAGTGCATCAGTACGTTTTCTTCCCCCAAAGTTTTATTACCGCCACAGTAGGGAATGGGACTGGTTGCATCGGTTCAGGAAATGTTCAGATTCAGCATATCTGTGGTTTGCAGAACCGAACAAAGCCAACATTCTGGTTGCAAAAGGATGACTCATGAATCGACAGGTGCAGGTGGATAAAGGGACCATGCAGAAGGTGTCTGAACCTGGGTGGCACATTCAAACCTGGTGTTAGTGTAGCTGCTCGTGACTTTAATTGGCCCTGTAATGGTCTAATTGATAAGTGTTGTGTGCAGGACAGGGAGGGGGCAGAGGGGTTGCAGGGCACCCCTGGCTGCGGTGCAGACTTGAGAGGAGCATGCAGGGGCAGTGCTGATTATTCAACATGTTTCTCTAATCCCAGCCCTTGTGGTAGGAACCTGTGAAAGAGCCTGGTCTTTGTGCCGGGGGGCTAATCGTGTTTTGGAAACGCCGATCGAGGCTAATCTTCTGGCCTGCCTCTAATGTGGAGCCGCTGATATCCTCTGCTGCGATAAATTAAGCTACTTATTAATCTAATTATGGCACATTCATCCCCACAAACTTTCATGTGACTTGGAAAGCCCCCTTCACCATTAACTCCCACACCCCTCCATCCTCCCCTTCTCCAAAACCCAGATCTTGAGACTGACTCCCCTCTCTCTCTCTCAGACTGCCTGGCCCTGGCCGGCCCAATTAGGAGCCCTCAGGATCTTGCTTCTAACGAGCCTCCAGGCTCCAGTCGGCCTCTCCACACAGGCTGGGGTCAGTCTTCTCCGCCTCCTTCCCCCCCGCTAAATCTCCACCTGCTTTATTCTGTTCATTAATCATTTTTGGTTTCCCCCACTTTGGAGGGCGGTGGTCTCAAGAGTTTTCTTTTTCTCTGGTATTTTTACTCATCACCACAGTTATACTCATTATGTAAAAACCATAGCTTCCTAGTTTTGCTTTGCTGCTTTTCCTCCATGTGCTCCACCCAGTCATCCATGTTGGCCATCCTGTGAACCCTCTCTACATTTTGTCATCATCTTAACTGAACTTCCTAATGGTCTCCCTTCCTGTGAGAGCAAATCAGGCCTCTTTCCAACCTGCTTCAGGCCATGTGATGCCCTAACTCTCCACTGCTCGCAGCTTTGGGGTGCTTTCACAGGGTGCCATGGCTCCGTTAGGTGGGAATCTTGAGGAGCTGGGAAGCTCGCTGTGGGGAAGTGAGAGCAGGATGACAGGACCCTTCCCTCCATGGACAGTGACCCTGAAGGGAGATGAAAGAAGTTCACGTCTGCACTTTAGCAGCTCAAACTGGGCTGCAATCATCCGTGAAGGCTCTCTTACCCGTCCACCCCCGCTGTCTCTCGTCCGCACCTCTCCTACCCCTACCCCTCTTTCTTTGATTTCAGGTGAGGTGAAGAGTGTCTGTGTACCCTGGTATTTCGACTCCTCTTTCTCTTCGGCCCCTCCTCATCTCTCTTTTTCATTCTCCCTGAGGCTAGTGGGAAACGTTTCCTTTGCAGTATTTCACTTGCAACAGCCGAGCTGACTTTGTTGTCACCCAGAGCTGTGTGAACTTCCTCTTTGTTGCAGAAATGCTGATTGTTCCTGCCATTCAAATACAACCCTGTTTTGTCTTTTCTCGGAATGCAACAACATTTCTCTTTAATCTAATTCTCTGTCATACACGGCACCTCTCTTTATTGCTGCTGCGACATGACCCCACCATGGCCCTGAATAAATGCTTTCTATTCTTTCTTTATTTTTATTTAAATGTTTAAATGCATGCTGTATTTCTTTCTTTTTTTGCATTATTTAAAGCACTTTAAAATACCTTTGTGTATAAAATGTTCCATACTGATAAACGTGCCTACCGTAGCACACCTTCCACAGGTATAATCTGTGTGGCATTAACCTTCTAGTGCTCCCTTACTCAAGTGATGATGTGGATGTGTTGTTTCCTCAAAGCCAAGTGGAGGGGCGAGACGACAGGGAGGCGCTCGCTGTCATTTGTTCTTAGAAACAAAGGTTCTGTGCTGCTATCAAACTCCCATTAGATATGGAGAATTGAGTGTGCGGTCTGCACCACGTACCAAACAGCGAGGTGATAACACAACGCAGAGGCAGGCCAGGACGCTAATTGCATGCCGAATATTTATAGTCCAGACAATTAGCTGTTGCCTTTTATATGCAAAATAACAACAGCAGCAGTGGCAACAGAGAGAGGGATGGGGGTGTGGGGGGGGGTAAGTAATTAAGATGCTCAAAACAGGACAGGGACATGCAGGCTGTTGTGCTCTGATTTGTTGCTAACAAACACAATAATTAGCCTGTTATTGTGGGATAATGAAGTTGCCAGTGTCCTTTTCCCTCTGCCAAGTGGCATCCTGAACAAGGACGTTCCCACCACTGCTGCTGTAACTGTGGACAGGGCCCTGAGGACCAGGGTGTTGAGAAGTTCAGAGGTCACAGAGTGTGTCATAGATCTGTAGAGGGCTTTGGGTCAGGGAATAGTACAAGGTTTGAAGTAGTATAAGGTTTTACAGACTGCCATATGACAGTGGTGTAGTTGTAACAGAATAAGTTGTCCTTTAGTGATGAGTGCTGGAGCAGATAGATGCATGAGTGGTGCTTGAAAAGTGATCAACACTCAAAAAGAGGTGGCCTGAAATTCAACAGCATATCCTCATGAACAGCCTTGAAAACGTATGCAACTCTGTTCGATGATATCCTACAAAATATCTGTTGCTGTTTTTAACATGTTGGTAGTCTTGTGACACAGAACTACTTAGTTAGGTTAAGGCACCAAAACTACTTGTTTAAGGTTAAGAAAAAAACCCAAACAGGTTTAAAATAACTGCTTCTGTACTGGGGTTGAGCCGATTACTCTAATAAAACAAGATGAATAATGTAACAAGTATATGGTGCAGATGATGCACTTTTTATGAGTAAGAATTATCTGAGTAAAAAATGTATTGCTATTCGTATGTAACAAACGTATACCATATAGGCTAGTCTCTAGGTTTCATACACTTGACAATAAATCATTTAAGTATAATGCTACAGCTAATGCTACGCATTTTGAGGCGATCCCAGTTAGAAATGCCAGTACATTAAAGTTTACATTTCCTGAGGATGATGTAGACAGGTTATAGCGATAAAAATGATGCCAAGACTATAATTATGTTAAGAAAGAACAAGTAACAAAACAGAAAAACAAAGTGATTGGCCTGACTTGAATTATTAAAGCAGTACATGCTACATTTCCTCTAGCAGTCTATAGTATGGCTATTCTATAGTGCATAGTTCTATTACTTTAGCCATCAAAAACATTGATATGAAGCTAAATTATGAGTCTATTCTATAATTGATTTTGTAATAAATTATAAATATAGCAACTAATGAGTAACCCATACATACGTAAGGCTTTAAATACCACCATCCTTTTGGTGGTCAAAAATTTGACAGCAGATGAAACCCCCAAAACGATCTTTTTTCAACTTGAAATGTGCACATTCGCACACAGGCTTGCTAAAAAATGATGTTTACACCTATGCAGTATCTTTAGCAATAAAATAATAAAAATAAACCCCTACTTTAGTAAAACAGTAAACCAATTATGACAGGTGTGTTGTAATAAAAACGAGTGGATTCCACTGTCTCTCTGCACCGTAACGAGGGAAAACCTAGATATTCACAAAGTTTGTGATGAGTGACTGGTTGTTTCTTCATGCAAAATAGATTTGGGTTTCAAAATTCAATCAAGCTGATTTATTTTAGGGGTTTAGTGAAGACGGGTAATTTAAGACAACACAAGGGTAAAACCACACTCAATTCCAGTCTAAACCCTGCCCATTCTGAGTACTGATAGAGATACAGATAATTAAGTCAGTAAAACAGATACAGATGCAGATAGTGTGTTCTCATCCTGATTATACACATAACTACTGAACATCTGTGAGTGAAAACGTTTCCCAAGGGATACAAACCGAATTCTTGGGTCATTTTATAGCTACAAAATTCAGTGCATTATTGTATGAATTACTTTAAACCATAATGAGTGAAGCCTCCTCTATTGCACAAGTAATCTAAACTACATGGAAACTAATTAAGTAAGAACGATAAATGTGCTCTCAGTTGTTCTAACAGTTTGAATGGGGGCAGGACATGGCAACATGAGACATATTGTAGCTCTCACCTAATGTGTACGTGTGTCAGTGTGTGTCCCTCCTTTGCACATATGGCTGTGTATGTCTCTGACCGCAGGTTCATTGAATCAACAATGCTGTCTGGCAGGATTAGGTGCGGCTAGAGCTGATTTGATATTTGTGGCTGATAGTGCTTGTAAGTACGCCTTTGTTCCCTTCCATTGTGGCTGAGATTAAGGCGAACCTCCTCTTCATCATCCTGCTTCAGTGTAGTAATAACCTAGATAAAGCTACTCTTTGATTGAATCATTTCTGCCTGCGTTCAGGACCTGCTCTCACTCACCCCGTCAGCTGTCGCTCGTGCATCAGACGCTTCGTCTCGACTCTTTCTTTTCCTTCATAACTCTGTCACCGTGCCATTCATCTCTGCTTTTACTCTCCCACTTTTTATCTCTAATACCTGTCAGTCACAATGCTAGACGCTAATGAGAATGTTGTTGATTTTTCACTAATGATGACTTGAATATGTTTGAATATTGTTTGTAAATATCTAAACTGCATCTGAGACAGAGGAAAGAACTTTTGCTCGAACTTTTTAATAATTGCATCAAGTCTCTGCAGGTTTATTTGCGTCCTCTTTCCATCCACAGATGATGCAAGAAACATCAACTCGTTTGAGCAGTTCTGCTCAGGAATCTATAAATGCAGGATTATTTTGTAATGTGGGGGCTGAGCGTAGGTACAGTGCTGCGTAGGAGACTTCAGCAGTGTTTGGTGTCACGTGGGAGTCGACAGGGACTTATTGACGATCCTTCTGGAGGGGTTGTGGGTCGTATTCAGCGCGACGTTTGTATTGATAGGTGCCAGCCTCATAATGATGTACCCACACTCACACACTCATATTCAAATTAGGCGGGCAGGAAATGCTGCTGCATGTTCTTTGGATTTTGGGGGTTTTGACATCTGCGTTGGACTTCTGTATGAATACTTACTCTGAATTATGGCACTGCATTACATCACATCATGTACATGTTAAGCAATTTATTTGATTTATTTGACCAGATGATAGAACCAATCCTCCTGTATGCAGTGGTGGGACATAGTACAACTACTCAAATACTTTAGTAGAATTTTTAGGTACTTTTACTTTACTTGAGTATTTCTACATTTGTAACTTTATACTTCTACTTCACTACATTATTAAATATATTATATATTAAATATTGGACTTTTTACTCCACTACATCGACAGCTTTAGTTACTTTTCAGGTTAAGATCAACATGAAAACATGGTATTTTTAAAAAAAGTGATTATGCATTTTTATAAATTAAACCACATAAAGTATGTTAAATAGTTAAAATGAGCCTTACAATGACAGCAGTAAAATGCATACATAAATGCATCAATTATAATAATCTAATAATATATTTAGAACATTTTGATGCTGATACTTTTGTACTTTTACTTCAGTAAGTTTTGAATGCAGGACTTTCACTTGTAGCGGAGTAATTTCACAGTGTGGTATTAGTACTTTTACTTAAGTAAAGGATCTGAATACTTCTTCCACCACTGACATTGATTTAAGATATGAGGTTCACAAAATCTTTAATTATATAGGAATCCTTAAAACAATCTTCTTGATTATGGGTTATCATATTTATGGCACAGAGATATTACTCCAGAATGGACATTGAGACAAACAACCATCAGTTTAATAAGTTGTCTTTCACTTATTTTTTTAAATTTAGAATATGATTATTTGCTTAGATCGTTTGTGCAGAAATAATACACATGTTTTGGATGTATATAATCATAATCTGGAAAACATTTAAAGCAAGACTATTAACTTGTGTATGAGTTTGCTTTGACAATAATAAAAACAGATATCTTAAAGAGTCATTCTGTGCCAAACCATATAAATGTTTTTGATAACATTTTAGATTATAAAAAACAACAACAACAACAACAACAACAACAACAACAACAACAACTGTATGTACAGTATATGCTTTATGACACCAGAAATTAATTTCTGAAACTATTTTCACTGAATTTTGAGAATGTATGCCCTGAGAATTTTTTCATTCCTGCACCCTAAAAATACTTGGCTGGGTGCCATTTTTAGACTTCAGTATCTTGAGTCCTGTAATGTGGTCGGGGGAAACAGACAAGTCTGTGTTTAACCGATCCAAATGATTGAAAGGCACAAACTGATGTCATACGTTTTGTTACTGGCCCTCGAAAATGAAAAAATGTGCAAAATAAGTGGGTTTGGGGCCCCAGGCAGTTCCCCAAAGTACATATACATATGGATGTTTCCATATTTCTTACCGAAAATACAGTATTTGATTAATGTTGTGCCAAATTGTTTATTGTGTTTATATTAGAGCCCCTGAAATTTGGCATGGCATCAGTCAAATACAGTATTATTTGACTGATGTAATCAAATGTATGACATCTGTTTGTGCCTTTCAATCATTTACATCTGTTGTGTAACATTTTGTCCTACCAAATTTCATGGCTCTATGAGTTATTGAACCCTAAAAATGGCTTCCAGCCGAAGACAGTTTTTTTAAGGGTGCGAAAAATGACAAAATAACCCAGGGGCAAAAAATGATGCTATTCTTAAAATTATTTTTTACAGGACTTCTTTTTTCGGTCGTAACCAGCATAGACATAACTTTAAAACCTATATCTGATTTAACTCTCTAGAAACTATACTATAGGATCAATCCAACCACTGTTTACTTTTGGAAATGATACAACAACGAGGATTTTAATAAAATAATAATAATAATAATAATAATACTTTTGAGCAGCTGTTGAATATTTAAAGCAGTGTTTACTTGTTTATTAATTTATCTTTAATAGATTTCTCAACTTACTTTCTTTTTGTTTCTTTTGTGTGTTTTTACTTTTGACATGTCCATTGCTTTTATGTAATTGCTTCCCATCTCACCACTCCTTTTTACTTCTTCACTTTTTACTTTTTTCTACTCCTTTTACCATTTATTTTCTGTGTATCTGAGAATGTCTTGTAATTGTTCCTGCTCTGTCTCTTATTGTTTTTCTTTTAATGTAAGAATTGTTTTTAGCTTTATGGCATCATTCTCGTTGTGATTAACTGCTCTCTGTCGAAGCACTTTGTAAGCTGCTGTTTTTAAAAGGTGTATGTAACTAAATACATTTACTCAAGTACTGTACTTAAGAACAATTTTGAGGTACCTGTACTCTACTTGAGTATTTCCATTTTATGTAACTTTATACTTCTACTTCACTACATTTTGAGACAAATAGCTTTAATTACTTTTCAGGTCAAGATTTACCATGAAAAACTTTAAATTAAACCACATAGCAGTATATAAAGTAGTTAAAATGAGTCACATCTTTACAATAATAAAACACTCCTTACATAAATGCATCAACACAAATAATCTAAAAATATATTTGGAAAATATTGAGTGGGTCCATTCTGCATAGAGAATACTTTTACTTTTGATACTTTAAGTACATTTTGATGCTGATACTTTTGTACTTTTACTTCAGTAAGTTTTCAATGCGGGGCTTTAACTTGTAGTGGAGAAATTTCACTTTGTTTTATTAGTACTTTTACTTAAGTAAGATATCTGAATACTTCTTCCACCACTGTGAGTAAGTAACATTATTTTGAAAAACTATTTATGAATTCCAGGACTTCCCATCACAAGGCTAGGTTTTCATCTTATTTTTCTTGTACTGGGTGAACTGTCTGTGATGTCTGTGTAAAACACTTCAATCTCACCTGACCAGGTGGAGGAACTACACTGTGGAGTGTGTCGTGGATTATCTGGGTTCAAACGCAGTCACATTTATACATTCAGTGTTTGTGCAGTTATGACCTGCTGGCACCATTCCTCTCTCACACACACTTTATAGTGGAGTTACATTCATGGTCACAAACAGCCTTCCTGTTTGCTTCCCCGCTGAGGGTTGTCACATGACAAAAGACGTCCAAAGTCATTTATATGATTGTGTATCTTTCCTCCCTCCCGCTCTCTCTCTCACACACACGCTAATCTCTACAGGTATTTCTCCTCGGCTGCTGTTATTAGAATGCAGCAAATGCTCTCTATTGATGCATGTCAGAGCCTCATTCTTTCATCTCCAACATTTAATTTACCGTCCTGTTGTGCCACTAATCCTGTGTCGTGCCATTTCCTCCGCTCCTCAGATTGCTCTCTCAAAGCCCCCTCTCCGCCAGATAAAGAGGAAGGTAATCGCCATTGTCTGGCTACAGATACACCAGTGCCGGGCCCCCCCTCCCTTCTCTCTGCAGCCCCAAATTAAAGGGCCGTCCTGCCCTTGCGCCCCCTTAATCACTGGCCTCGTCTCTCTGTGCGAGTGGACCCCAGGGCTGCTGTACTTTCATCCACAAATAGGCTTTCAGTGAGAACCACCCAGGGCTGGCCTCCTCGCAGGAGATCCCCACACACTCCTCTGCTCCGCTCTGCTCTGCTCTGCTCCGTCTTTCCTGCAGCAGTCTCACTTCCAGCCTCACACACACTCATGCTCTTCCTCGGGCCCCCCTCCAGTGATTGGACATGAAGAGTATTCTACTTTCACTTGTATTGCACCCTGATGAATTGAGTCTTTCTCTCTCCTCAGGAGGTCTGACCCACAAGTCTGTTAAGGAACTTCAAAGTGAGAGTGCTCAGAGTCATTTCAGCTGTTTCAACTGTGAGTGCAACCACTAACACCTTCCACTGCAACACCACTGCTATAAATACTTTCATACATTCCTAATATGTCTCATACACTGTCTTTTATGTAATTATGCAGACAAAGTGTGCATCGTTCATTAACATAAAGACATTTCTATGACAGTGTGTGCTCATATCTGTTCAGGGTGAACTGATGATGAGGCAAAAGACATTCAAACCCCACAGATTATCACTAACAGCTACTAGGATAATTGACTGATTCTGCCTGATGCTCACAATCATGAAGTTGGCCCGCAGCAGTAAAAATATAATTGATTGGCAACACAGTGTGGGGTTGTTAGGGTCAGCGCCCTGCCCTCAAATACGCAGAACCACTCAATAGCATTTAGCTAATTTCGGTTAATTGTGGCTCTTACTTCCCTCGGCTGAATTGACATAACGCCGGAGGGCTCAGCCAAATCATCACCATTATGACATTAGCAAGGGCTTATCCAGCGCTAAGAGCTTGAGCTGATACTAACACTAAGGAGTTTAGGATGCTAAGATGAGACCCAGCAATTGCAGTAGCTGCCGTAAGACTGATGGACAACAATGAAAGTTTACAATAAGGATCAAAGATCCTCGCAGGGTTAAGGGAACTATCCAATTAAGAAAGCGCCTTTCAATGCATTCACACAAAGTTGGAGCCTGCACACAAGCGAGGCGAGAGACACTGCTCGAGCCAATGCAGAAAAGCTACACCCCCATCTACTAATAACAAGCTGTTTAGCTTGAGCGACTGCTGCCATGTACAAAGGCACGACTGCTCTTTGCTTCACAGTTAGCCTCTCTGCCCTGGACTTATTAAGAGTCCTGTAAGAGGGATTCTCCTCTTTGACTTGGGTGAAGAGGCTGTTTAATACACACAGCAAATTAGTGAGGAAATAGTATTGTGCCTTTCATGAAACAAGGATGGGAGGGGGGGCAGCGACCAAGGTTTTTTTGGGGGTGTGGGGGAAGATGATTGCTTGTGATGTATCCCAGGTTGTAATCCTCGGACAAGAGATTGTGGGTTCCCTTTTAGCCAGCAGAGGGGCTCTGGCTGGGGAAAGGCACTGGGCTTAATTAGACTTGTCTGGGGAAAGAGATGGGCTTTAGGTGTAGCTAATTAAGATCATAGCTGTGGCTGAAATGGCTTAAACTGTACTGCTATACCAGTCAGGTCCCAGAGGAGCAGAACAATGCCAGAGAGACGCCATCTTTCTGCAGCCTCATGAACGCACGTATTAGGGTGAAGGCAGTTTTAAAGCAGGGTGTCTTGGATACATTTTTCTTTACATTAATGGAAGTTAATAAAGCATGAAGGAGAACTGCTCCCAGTGTGCTGCTGTGATGACTTTTCATGTAAAGTCAATGTCACGACACGTTTTAAAAAAGATATGTTTGAAGCGGATTCATTGAGCATATGGTACTCTACTGCTTATTCAAATGTTTATGTAAATAAGGCGAAAATAGCAATTCAGTCTACAGTAGGTCAATCGCCAATTCTCTGTCAGTCTGTCTGCTCGCGGCTGGGCCTGTTAGCGCCAGAGACACTTGACAATAAGAGTGGAACTGAATCAAACTGGAGCCCTCTTGTGTCTTCTGGCGGGCAAAATGGTTGGAGGCCAAACAGCCGTTCCCATAATCCTCACTATTGACAGGGCCTGCTCTGTTCTCCGCCTGATCTGTTTGGTCTGTCAAGTTAAGGGAGCCCCTCTAGTGCTTGTGGGAACCAAATCTATAAACAAACCCTCAACTGATCTCCAAGCCTTTCCTATGTATTGTCCATGTCCTGCCATCGTCCCCGCTCCTTCAATGGGAATCATTATTTAATTGGCCCCTGCAACAAAATGGCCAGTTTTTTTGTTCCATATTGTGGAAGGGAGGATTATATTTCAACACATGCATCTGAGGTTCGGCGGTATCTCTGTAATAAAGTTTGAGGCTCACTTCACATTATGAGAATGTGCCTCAGAGCAGAATAAAGGTGTGAATGAATAGAGCAGTAGAGAAATACATTAGATATTTCCCCTGAGCTTTTGGGTTCTTTCATCATTTCATTCATCTTTGTTAGGAGCAGACCTTTCTCGCTGTGACTTTGTTCAATTTCAGCGTTTCCTCTCTTGTTCATTTCAGCTAAGGGTGAAGAGGGGAGGGAGCGTTCTAAGTGTAGTCGCATAGCTGTGATAACCAGGCTCTCCCTCTCTCCCTCTCTCGCCTCTGACCGGCCGTCACCTTTAAATCTGCCTTTTCATATTCCTCTCAAAGCATCTTGTCCATAGAAAAGGCGCCTGCCAAACCGGATCTCTGGACAAACAAGAGATGTGGAGAAAGAGAGAAATGGGAGACCTGTTGGAGGCAAATTATTGAACCACTGGTGAGGAATAAAAATCTTATTTCTGCCTCCTACTTTCCTACACTGGTTATAACAAAAAATCATAGCAAAAATCTAATTCTATCAATATGAAATGATTAAAAAGGCTTTTCATGAGTCAGTAACTACTTTTAGTTAATTGTAAAGCATCCATCACACCTGAAAGCACACTCGCAAAAGGCTACTGATGCGTGTTTAACCGTTTGTCTTTATGCTCTGAGCTTCTATGGGATGTGAGTGACAAATCCGAACAGCAATGTGAGTCGAGCATGTCTACCTGGGTGGCTGTCCGGTGACGGGCTGTGGGAGAGCATCGGCCGATTTGAAGGACAGGCCTGCGATGGGTGGCGACAGCCCGGCCTCCTCGCCCATGAATAGCTGGAGGCCCGGCAGCACCTAAAACTACATCTGCCAGCGCTTTGGGAAAAAGGAAATATTCAAATGGTAATCGGAAGGCCGTGAATCATAAGCCCAAGGTAAGCTATGTAATGCTGGTAAGACAGTGAGTAGTGCTTTATTGGTGGAGAGGGGAATCCTTTCTGCCATTCAGGAGAAGAATCGCAACAGTAATACCATTAACTTGCACCCTGGATCGCCAAATGCCATTTAATTGCCAATAGCGGCCCATTGTTTGGAGTGGGTGAATTTTGTGTGGCTGTGTTTATATGTGAGAGGGGGCAGAGATGGAAGGGTTTATGTTGCCGGGGGGTTGTAGGGTGTCATAGTGTAAGACGTCTGGAGAATGATTGCCCCTCACACATGCACAATCACACACAAGCAACCGACGCCTAACTAAAGCTCCGCAGTAACTAGCTTAACTAAAGTCTTTAGGGAAAGTAAATTCGGACAAACTCCTCTCTCCTTAATACCTGATTTGTTCAACAACATGATTTGGGGCGCGTCTATTCAAGGCCCTTTTGGGCCAAGCCGAGGTCTTAAGGCTCAAGGCTTGTACCTCGCGGTTATTGTGGGCTGTTTAGGGTTTGTCTCAAATCTCCTTGTGCGGATGTGTGGACGCTCCTAATGCTGGCTAATGGGCTTCAGCAGAGTAACAGTCTCCTAGCTCCCATTGAGGACCCCATGGAAAGCAGCATAAGCTCCATCGAATAAAGGCCCTGGCCAGACCTTTCTTTTGGAGTTTTTTATTATTGGGAAGAGGCCACCCTCCATCACCCCCATTTTCACCCCAAATCTCCTGTCCATTCTCTTTGGATCTTCTGTCCCCACCGACCTCCCTCCAACCTGACCAGCACCAGCACCCCTTCTCTCGACTGTGAGCCCAAACCCATCAGCATTGTCATTACACCCCTCCTCCCCTCGAAACCTGCCACAGTCCAAGACATTGGCCTCCACCCCCAGCCTTGTCTCATACCGCCGATGCTGACCCTGACAGCCATGTCCCGGGGAGGGCTAAATTGAATGTGAAATGCATGGTGGGTCCTCGCAGACTCCATTGTGCAGAGGGGGAGTCTGGGAGGCGAGCAGCGTCACTGTTCCTCAGTGCTGATCGAGTTTGACAGCACGACGGGAGGAGGCAAGAAAAACGTTCTCCTGCTCTCATTCAAAACTGAAAGAGGGCCTTTTTCAGTCCCCCCTCCACCACCACCACCACACACACACACACACACACACACACACACCCGCCAACCACTTCTGCCTTCCCTCTATCCTTCTCGCCCCTCTTCTTCTTTCCACCCTGCAATGAAACAGGCCTTAGCTTTCCCCGGAGCTCCCCTGAGATCACACTATGTGTCACTGAGCTCATCCTTGGAATGACAACAGAGGAGTGACATTTGGAGATGCTACGATTATATTGTAACCTACTGTTCTTTAACTGCAAACCTTGGGCAAACCCCACCCACCTCCACCCAAAACAATGTGGATCTTTGTCAAAACTCTTTGATTTGTTGGCCTTCTCCACATTACTACACACATACAATATAACCAGCTGTGTTTATATATGCCGTATATAGGATTGGCATGTATATATGCATACAAACCTGTGTGTAGGCTTGTGTTTGTGTGGGCACTTGTGCATGCAGGTGTGTGTGTGTGTGTGTGTTTTGCTCTCAGTGCATTATGGAAAGTGCTATTCAGTCTGTTCCGCTTGGTGTCAGGCAGCCCCTCTCCCCTGGATGCGGCAAACCCCTCATTTAATGCAAATGACAGTCATCTAGAATCCAATGCATCTCTCATCGCTGCACATTGCCTAATCAATGTGAAGTGCTGTGTAAAAAAATACATTGCCTCCCTGTAATAGTTGTTTTTGACCGAGTCAAGTGCAGCTCCTAGAATTAATCCCAACCTGAGATTCAATTATGGGCGCCTGGCTAAGCAGAAGAGGGATAGCACTGTGAGCAGGGGTGAGGGGACTGTGATTGTATAGTTGAGCTTGTCTGTAGGTTTCTGTACCTGTGTGAAGTGTATGTATGCGTGAACATTCCTGCTCTCGGACCTGTGGGTGAGTTATATATGAGGGCTTATAATGCAGTGTTTTTTTAGGCCCTTGCTGGCTGGAATAAGGGCAAAAGGCCCTTCAATCTCTCCCTCCAGGAGTCTCGTCAACATTCAGAGGCAGCCCACGTCAGTCTCCCTGGCCGTGCTCTGAGTAGCAAAGGGAGATGTGGAAAATTGGCTGGTGGAATTTCAGAGTTGTGAAACCTCATTGTCACCTTTTTCTAATGAGTTCCCTGATCATCAAATGTGTTCTCAGTTCTGACATTGCTTGAGGAAAAAGGGGGAGGAAGAGGGAGGTGTAGACTCATAGCCTGGTGCTGGGAGGCGAATGGGAGCTGCACTGTGGCTTCATCAATGTGCATGAAAGTCAGGCTTCCGGAAATTCATTTCTGCCGCCTGTGCCACATAAGCATGTTTCAGGTCAGTGTTTGCACTGTGTGTTTTTGAGGAGACGCTGTGTTCATTATAAGGTGTTAGAGTGGCTCTTGTAATTTTCATTCACATTTACATACTGTTGTTGTTGGGATCCATCAACACCTCAATTGCGTATAACGACCAATTTGAAGATATTAGATTAGCGCACCCAGCATGCACCTCCTCACAGCAGCCAGGTGGGAATTTACTTCAGAAGTGAAATTTGGTTTATTTTTTGTGAATCTTAGCATTAAAATGAGCACACAATATCTTATCGCACCTCTGAATGTACATATGCATAAAAATACACACTGATTTTCTTGCCTGCCGTGCACACCCAATACACAAACACATATTTGTTGTATATTTGCCATTAACTATACACTAAAAGTTGATCTTCCATCCAGCCCAAGGACATTGCTGCTGTCTCCCATCCTCCCCCTCCTCTACCCTTCCCGACAGTGGGCCAATGACAACATAAACACAGAAAAGGCAATTTAGCTCCCTCTTTTAGAACTACTTTGAAAATAAAGGAATTTTAATTATGGACACAATGAAAAAGAAAAAAGGACTAAAAAGGGAGAAAACATTCACGCACAGTAAACAAAGCTGAAACAATTATCTTCTGGTGACCAGTCGGTGTTTTTAGAACAGTCATTTTAATCTTTTATTTACTGCAAAGAGAGAGAGGGGGAGCGAGAGAGCAAGAGACAGAGAGGGGAAAAGAGGGTGTAAGAGAGAGAGAGAGAGAGAGAGAGAGAGAGAGAAAGGGAAGAGCGATAGAAGAGAGAGGGGGAGGGGGTGAGAGAGGCTAGGGTGAAAGAGAGAAAGATAATATGCATATATTTAAAATATCCCAACCCTCACAATCAAAAGATGCATTTTTTTATTAGAGAAACAATTTTGCCACACACCCGAGTGGAGGAGGGGGTAGTTTGTCATTTGTTGTTGGAAATTGCTCGCTGTCAACCCCCAAAGACAACATTGCATTTTTCCATTCATCAGTGAAAGAGAACGGAGTGACATTGTGAGTTTCCTCTGGTGGGATAAAGCCAACCAACAACAACAACAACAACACAATGCAATGTGATGATGGCAGAGTGATTTTAGACCCCGGCGGCATAATTGAACCTAGAAGTAGCCTTTTGTTGACTTGTGGTGGAGTCACGGAGCGGCGGGCAGGTTATAATAGTCAGGTGATTGACATTCACATAATTCAGATGACCTAGCATGCACAATACACAACATTAGGTTTAATGGTCAATTTCAGATGAGAGCCACCTTCTGTCCCCTGTGCAGAGAATTATGCTCCTGCACTGCTAACGGAAATGATGAGGAAGAAATCGAGGCCTGTTCAGCATTTTGGACACGGTGACTGTTGCCTGGACCTTGTAATTTGCAAAGGAGCTGTGCTGTGGGACGCCAGTGTAAGTGAAATATAATTAATCTATCACATCTATTCCAAATGAGCCATTGACACCTTCCCTTTGAAGTCGTGCTGCTGCGTGGATGTAGATGCGTATCAGCTGTGTCTGGCCCCTGGGTGCCTCAGATATAAACATTCACTCCACCGGATGCTGTTATCCTCTATTGAGTGACACTGATGCGTTATGTGGGATTGGCCAAGATAGTAAGGCAAAAGCTACAAATCTCCATTTGCAATGAGGAGAAAATTCCATAGGATTAATTTTCTGTGTAAGACCCCTGCCCAGGCCCCCCAACCCCCACCCCGTCCACAACTTCAGCTGTGCAGCCCGGTGTTAAAAGACCCAGAGGAATACTGTCTTTGTCATCCTGCCGTTTGGGGCCGAAGAATAAGAGAAGTTTTAATCCCCATTGTCCACGAGTCTGAGTAGAGGGGGGGTCGGCGGCTGTAAGATGATCCAACCGGCCACACTAATCCCTCCATACCACTTTCGCCTTCACATCAAAAACACCCCCCACCCTCCCACAAAGCAGCGGTCTTGTGCGTTGGACCCCAATGTGCAAATTCTAAAGAGGAAAATGGAGCAAAGAAAAAGTTGCAACAACAGAGCAGAATAGACTTAAAGACAGTTGCACAGAAGATAGGGCGAGCTCCGGGGTGAGGGTGGGGGCATGGTAGGCTCCGACGCCGCGAGAACACACGCTCCCTCTGCTGCCACTCTCCCCCTCAGGTCGGGCCCTGATGCTGCTGCAGTTGCTCTTTTATAGGTCTCCCTGGCAACCGAAATATTTCCCGAATCCTCCATATTTTCCATTTTCTAGAAAGACTACAAGCCAGGGGGAAGGGGACAGGTGCCACTCAGCCGAATGCACATGGGCTTACCGTTGTACACAAATACCGACTGTGATACACCATATTGTTTCTTTCTAAATCCTGCTGGATTAGCCAGTAAAACAAAAAGGCAGCCAAATGTGAACAAACAAAAAAAAAGTGGGGATTGTGGCTTCCAAGGGCTCTTTTTGCTGGTGGATCAAAAGTGATTTTTAAGAACTGATCAACGAAATATAAATCTCACTTCAGGCTCCTTAAACAAGAGTTGCCTACTTGGATATTTCCGCATGGGACAGACTGCACTGACTGAGGATCTGACTGGCTGACAACAGACTGGTTTTATGCCTTTGTAATCAGGCTGCAGTCGTTCACGAGTTTTGGAGTTTTACCCAGATTTGATGTCTTTTGAGCCATCTCTAGAAACCAAATTGCATCAGAAATCCCCCCAAAAAGGAACTTGAAAGATGTATTGTATCAACATCTGATAAGAGTCACCATGACGATTCTGATGATGATGATGATGATGATGATGATGATGATGATGATGGGACTTGAATATGAAATGATGAAGTCTCTTATAATAGTTGGTGTCACTAATGCGAGAGGAGCGAGAAACAGATGAGGGCCAGAGCTCAAGGCCACTGAAGTCATCGAGACGATGGTGTCTGGGGGGCACGCACACACACACACACACACACACACACACACACACACTGCTCTGATGAAGTTCACTGTAATAGAGAGTGTGTGAGGAGTCAGGGTGGGGGCAGGGAGAGAAGACACGGGGGGTGTGTGTCTGTGTGAGGGAGCCAGGAGACAGCCGTTTAAAATTCTGTTTCCTGCAAGTGAGGAGGCTAATCCTGCCCCCATAATTCCCTGCAGCCAAAGCACCCCTCCTTCCTCAACATCACCACTCCCTTTTGCTCTATCTCTATCTCGCTCTCCCTCTATCTCGCTCATTCTCTCTCTCCCTCTCTCTTAGTGCACACTCCATGAGTGACAGCACAATGCCCAGGCCCTCGCACGCTTATCTAACTCTAGCAGATGGTCGACTTGGATCAATGCACACACGCCACGATCAATGGCTGCGATAAAGAGCAGCAGGGATGGTACCCTCTCCCTAGCTCCCTCTCTCCTTCTATCTGCCTCCCCTCATGCCCATCCCGCTGCCCCCTGCCCAATTGTTTCTCGCTGACACTCGTTCATCTGCATCTGCACTGGCACCTTGGCGGCCCCAGGCCCTCTGGTCCCGCTGGTGGCAGGGGTGCCCGATGTGCCGTCTGCTGCATCCATCCATCCACCTCCCTCGACCTGCTCCCTGGGAGAACTCTGAGCCCTCTTTCTATCAGGCTTATCATGAGATCACCGCTTCATCTCCTCCTCGCCCACCCTCCTCAACTTTCCTCTTTCTCTACTACACTGACTCTGGCTGTATCTCACATGTTAATCTCTCACGGCTGCACTCATTCTCTTCAGCCGTACAGGGAGCTGTCTGCCTTGGACCTTCTGTGCTCTTCTTGAACGCACCGTTTACCATGTAGTTGCCATCCTCTGATGACGCAACCTCATGCTCATCTCTTCATTCCCCCCCGAGGGATGGAATATTTCCACTTATACAGCCATAATTCCTTCAGTTTTGTTTCATCCAGTGTCGCCATGTTCAGAGGTGGTTCTAATGGGACGCTGAGGAGACTGAGGTGAATCAAAGTGGGTCAAAGATGGAACTGTGAGGAGAAAGTGGAGCAGAAGTCTGACTGAGTGAATCCCCGTCAGGAACTATGGGTGGAAGTGGGCCAGGGTGCATGCTGCTAAACAAATTTAAACTCCATAAGCAAAGATTGTATTCAGAAATACACAGGGGGGTCTGATTTGCCAACTAGAGTCAAAACACAAGTAACAATTAAATATATATATATCACTTCAAGCTCACAGTCAAGTCACACCTTTTTCTGTTGAGAAGTCGTCCAACGGTTTATTGTTTTACTTCTATTAATAAAGGGGACTTACAAGACACAAATGAAGAAAAGAAGGGTGGGAACAAAGCAGCAAAGCGTGAGATATGCTAAATTTTAGTACGTGGTTTGGTTTATTTCCAAAAACATATCCTACATTTCCCATTTTACACTTGGTTAGTGTAATTTATTAGACTACTGGTCGAATGTAGTACAATTAAGTACATTTACTCAAGTACTGTACTTAAGTTTAGTTTTGAGGTACTTGAATATTTCTATTTTATGTAACTTTATACTTCTACCCCACTATATTTTGAGGCAAATATTGTACTTTTTACTCCACTACATTTAGCTGACAGCTTGAGTTACTTTTCAGGTCAAGATTTAACATAAAAAAATAGATATATTTAAATTAAACCTAATAACAGTATACTAAGTAGTTAATATAAGCCCTATCTTTACTAAATTAAAACACTGTTTACATACATGCAACAAAACAAAAAGTCTTACAATATATTTGGAATATATAAAACAATCTAAGTGGTGACATTCTGCATCACAAGTACTTTTACTTTTGATACTTTAAGTACATTTTGATGCTGATACTTTTGTACTTTTATTTCAGTGAGTTTTGAATGCAGGGCTTTTAGCTGTAGTGGAGTAATTTAACAGTGTGGTATTAAGACTTTTTTTATTATTATAATTTTTGGGCATTTTTCATGCTGTATTAGATAGTGACAGAGAGGAAGACATGCGGCAAAGGGACCTCAGGCCGGATTCGAACCCGCTCTTACACGCTCTACCAGTGTGAGCCACCGGGACGCCAAATGTTAATACTTTTACTTTTACAAGCCAATTCCTACCTAACTCGTCACATATACTTGGTCATGACCCTCCACTATATGGTTGCAGTTAAAAACACGTGAAATGTTGTGAATGCAAACAAAACTACTTGATTAAGTTTAGGGGAAAAGGTCATAGTTTGGGTTGTTATGTAAATAACATAAATAAGTCAACATTGACTTTTGGTTTCACGATGGACATGAACAGCGGCCTTCTGGGTGAAAATCAGGTGCCTGACCCATCCAGCTGCACCATCCTGCTCTCGTTGTGGACTTACTTGCTCATAGTACTATGTCACCCACTTCCGTAGTACATGCTCTGATTGTCAGATATTGCTGCAGATATATTTACAATACAGCTACTCGGAAGACCCGTGTGTCTCATACACACACTAAAGGGTGCCTCATGTATCTGTATCTGACACCGAGGGGAATGAGAACAGTCTGTTCAAACTCTACAGCACTATTTTGTCACACTGGCATCCCATTAAAAATGTACTTATCAAACGAGGCTGAGACTTTTTTCTCCAACTTAAAAGAAACTCCCTTCAGAGTCACAGAACACATTATACAAATGTTTTTACAGGTTGAACAGTACTCCTCCTTTCTTTTTGGTAAAAAAGCATCCATAAAGAATTCCTTTAACTATATTTAAGGGGCTATTGCTGTCTGGAAAAAGATTGCATATTTTAGTGTGTACTCTTAAGGGTTTGTTCACTTAAATTATATATCTATAATATAATAGTATGTATCTAGGCAGGTTGTTTTGATTTGATTAAGGCAGGTTTTGTGATATCTAGCTGAGTTTGCTACTCTTTCATCTATTTAAGGCAAGTGGAATTGTCTTTGGATGGAGACAGATAAAGAAAACATTTTTTAGACCATTGTTTTATTCAATTTCTTGTTCATTTTAATGCCTGGTACAACTAAAGTTACATTTGTTTGGCCAAATATAATAATAACAAAAATAGTTGAATATGATGAATGTAAATGATATCTAGCCATTTTCCATGGTTTTCTTGATGATAACCAAAATCATTATCAAGAAAACCATGGAAAATGTCTAGATATCAACTCTTAAATTAAAATCTTATGAGCTAATTTTTGTTGTTTTCATTCTATATGTCCAAACAAATTTACCTTTAGTTGTACCAGGCATTAAAATGAACAAGAAAGCAAGGAGAAAACGAGGGTGGTCTAATAATTTTTCCATGACTGTATGTCAAAGATGAAAGTCACATTTCAAATTGGGTGAAATGACCCTTTAGATTAAAAACTGGTCTCCAAATACATACATTTAAGAGTTTTCCCCAGATGTGTTCAAGGAATATGTTTTCAGCAATACTCTTATGATCAAGATGTAACTGTCTCAAGTACTAATAGCAAATTAACAAATGCTTCTTAAAGAGACAATATAGTAACACACAAATGGTGTTAAATTACAGCTATTAAATGGCACCCATAGGACCAACGCCTCCACTCCAACCAAAACACGGGGCCATGTGACTTGTCAGCTGCATAAACTTTGCCACAGAGTAAGCTCTCCCTTTCCTTCTCCCTTAAGGAATTTGTAATTTGCCGTTGGTGATGTAATGCGGTTCATAATAAGCCCATTAAAGCCTTTCTCTGTGCTGATGGAAAACGCAGTGGCAATATGGACACCTCCGCTATTTATACCTCTCAAATCCTCATGCATATTCACACAGTGCAGAGACGGGGAAAGAGCAGGCAGACACCCTGACAAATAAGTGCCTGGATCTCATTTCTTTTGGGGCCTAAGCTATTTCAGCACACTGGGGCCTCCTCCCCTCCTCACACTATGGCCGCAGCCTCATCCATTCTCTGGGTCTGCCTGCTTTCATTTGCTCTCGGTCAACACGAGCTAGCGATGTGTGTGTGTGTGTGTGTGTGTGTGAGACTGTGTTTGTATGTGTGTGTGTGAGAGAGAGAAAGACTGAGGGACAGAGAACGAAGGTAATAACGAGTCCTAGCTGGAAAAGTCTTATCTGTTTTAGTTGAGGCACAACTCCCTCTACTCATCTATCTTTAAAGTGAACCAAACTAGGCGTCCTGAAGCAACCGCATCCTTTTTTGGTCACACTGAACATTTCTGACTGTTATATAAAGCCTTGCACCATACATTCTTCAAGATGACTCGTAAAACTCTTGATATACTTTCAGGATTATTTAAGTTTTAGAAAAACACAGGTACATAGGAAATAATCAATATAATGTATATATAATAATCCTATAATCCTATCATATTCTTTGTATCATGTATGTGTTTCGCAATATGGGGAGAGTGTTTTGAAGCTTTGGGTTTGGCCTTTTAGTGGTTGCAAATTTGTTTTTAAAGCCATATTTGAATGAAAGGGTGGAGCTGGGTAGGAGGATGCTAAGTTATCAGCTAATGCTAGCACTGGGTAGCTAGATTTAAGATTTACCCTTATTTTTAATCCTTAATTAATCCCACAATGGGGAAATTCAACCTCTGCATTTAACCCCATCCTTTTTTTTTTTTACACACAAGTGAATACACCATGCAAGGAGCAGTGGGCTTCACATTACTGCGCCCGGTTAGTACAGTTAGCTTGATTGGCAAGGTGCATCTGTAGCCAAAATGAAAATGAACAGCTGACATATTTTAGGTGACTGCAATGTTATAGTTAACTTTGAGGGACTGATAACACACTGTGAAAGGGTGAAAGTCTTGAGATGAGAATACACACTGCACCATAATAATGAATCATAAGGTAGCTCGACCCTAAAGCCTAATACACGGTCACCCATAAAGTTGGAATAAAATATATATATTTTTTTACCTCTTTCCATGAAATTATTGTGAAAATGTGATTTATTTTTGGCATATAAAGTGTATATCTTCTTATAATCAATCTCTTCCAAACATATCACAATGAAAAATGAAACCAATTAGGATTGGGTCTGAAAAAAAAAAATTATTCCAACTTTATGGGAGACCTTGTATGTTCAGAACATTTAATCGCATCTAGTTGTTGCAACCCCTCCTCACAAGAAGACATAGGGAAACAGGAACAGGATGTCAGGTTGAATAAAGAAAGCAAAGCACACTAGCGGCTAGAGGTGGAGGGAAAAAATCGATACAGCATAGTATCAGGATATTTTGCGTGGCAATATTATATCGATTCATGGCTGCCAAGTATTGTTTTTAGTGTTCCGATGGCTGTCAGTATTTCCGTTTTTCTTTTTTCGGAGGCCGTAGTGGGCTAACTTTTAGTAATATAATGGTGATTCTGGTATCATATGAAACTAGAAGATGTAAGGAATCTATAGGCACCATTTGTGTCAGGATATCGTGTTAAGGGGCAGTGAAGCTTAAAGTTTTTGAAAGTTTGATAAAATGCTACAGTTGTCGCGTCCATACATGTTTGATATCAGTTCAGTTCAGTTTGACTGAATACTTTGTTGGTTTGACTCTCATTGTGGAGAAATAAAAAGACTGAAGTGAATTTTCTCTTATTTGACAAAACAATTCTTTATTGAATTTAATTTTGTGGACACGAAATGCAGTTAAACAGTGAAATCGCAATATATTGTATCCCAACACTCACCATATTGCAAAACGCTTAAAATCGCAATAGTATCGTATCGTGACTCAAGTATCGGGATAAAAACATCCCTGCTGATTCACACCTCTACCAGAGTCTCAGTCTGACTTTGAGAATCTTTGCGAAAGTGCATTCAAGCCGTTGTGGCAGCTTGTGCAGGCCCAACACCTTACTTCAACATTTTATGTTGCTTTTCCTTTCATGTGTCTCCCAGACGTATGTGTCATTGTTGTGTGACCAGAGGACAACCTCCCACGTCTGCCTACTACTGGACAGATAGTCTGGCTGACCACACTCAGCTATTGTCACATGAGCTGCCGGTGCTCCCCCCCGTGTCCCTCTCCGTCCCCCTCAACCACACTCCTTAATCCTGCTTAATTTGAGTGCAAAGAAATTCACATGTGCCAGTAAGAACATTTACAGAGTACACTGCCTCCATTTTCCTCCCTAAAATAAAACAGAGCTTAAGCACTAAGCTTTATTGATCTTACAACTTGATAGTGTGATTAAGGGGGGAAGATGGTGCCTCTAAAAAAGTGCACACTTTTAGATTACAGGCCACGGTACACCGCTTTTAATTGGGAATTCATTAGCATGGGTGCAGAATTTTGGCAGGGAGGTCCCCCTGTGTTTCAGCACGAACACCTCTGTTTAGATGCATGTGTGTGAATGTGTGTATGCGGTGTTGTACCTTTTAGATCAGGGGTAGACAACCTGCAGCTCTGGAGCCATATGTGGCTGTGACTGTGACCAAAAAAATATACGAAGTAATAACAGTTATTTCTTTACGCTTTAATTTTCATTTATTATTGGTGTAAGCCCAAATCAATTTGTATTCTTCAATTGTAAAAATGTGTGGTTTATAAACGACAGTTAACTTTCTTTTTTTTTTACATTTTAGTCAACTAAAATGTGCATCATAGCTTATGAAAGTCTACGGCCCGGCACCTTAACCTCTAAATTTTGCCAACTTCAAGTCTAGTTTTGAGTTAGCCTTGTCTAGCTTTCCTGAGATCTTTCTCAGAGTCTAGACTCTTATTTGCTCCTGGGTCCTTTACTGCATTCTGACAAAACCATTTTCATAACTGCTCAATGTGATCTATTAGTAATGATGGTAGACTAATTTAAGCTTCAATTAAGGCTGTTCTATCTTTATTGTAAGGTTCAAAAAAACATTTTGTGGCTCCATTCCGAGATTTTTTCTCTTTTTGTGGCCAACAATGGCTCTTTTGTTAGTAAAGGTTGCCGACCCCTGTTTTACATAAAGGTAAGAAGTAGAGAAAGGTAAAGAACTACATGCCACTTTGGTTACCCCCCATAAAATGTTTGAAGCTTCTTAAAAGAATGAGTAGTACTAACTTTGTCACAACCAGTAACCAGCCGTCACTGGGGAGGAGTGGATCTTTGTGTGTTTATGTGTTAGAGAGAAAGAAACAGAGAGAGAGAGAGGGAGGAGGGAGAGAGGGAGCCGTGGGCCAGAGAGATGCAGATTTGTCCCAATGGAGATTTGAACACCTCCATACTGTGGGTGGGCAGACACATGGAGAGACACAGAGCTAAGGGGCTGCACGGCCACCCGGTAGGAGAAACTCTACACCCTGGCGATGGTAGGCATTAGTTCAGCACCAGCTCTTCAGCTCACACACACACTGACAGACCCAAAGGCTGCAGAAGTAGCAGCTTTGATCACTGAATCACTGGCAGTGACGACACGAACACATCTACCAGTTCCATTTAACCCACTTCCACTAAATCACAAAACACAAATTCATTTTCCCCCCTTCTCCACATCAAAGTAGAATAACAGTGTGAGGAGGTTTCGTCCATCTCTATTTAAAAAAAGAGACAAAGAACCATTCAGTGTCTGTCTATAAATGTCATTTCTGAACTAAAACTTCATATATTAGATGTACTGACAAATCAAACAAAAGTGAAAACCCTCACCAAGAAGCCGAGCAAAAACTGTGCCATATTCTCCTCTGATTTTGTTCACATTAAGCCAAAAGGTAAGAAACATGAAACTAAAAATCCTCCGCTGACAATGGCACTATCTCATTGTTTGCAATACTGAATGTAATGTCTCAGATCTCATTGGCATCTTCCTCTGGCAGCCTCACTCGCTTTCCTTTTTGTATTTTCATTGTGGATTGTTGTTTACTGGCTTCAGCGTGTTATATCAGTGCCTCTCTTTCCTCAAAACACCTACTCATTTGAGGACTGATTCATTCCAGGCTAATTCATATTCCCGAGGGATTAGAGACATCTAATTTGGTGATATTTCTGTCATGCACACTTTGGATGTAGTATTCAAACAGTCTTCCCCTCCCCCTTTGCCACAAGCACAAAAACACAAAAAAACAAATACACTGCAACACATCGTGTAGTTATCTTGCTTGCCAAGCTAAGTATCTCCTCATGTGTTTGAAAGAATATCATGTTCATGTCTTTGTTGGACATCTACATTATGGGGTGATAGGCAGATAAAGGTTCAAAATAGGGACAGGCAGAAAAAAAGTCTCAGCAACATAGAGATAAGTGTTTTCAAAATGAAATCAGGGTACAGAAGCACATTGGAGGACTCATGTGAGCCAATATATCCAGATAAGAAGGAGAAGCAGAAAGTCTGAGAGATCTGGACAAGACTACAAACTGTAAAAATACATATTAGATCTGAAGATAATTATTCTTTGGTTGACGGACACCCAAAAGTTTCTTGTTCAAAGTTAATACCCATATATGAAAGGTGCAAAATATATAATCCGCACACAGTGAAAGTATTCAGATCCTTTACTTAAGTAAAAGTACTTATACCACACTGTGAAATTACTCCACTACAAGTAAAAGTCCTGCATTCAAAACTATCTGAAGTAAAAGTACAAAAAGAATCAGCATCAACATGTATAATGAACCCACTCAGATTGTTTTATATATTCTAAATATATTATTAAATTATTTGTATTGATGCTTTTATGTAAGCAGTGTTTAAATTTTGTAAAGATAGGACTAATTTCATCGACTTAATAGGCTGTTGTACGATTTAACTTGGAAAAAAAAAGTCTAATCACTTTAAATTGATCATATATTTTATGTTAAATACTCGTTATGCAGAATGGACCCACTCCAAATATTTTATTGAATTATTATTTTTGGTACAAATATAGAAGTATCATTTTAATGTTGTCCAAGAAAGGGCTTATTTTAAAATACTTAATATATTTTTTATTTGGTTTAATTTTAAAAAATGTGAATCATTTAATTGAATTTATTAATGTTAAATATTGATGTGAAAAGTAACTACAGCTGGCAGCTAAATGTAGTGGAGTAAAAAGTACAATATTTACCTATAAATGTAGTGGAGTAGAAGTATAAAGTTAGATAAAATGGAAATACTCAAGTAATGTACTACTACTTCAAAATTGTACCTAAGTACAGTACTTGAGTAAATGTACTTAGTTACATTCCACCACTGCATAAAATAAAGATAAAATGATCTGACAATATATGGACAAGTAATGGAAATACTTTTTCCGCCTCTGGTCTTCATGAAACTCTCAGCAAGAGTTCCTTTTAAGGTTTCAATGTTGTGCATTGTACTTGATCATTTTATGGCATGAAAATAATTTTGAAAACAACAAAAAATTCCCAAAAATACAAAAGTCTAATGAATTCAGTAATATGTAAATATTTATGTAACTTATTGGTAGAACTGGTGTTAATATGGGAGGTTTATTCTAATTTGTCTCTGTTTAAATGAACATTCAGAAATAAGAGTTTCCATTTCACTGTAGCAGCACTGAAGAAGATGTTGTTGGAGTAAGAGAACATTTTCTGGTTCAAACTCTGCAGCCCCTTAGGCTGTAAAAAAACTAAAACAAACATTTGATGTATCAACAAATTCACTTTTTGTTCTGTCAATGGAGCAGCTCCAGGCTATGCATCAAATGAACAAACAGTGATATTTTTCTCTCTTGTTTATTTTCACGAAATTCACAGCAAACTGTCTTCAGGCGCAGGAAGAAGTTCATGTTGAGTGTTCAGGTTTAAAGCACCCACCCTGCAGACAGTGACTTCTAGATTCCTGAAGCCACAAGTGTTGCTGCCGTTTCTCCCCAGTGCGCCCTGGTTTTCAGAGGGTGGCGTGACAGTGATGGATAGCTGTAAGCTCGGTACCAATAAGAACCTCCAAGTGGTCGATTTGGGGCCCAGGGCTCCAGTGGATGGGCCCTCCAGGAGACCCACTCTAAATCAAATCCTCTGAGGCTGCCAGGCTACTATGACGCTTTCGCTGTGCCCCACGCCCATTCTCGACCACTGCCTCCAGCCAGCCTCACTTTTGTTCCCCCAAGAACAAGTTTTTCCTCCTTAATTAATTCAACAAAAAGTAATTAAACCTTTGCATTTTGCCGACATGCCTCGTCTGCCCCCACCCTCATGAGACACAAAGAAAAGGTAGGATGCAGAGAGGGGGCGCAAGAAATTAAGAACACTCAGTGCCAAATGACCGTCGGAAGCAAAACAATATTAGCCCCCTGAGTTAGTGGCCGGGACTCATAATAAAGGAATAACAAGAGCAGGCATAGTGCTGAGATGAATGCTCTGCGGTGGTAGTGCAGGTTGTATTGTTCGGTGGGGGGGTGGAGGCTGCTGAGGTGGACGGCCCCAGCCACAGAGCCCGCTCTTAATTTGCTGAGTGATGTAAGTCCCCAGGGGTGCGTGTTGTTTGGCCCTGAGGGGTAATAATGTACTTGGCAGCTTCCCTTCGTCTCCACTGCATTCAGCACTTTATGTGGAAATTTTAAAAAAGTACTGACAAACTGCTTTTAAAAGCTCATAATATATATTTTTCCTTTCATGGAGTCATGAAACTGTCTCCAGTCGTACAGTTCTGACCTGAGACAAAATTAACTTTTTCACCATACAGTCGTTATCCATAAATCTACCTTTGATGAATTGGTTGATTAAGGTGAAATAATACAGCAGCCTACTACTCTGATAATCAATAATTGTGTTGCAATAGTCTTTGGGTACCTTTGGATTGGGTCAAACAGAACAAACAATTTGATTATGTCACCTCATAACACTTTATTTAAAGTTGTAAGGCACTGAGATTTCCATTCATTTATAGTGACAACAGTATAAATTTAACATACAGATAATAGACCAGAAAAATAAATAGGTAAAATACTATTTTAAATGACCAAAGCTAAATCAGTTGCAGAGAAAAGCCTGCAAACAAGCTATGAAATTGAATAAATGTAATGGGCGTGTTGATCCTTGCATGTACAGATGCATTTCAATAAGTTAGAATATCATAGAATGGTTGATTTATGTCATCTCACAGAGAATGAAACATTTCATGTCTTCATTTATTTAACTTCTTCTAATTTTAATGATTATGGCTTACATTTAATGAAGACCTAACATTTGAATATTACAAAAGACCAATTTTAATATGGAAATGTTGGCTTCTGAAAAGTATGTCCATCTATATGACTCAATACTTGGTTGGGGCTACTTGACTTGAACTACTGGATATGGACTTTTCCATCATATTCTAATGTATTAATATGAACCTGTAAGTTGAAAATCATTCCACATCACAGGGGCACTAAAACAAAAGGCTGACTTCCCAAGTTCAGTCAGCACACGGGGGACTTTGAGAGTAAACCAGTTATTTGTTTGTGTCAAGAAGTGTCCATGATTCCAATCAAGTAGTCTTGTTAAGTAGGGAGGTACTTTTCCTTAAAGGTAATGGCCTTAAAGATAAATAGGTCCAATGTTTCTTTCGCCTGTTTGCCAGAGAAGACCAGCCCTCTTTATTATATAGGATAAAAGTGATGGGTGTTGTAGCCATCACCAGTAATACATCTAAGAGCAGAATGGTATACAGAGTCCAGAGGTCTAAGGGTTGAGGCAGCAGCACCTCTGTAGATCATATCCCCATAGCGCGGAAGTGACAGAATGTGCAGAAGGACTTGAAATTGACACATCTTATAACTCTGGGGGAATTCAAGTCAATTTTAAAAGACAGAGAAATAAGCTCAATTGGATCTTGTGATTGCACTGTGTAATCATGTAATCCAACTCGTGTTTTTCTTGTAGTGTGTGACTGTATTTTATTTGTGTCTTATGTGTTTGGCATAACCATTTTGCTTTTGTGCTGCCCTCTTGGCCTGGTCACTCTTGGAAGAGAGGTTTTAAATCTCAATAAGGTTTTTTTTACCGGGTTAAATAAAGGATATTGACAGAAAAAAACACAACCCTCTTCCTGCATATCAATGGAAAGCTGGTTTTGTTCCAGTATAAGAAGACCATTTTTGCCTCTGTTTAATGGCAAGGTTGTTAATATTTAAATGTAAATTTGTATTTCTGACATTTTAAAGATTAGACTATACATTGATTCATCAAGAAAGTAATCAGCAGATTGATCAAAAATGTAAATTATAGTTGCAGCCCTATATAGAACTACGACATATAATTGTTAATGTTTTGACTGAGAGACTTCTATCGGCAGAAAATTACATACTGTGTATTTAATTGCAGTATTTACATTGTGGCATTAGTACTTTTATACAGGTAAAGAACGTCATTCTTCCACCACTGCACAGGCTTTGTGTTTCCCAGCAGTCAGTGTGAGTTTGTCCCTACTAATCCACAGTATACATGTTTATGTTCTTCAGACCCCCTCTAGTAATTACCTCAGTTTCAATGGAGCACATGACCCATCAACACTTCGCTTGCATTCTCAGCATTTCAGCTCCATGTGTCTCACACCCGGCACGCACATTCACTGGGATCAGATGATTTACTGTTTAAATGCAAAGCTTTACATGAAATTAGGAATTTTTATTCTCGCTGTAGGTCATAAATGATTCATTGCCTGTGTACTGGGTGTGGTCTGGGGATGTCTTGATGGTTTGTCAAGTAAAGAGAAAAGTTGGTTAAGCCCATGTCTTTGAACTGTGATGTTGGGTCAGACAGCCAAGGCAGATATTTGCCCAGCAAATATTTTAATCCCCAACTAATCACTTGGTGAGTCCAGTGGGTGGAGGTTTGGGGGTTGGGGTGTGGGGTGTTATGAGGGGGGCTTCCGCGGTGGCCTGGCACATTCTTCCTGTCACTGACACGCCCTTTTTTCCAAGGGGATTGTGGGAAGAGTCAAACAGGGCGACCTCCGGAGTGAGCCGCTGGATGGCAGGAGGCGGTGACTCGGGCCCTGCAGAAAGGCCACGTGGGTGCACGCATGTGGCACCCACATGCATGCTGGCACTTCCAAAATCCACCTAAACTCCCCTGAACAAACAGCTGCAATCAATAAGAGATACGACTCCATTTGTCATTGATCGAAATGTGAAATCTGAGATATAAACCAACATTGTGAGTGTTCGTCTCTTTCATCTTCAGCATAAAGAATCTGCCCTCTAGAAGCCCCACTCTTTCTGCACTTTGGATTACATTTCCTTTGAGTGAAAATGCTGTGCATGCACCGCTCACTCTAAACATTTTTTCCACTGATGCAGAGGAACACACTCTCTCACGCTGTGGCACTCCAGATTCCTCAGCCGTTCGGTGACTCTTGGCATTTGCTTATTATCAGAATATTCTTAATCATAGTGGAGACAGTGCCAGTGGAGAGAGCGAGCCGAGAGAGACACGTCAAAACATCTTCAACCGTAAAGGACCAGACAGCAAGCGTGATGGGCAAATTAGTCAGAGGCGCTGCCTAAATGGATGGTGAGGGCACAGGGGGAGAGATAGGGAGTACGAGTGTGTGTGGAAATCAGCGAGGGAGCAGAAAACAGAAAGAGAGGAACCTTCTCCATTTCACCATTCAGCGGTGCCTCCTATTCCCGAAGCACTTCGCCAGATCACAACCCACTAACTGATAGAGAAATAAATTAAGGAAAGGCTGCTCAAAAAGATATGATTCTGAAGGAGATTTAAGGAGTGGAACTGATTGTGCATGTCTGATTCCTGCGCTTCAGAGTCCTCACCCGGGGGGCTTGGCTTTCAAAGCTGAGTGACTTGCACGGAGAAACACTCCATTAACAAAGTTCAGCTCTCCTCTGAGCCCCCCTCCTCTCCTCTCCTCCCTCCTCTCCCACCACAGAAGACCTCTCCCAGGCAGCACAGCTTTTTTTTTCTAATGATGTTTCAGGGTGCCGTTCCTTAATAAACAGGAAGAATGTACATAAGAGAGCAAACAGTTGACGGCGCGAGCTCCAGGCCTGGTTAGAGTCTGAAAGGATCATTCCAGTGAATTACAACTTGGGTTGTATTTGCTGGCCATTACTTATATCAGTTATGATAACATTGTATTCATCAAGTTAATGGCAGGGATCTAAGGATATTAATATCATCATAATATGGAGTTATTGGGGCAAGAAACACAAGCCACCGTATGATTAGACAGATTGGTAAAAAATGTGCAATTATTGGAATATGTGCCGATACTAACAAAAATCTGCATTTAAAAAGATCATAAATAGGTCCACAGCCATTCTTGGCCATTTTCCATGGTTTTCTGGATAATGATTTTGGTTATCATGAAGAAAACCATGGAAAATGGCTAGATATCAGCACTTAAATTAAATTTGTATGAGCTATTTTTGTTGTTATCATTATATTTGTCCAAACAAATGTACCTTTAGTTGTACCAGGCATTAAAATGAACAATAAAATGAAGAAAACAAGGATGGTCTAACAATGTTTACCATGACTGTAGATTTTAATTTGGGGAAAATTAGTAATGGATTGTTCATTGGTATCGGCAGATACTGTGAGCTGTGTAGTTAGAATCAGTGCTGGGAAAGAAAATGTCTTCACAGGTGCTGGTGGGTGGGTTTCATTACCTTTGGAAAAAGCCAGGCTTTTCTTTATGCTAAGCTAAGCTAACAGGCTGATGCTGTAGCTTCATCTTTAGCACACAAATATGTGTATGATATGTAAAATAGTGGTATTAATAAAGCAGAATGACTATAGCAAACATTAACAACAATTTTTTATTATTTTTACATTTATAAATCTGTCGAAGAGAAAGCAGATAAATAGAAGCAGTGATCCTGCAGAAAATAAATAAAAAACATCATTCAAATATTCAGTATCCATTCATACAGACAAGAGATATATCTTTATCTGAATGATCAGGATTTATGAGTTATTAATTATTAATTCATGATAATTCATGTACCCTCACCATAAAATGTTACCAGTTTGTGCAATATTATTATTACAAAAGAAATGGACCAAACTATGAAACAAGACTTAAGTTGAAATAAACTATAACAGCCCTTTAACTGCCTTTTGGGCTTTTTTTTAATGCTAAACAATTCATTTGCATGCGAGCAGTTTTACAGACTTGTGCGAAAGGGTTAACATGAGCTGGGGCAGTCTGAGAGAGACAGAGGCGCATTGAGCAGGCAGCATGGAGGAGAGCAGTAGCTTGGGTCCCGAGTCCCAGGATTAGAGTCATGGGACTAGGCAGAGGCAGGACCATTACCTCTGAGTGGAAAGCCTCAAACCCAGTGACTCCTTCTCAGATCAGATGGAGAGAAAGAGTCAGAAAAGAAGCAGAAGAGGGGTAGGAGGAGGGGGTCTGCGTCCGAGAAGTGCAGAGCAATTAAGTGTGGTGGGATGGGGAAGATGTGTTTTTATGATCAGAGGAGAGTCTCGTGATCACTTTGAAAGAGTGTGTTCATAATCTCTACGGAGGGGTTACTGTAGTGAGAGTGATTGTGGTAATGGAGGTCAATTTCTGGCTGCTGAGGAGCCTGAATGGGCCATCGCCACTAAACTTAATTTAACTTAGTCCTTCTGAATCCATCTGATACAGGTCCCTGAAAAACCTGCTCATAAATCCCTGTATTATTCCAGTGGGGCTGTTATCACCTAAATGTGTTGCAACTTTATCACTCAGCTCATGTCTACCACTGAGCTCTTGACCGTTAACCCCTTTAACTTGTCAATATGGCATTGGAAATATTTGAGTCTTCTTTTTTTTTTGCATGGGCGAGAAGAAGAAGAAGAGGGAGCTAGGTGAGTGTGGATAATTGAGCAGTCTGCAGGCATGGAGCCCAGAGATAAGTGAAAGAGTCAGAAATTGAGTGTGATGCTGAGGCGAGGGCCGGGCCCTTTATTTGATGGAGAAAAGAGGAAACGGGGAAAAAGGAGAGGAGGATGTCTCTGAGGAGGAGAGATAGACGGCAGCAGAGCGAGGGACTCAGAGACAGAGAAGGGGAAAGATATGGATGGCAGGCAGCAATTACTGAGACTGAGGCTCCATGTGAACACAGCCAAGTGTGTGTGTGTGTGTGTGACAGTATGTGAGGAAGAGAGAGGCACAGAGCGAGCGGGGGGAAGAGGAAGAGGGAGGATTGAGATCTCTGCCTGCCTGGGCCCCTGCTGACTCTCATACAGGCAGATCACAGGCTCATCATGTCAGCTCTGTTTGTGGAAATCCTCCCTCATCAAATGACAAATTTGCTACACGTTTACCTTTATCAGATCTGGGAAGAGAGGCAGAGGAGATGAGCGAGGGAAGAGGGCTGCATGTGTGTGTGTGTGTGTGTGTGTGTGTGTGTGTAAGTGCCTCTCTCTGTCGCCGCTACCGTCGAGGGGCCAATTACTTGCTCCTCCGAGAGCAACTCTGCCATCTCAGGCCTTTCATTCAGCCTCCCGCCCTCCTCCTCCTTGTCCTCGGAAACATCTGTCTCTGAATATGTAATGAGCGTGTCAAAGAGAGTACACCCACGTCCTGCACAAAGCTAATATTTGCTAACATCAAACCTGTCTGTTCTGCCTCTAGTGCCGTGTACGCCGCTGGAGCAGGATGCCACCGGTGCTGCTGGGAACCTCTCCCCCTCCTGCTGTGAGATTACCGGCCTTGTTACTGACACCATGCCTCGCTGCCCTCCTCCTCGTCCTCCTCTTGCCTCCCCTTTGGCTGTCCTTCTCTTATCACCCACACTTCTTCTTCTTCCATCTCCTCTATTAAGGTTTAATGAACTGGACTTGGGCCTCATCAGCCTTCTTGAATAAACATCAATATTGACTAAAGTTTTGGATGTCAGCTTACAGCACTATCTGGATTTTTATGGCTCATGGATGATGAGTACATTTAACCTGCCTTTACTTGCCTCTCCTCCTCTCCTCCAATGGAGAAATTGGAAGATTTGATTATATAAATAAGTTTTTGCACTTGTACAAATGGGAACATTTAAGGAATAATATTCTAAAATTAACTTTTTTTTCTGGCATGTTCTCCTCCAGTTATTTGTCTTATTTGCAGGGATAGAGCCAGATGTTGTAAAATAAAGGAAGATCCTTAGGGAGATTTTTTTCCATATACGGCAGCCATATGCACAATTTTTCAAGCTGTTTGAGAAAATAGAATGGCTAAAAATCTGGACACCATTTAGGAAAAAAATCATGATAGTCGCAAAGAAAAAAAAGACATCCTGTAGAGCCTACATCCTATTTTGTATCTAATTGTTCTCCAGCTGTCCTTCAGCTCATTGGTTCATTCTGAAACACAACAAATGTTAAGGATAGCTCATTTTCACTCCTGCCACTTAAAAAGAGGCAAAAAATTGTCTTGTGTTACTATTTTTATGGTACACAACATAGGTAGGGTAGGAATTTGGCATAAACAGCATTACTAATCTTGAAACCTATTTTTGTTATACTCTGCTGGAGTAGAGTTCACAGAATGAATGTTTAGCTGACAGATCTGCTCCATTTGAATCCATCCCATAATTAAAAAAAAACACCTTCCAGCATTCTTCACCATTGAAAGTATTCTGTACTGATACAGTGCAGGACTCACAATGGGCAGTTTAAAACAAACAAACAAAAAATTATGCAGCAGAATCAGAGATTTTTACATTTTTGAGGTACTTGTACGTTACCTGAGTATTTCCATTTTATGTAACTTTTTGCTTTTACTTTGACTATATTGTACTTTTTACTCCACTACATTTAGCTGACAGCTTTAGTTACTTTACAGTTTGAGATTTAACATAAAAACACGATCAATTTAAAGTGATTAGACTTTTTATTTTTATTTAATCTTATAACAGTATATTAAGTAATTAAATGAGCCCTGTCTTTACAAAATCAAAACACTGCTTGCATAAAAACATTAATACAAATAATAATATATTTAGAACATATAAAACAGTCTAAGTGGATCCATTCTACATAACCAGTACTTTTACTTTTGATACTTTAAGTACATTTTGATGCTGATACTTTAGTACTTTTACTTCAGTAAGTTTTGAATGCAGGGATTTTACTTGTAGTGGAGTAATTTCACAGCGTGGTATTAGTACTTTTACTGAAGTAAGGAAGCTGAATACTTCACTGCTGCTTATTACCCACAATGCAACTTGACTGCCAGAAGTTCAGTCCAAGATTTTCGTGTTCTGCTTGTAGCCGCGAATGTAGCGTGAAGCTGCTTAACCTCAAGCAGTAATAAGAATCCACAGAGTTCTAGTAAGTTAACTTCTTTCTAACTTAGAACAGTGTTCTTTTGACCTGTCTTTGGCTCAATCAAAGACCCCCCCCCCCCCCCCCCCCCCCCACACACACACACACACACATACAGTAGTACTCCCAAACACCTGTAAACAGACTTTGAAGTGTAAAATCAGTGGTTTCCCTTTGATAAAATGTCATATGAAACAACATTTTAAGCTGCAAAGAAAATAAAAAGTCTTCTGCCTCAAGTACTCCCGCCCAGGACTCCATCACCTCCTATTGATCCTAATGCAGATAACTCTATACATGCACCTATACATGAGGACACAAAGGTTTCTATCTACTTTCCCTAAAACCCTGATTTGTATTATTAACCATGGGTACATTGGTTGTCCTTCCCTGACTTTTAATTTGCTTTTGAGAAAAATTGGGAACCAATACTTCATGAGTGTGATGGGAGAGAATAAGGAGTCAGAGAGGAGACGCTTTGACAGGAGACACTCTCTCTACTGTCTCTGTCTCTACTGACTGATGAAGATTAAAGAGACAGAGACACAGAGAGAGGAAGATTATAGGAGAGCAGAGATTGACTGCTAGAGAGAGAGAGAGAGAGAGGAAGGGTGAAAAAGGGAGGGAGGTAGAGAGAATGGATGATAGCTGGCTATGAGAGAGAGAGAGAGAGAGAGAGAGAGAGTGAGGGAGAGCATTTGCATAATGTCCTCCACCACAGTAAGTCCCTGAGGCTAGCCATGCTGGATAACAGAGGACCAATACTCTTAATTCAATCTCTTTATTTTTCTAATACTTCAGAAATTAATAATTCGTCCCCATTCCACCCCCAGCCACCCCCTCTCGTCCGTAAACCACCGTGAGCGCCGAGCTGAGCTGCCTAAGTTTGTAACTTTAACCCAAGAAATTGATGTGAGCAGGCCTTGAGGCAGACCTGCTAATGAATGGATAGAGAGAGAAAGAAGAAAGTTAAAAGATGGTCTTTTATAAAGTAATTTAAGAAAATCCTGTTAGCTGGATCAAGTACAAGAGTATAATTTCTCAAAATGGGAAAAAGAGGAGCTTTCGCGCCTCTCCCGCACACTTAATAACAAAATTAAGGAGGTAAAAAGATAAAGAGAGGGAATCAATTAGGCCAGGCCTGGTAAACAGTGCTAAGAGGGTGGGATGGCCCATGGAGGTGGGATGATGGGTGCGATGCTCAAGTGCTCACACCCTGAGGCGCCATAATTCCACGCCACCTCCCACACTGACACCCTGGATGAGAACTGGGCTGGGTGAGGCCAGAGGGGGAGGAAACTCAGGACAGACAGGTACACACACACACACACACACACACACACACACACTCACTCTCTCTCTCTACCCATACACCTGCTATTGTTGTCGTGCTAGATTCATTTTTATTTTTAAGAGAGGAAAGTATTGCAAAAGAAAACACATTTATTTGGCAAAATTATTTCTCAAATTATTTTTACATGTGATACAGGTGCATCTAAATAAATTAGAATATCCTGGAAAAGTCCATTTCCAGTAGTTCAAGTCAAACAGCCCCGACCAAGTCTTGAGTGCATATAATGGACATACTTTTCAGAGGCCAACATTTCCATATTAAACATACTTTTTAAAATTGGTCTTTTGTAATTTTTTGAGACACTGAATTTCAGGTCTTCAATAAATGTAAGCCATAATCATTATAATTAGAAGAAATTATATAAATTAAGACATGAAATGTTTTATTCTGTGTGTAATGGATCTATATGATGTGTTATTTCCACTTTTTGAATTGAATTACTGACATAAATAAACTTTTCTATGATATTCTAATTTATTGAGATGCACCTGTACACTGAGGATAAATACGCCCATAACATTTTTTCAATTTCGGTTTTTAACTATGATCATTTTATTGTCGCGGTAATGGCACCATTACTAATTCTTGATGTGGTGACACTAAAAAAATAAAATTATAAAAATGTTTAAAAACATTTTTTATGTTAAATCTTGACGTGAAAAGTAACTAAAGCTGGCAGCTAAATTTATAGGAGTAAAAAATACAATATTTGCCTTTAAAATGTAGTTAAGTAGAAGAATAAGGTTACATAAATGGAAACACACAAGTTAAGTACACCTCCAAATTGTACTTAAGTACAGTACTTGAGTAAATGTACTTAATTACATTCCACAACTGACATTTGCAGTATTATTTTTTATTATTATTTTCTAATACTTCTGTTTTGCACTGAAGAGTCAAGAGTACATGTTTTGTATTTGGCAACTGTTGAGATTTGCACTTTGCACTACAATTTAGATTTATGGTTGAATTTTATTTTGTTGTACCATTTTTATTTATACAGACTCAAAAATAATTTAAAAATCACGTTTTGTATATATTTTTACAGTATTTAGTCATATTGTCAAGAATACTGTTATTGCAAAAACACCATCAAATATTGTGATATTATTTTAAGGCCATATCACCCAGCCCTATCCCATACTGAAACATGTACTATAATATGGGTTATTCCTGCTCTGCTGCAGCCTTCATTCACTAGAGTGCTGCTCTTTTTTCCTCAGGTTCATGATGACACGATCATTCCCCATGGCGGAGGCGTGGAGAGACACCCATCAAGTAGACAGCCTGTTAACCAGGTACTAAACACACTGGAGATAAGAGGAGATTATCAGACTGTTATTGTTCCAAAGGGGAGTCCTCTGTCATAGGGACCTGGCCAGGCTCAGTCAGTCAGAGAGGAAGGAATGGATGGATGATGCTACAGTATGTGCTGATTACTGAGAGGCTCCCTCACTATCTCTTCCTTCTGTTGTAAGCATAACCTTGGCAGTGTTGCCTTGGGGACTCAAAATCAGATAAATATAGATGAGGGATATTTGACATTTATTTTGAAAATGACACCATTGTTATTAGAATATTTTAGGTGTGCATGTCAATAGGTGCAAAGCAGAAGCTGTGTGTTAAATACAATCTTTTGTTTAATCATAAGAAGGTTTAACCCCTTGACATATTGTTTCCCCTGAAGCAGCTCTGTTAAAATCATCTGCGTGATAGTTTTTTTTTTTTTTTTACATACAAATCATTCAATCATCATTTTAACCTATATACCACTATAGATCTACAGAATATTTCGGTTATATATTATACACTGAATGAAATGTTCAAACCCATGACTTCACATTTTTATGGCTGCACCATTTCATGAAATGAAAATATTGTAGCTGTTTTGTGCATCATTTTATACACTTTTATGGTCAAACAATTGTAGAAATTTTGATTGTACAACACAAGTTTATAATATCCAACTACATTCTTTAGTTTAAATCATATTAAAAATATATTGTAAATTATATTTGTTTTTGTCATTATATGATGACCTCACATCTTGCTTCTAGAGCATGCATTACACATACAGAGACACAATTTGAATTCTTAATCAAAATATTTGGTCTAAAATAATGTAATATATTTTGTATAATTTTGGTAAAAGCATAATATTATAAAACGAAATTACAATTTATAGTATAATTACAATTTTGTTTTTTTCAGTATTGAATATAAAAAAGTGGTGTAATTTTGCATTTATATATTAACTCATAATTTTAAATGACTTTATGTGCTATAAAAAACTAGGCTGCGTGTTGTGAATCCAAAACAACATAAATTAACATGTTAAAAAATCTTAATATATTTGTATATTCAGTATTAGATTATGTCTTAGCATACAATTAATTTATCTTTCCTTATGCATCTCTAACTTTAATCTGTACCTTTACCTTACACTGAAATGTGACCCCTTTGACCTTTTATCCAGTGTTTCACTTGTGTTCCACTTCCTCAGTAGATAAAAGCGAGGATGAATGGTCTCTGTGGGCATACCAAACACTGAGCATTATTTGATTCAGACTCCCCTGGGTGTTATGACTGGGAAATAATTGTACGTATTTGTATTTGTTTCTTTTTCACTGTGGTGTGCTCTGGGTAATTCTTAATACCTTCTAGAGATTATACGGTAACTCCCAAACTCCCATGATTATAATTAAGCCTGACTTGGTTATAAAATGAGCAAATAGCAATTTAGTTTTGCATCGTGTGAGGGAGCATCTCTGTGTGTTCCTCCGTCGTCTCCATAAATCTTTACATTTCTGAATTTACTTGTGATTGTGCTTGAGAGTTTGAATATGCACATGCATTGTGTGTGTGACTGTGTGACAGAGGGAAGTGCTGCAGAGGAAAAGGCATATATATACGGGGATGTTTGGTTGGGCATGGAGACTGCTATCATCTTCCTTCTGGCAAAAAAGAAGAAGGAAGAAAAAAAAGCCACAAACATTCCCCCATCCATTCTCTTTCTCCTCCTTATTCTCTATCTTGCACTCACTCTGTTCAGCTTTCTCCCTCTCTCTTTCTGTATCACTTACAAAGGCAGCCGTTTCCTCCAAAATGAGGCCACGTACGGAAGGTATGCAAATGAAATCATTGCTCGTGGATTAGAATGGGACACCATATACCCTAAATCATGATTGTCAATCATGGCTGGGGATTAAGGGATATGGGCTCACAGACCTAAAAAAGCAACATTTCCCCCCTCAGGCAGATCCCCATTGTGAGGAGCTCTGAGGAAGAGAGGGCTCCACAGGGGAGGAGAGCAACACTGGAGCACTAGTGCCCCCTTCTGTCTGATGTTCAGCGCACCATTTCATCATCAAACAGCAGCCAGTCTGAACAGAAATAGAGGCTGGCACACACAAGCCTATTCATTTACATTCAATGTAGCCGCAGGCAAAAGCTTGATTAGACAAATGCACATGCTTTGGTGATGCAGTGTTTCATCTTCAGTGGAGGAGAGAGAGACCTCATTTGTTTCTCTGGCATGTGTGCAGGCTTGGTTCAACATCAGTGGGTTAGGAGGGCCATAGGCCTTACAAACAAACAGATGTTTGTTTGCCCTGTGAGTGAATGTGTTACGCACTGAAGTCCCTCAACCATCAGAATCAATTTGTTCTTTTTACTGCCACTGTGTGATTTTAATATGTCGTGTATACAGTATGCATTTGTATGTGGACTTGTACATGTGCCAATTTGTGCCAAGTGGGCGTTTGTTGTGTCATTTTAACCACGTATATTACATCAAGATAACAGATTCAATTTATATAGCTGCTGCTGCTTCTACAATAACTAAAATGATAGTCATACAAATGTATAATAATAAAGAACAGTGCACATGAATGATTGTAATTACAGCTTATTAAATGGGCTTAATATGTGGTAAATTAAGCTACTGCTACTTCATATTTCGGAAGCAGTGCAGCTCCTCACACAGAGACATGTTTAGTGGATTGTGTGTGCAGACCCTGGAGCCCTCAGCTAGAGTGCCAGTCTGTTCCTGTGGAGCAGTCAACCAGACAAACCCAGCCAAGAGAGAGCAAGGCACAGGCACCGGGCCAGGAAATAGCACTGGAAAACACTCCACTACGGCAGAGAATTAATAGTGTTCTTATAGCAGAGAAGGCATGGGGAAGTGTGGAAAAAAAGAGGCAAGCACAATAGGTTAGCATCATCAAAACGACGCTTATGTATGATTGCAGGAATCAAGGGAGAGATTCATTAAGCCCCATCAGACTAGACCTTGATAATGAGAAAAGTGAGCAAAGGAGGAGAGTTGGCAGCGTTTGCATCCTGCACAGTGCAGCTCCCGGCTGCCCAAGACTGAAGGTGGCGCGGCACCTGTGCCATTTTGGCCCCGGCATCGTATGGGCAGGAGGTCAAGGCCAGGGCAACATCTGCATCACATCAGAGGGCCTGGCTGTGTGCCCACATCATGAAAAGTGTCTCACAGAGAAATCCTAAAGAATAGATTTGAAAAGGACAAAGTGCTTTCTATGGGTACCCAGTTTATACTTACCTGCACTGTATTATTGTCATTATTTATACTCTGATGTTTCAGTGACAGTTGATACTGATCACATCTGTTGCATGATTTATGAAAGCCACATTTTATTATGTCTGAAAATCGTAAGAGCCAATGACACTTACCTGTAAGTGTTCTGTATGAGGGCAACACACTCTGCAGTGTGTCTCGTCACAATTACCTGACTAATTTTAACAGGGGGATCCTTAATACCGTCCCTGTCTGTCTGTGTGCTGCAGCTAGACCACCTGAGTCATCTTTCCGATGGCAGGGTAAAATAAACCACCGAAATTGATACGAGCCGCCAGCACACTAAAGAGCAAATCATTATGCATCATTAGGTGAAGATTTAGTTTAAACGTGTTTAGCAGGAATTAAGCAAAGCTGTTGTTGACATGGATTGACTGCTGTAATGCTTTATTGTCAGTGCTCCAGGAGGCAGAGGGAGGGCCGGCCTAGTTGGGGTAGCAGCAATGTGCCGAAAGCGAGGATTTATGGGATGTTGGAGGACTAGCCGGGTGTGCAGAAAGAGTGGAAAGACAGGAAAGTATGGTTGATGATTTGGCAGAGGAGACAAAGGGAAGGAGATGCATGAAAAAGGGGGGAACAAATGAGGGTATCTGTGGTCAGTGGAAAAGAGGATTCAGTTGTAGCATTTTTGAAATTTGAATATTGATGTGTAAGAGCAGATGAGAAGGTCCTATTTAAATCTAAAAATCTGATGATTTATGTGACACTTTGGTCAAAACAATTGGTTTGGGACCTGATTGTAGTTTTATTTTCTTCTCATAAAACTTTCCTTAAAAATTTACTGGAGTAACTTTAATATCCACCAGTTTAAAAACAGGTGGATAGGAGTCACCGTGATATGAGGATGGTTTTAACAGCATATTCAAGCCGAGCCATGACTACAGGAAACACACTAAAGGTGCTTATTGAGTGATATTGTCACTATAGAAGGATGTGGATGAGTAAAAATCCTGCAGCATAAAAAAAGGCTCAACAAGAAGTATAATTAAAGGTGGAACATGAAAACTTGTCTGTGGTCAGTTCAGCCACAGATAAATTTCTCTCTCCTGTCCTGACGCCCCTGTGTTTGTATGTGTTGGCGTCTTTATGTGTCTGAATGTGTATGCGAGAGCTGCTCAAACCGACGAGTAAGAGAGGACAGTCTTATCCAGCTCTCCAGTGTTGACAGTATTACTAATCCCCTCCACCTGCTCAAACACCCACCCCAAAAAACACATCCCTCCCCCTCTTCCATGTGCCTGTGCTGGGAGTCCCTGGGGCCAGGCTGCGCCTCTGCCTTCGTCTCCACACCAGTTATCGTCCCTGGCCCGGCTCCGCTCCCCCAACCCCTTCCTGCGCCACGCACATTAATCGCCGCAAAAACAAATAGTTTTCAAATGTTTGGAAAAGACCCACTGTTTGCATCAGGGCCTAACAAAATAATTTTTACAAGCTATCCAGTTGTGATTAGGGCTGAGAGAATTGAATTTATGTGGCATTGATAATATTAATATTAGCCTAATTAATTATGTTGTTTGAACTTGCACAGCACTGTGTGTACCTTCTACACAACACTAACCAGCCGGAGCTGGAACTGAGCTCTCAGGCGTCTCTATCTCCCCGGCTCTCCCCCAGTCCATGACTACTGCACACAATTCATCAACTCGTAGATATCTAATCCCCTCTGGCTCTGCTCACTTCCTGAAGTCGAAGAAAGAACTTTACTCTGGTGGCAAGAATTCCCATGAATACTTGATGACTTCTATAGAAAGGAAGACCGTTTCATCTCACTTTGAAAGTGACATTCGCGGAGAGAACTGGCCAAACTTTCTATTCACAGCTCCAGATTTATTAAGGATGTTCAGAAGAGGGACAATAATAAAATGCAACATCTTTTTAATGAGTCACTAATTAAGGTAAACAGCAGTACAGAGGGAGCAGCTTTGCGAATGAGACAGTTTCAGGCATCAGGGACATGATCTGCCATCTTTCTTTAAGTGCAGAAGACAGTGACTGAGACCAAATAAGCCCTGTGTGAAGAGGTCCCCTCTGGTTTGTTTCCTTAATCAGCTGAGGTCAACATTTCAGTGTTTCCTGACCCAGAAACACTGCAGATCCAGCCAACAATGTCTTTGGACTGTGTGCGATGCTGGATGAGCAAGTGTTGATCTGTGCAATTACAGTGACACATATTCACTGACCCATCACACCAGTCATCTTAGCCTAAGAAGGGACCACCCAAACCTCCAGAGAGGTTCTCAGACCTGTTAATAGTTCAGATCACACTTCTCTGTGATGGCCTCTTCACCTCTACTTTGTGGCCAGAGGTCAAAGGCTACAGAGGTGGTCATGTGTCTCTCTTAGCCAGACAGAGCTCTATATTTCATGCTTGGTGTGGCTGTCTGTGTCAGATCCCCTACACTTCATTAGAAAGGGTAGCGGTTCTTAATACACAGTGCTACTGCAGGCCTGATCCCCCTTTCCAGCAGCTTTAGGGTCTATTCCTGTGCATAATTGCAGCCGCAGAATTTATATATTTGGCACAATCAAAGAAAAGTTTCTTTTTACATAAGCACAGGAATCAATGCTGTCCATTTACTTATAATATGTCAGGAATCTTAGCCATGTGGATTGGTGGTGGATTAGTATTTAAAAACACACAAAATCTTAAGTCAATAGACATTTAAATTTTTTCAGCTCTGAGAGATAAACAATGAGAAAAAAAAAGGTAAAATGCACATTTGCCACATTCAAGGAGCAGCAGTCTCCATGATGTACAAAGCAACCCCAGTAAAGTCAGTATGCCGGGGCCGGGCTGATGCATTCTCTGAAGCAGGGGGCTGGGTATCTCCAAGGTGCATCGTCTCATCAAAGCATGGGTTTGGACGGAGGGCAGCGAGGTGTTCCATCAGTCATTAACTGAAGTGTCGGCCCAGTCTGGCTGAACGGTAGTCCACTCTGAGCTGGACGAAGGCGTGCAGGAGGTTTCGGTCCAGATTGGTGAGCTGCTCACCTGAACAGACCTGCTTTAGGTTGTCAGGGGCAACGACCAAGAGGTTACAGAGGGCGTGGAGTGTGTCGAAGAGCTGCAGAACCAGTGGGACCTGGAGAACAGACGGACACACAAACGGTTATAACTTGCTGATCCCTGCATACATCAAGGCTGTCATAACAAATGCTCTTAATAAGAAATCACAGGTTTTGTTACCTTTTGTGACTTGCAGCATTTGTAGCCATTTTTGCAAGAAAAATTACTTTAACAACTAATCCAATATCATTCTGTATAATTTTAATATAAAATAATGACCTTTTAACAGTTGCTGGACAGTAGTTGGACCCTGACACTTACATTTTATAGAGACTAATCATTCTAAATTATTGTTAATCTAATGAAAATAACTGAATTGCAGCCCATCAAGTGAATTTTATTAGATATTTTTGACCAGAACTCCTCAGCAACTCAAATTAATCTTCAGGTTCACAGCTTTCACATGGTGTCACTTCTATGTGGCATTAATTGTTGACCTGCTATCTCCCCCTAAACATCCACTGCCCACAACCACCAATATAATAATAATAATAAAATAAAAAGACCTTTGAATGGTAAGAGGTTAATCTAATGAAAATAACGGTATTTCAGCCCTTTTTATATGTACTGAATGCTTAAAATGAACCACTGATTAAAACATTCACCTGAATCGACCTAACCACTTTATGTAATATCAAACATCCCTCATCCCTCAGTTTTTTGTAGGAAGAGCCATGTTTGCCCTGTGACCAGTGCATCCTGGACCTATGCCCCCTCGCTCACCCTGAAATCCTTGGCGCATCGTCGGTATTCAGCCACGTCGCAGATGGCCAGCATGCCTCCCATCGAGCTGTAGCTGTACTGCTGTAGGTGCTCATGGATGAGCCGGTGGAAACGAACGCCCAACTCCGTCAGCACTGTGTCCACATTTTTCCCATCCATGGACTTCCGCACGTGCTCCACCTGCCGACTGACGTAGGTGCATACCTTGGAGCAGGCCTGCAGGGTGAGGAGACACACAGGGACACATGGAAAACAAGGCAAGGCAATTCAAACACGCTCGATGTTTATTCTAAACACAACAAAGACAGATGTGATTTGCAAGTTGTTTTGCATGTGATGTCAGTGGTGGAAGCTGAAGCCTCATCTCTCTTACTGTAGTGTACTGGATCATGACGTTGTTCTCGTCCTCAGGCCTAAAATCAGTCTTCTTCTGCTCTGTTGCCAAGATGTGCTTCATTTGCCCCACCATGCAGTTTATAGTTCTGTGTGTCATAGAAAAACACATCACAAGCTGTTAAAGATAATTCATTTTTCTGTTATGCGTTTGTAAGAGTGATTCATAATCATACTGACCTGTCGATTCCTGTGTCCAGTTTCACTTCCATCTGTTCAATCACCTCTTTTTTCTTGTGCAGGCACTCTGCCAACTTTGGAGATGAGCTGAAGACAGAGATTTGTAAAAGGTTCACATCTGAGGTCTCATTTTAATCTCAAAAGTAAGTGTTGACAAGAGGAAATGGCAATAGAATATTGGAATACTGTGAGATGTATATAATTTTAATCTTTGACCCAGAACTGACCTTATTAGAGGCATGAGCTGGTCATTAAACTGCTTGTCAAACAGGTGGAAGATAGAGTTCGCCTGTTGAACCACGTCCAGGAAGTACAGGTTGGCGTTCCTGGCATCTGATGAGGGAATGGCTGTCCATCAAAGAGAGAGGAAAAGTCCAGAGTGAACCACAAGGTAGGTGAAAGAATAAATCAGTGTTTTTCTGCTCTGTGAATCCTACTGTTGCCTGCTCTCTATGGGCTGAAAACACAGAAATGCAACGTAAAACACATTCACAGCAATGTTCTGCTTCAGCATCAGACAGTGGAGAGAAAGCAATCAAACTATGGGGACAGCAGTGTTGCATTTCTATGATGAAGAATATATCTTACAAACTGAGCAGTGGGAGATGAATAAACATGTTTAGTTCCACTGTGGCTGCCTGAAAACGATAAGCTGCCTCCTGTTTACAGCCACATATAGAATGAAAAGAAATGCCACAAAGGCACAACCTGCTGCAGATCAAGGTAAATATTTCTTTTTCTGGTAACTTTTTGCTTCCTTTTTTCTTTTAGTATCTGTAGTGGGCTAAGTTTTAAAGCTAGAGAAGAGGAGATACTGGTATTGCCATCTTGTTGGGAAGGAGGTAATGCTCTAAAATGATGGTCATGTTTAGGGAGGGAAAAAACTGGCATTGTTATTGTGGGGTCCCTTGACCTCTGACCTCAAGACATCTTAATGAAAATGGGTTTATGGGCACCCACATGTCTCCCCTTTACAGACATGTACACTTTATACAAATTCAAATCGGGCATTGTATTTGAATATTTCTGCATAGTCCCTAAATAGTCTTGAAAATGCATAAACTGGGTATGACTGGAAAGCTTGATGCAATGAGCCCAATTCTTTTCACGTGTGGTGATGTTAGTCACAATATACTAGTTAATGTAACACATGATAACATGATTATGGCATCACTGAACTGGGAGCATGGAGCTGACTAGTGATATCCACTAATCTGTCAGCTGTGGGATTGACGTAAACTGATCCTTAGATACTGGATTCTTTGAGAGATGCAGGTCACAGATTTGGGACACAGCTACAGCGATCATCAACACACACAGCAAGTACAGATAAATGTTATAGTGAGATGAATTAGATGTACCTGACAGGCCAATCTCTAGGGCGTAGTCGATGTGCTCCACACACAGATGGTCAACTAGCAGCAGGAAGATTGAGAAGGCATTCTTGGGAAGGTCTGAAGGATCTGAAAGCTGTGTTACCACAAACAGAAAGAAAAGGAACCATTTAACTCTTTTAGCCTAGCAGGATTTATTTTTTTCTATAACTGCTTTTCCCAGAGGAAAAAACCTTCTTTGAGAAGTCTCACCCTGTGGCATCTCTCAAAGGCATGACGTGTCTCCTGCAGCAGGTTGACAACAAGCTCTGGGGACAGGAAGGTCTCCCCATGGGTGTCAATCATAGGGCCAAGAGGGAGGTTGGTGCGCTGTCTGATCCGCTCCTTCAGTTCTTGGATACTGTAGAAAGACACAGATGGTGATTATCTTGTTTCGCCATTATTTACTTATCCTTTATTAAAACTTATTCAAATGATTAATCCTCTGACCTGCCGGTGCCAATTGGACGTTTCTGGTGATTCTTGGAGTCGTAGTAGCGCTGCAGGATCATGGCACCTCGAGTGCGAAGGTATTCCCTCTCCATGTCGATGTAGCTTTCCAGGTATGAGGAGAAGATGCTCTTTATCAGCTTGGACAGGAAGGTGTGCTTGTCTGAGCCCAGGTTGAACTCCGTCAGCTTGGTGGCCAAACCTGTGGTCCTGGAAAACATGTCAAAGAAAGTGTGTAAAAAAACTATAAGCATTAAGATTACAGTGCAGACAGATTGTGAATCGAAACACATGTCAGTTAAATACCTGGTGTAAAGGTCATAGAGGTTCTTGAGGTACTGTTCTACATCAGAGTGTCGAGTCTCATCCAGTTTTTCCCGAACGTGGGCCTGTAGACACAAAGCTATTGAATATAACATGACAAATAAGGCATGTCTGAATAAGACTAAAAGAAAGTGACAGGAATTTACCTGCAATTTGTTTTCAAAGATGTTCTGGATGAGTTTGGCCATAACTGTCTCTGGGCTGCTGAAGACTTCGCCCACCTGCTTGTTGACCCTCTGGCAGAGGACTGCAGTGTCCTCGAACACATCATTCCTCAGGTAGGCCCCCTAGGGAGACAAACAAAGGGTTAACCAGGAATATTAGGATATAACTGGCCAATAAAAAGTGGAATACTGTGTATAAGAGAAACTTTAACTCACTTCCTGACACTGCTTGATATAGACGTCCACACAGTGTGCATAGCCCTGAAACATAAAGAGAAAAAGTTACTTTTCTGCAAGATTACATCACTGAAGTGCAGAAACTGTTAGAACAGTAAATCATGTATGAAGCAGGTGACTATCCCACTTATCACATTCAACACTAAAGACTGATGGTTGGGTTAAATGTAGACTAAAAAACAAATGTAGACATCAAATACGATTCCTCAAGGTTACCTTGAAATGTAATAGAACCGCTGCCACCTCCCGCATACGTCCAATCTCACCCCTGCGCTGGGCAGCTGTGAACTCCTGGATTAACTGCCGCTCCAGATCATGGTACTTACCTAGGTACAAAACGCAAACAAACACATAGAAAATAATATTAACGTTGTAGCCAACTTGTACTGTATTTGTAATGGGGACCTGATGAGTTTTTCACAAACTTACTCGCAATTTTTGCCTTGACATCTGCAAATCTGTTAGAGGAAAAGAGAATTAATCTCCAAGGAGCCAATTACAAATGATATCCCACTATACATTTTAAAAAGGAAATGTGTGTTTAATTTCTAGAAACATATGATGCTGAATTAAAAGCTTCAATACTCGATATGTCCTACTTTGCGCTTACACTGTGAGGAATAGTCTACATCACTAATACACCACCTTCCTCTTGTTTGACAGTGCTCTTGTCTAAAGCTGCCTCCAGGATGCCTGACTCACCTGTCGAATGGCAGCTCCTGGGCAATGAGATGCAGCTTCTGAATTATATCAGCTGCCTCCTTAATCTGAAGGAGAGAGAGAGAGAGAATGAGTGTGTGTGTGAGAGAGAGAGAGTCAGGTGAGGCAAAAAGAGAGAGAGACCACGACAGGACCATGAGAGGTGGACGTCCAGACAGAAAGCTGGCAGGCCGCCGACGGCGTCTCCACTTGGGGGATCATCATTTTAGAGCCGCCCTCCTCCACCTCCCCATGTTGAACAGGGAGCTGATAACAGACAGGCTGCGCTCACCTGGGCATCGGCAGCAGCAACAGCAGCAGTCCTGACTTAGCAGCACATCCAACTCTATATTGGCATGCCTTTTTTGAATGGGCTGTAATCCCACAGGAGTCTAAATCGCCTTCAATAATCTGTGCGGCCAGGGATATCTGTCTTAAAAAAAGGGGGCCCTGTCGAGAACCCCCCCCCTCCCCCCGCCCCTCCTGACATACACACTGGCTGAAAAAGCCCCAGACCTACGAAAGGCCCGCCGTCCGCAACTCCTCTGTTCCCGCAGATGCCTGCCTCAGCTAACATCATTACTCTGCTCCCGTGAGGAGGATCCAGCCTTTCTGCTCGGCGAAGGTTTTCTAAGTATCTGTCCCCCAGCTAAGATTAGCTAAATCCCATGTAAGTAATGTAGCCGTCTCCCTGCAGTCAGGGTTTAGCAGCACTTGTCTCCACGCTGGCGGCCCAGCCCTCCCTTTCAGAAGGATTAGCAAAGCCATCCCCCTTCAGCTATTCACTTGCAGCTTTCCTCTTTCCCCCTCGTCTGGAGGTATGCTCAGGAAAAGGAATCTGGCCAGATATTTCTGCATGCCTCTCCGGAAAACTAGCTCCATCTCCAGCTCTCGTCTCTGGGATTGACCCCCAGACTCGCTGTTCTGCATCCACTAATGATGTCGCTACTGACAGGAATTAATCTAAAGCATCCCAATCTCTACTGTCGCTGAGAAAACTGCAAATTCAAACTTTCGGGGGTCACTTGTTTAACGTCAACATGGTCCCTGTGTAGGCAGGAACTAAGTAAAAGTGTGCATCTCATCTTCCTGCATGCATGTTATCACCGCCCTTACATGCACCATAATGCCACAAGCTCTTTGCTGCCGTAATGTGACACAAAGCCGAGGACCAACCAAATTCTCGCTCGCAGACAACCTTCTGTAAATGCAATTAGGGTTGACATGAGCATGTTGACATCCATGCTAGTCAATCAGCCAGCTATTGTCAGACAGCAAATGACAGTTTATTAATCCAAATTAGCCGAGGGATCCAACTAAAGGGATAAACTTGACAAATTAATATGGATGGTTTACCTCATAATCCTGTTCATTCTCACCTCCAGCAGCGTCACAGTGGGGGTCCTCGTCAATGGTCACACACACACACACACACACACCTCCACTGAAGTGAATAGAAGGAACATATGCGAAACACTCACCTTGTCTGGGTTATTGAAGACATCACTGCGTAGGTCTCCATCCAAGAACTCGTTGAAGTAGGTCATCAGACGCTGAGCTTCCACGGCCCTCTGGCGAGGTGTATTCACCCCCTCCAGCTGGTCGCCAAGGTGACAAACCTTGGTTGCCACATAGCTGATATGCTCATCGAGCTCCTGGAAATGCTGAAAGGCCACCTGAATTCACAGAGAGCAGAGGGAAGAAAAGATACAATTATTCAGTAATGTTATGAAGAAAAAGCTCACAGACGTTCAGGTAGAAGTGATTGGCTGCTTGGTTGTTCACACACCTGGTTGCTTCTCTGCAAGTCATGCACTTTGTGGGCAAATTCCTTGGCCTCGCGATGACACTGATGCTCAAGCTTCTCCACCCGACGCTGTATCTTCTCATCCAACTGCTTCAGCTCTTCTATGTGGTTCTCAAATTCCTCCAACAGCCTGTCACAGAGGAAAGGAAGAATGTAGATCCAGAACTTCACAAATCAACATACACGACAGGTAAAACACAAAAAATGCTTTTACTCTGGAGGAGTAATTGAGCACCACAAGGTTAAATCTGTCCCACTGACCTCACAGCTATAGTTAGTTAGTTACAGAATAGTGCCGGAGGCTTAATTCCTGGGTCCCCAGACTTAAGAAGCTCTGAAAACTAGCAACTTCGTCAGCTGCATTTTAAGTGCCATCAGGACTGCAGAGCAAATGTTCTAAGTCAGCACCACATTTCACAGAGTAGGAAACATCCCAAAATGATGAGTGTATAATCTCTTGACTAATTCCTTCAGCACTGGCTACAGCTTAAAGACATCTCCCATCCCTTCCCAATAGACACTCATTCCCTGGCTGGTGACTCACAGTATGGTGGCCTCCACAGATATGTTGTCTCTGACTCTTTGCTAAGAGCTTCCGAGGAGGTGGTGGCAACAGTTTTGTGGAGGAAGTAGATAAGGCAGGATGGATCCACACAGTTAAACTGTTATGGCATTTTTGCTTACCAGAAAAAACTCTGTCCCCAAGTGTAAACACGACAACAAGCAGTGAAAATACCAAGTAATAAATCTTAAACATAGATATTTCCTGCTTTTCTCCAACTCACCCATCAAAATACACTTAATTAGCATAGAAGGCCAAGATGAGCTTTAGTAAGTTCAGGAGGAGGACTACCTCCAATTTTTACTGAGTGGATGCAACAATTGCAATCAAAGAAATCTTAATTTATATTATAAGACTTTCAACTTAAAACATATGTAATTATTTTTAAGTATAATGTTTGAGTACCACAAGGTTAAAGATCATAGTGTAATGTTTGTTAGCATGGCTTAAGCTGATAGAGGGAAAACATCTTAAAGTCAACATCTTATTAACTTTTGTTACTGTTTGAAAGAATGTGGCATAAATTACATTGTGGAATAGTCCATAGAGACATTACTAAGTTAAACTAAGATAGTTTATCATTATAGAGATGGTCAACTATGTGGAGACAGCCCATTTCTTATTTATAACACTATATTATTTGCAAAAGAAAACATTTAGTAACCCTGCTAAATGTACATTTAAGTGAATAAAGCTCAATGGATGGGGGTGCATAAAATATGGCATGTTATAAAATTTTGATTGTTTAAAAATACTTGTTTTTATATTAATACGAGGCAGCATGAGTGTGTTTAAGAAATAACTATAGGTACACAACAATATTGTCACCTAAATTGAAGTTAAAACCTGGAGTATGATATTCTACTGAGTTACTAACTCGTGTTTCAGGAGAAAAAAGATGTGTAAAGTAAATGTGAATGACAAAGTGCAACAGTACCTTTTGGGGTCAAATGCTTCAGCTCCTCCTTTGGAGCCTCCTCCAGGTGTCCTCCATGCCAACCTTTCGATGTACTCATCTGCATCAAAAGGCTCCTGTTGGGGGAGAGGAAGAGATGAGTGCACTCATGAAAACACACCACAACAACAAGAGCTACTAACCTGAAAAACACACAAGCATAGACTTAACCTACTGCAGGAACATCGTTACATCCTGTTAGGACGTTTTACAGCATCTGTCTTGATTTTACTGCACACTAACAGCCATAACATTACCGTTACCCCCGAATAACTCCTATTAACTACATTAATAATCTGTGTTTTCTGGCTTATGGCAGCTGTGTGGGTCATTATTTATCATGTACACTTACTCTGGATGAGAGTCAGAACCGTTAAGCTACCGTTAATGATGATTAGCAACCTAGCTATCCTGACGGCTAACACAGCTCTCAGCAGTCATTTTACCTCGAAGAGCTGAGCTGTTGTCGCCATGGTCAAGATGCGGCTGGTGGGCTGGTGAATACAGTTCAGAGGAAGGAGCTCAGAGTCGGCAACACCGCCGACTTCCACATGGATTTGCTGATTTCGTACAGTTTTGCCCTTTGTTGACAGCTAGCTGGTTAGCAGCCCAGCTTCCTGTATGGGTGGAGGAGAAGGGTGGGAATAACGGCTGCTGAGTGCGCAGGCGCGAAGGTCGTGTGATTGGTGGCTGTTGTCACATGAAACAGCAGCAGGAAGCGAGTTGCTGTTAGCTGAATTTCATAGCTGCACGATAAGATGCGAATATTAATATTAAAGTCACAGAATTGCCTGTAAATTGAAGACGTCCCAAATGAGTCTGCGCGCTCTGTGGGTTATTTCTCACGAGAAGGGAGAAAATGTGTCAATACGCTTTGCGAGGTATGTATTTATTTATTATATCCCACTTCCCCTTTCATAATGCTGTAGATGACACAAGTAGTGCTCTAATGTCGTAAACTCTCTGCTGTCACGTTGCTTGCAGCTTGCTATGTCTTCTCATGTCTTGTGTCTCCGCCCACAGGAGGTTTGCTACTGTGGAGCACCGTGCAAAGATCCTGGCAGCCTCCACATATGTAGCAGTCCCAGAAGACAACACTGTGCTGCAGCTCCTGCTCACTGAGTTGGGGCTCTCATACTCAGATAAGCCTTATGTAGCTCTCAGAGATGATTGCCTTTATCGTGAGCGATCACCGGCCCTGGAGCTGCGTGTGGACGCTCCTAGAAAGGGAACACTTTGGCCAGTGTTGGCCATCTCACAGGGGCCTCTTACCCTAGCTTGCCTTCCTTTAGTGGATGCCCCTGCAGAGCCACGACCACCCCTTTCCAGCCTGCTGTCTGTCTCTCAGGGCCTCACACTCTTGGCAGGTCTGCAGAGTTTCCTCCTCGGCTCTGGGGGTAAGCCTGATAGCGAGGGGCTGGCCTCCCGCCTGGCGATGCTGCCCTCTGTTTTCTTGCAGGTTTGTCCACTTGGCACACCCCTGGATGTGCCACAACTAGGGCCACCTGCTACACCCACGGTGCCCACTCCTGCTGGGAACCAGAAGCAGCCAGCTTGGAAGACAGGGCTCCACCGCGGTCGAGCTGTGGTTAACGTGGCGTTGATAGAAACAGTGCGCTCCATGCAGTATGGTAACCAGAGCAGACAGGACCTGTGGGATGTTTATGGCACTGTGACATGCAAAGTAAGAACACAGTGTAAAGAAACCAAACTAATGTTATAACTTTCCCATTTCTTTTGCTTTATTCTTATTTTTTATGCTTCTGTCAACAGTGTGAAGTGGAAGGAGTGCTCCCAAATGTGACTGTGACCCTCACACTGCCACCAAATGGTTCTCCACTGCAGGACATCCTGGTCCATCCGTGCGTCTCCTCACTGGATTCCAGTATTCTGACTGCCAGTAGCGTGGATAACTATGACGGCTCAGCTTTCTCCGGGCCGTATAAGTTCCCCTTCTCTCCTCCTGTGGAGCCTTTTAGACTATGCAGCTATACATCTCAGGTATAACACATAAATACTAACATAGTTGTCATCACACATATTCGTGTTAATGTCATAGGTGATTCCTGCAATGTTTCATCAGGTCCCTGTGCCCCCTATCCTCGGTTCGTATCAACTGAGGGAAGAAGAGCACCAGCTGCATGTGTCAGTAACCCTCAAACTTCACGAGAGTGTCAAGAACAGTTTTGAGTACTGTGAAGCACACCTGCCATTTTTTAACAGGTATGCAAAACAAGAAACCCTTTAGACCTGAGTACCTACCACTGTTTGCTTCCTTTAGAGAAAATAAGTTTAATGCTTCACATGCCATCTTTAAGGGAGAATTCTGGTCAAAAATCTTTAATAACAGTTTAGTTTTTAGTGTTTACAAGATGAAGAAATGTGTTAAATGAACTTGAAAACTAAATACATGAACTTCTATACACCGCCATTCATTAGCCTGAGCCTGAGAGTAATAAATGATAGATATAGAAGTTGGATAATTAACAAATCTAATTAAAAGTAGGTTAAAAAGATTTTTATTAAGTACTGATTCTCATATTCCCTAGCAATGCAGGCAAAATTAATTCCAGCTGGCAATCAAATAGAAGTATCAACGAGATAATTAGTTTTTTAAAAACTGTTGAATTTCAATTAACATTAGAAACACCAGTTATTACACTAGTGACATTATTATTGATTTTATCTGTTGCTGAAAACATTTTCTTCCATAATTCATAACTTTTTAATGGTCTCTTAAATGTGCCTGTGTAATGGAGATGCACTGCATAGTTGATTAATCGATTAATCAATCGACAGAAAAATAATTGCCAACTATTTTGATAATCACTTAAAGTAATTTTTTAAGCAAAAATGGCAGAAAGTGCTGTTTTAAGCCTCTTAGATATGACGTTTTCCTGCTTTTCTCTATTTTATATGGCATTAAACTGAATATGCTTGGGTTTTGACTGACAAAACAAATATTTCAATACTCTGGGATTTTTTCTCGACTAATTGATTAATCATTAAATCGAGAAAATTAATCTATATATAAATGGATAATTAAAATAATCATTAATTGGAGCCCTTCTCTGTAATGTGGAACAGAGCCGTCCTGCATCCTCAGTTTTCATTGAAATCCTGCATTGGTCTCATTACAGTGTGCTCATCTACGCTTAAAAAGTCCTCCAGTCCTCCAACAGCCAACAAACACCCCCAGTAAACTAAGTTAACCTAATAGCCCCATGTACAAGTCCATCATGTGCAGCCATGATAAAATACTCCTCACACAATTTGCAGAAACGTCCCAGAGATGTTGCATTAAAATATTTTATTATTTTATTTTTAACCATTCTGCTATCCAGTTCTTACATCAAATACACTTAGAGTATATTGTCCCTGTGGGTTTTCTTGTAAAGCAGAGAGGATAGAACTCCTCATTTTAGAAATCCAGATAAACAGTAGAGGTGGGGGAAAAAAATGATACAGCATAGTATCGCGATATTTTGCGTGGCAACATAAGTATCGATATTTAGCATTCGGATGGCCGTCAGTATTTTAGCCGTTTTTTAGAAATATACTGGTTTCATATGAAACTAGAAGATCTCAGGAATCTATAGGCACCATGAGCATCAGGATATATTTTTGTGCAGTTGTAGAAATAACGCTGCAAAGTTTGGCTTTTTTTATGTTTCATTAAAAAAAAAAGTATTAGGAGCAGTGAAGCTTAAAGTCGAGAAAAGTTTGATAATATGCTGCAGTTGTTGTCGTCCATACATGTTTGATATCAGTTCAGTTCAGTTTGACTGAATACTTTGTTGGTCAGTCTGTGGGTTTGACTCATTGTGGAGAAATAAAAAGACTGAAATGAGATGAATAGATTGAGAATTTTTTCTTATTTGACAAAACAATTCTTGATTGAATTTCATTTTTTCAGACACAAAATGCAGTTCAACAGTTAAATCGCAATATATTGTATCACAATACTCACCATATCCCAAAATGCTTAAAATTGCAATAATATGGTATCATGACTCAAGTATCAAGATAAAATCGTATCATGGGACCTCTGCTGATTCACACCTCTAACAAACAGTTTTCATTAGTTTCCTCTGTCCTTCCCCTGTTGATTTAAGTAGTTGAACCCAACCACTTCAGTCTGTTTGCACTAACATCTGCTATGGGCTCTGTGTGTTGTGCAGGGATCAGATGACTGTTGTGGATGTGAAGGTGAGCTCAGGACAGCTGGATGTTTCAAAGGAGAAGAACCTGCTGGTCTGGGGGCTGGGTAGGCACTGTGCACCTGAGCATCACTGTTAATTAAAAAAAAGCACTTTAACGCAGCTGTATATTTGTAAAATAAACTAATAACTAATTTATCCCTGACTGATATTTAGGTCAAAAGTTCCCTAGATGTCGTGAGGTCACAATGGAGGGCAAAATCAGCTTTTCTGGGCCAACACCAGGACCTACTGACCCCCTTTGCACAGAACTTACAGCCTACATAAAAGTACGTTAATATGTCTGGATATGATTAGAAGCCGGGAAAGATTTGTGATTCATGATCTTGTTTGCTTATTTATCCCTGCAGCATGTTATGTTATGTTATCATTAGGTTGTAAAATAATTTATACTTCCACTGTTATCTTCACAGTTGTATTTCAAAGTGCCTGACATGACGCTGTCTGGGTGCTGTGTGGACCAGCATTCAGTGCAGGTTTATTCCTCAGCAAAACCACGGATTGCGACATGTAAGCTAACAATAGTATTTGCAAGAATTATTTGGCTGTATGTATATTTTCTGAAAATATCAAAAGGTCTGTTTGTCTTATTTTCAGCCCGAGAACTTCAATCCAAAGAGTATTTCATATGGAATTCAACAGGAAGTGCTCCGGTGTCCTCTGGGCAGATGATGCTGTAGCATGGAGACGTTAACAGCAGATTGGTAGAAAAGTGCTGAGTTCACTTCATTGTAACAGGTCTGAAAGTGTGGCATATACAGTAATCCAGACTGGATATGTGACCCCATAATATTCCTGTTTTACTATCATGTTGTTACTGCAGAGCTTACAAATTAAAACAAGTTCAAAAAATGAGTAGGTTTTACATGTGTTTAAATAGAGCTGGTTGATATGATGGTGTATACTGTGATAACAGTGTAAAAATGCCTATTGTATATACTTTTCCTGTCTGTGTCTTTTCTATCGCAATAAAAACCAGTTGCTGAACTGCACTTTGGCAGTATTTATGTAATTTGGAAGTTCCTTGTTCCATGAATTACCAGAAAAAATACTATATCTTGATAAATGTCTTTTGTAAGAGCCAATATGGGACTAATTTCATTATTATTTCATTATATTTTATATGGTGTAATATGCATAACATAGTGATGTTTTAATTGAAAAAATGAGATTTTGCTTCAAATTCTAGCGACATCACTGTGTAGTTGTTAAGCTGTGGTGGACATAAAGCAATCAGTTTGACGTTAAATATTGATGGAAGCTACACAGTTTTTTGACCGTGTGATGGACCTGTATTCTTTAATTTTTTAAAGTTTTAATTAAACATTTAACGAAGGAACGCAGTCATGCTACGTTGCTCGCGTTGCAAACACAGTTAGCTGTCTGACATCAACAATTGGCACATTATAATGGAAAGTGAGGCGGAGTACCACTACACATTTATTGAAGTATAAAAAGCAAAGATTGGGCCATTTTGCCCAGCAATAATGTAGCGTTTGCCTGTGATGAAAAGTTAAAACAAAATCAACTTTTGTAGGATAAACAACATCATGCTGCAGTGGCCAATCATGTAACTGGGGATCAGACCATTTACAGGTGCATCTCAATAAATTAGAATATAGAATATCATAGAAAAGTTTATTAATGTCAGTAATCTAATTCAAAAGGTGGAAATAACACATTACATAGATCCATTACACACAGAATGAGACATTTCATGTCATAAGTTATTCAGTTTATTCTAATTATAATGATTATGGCTTACATTTAATGAAGACCTAAAATTCAGTGTCTCAAAAAATGCTAATATTACAAAAGTCTGTTTAATATGGAATTGTTGGCCTCTGAAAAGTATGTCCATCTATATGCACTCAATACTTGGTTGGGGCTGTTTGACTTGAACTACTGGAAATGGACTTTTCCAGGATGTTCTAATTTATTTAGATGCACCTGTACATGTAAAAGACTGAATTGTTTTCTTGAATTCAGTACAGTTCACAGTGTGCCAACATTGACTGGCAGACGTATTGGTTTTATTGATGAATGGACATTCAAAAAAAAAAAACAACCCCCAAAAAACCCACCCCTGAAGTCCAACTCTTTTTTTTTTTATCCCCCAGCCCTCACCCTCAAATTTATCCCATTGCAGACACAAGGGCCACCCCTCGCTCTGACAGTCCCACTTCACTGACTCTCCATCAGCCGGATAATTAGCAGCTGGGGCCTTGTCATCAGCTGTTGTGGGCCTGGAGTAGAGGGGCGGCTGGGCTGTGAAAGGCCGGGTGCTCTGGCCAGTGTCTTGGCTACAAAAGGCTTCTCTTTTAGAGCTGGCAGGAGTCCTTGCCCCCTCCACCAATCACTCCCCCACCCCTTTTGACCCCGTCCCCGCCCTGTCAACTAGTGGTTAGTTCAAACACTCAACCTCTCCAGCCAGACTGTGATTGAGCGCTGACCCTCTGGCCCTCTGAGACTTTAAAGCAGCCGGTCCCATTCAGCGAGCAGGACCTGCCTAATTGGTGAAAAAGTCACAAGGATGGAAATGGTTGGGTTGCCTCTTGAGTTTGCATTGGTACTTTAACTTAATTATTTTACAACTCTAAGCACATTATTTTGATCTTTATTGTCATCAGCATAGACGTACATTATTATCAGTACTTAATTATAAAGAAATCATTGAAAGAGGGCATTTAATTCAAAATGTTTCTCACTATCATTTTACCTTATAGAGTTCATACTGTTACATTTCCACTATGAAAGCTCCACCTCAGTTAGCTAAGTTAAATAAATAACCAGCCGATGAAGGGTTAAATCAGAGGAGATTGTGCCCCACTATTCCACAGCAGCCAGACTCCTCTGAGTGCCCTCATTGTCTGCTGTTGGCCTCTTGTGCCCCTTGCTGGTCCAAATGCTACATTCTCACGTGGATTTCCACTCAGAAGGCTGACCATGACCAATCCTCTGTCAATTGGAACCAATTGCTCACACGGCATCCTTCACCTTCTTTTTATGTAGCAGTACGGAGTGGCAGACACCGAGACCTCGCGGCTCTCCCCCTTCATGATGATTTGGCTTTAAGGCCCACTGTGTGTGGCTAGCGAACTGGAAAAGGAGAAGTTTTTTTTGAAGAGTTGGGCCACTCTAAATCTCCTCAGTATCCCAATATGTGGTCAGTCTGGCTCCTCAAGTCTGCAGTCAGTGGCCTCTCACTGGCAGACTTTGCTTTGTTGATTGAATGGCTTGCTAAGTAGATGGACTCGTTTTAATGTGTTGCTCTGCTCCAGTGCCTTCAGCCTGTACCTTTGGGACTTTAATTGGACAGTGTTTTTCACAATCCCTAGTTTTTTTTAAAATGTAATCATTGTTTATTTTTGTATACATGCATACAGATTATCATTATTGTACAATAATAATAATAAAAGGCCAAAATAAAGTTGTGAAAGTAAAGCCTTAGTGTAGATTGCCATACATTATGTGAATATAGCACAAGGTTGCATAGCCTTAAAAGCTCAAAGATCTTTCCTACCAAAAGGTGCATATAACAAAACATTAACCGCTCTATTATAAACAACTGTTATCCACTTAACTGAGACTTCACTGTGTCCCTTAGCCCAATAATGACACCCAGTGGTAGAGTATAATACAATCCCTGTTAGCTCCATGTTAATGCTCATTTCATCTATTGAAATAGTTCAACTCAATCACTGCAAGATAATCTTTGCTTATTTAATTCCCATCCAGCCCCCTGCTGTGCGATGTGATCCCTTCAGTGTTCATCTAACGTAGCGTGCCTGAGGACCAGGCTTTAGTCGGCCACTGTGGCTCCAGGTGTTTGGTGGGAGTCCAGTTCCTCTCAGCCTCTCTAAACCCACTAAGAGCCGGCCTCAGGGAGACCAATTGAAGAATGATGGTGCAATTAGCAGTTTCCTGTTTTCAGTCTAATTATTGCTCAAGAGCCATAGATCTTTTCGAATAATGTGGTATCTTTATACTGAGGGATTCTTTTGTGCTAATTTACATAACAAATGCCCAATAATAGAGCAGAAGCTTCAAAGCTGTCTGATTTGAATCCCAGTGCTTTGAACTAAATATAAAATGTAATTTTGGATGTTTGCTTTCAACATTGTAAGAAGGTGAAAGAAGCTCGGTAGCATGTACTGTCACTGATTTCACCCATAGAGGGCATCATAAACTCAGCCATGTAGGAACTATCCCCAGGACATCAAGAGTTTTGTTTAAATTGCATGTTAGTTGGTAAGTGTTCTTAGTCTCATTGTCCCAGATCCCTCTAGCACCTCTTATCCTCGCTGTCTGACAGCTTCTGGCACATTTAGGCCACATCCAGCTATCACTCTGTGTTCCCCTTGTCTTTTATTCTTTCTTTTTCCCTTCAGCCGTCCATGATAAGTTTTTGTCTAAAGCCAGACCTCTGTGTCCTGATTGTTGACTCATTGCTCTCCGTTTCTTGGACTATGAGCTTGATAAGTTGGAGCCTGTCTCTGGATCATCTGATGCACACAATCTTTTTGTTTGTCTGGTTATGCGGTCTTTCATTGCAGATGTGAGGCAGAGATTTTGGGTCCAGAAGGCAGCTGGGGTCCAGACTTTCTCCTGTGGTCTCATCCCAGAAGATGTCCCTCTCTGTGGGCCTTCTCACAAGTTTCCTCTGGATGCCGTCTGTATTTGGACCTCCAACTAAAGGTCAAAATGACACAAGAAAATACATTTCCTACAGAAAATGCTTGTGTGACTGCTGAAAGCTAGAAAAAAAATGAAATAAAAAAAAAGGCTGATGATGAACTGCAGTGCTGGCCTAAATGTGTTAGAAGGTGAAGTAAAAGGAATAATTATAATGGGCCTAATTAGTAAGAATTTGATTGAAAAGTTGAATAATACAAATAATTGCATTATGTTTGTACAGTATTTATTGTATATATAGTAGGCATATAATGTGTATAAAGTGTGTACAGTACGTGTGTAGAGTATGTATTTAGATATTTGTGTATGTGTGTGTGTGTGTGTGTGTGTGTGTTAATATGTCTGTCATATGCTCAAATGAATTTACATTGTAAAAAATGCCATAAAAAGCTTAATATCTTGAAAAAATTATAAAAAGGTCATGGCCTGAATGTTGTGAATGAGATGAACATTCTGATGTATGACCAGTTTCTGTAGGGTAAAGCATGCAGGAGTATTAACACTGTAAGGAGTTAGGACAGCAAATAATAGTCTTACCATTAACTGTCACAGCCTTATGTCTTCTCTGCTCCCTCGCCTGTCGGAGGTGAGCTCGCCGAAGCTGATGAGCCTGTTGACTGAGAGCTGTCTGGGCCTCCAGGAATCCTCCCTAGAAAGCAATCGGAAGCCAGTTTAATTTACTACAGTAAGTACATTTACTCCATCACTGTACTTAAGCACAGTGCTGAGGTACTTGCACTTCACTTGAGTATTTACATTTTACACTATTCCATTCTTTTATTACTTTTCAGAGGGCTTTTTACTCCAATACATTTATTTGATATGTTTAGTTTATCAGTGACTCATTTTTTACACTTAGCGTTTACATTAAAAAACAAACAACCATGACAAGCTTATAAAATACAATGCATTATTAGAGATTAAACAAGTACTCAAACTTTTTGGCTAACATTCCATGACAAAAGAAAAACAAAAAGAGTAAATATTGAATAGGAGTCACAAAAATTAACAGATGTATTCATTTATTCATAGTAGATTAACCTTGTGACCTTTTGGAGAGGCCACAATAGTTCAAATTATCATCAGTATTAACAATCTTATAATTTAATATTTGATGATATTAGTCAGCCACTTATCTGCATAAATACTTTTGTCTCTTTAAGTACATTTAGCCAGTGGTGTAATGGGGGATAGGCATATAGGGTATTCTTTCTGGCAGTTTACAGTATACCGGCCTATCAGCCAAAAATCTATTACAATAAATAGTAGGGCAGACCCAGTTCCTCCTCAGTAACCTCCCCATCTATCCAGGAGTACACCCCCCTCATCAACTACCACCCGTGCTGGAAAAAGTATTCTGATCCTTTACTTAAGTAAAAGTACGAATACCACACTATGAAAATACTCCACTACAAGTAAAAGTCCTGTATTCAAAACATACTGAAGTAAAAGTACAAAAGTATCAGCATCAAAATGTACTTTAAGTATCAAAAGTAAAAGTACTCGTTATGCAGAATTGCAGAACAAAATATAAATTATTAAATTATTTATATTGATGACTTTATGTCAGCAGAATTTAGTGTTGTAAAGATAGGGCTCATTTTTACTTATCAATACACTGTTATGAGACTTAATTAAAAAAAAATGTCTAATCACTTTAAATGTATAATGTTTTTATGTTAAATCTTGACCTGAAAAGTAACTAAAGCTGTCAGCTAAATGTAGTGGAGTCAATAGTACAATATTTGCCCCAAATTGTAGTGGAGTAGAAGTATAAAGTTACATTAAATGTAAATACTCAAGTAAAGTAAGAGTACCTCAGAATTGTTCTTAAGTACAGTACTTGAGTAAATGTACTTAGTTGCATTCCACCACTGACCACAACTACACCACTACACTACTTAAGCAGGCAGTTTCAGGACAAAATTACTATTTTTACATTGTTTTATTGGTACTTTAACTTAACTAAAGGGTCTGTCTACTTATTCCTCCACTGCAAGAAGCATGCATGAATAACACATAGAGTAATGTTATGCTTGATGGAATTTTTGTTTCAGTTAACATACTTCCGATGTGAATTTAGAGCAAACCATTCTATAGAAAGAAACATGTGACTGTCAAGACTGTCAAGACTCCTTTCTTTGTGTCTATGATGGTGGATCAAATAATGCAGGCTTTTCTGTTCCCTGTACCCTGAAAATAGATCCCAATAAGGGCCAGTTATGGCTGTAGACCACCCTACTTTCCACTCCATGGACACTTTAATCAGATCCTCTGGGAGTGGAAGAGCACACACTCACAGCTGTCTCTTTCTCCTCTCTCTCTCTTCCCCCCATCTCTTGTAAGCACTGCCACACACTTTAATTTTGCCTCAATATAAAAATGCATGATCTGAATTATTGATGTTATAGATGCACTTCAGCTCTTCCGTACTTTGTCAAGATGCTTTACCTGAATCATTCTGCCGGTGCCTGTGTGTCCTGTTTGTCCGAGTGTAGAAAACAGCCGGACACCCCCATCTCTGCCCTGCAACAAACATCAAATTCCTTATTGAGTTTTGGGATAGCATGGGGGCCATGATGCTGGGGCAGTCAGCAGTGGTGTTTCTTTTCTTTTCTTTTCTTTTTATTACCGTGGCAATTTGATTGGCAGTGCTTGTGTGGCCAATTTGAGGGGCCAGTGGTTGCAGTGCCTGAGGAGAGATAATGATGGCATGTCTGGGTAAAAATCACAACCAGTCAGGAATAATAATGTAAAATTATGTCTGCCAGAGTCCCAGGACAGGATTGAACAGATGAGAAGCTCCTCGTGTGAATCAGAGAACAAGAATAGCCTGTTATACTTAATAAAACTATATCAGGCAGCTGATTTTGCTGTGCTAACCTGGGGTCTTCGGGGTGGATGGGAGTGAATGATGCTTGAATTGTTACTTTGCTTTGGTGGGAGGTTTCCTGTAAAGCATGGTTCTGACAGCACACACATGCACACACCGTTATCTAGTAGCAGAACTAGTATCACAACACAGAGTAGTCTGTTAGAATAATAAAAGCTCAGTATGAATGAAACACTACAGCCAGGAGACTTACTAACCTGAGAGTGTGGACAGAGTTATTTCCTGTCTCAGTGGAGGTAAAGTTTTCTTCTTCTGTCCCAGAGATCCTGATGGCTGCTCCGAAGTGACCGGCAGAGCAGGGAGGGTCCACTGTGGTTCTGGATGTGTCCCATCTTTTCTCAGGCTGCTACACGGGGCTACTTTACGCAGCCTGGGTCTGGAGCCCGTGGCGCCCATTGTCTCACTCCCTGTCCTAAGGCTGTCAGGCAAAAATACTTAATTTTACTATGATATGAAAAAGGTTCAGTTGGTGTATCTTCCCTCAAGTTTAGTGTTCATTTCAGTTACTGATCTCACCTGTTTAGTGTCTTTTAGTCATCTGTCACTGTAGGTCCATTGGTTTCATTGACTTTTCATGTAGGTGTTGATTCCTTATGAATTTCTGGCCTCTCCTATTAAAAACTTTGTCTTTTACAGAATAACTTAACATGTAAGATTGACTCTCCTACTTGCCCCATTTCTTCCCAGCTGCATCCAAACACACCTGGAGGTCTTCTCTTCACCTCTCCCCTGCTGGAGAACTTAATGCTCGTCCCGAAGCCTTGCTGTGTGGTGTAAACGCAGTAAACACTTTTGGTAGTGGTTAGAGAGTAGGTGTGTACTTCATTTCTGCCTGCATACTTGAATTCATTATAATGAGCTAGGTTTCTATGGCAACTCTCCCAACAGGTTACTTTGTAACTCATAAGTTAATGCTTGAAAGAACCTGTTATTTCCCTGCACCCCTTTCATATTGGAAAGCCCAGAGGGGTAAGGAGAGAGACAGGTTATTTGAAAAATTGTTAACTGACTGAAAAGTACTCAGAAAACCAGAGGGGGTAGACAAACACTGTTACTGCTTGTCAGGTAGTTGTTTTATCATTACTGGTTAGCTTGAATATGTGACCTCTGTTCTTCTTTGTTGGTGTAGTTTATATGTGTTTGATTATGTGGTGATTTTTTTTTCTAATTGTGCCCCTTTAATATTACATTATTTTGGATATTTGCCTATTTGCAGCATGGGAGGCAATGTCAAGCTTTTGGCTGGTCTTTTCCAGTACTTTTTTCTAGCCTATTATCTCAACAACTTTTGGTAACTTTGCATTTCAAAAGTTGGTCCAAACAACAACAACAACCAAGCAATTTAAATATCTTATCTTCTGGGAAATTAAGATGGGTTATGATGCATTTTTCACTATTTTCTGCCATTTAAGCATGCTAGAATGCTAAACTAAGATGGTAAACATTGTAGCAGCTATATATCAATGTGCTAGAAAGAATGCACTTCTTTGCGTGCTAACATTAGCATTTAGCTTTGTAAGTAGAGTGAAAAAGCATGGATGTAGACTCTTCTTGACCCTTTTTTCATTGATGCATTTGCAGTTTTGGACTCCGTGTTTTGGTTTCTTTGGAGCACTATACGTTGTCTCATGTTACTTTTTAAAGTGCTGATTGCTGGTACGTTTTAGCAACTGATGCAGATTGGCATTCAACCTGAAACATGACCATGCCTCGTAAGAGTATTTTAAAAAAAATATTTGTAATTGTCTGAGTTTTCACATTTTGCTTATTTTCCTTCCAACCCATATCTTAACATCCAATACGAATATGTACACAAATCTCTTGTTGAGGCTAAAGCATTTTACATCCAGTCTCTAATCAGCCTCCAGCAGTACAACAGAATGATGGAATTAAGATTTGAACATTACACATTCCCCTGCTTCTTCTAGCTCATTTATTTTAATATGTTAAAATGCCACTGCAGTTGTTTAGCTGAAAGTGTCACCTCAGCAAATGCTTCATTAGAGGTCTCAACTCACTGACTGCACTCCAGCAACCATTAAGGCTTTGTGGTGTTACACTCTTGGGAGTTTGTGTAAGTGTGTGTGACAAAGAGCGGTGTAAAAAGACCGAGAAATTATTCTCCAGACACCCTCATCATCTCAATAGCACTATTTGAACCAAAATGAAATTTTGCCACTATGTTACGAGACACTAAAAAGTCATTTTGACAGTGCCTATCACGGTGTTATTCTCTAGCGGCAAAACATGTCTCATGGGCTTTTCCCATTGCCAGGGAGATAGGTAGGCATTATTACGTGTGTATCTATGAAGGAGGATAAATTATTGTGAAAAACAATCATTCTCAATCTTCTTCAGTTTGCAGTGTGTGTATGCGTGTAAGTGACAGCTAAGTGCAGCACAGAAAAGCATTGCATAATATATTATAGCGAGGAGAATTGTGCAAAGTCATCGCTGCTAAATCAATGCAATGCACTTAACAGATTACTAATATTGTATGAACCACAACGCTTAGTTCTGCTAAAAATATCTGCACTCTATTGAATTTCACTGTAAAAAAACTGTTAAATACTGGCAGCAGGGACGTCAGTATTTTACTGTTCTTTTGCAGTCCATACTATAATTTATTTTAATAGTATATTGCCGTTTTTTGGATAACAGTGTATGACAATAGCCATGGGCATAAGAGGAGCAGATGTGGGCCACCCAAGGGCCAGAAACAGAACAAGGGTTACAAAGTCAAACAATTCTTAAATGCTCTGAAACTCTCAAAATGGTCTTATTATAGTCTGTTGATACATGTGGTTGGGTTGCTTTTACAGAAATAACAAAAAAACAAAAAAACACCATATATTGAGATATCCAAAATTTGAAATTTGAAAAAAAGTCATACAAAAAAAAAATGTTCACAAAATGTTTTGTGAAAAAGTCATAAAAATTTTAAATGCCCTGATTCTCTCAAAATGGTCTTATTAGTCTGTTGATACATGTAGTAGGGTTGCTTTTCCATCATATTTTGAGATATCCAAAATTTCAAATTTGAAAAAAAACAAAACAAAAAACCCCCGTAAAAGTATCAGTCTGTTGAGATATGAAGTAGGGTGGCTTTTCCAGAAATAACAAAACAACACCATATATTGTTGTTAATTGACCGATTTAACTGTTAATTTACATGTGAGGGATGAATATTTTACAATTATTATAAAATACAGTCGTATACTGTAAATCCACCGTAAACACACAGCAATTTGTTACATTGTAGCCATGATACAAACAATAATTTGTCTCTTATACAGTCCAAGAGGGCTATAAAAATAATGATTTAAATCTAAATTAAAACCTTCTTGAACATCAAAATTTTGTGTCTCTCTTAAAACTAGACCAAGGTGAAGTGGAAGAGTGAACCAGGATGTTAGAAATAGGTCACTATTCAAAGTCCACAGAAAATAAGCACAATTAATAAATTATAATGATTATTTCTGTAGTAATAACTAAAAAATGAAATAATAATAAAACCATAAAATGGTAATGTATTATGGGTATTTATGAACCTTTGCAAGCACCATTAGCATTGTATGAATCCTTGTTAGTGAATGACAGAAATCTAAAGATGTTCCAATATATTGATAGAAAACCACAGTCATGTGGTCATTATTTAAACAAGTAATGCACTGCTATAAATGTGAGTTTTAAGTCTTTTATTATAAAATCAAAAGAGCCTGTACATTACGCATAGTATAATTGCCATTCTTGTACATAATATTATTCAATAAGACTTAAAATAATACTCTTATTGATACAGCTCTAAATAAATGTCATTATATAAGATTGAGCCAAATAGGCCCTGCCAATATTTATATTCACAGAATACAGTCCGCAGAGCAGGTCAGGGGAGGCCAGTCAGCTCTTGGTTTGGGTGCGTGCGAGGAACAGGACTGAGCGTGGCAAATATTTCAAGAAAGTAAATAACACTTTCCACTCTTTCAGTTAGCAAAACCCATGAATGTTCTCATTTTTCTCCTCCTGTAGTGAAGTGATGCATCTCCAGAGTGAAGTTCAAGACAATTCTTCCTGTCTTCCTGATGAGAGTCCGTGTGGACTGAACATCCCGCCACACCTCCTGGGTGGGCGATGGGGGAACATGAGCAGACAGGGCTTCATGGTTGACAGACTGGTTATCTAGCAGAGCTCAGCCATGTCACGCCAAGGGAATGGAGACCGTGCCGTTTGCTCGACTGCGGCTTCGAGTGTGGACGCTGGACTCTGTGAGCTCCTCGCCGTGATCCTCCGATTTCTTGTCCGCGATGGTGGCCAGGAAACGCAGCGTGACCGAGTCCCACTCCTCTGGCAGCAGCAGGAGCAAGAAGCCCAGGCAGATGATGCAGGTGGCTGCCAGGCGCACCACACTGAAGATCACCTCGTGTTTCAAAACATCTACGGCTACAGCAGGTGAAAGAAAGACAGGAACAAAAGAGGGAGCCGGAGAGCGGGACAGGGAAGGAGGGTGGGGGAGAAACAAAAACAAATTGAGATTAATTACATAAAGTAAGATAAACCACAGGACACTGCGGCTGTAGGGGATGAGTGTAACAAATGCGGCTTATAATCAGCACAAGCCATCCACTTTATCCTCTGCGTCTTTGCCGTCTGGAGCCCTGGGACAAGTTGCCTTAACCCACTGACCTTCATACAGTCCATCGTGGTTAAAGAAAAGAACTCGTCTGCAGGCATTTAGTGTCGCCTTAGCAACCTGATCCTCCCTCAGCGAGAGAATAGTTGCAGGGTCTGTTGAGGCACACTGATGATTGGGTTTCCAGGACGAGAGAGGCAGACTTGCTGTGTAATCTGTTTGCTACAGTGGCCCTAAATGCTGACCTCTCAACACAAAACCACAGTATGTGTGGCCATTTACTCTCATTTTCACAATTTTATTAATTGCATAAGGCAATAATAATCAGTAAAAGAAAACCTACCTGCATTGCCAGGCACACTAAGCAGTGTCCCAATGGAGATGAGAATGGGGTAGGTCAGCACCACACCAACATGGACCAAGATGTTGAACACTGTGAATGACATGAGAGAATCAATAAGTCAATGGACAGGAATTTATTTGGCAACAGTTTGCATAATCGGTTAATCAAAATGCCAATTATTTTAACCCTTGGACTGTTGGTCAGACAAAACAAGCCATTTAAACATGTAAACGGGGCTCTGCAGGGTATTGATTAGAACAGGCGCGTCCAAACTATTCCGTAAAGCACAGTGTAGCTGGAGCTTTTCATTCCAACAAACAGGATCACACCAGCTCATTTATTCAACTAATAGCTGAATCAGATGTACTCTTGATTGGTTTGAACAAGAACCTGCATCCACATGACCCTTTATGGAATAGTTTGGATTAAAGGTACCTTATGGAATTTTTAACCAATTGTATTAATATGGAGAACTGTTTCTACTAGGATATGATGTATTTTACATCCATCTGTTGGTTTGTGGCAGTAATACATAAAGAAAAACATCACCAACAAAGGAAGCGAAGAAGAACATTTCTAGTAAATAAATACTCATGGGAGCAACTACAAATCATCTTTACAAATATTTAATGAGGAAGAAAATGCATTCAACATATTTGTTTAGTTTAAGGATACACACAGTGTATGTTGGTAACAAAGTAGAGTAAAAAGAAACTCTACAAAGGACCTTTAATTAGGAGCAAATTAATAAAAACATTAACCTGACTGCTGAATCTTTAGCCCTATAATGAATTCAAAATGCTTTCATGGTTAAACTCATGACCTTCTCTCTTCACAGATGCCTATGCTCTCTCACCCAGCCACAGTCCCGCCAGTCCACACAGGTATCCCCAGGGCAGCGAGGACAGGGAGCCCCAGTGCTCCACCTTGGTGAAGTAGAGGATCAGGGGCACACAGGAGATGAAGATGAGGTTGAAGAAGCCCATGGTGGAAAGGAAGTGAGCCACTTCTCCAAGGTTGGCGCTGCCCAGGAACATCTTGAACAGCACCTGATTGGTGAGCAGACAACTTTATTTTACACCTTTACAGTCACGACACAAGTATTTAAAGTCAGTGCACAAGCAGTCACACAAATGCTTCAAACTTCAATAATTTGGCTTCACCTTGTAGAGAGCTGATGTGGAGGCAGAGCCCACAGCCAATGCCACGCCCACGAAAGAATCACCATGGAAACCGTCAGCGTAAGCCATCATGACAATACCCGTGATGGCCATTATGGCTGCCACAATCTGCAGGTAGAGATTCAGAACTGTCAGAGGCAGCAGAACTCCTCATGAGTAAGAAAAATATTATTATTGGGTTTTTTTTATACAGACCCGAACACCCATGAAACGGTCCTTGAGAACAATCCATGACAAAAGAAAGACAAAAGCCTTGTGGCAGCAGTAGAGAGCAGAGACATCAGTGGCGGTCAGTTTCTTCAAGGCCATGAGGTACAGGTAGTTGGTCAGTGTCCACAGGATTGAGAAGGGTGCTGTTCTCTTTACGAAAAGCTTGAGAGTCATCCCATCCTCCCCAAAGAGCTTACTGCACTCTCTGTTTGGAGACAAACCAAAGATGGTTAAAGGAAATGACATCAACTTGTTTTTCCTCTTGGCACAGTATCGTGTTTGTCAGGCTTTTAACCTCACTATCAAGAGGACCAAGCTTTGGGCATGGAAATGTGGTTGCTTGGTTTCCTGGTACCTTGTGAACATAAGGGTGGTGTAAAGAGCAGCAAGGCCTCTTGGGGACCACTAATGGAGCTTTTATGGTAAACCAAACACTGCATAAAAGAAGTGGATGTAGCCACCTGTAGTCAGCTTATCGGGGAAATGTTTACTAAAAATACATCCAGTGAGAAGTAGCGTCAATTTCTCATAGGATTCTATATCATGAGACTACTTTTTGTAACCAGTAGAGTTGCCCCCTGCTGGACATTAGATAAAAATGCAGGTTTAAGGATGAAATGAAAAACCAACGGTAAATTATAACGAGTGCTTCGTAATTCATATAAAGTTGATATAAAGTATCAAAAAATCTTCTACAGTGCCTGGCAGACAGGGGTTTATTTTCTTCTGTCATGTATATTAGTGGCTATTTTTGTTGTCTTAACTATTAACAGTAAAAAAATGTTTATTTGCTAAGTTGCTAATGCTAATGTCACAAGGTGGCCAAGGAATGTCTTGTTTTATATTTTCATGGAGCTACGGTTGTGAATAAATCTTGTGAACCATCAGTTAAAGAATCGACCGTCATTCAGCCAGGGCTGCTACAGCTTCACTAAATGTTTCCTGAACTTTATTTAAATTCAAAGATCATTTTGTTGGTGGCTTACCTGAATTTCTGTATGGGAGTCTGCTTCTCCCGTGTGGTAACCACAAGTCCAGAATAGTAGATGGGGAAGAAGAGGATGTTCCAGTTGCTACTGAACCAGGAGATGAAGAAGGGACAGTGGAAGGACTGGAAGGTCAGCTTCACCACCTGAGTGGTTCCCACCCAGGAGGAGGAGACACACAGCACCAGCAGCAGCCCACCCAGCACCTTCAGAGCCGTGTTGGTACATGTCTGATAGGACCGGCTCTCTTCACTGGTCTCGCTGCCTGGTGTCTCTGCATGGGACTCTGAACCATCCCCTCCTGATGGGAGACAAGAGGAGAAAAGAAGATAACAGACAGTGCATTGCAGCATGTGGGCTGTACTTCCTTTTGAAAAGCTGATGAGAACAGAAAGCCTCAACTAGGAATTGATTTTACTTAAATCTTACTAACCTACCTGTCTAATAATAAGATCTCATTGTTTTTTGTAGCCTTGCCAACAGCATGGCTCTGAGGATGGCAATGCTGGTCAGTCAACCACTTTGGTCCAGATTTAAATTTCTCAACAACTACGACATGGATTCGCATGCCATTTTGTGCGAATATTCAGGAATCCTGTGGGGTCCACAAGGTTGACATTTTTGTCTTTTATTTATACTTCTTGACAACCATTTGATGGATTGCCATGGAGTTTGGTACAAATATCCATGGTGTTAAGAGGATGAAGCCCAATCAATCTGGGGATAACCTGACTTTTCCTGTAATGCCACCATGAGGTTTACATTTGCAGTTTAGAGTGAAATATCTCAGTATGTGAACATCTGACTAACTTAACAGTGGTGAAAAAAGTATTCAGTTGTCTGTTACTTAAGTAAAAGTATTACTACCACACTTCACTACAAGTAAAAGTCCTTCATTCAAAACTTACTTAAGTAAAAGTACAAAAGTATCAGCATCAAAATGTCACTTATAGTATCAAAAGTAAAAGTACACCTTATGCAGAATGGACCCACTCAGATTGTTTTATATATTCTAAATATATTATTACATTATTTTTTATTTATTCTTTTCTGTAAGCAGTGTCCTAATTTTGTAAAAACATGGCTCATTTAATTACTTAATATACTGTTATAAGATTTAATTTAAAAAAGACGAATCACTTTAAATGTATCATGTGTTTTATGTTAAATCTCGACCTGTAAAGTAAATAAAGATGTCAGATCAATTTAGTGGAGTAAAAAGTACAATATTTGCCTGAAAATGTAGTGGAGTCGAAGTATAAAGTTACATAAAATGGAAATACTCAAGTAAGGTAAAAGTACCTCCAAATTGTACTTAAGTAAGGTACTTGAGTAAATGTACTTAGTTACTTTCAACCACTTCTGACTAATTCCCACCTTTTCATCTAGTGCCATCATCTGGTCAAAATTTCAAATAGTCCAATACTTATATTTTTGGTCAATGACCAAATACCTGAAAAATGAATGATATCAGCCTGAGCTGGACTTGTGTTTTGCGCTAATTAGCAAATGTTACCATGTTATCGTAATGGTGTGCTTGGTAAACAAAAAGCATGCTGAACATCAACATTTTAAATGGACGTAGGCCACAAAGGATTTGCAGTTCAATGCATTCGGTTATGTTACATCTTTCATAGTGTCCCAGCTTTTCTGGAATCGGGGTTGTGCAGGATGTAGCGTGTCTCCCTGGCTGGGGTCCAGCACATAAGCATTTATTGATCGACTACCCTGTGATCACTATCGCAGTTTGCATTTCTTGCTGTAAAGGCGCTGATGCATAAGTCAAGGCTTTGTTAGAAATGTGTCGGGTTAGCAGTGTGGCTGGGCATGTCATAAATAGCTTTGTCGCCTCATGATGCAGCACGTACTGTACACCCATTGTAGTCAGGTGTGCACAGAAACCTGATGCCCAGAAAGCAAGAGTAAACCTAACCACATGACATTCCACAAGAAAGTCATGTCAACCTTGGCAGTCAGTGTTTGGACTGTTGGTACATTACAGCTAGGAAAACGATGCCTTAAGATACACTGGAACATGGAAATGAGACTGGGAAAGAGTTACACTATTACCAGAAAATTATACAATTTTACATAAATATAGACAGCTAGAGGGGACTAATCTCTATTCCTATTTCTAATCTCATGCCAGTGACGCAAGCTTGATCTGGCCCTGGCCCATAATGGACTGCGGGACTGACTGACTGGCTTCTGGACCTTAACTGTGCTGTATAATATGTGAAGTGCTGCGTGTGTGCGCATTTCCGGAGAGAGCTCAGATCCGTTCTTTAACTTTCGACAGTGTGATCAATTTACACTGGGGCAGGAAAAAAAGATGACATGCGCTGGATGTTTGCTGCTTGTGCTCCCTTTGCTCACTCAGCACGTGAAGCTCTGCCATTTCCACCATACAGACACTAGAGCCCTGCAAGCACCGGAACTAGTACCCGTAGTATCTCCCCTGTAGCATTAGTGCATCTCATAGTCTTTTGCAGTGGTGGAATGTAACTGTAAAAGTACATTTACTTAGTACCATACTTTAGTACAATTTTGAGATATGTGTACTTTACTTGAGTATTTCAATTTTATGTAACTTTATACTTCAACGTCACCACATTTTGAGGCAAATATTGGACTTTTTACTTCACTACATTTAGCTTTAGTAACTTTTCAGGTCAAGATTAAACATAAAAAAACATGATCAATTTAAAGTGATTAGACTCTTTAAAAAAACAGTATATTAGGTAGTTAAAATGAGCCCTTAAAAATACATAAATGAATCAATTCAAATAATCTAAAAATAGATATTTAGAATATATATAACAATCTCAGTGGGTACATTCTGCATAACAAGTACAGGTCATTTATGTGTAACTGCAGTGAGACATTAGCAGGAAATTACGCGATGGGAGTACAAGTAGTGTCACTGATAGAGGTGGGGGGAAAAATCGGTACAGTGTAGTATTGTGATATTTTGCGTGTCAATATTATATCGACTCATGGCCACCAAGTATTGATATTTTAGTATATTTAGTGTCAGTATTTTTGCCGTTTTTGAGCCCATAGCAACCACACTTTTAAGAACATACTAGAGATATATGAAACTAGAAGATCTAAGGAATCTATAGGCACCATGTGTATCAGGAGCTACTTGCTAACGACACTGGAACCAGGTATGTGACTCCATCTCTTTGAGAAAAGTTTTCATAAAATGCTGCAGTTGTTGTCGTCCATACATGTTTGATATCAGTTCAGTTCAGTTTGACTGAATACTTTGTTGGTCAGTCTGTGGGTTTGACTCTCATTGTGGAGAAATAAAAAGACAGAAGTGAGATGAATAGACTGAGAATTTTCTCTGATTGGACAAAACAATTCTTGATTGAATTTCATTTTGTGGACACAAAATGCAGTTAAACAGTTAAATCGCAATATATTGTATTGCAATACTCACCATATTGCAAAATGCTTAAAATCGAAATAATCGTTATTATAATGCTGATTCCCACCTCTAGTCACTGACAGGTCTAATGAAAGTGGATTGTCACACATGAAAATAAATATTTCTGCCATATATAGGGAAACACAATGTGTGGAGCACAACCTCTTTGAACAAGTAACCAATAATAAGAGTATTGGCAGAGTTGTGTTTGTCTGTGTAAAGCATTTAGAGAGTTGAGATGCCACTTTGTATCATCTGACGTCTCTGTGTCCATCCTGAAACGGAGCCACTGCTTTCATTCAGAAAAGAACTGTACAGTCTTGCCAAACTTACTTAATAAGCTTAATGAATGCAGGAGATCATTGCTGGCACCCAGTAAGAGCATTAAAGATAAGTCATGGCTGTAACTGTTATACCCGAGAAAGAACGGTGAATATAAAGTCACAGATTAGAGTCAGTGGAGCGGTGAAAGAAATAGACAGATCCTTTACTTAAGACAAAGAGCTAACACCACAATATAAAAATGCCCCATTGCAATTAAAAGTCATGCATCCTACATCCTAATTAAGTATTATAACTTTTTCAACAGTAAATTGGCCCCTGTGGGTGATGTTATAATATTTTACATTATTAGACTTTTAATACCAGCGTATGAATACATAATAGGCATTTAACTGTTTTAACCAGTCAGATAAACACTGTTAAAGTGTGCTTAAGTCCTCCAATTAATTTTAGCACATGGGCCGTGTGTCCATCTAACACGACACAGCGTTTCCTAAACTAGCGACCCTACCGGTGGCAGAAAATCAACACGCCCTGATGATCTGCCTAAATGATCACAGTAGTTGAAACAAACGTTGTGAAATTGTCACAGTTTTGTGAAGTGTAGGATACAAAACTGCTTGGTTAGGTTTAGGAATAGATGGTTTGGGCTGACATCAGTGGTGGACAGTAAATAAGTACATTTACTCAAGTACTGCACTTAAGTACAATTTTGAGGTACTTGTACTTTACTTGAGTATTTCCATTTTATGTAACTTTATACGTCTACTCCACTACATTTTCAGGTAAATATTGTACTTTTTACTCCACTACATTTAGCTGCCAGCTTAAGTTACTTTATCAATTTAAAGTGACTAGACATTTTAATTAAATTAAACCACATAACAGTATATTAAGTGGTTAAAATGAGCCCTGGCTTAAGGAAATAAACCACTGCTTACATAATTGCATCAATAATAATAATCTGATAATATATTTTACAACTGTGTGGGGTCGTTCTGCATAAGAAGTACTTTTACTTTTGATACTTTAAGTACATTTTGATGCTGATACTTTTGTACTTTTACTTTAGCAAGTTTTGAATGCAGGACGTTTACTTGTAGTGGAGTAATTTCACCGTGTAGTATTAGTTCTTTTAGTTAGTTAATTAGTTAACCTAATTTAAGTAGCCTACATAATTTATCTTACATAGGTAAGTTAAAATAACACTGACTTTTGGTTTAGCAGAGGACACAAACAGAAGTCTCTTCGGTCAAAGTTTTTCCTCATCAATCATATCTTTATTTGATCCTTCCTCTGAATGCTGAGTTGCTTTTTTATCTGGAGGATCCACTATAGAATCCTTTTCAACATAGTTTCCTCCATACTCCTAGCTTCTTGCCCCCTTATACTCTGGCTGGTTGATGTAAAATGCATCACTTCTGGTACAGCAAAGTCAGCACACAGCAGACACCTCAACTCTGGTATACTGATAAAAACTGAGAGTTTTCCCCCAACGGCAATAGGCTTAATCAGAATTGTGGGAACTTGTTTGGCAAGAGTTTGAATGTAGTTAATATTTATTTATATGTGAACGTTCTGAACTCCAACTTTTACTATTTCATATTCACTTACATTTACATTTAGTCATTTAGCAGACGCTTTTGTCCAAAGCGACTTACAAAAAGAATAAAAGCAAACAATCAAGGTATAGTGCAATAAGAGCTATTAGTGCATCAATAAGTGCTAGGGACAATTCTTTAAGGAGTAGAGTTATCATGTGGTGCTAGGAGAGAAGGTACTCTCTGAAGAGCTGGGTCTTCAGGAGTTTTTAAAGGTAGAGAGGGACGCCCCTGCTCTGGTAGGAACTGGTAGTGTGTTCCACCAACGGGGAACAAGAAATGCAAAGAGTCTGGATTGCCTTGGACCAAAGGGGGGCAGAGCCAGGCGCCGTTCATTGGAAGAGCGAAACGGTCGTAAGTAGCATATGTCTGAATCAGGGCGTTCAGGTAGCTGGGTGCAGTACCGGAGACAACTTTGTAGGCGAGCATTAGAGATTTGAATTTGATGCGGCTGCAACAGGTAGCCAGTGGAGCTCAATGAGCAGCAGTGTGACATGTGACCTTTTTGGCTGGTTGTAGACCAGGAGCACCGCCACGTTCTGGATCATCTGAAGCGGTTTTATTGTGCAGGCTGGCAGGCTTGTCAGGAGGGCGTTACAGTAGTCAAGTTTTGAGTTTTGTTTCACTCAGGCAGTTAAGGCCAGTTTTGTTCCCAACCGAGGGGTCAAGCTGCCTACAAGAGGCTACAAGTCAAATTCAAGGGGTCAACAGAAGAATAATGTGGGTGGAGAAAGGGGAAAAAAGGCTTCTCCTACACAAGTTTATGTTCATATTTTGGAGTTTTCTCTAAAATTAGCATTTTTGTGAAATGTGGTATCATTCTACCTCTATGGGTCTCAAAAATGTATAAAAGAAATATATATGAGATGTTTGTAAAGGAAATTTGTAATTTAAAATCTCAACAGTTTTTTTTGTGTGTCAGATAAATGGAGTGGAGTAAAAAGTACAATATGAAATGTAATTGAGTAGAAGTATAAAGCAGCATAAAATGGAGTTAATGAAGTAAGTACCATAAAACTGTACATAATTAGAAACCTTCAGTAAATGTAATTAGTTACTGCGCCAGTGCAGCTCTGCCTTGAGTCCGTCTATACTGCAGAACTAAAACTTCCCACTCACAGAATCACGTTTGAAGCAAAAGACCAAAAAAAAAAACTTCAAACTATAACTCACAATGAAAACCTTTAGGTTCCAAAAAGTGTAAAACTAATGACTCCCACTGACTGACCTCAGAAAACTTGCACATAAAATGGTTCACCTCACAGAAAATCCCAGCTGGGAGCAGATCTGCAGTATGTAGTGAAAGCAAAATGTTCAACACTGATTTTCTTTTCTGCGGGATCATCGAGGGATTTGGTCTAATTACATTCTGTCACAGCAAGGATTCTTAATCAACCTAATGAGCCTGGTGGTTGCTAGCTGGAAAACAGATCTGATGTTTCTGGGAGAGAGAGAGAAGCAGCTCTTTTATTCCCTTTTTTCTTTATGCCTACATCTCCTCATCCACGAGCAAGATGGTTCTTGTTTCATAGCGCCGACAAAACCTAAAGCTTTTAGTGTTGGATGCAGGCTCTTTTGTCCTGAGGTAAAAGCCACTACAGGCTGATCTGATGCCAACATGCAGTAATATTATAACTCTACTATTCCCTTGTCTCATAAAAGCAGCCCTGGCGGCCAAAATTGTATTCTCATAACAGCAATTATTGCTGACTAATTTTGCTGCTAAAAAGTTGCAAGCAAAACAATAATGCCGGACGAACACCGACTGTCAGCACTGTGTTGCAGTAAAATACTTCACTCCAGTGAAAAACATGCAATTTGCGTCAGCTCAGAGTAAGTGTTTGGCTTTGACTAGTAGTCTTGAAGTACTTAGACTTATTAATTGACCACCAGCTGCCAGAAATAAATTGGTGCATAATTATGAGCTCAGGGATATTTCTTTCATATAAAAGCAGCTGACTGAAAGGTTTCTATAGTTAAAAAATCACATAAAGTATGAATAAATGCCTTAATGTTTAAATATAGACTCTCCCAAACATATAAAGCTATATGTAAACTACAATGTTAAGTAATATTATATTTAACTCTTGAGAATTTGAAAAAATTCCTATACTCATGCATGGACGAGCAATAGTGGAAGAGCTCAGTATGGCTTGGAAAATTTGAAAGCGTTGCCCGCGTCATGCCATTTCATTACAGAAATCACAGTGCTGCATAGGATCACTCACTACTGGCACCCATTAACAGAGCTGATCCACTCTGTGTGACGCAGTATGCTGCTCGAACCTCACATTTCAATCCATTCTGTGTTTTATCCCCGCCACTGACACTGCACACCAAGTGACATTGATGGATGGAGCCCTGCTGAATCCACGTCTGCAGCGTTACTCGAGGCTGACTACAGGTCAAACAGCACAGAGTCTTTACCCAAGTTAAGTCTGACGATGTGTTATGATGATACTTACCAAAAGGCAAAAAAAATAAAAGGTGGAGGGATTTAGGTGAAGTTCAAGGGTTTTAGTGATGCTGAAGAGTGGGGAGCAGAAAAGCTCAGGACAGGTGAGCACAATGAGCAGATGTGAAAGCAGCTGACTTGGGGCCCGTTTGGTTTTATTTTACATCAGTGCTGGGCGGCCAAAAACATATGCTGCTGCTGCTACAACTACACTTCCTGTCAACACATTTAGCCTCTCAACGCTGCCAGCAGGAAGCTTAAATGATACTGCTTCTTATTTAACACCATCCACAGATCAAAAGGTGGAAAAATAGTTTAATTCCGTAGCCTGGTGTTTAGATTTTAATGTCTGATATGATGTGTTAAAAGTGAAGCACAGCACTGACTCAAGTAGAACACATGCACATCACACTATCTGTATTTCATATATACTCTCTATATTAGACACTTCAGTGCATATGATGTCTTTAGGGAAATAATACATTGTCAACTGTAAAAATAAAAAAAACTCCATAGTTTTCAGCAGACTATGCTGCTAATAACCACGGCAACACACACACACACACACATAATATATATATATATATATATATATATGAAGTATATATGGGCGTCTTTGGTTCTTTCAGTTTACCTTCAGAGATGGGGCAGGTCAGGACCTGAGTGCTGTACGAGCTGAGAGGAGCCACTCGGGCTGAGTGCTTCTTCATCCTCCACTGGGGGCACAACACACTGTCCTTCCCTGGGAAGTGTGAGTATGTGCGTGTGTGCGTGTGTGTTTAAATGTGGCCGGGCTGCTGCTGCTGCACGCTCAGCAGCTCCTCCTGCTCACTCCGTGCATCCTCAGACTCCTGACTCCTCCGCTTCTTCTTCTTCTTCCTCTTCACGCTGTTGATTGCCCCCCTCCTGCCGGATCTCTGTCAAACTCTTCTGTCTTCTTCCCAGCACTCCAGTCCTGACTCTCCGTTCCTCTCCAGCCCAGCGCTCTCACTTTTAGTGGTGCTCTCTCTGTCTCTGTCTCTCTCTGTCTGTCTGGATGGTGACACAGCTCAGTGGAGATAGCTCAGTGGAAGTGCGGTGAAGTGGAGACTCTACTGTTGCACTGTCATGCCGTGATCCAGCACTGCCACTGTCTCCAAGGGAGACTGAGCTTCAAGTGTGTGTGGCATGGCGCAATCACTCCCCTCATCTCTTTCTATCCTCCCCCTCCTCTTTTCTCTCTGTCTCTCTCTCTCTTTTCCCCTCCTCTTCTTTTGCTCCACAAATCAGCAGCTTTGTTTGGAGGGTAACCAAGCAGCCCTGGCTAATTATGCTGCGTTAGCTGCTGCTTCCCCTCCTTCTCTCCTTCCTCCTCGTCCTCCTCTTCCTCCTCCTCCCCTCCCCTCACCTATCTACCTGACCAGGCTTTTCTCACCCCTTCCCTCCCTGTCCCTCTCTAGATACTCTTGTCCCCCGTCTCTCAATGACTCTCTCTCTTCTTGGCACATCTCCTGCTCTTCACTACTCCTTGAGAGTCAGATTAAAAGAAGAGCGCTCTCCTTTTTATTTCACCACTGCAACATGCAGCCATTTATCTATGGAAAAGACAGCTATCACAGAGACATGACACACAAATTATGAATCTCTCCTCCTCTGACATGTTCCTAATGCTAAGCCTCTGCCCACATGCCACTCACATACTTTTACACATCACTATTATGACATCATGTTTCCATCTTCCAAATACGGCATAAAGGAAATACATTTATCTTGTGTTTGTACTTTTGCTGCTTTAAATCAAGATAGATCCTATTGATCCGAATCACTCTGGTATGTTGCAGACATTATGATTGCCACTCATGGTAACTGCAAATAATCAAAGCAATGTCTGTCTTTGCTTTTCCATGGAAGCCTTTAGAGGCAAGTGAGAAAAACTTATAGTGGTGATCAATTTTCTAAGTCTGGTCTAAACTGTTTTCTTTCAGTGGTGGAACGTAGTTGAGTACATTTACTGAAGTACTGTATGTGTACTTTACTTGAGTATTTCCATTTTATGTGACTTTATGCTTCTACTCTGCTACATTTTGAGGAAAATATCATAATTTTTACCCCAGCATATTTAGCTGACAGCTTTAGTTACTTTTCAGGTCAAGTTTTATCATAAAAACATAATCAATTTAAAGTAATTAAGCATTTTTATTAATTAAATCTCATAACAGTATATCAAGTAATTAGAATTACCTATAACTTAACAACAGTAAAACACTGCTTACATAAATGCATCAATAAAAATAACCCAATAATATTATTGGAATATATAACAAGTACTTTTTGATGCTGATACTTTTGTACTTTTACTTCAGTAAGTTTTGAATGCAGGACTTTTACTTTCTGCAGTGTGGTATTAGTACTTTTACTTAAGTAAGGGATCTGAATACTTCTTCCACCACTCTGTTTATGACTTAAGAACCGGTGAAAATGTAAAAATTCCACTAAGCTTGATTAACGATGAATTGTAGTTAGACCTAGAAGCTTCTGCATTACCCACAACAATAAAGCACTGCTCACTATGTCCATGGATGGGTTACTGACTGGGGCACCAAAGTGTCAGGGCCCCCCTGGTCTTCACCTACAAAATGTCATTTAAAAGGGAGAAGTACCAACCAAGAAGAGACTCAAAATGATCACAAAAAGACACAAAACAACTAAAGAGAGATGCAAAACAGCTGCAAAGAGACACAATATGACTAAAAACGGACAAAGCAACTACAAAGAGATGTAAAACAACTACAAAAAGAGGCTAAATAACTATAAAGTCTTTCACGTAGACCTTTTGTATGTCTGTGCCCTGTGGCCCATTGCCACACAATCCACCCATGTCTGCAGTATGTCAATAACTCAACACTTTGAAATGTGATGTTGCTCGTACAGAGTGAGTGGAGCTCACAGTGGTACAGGTAGGCCCCGCAGTGTTAATTATTTCCCCTTGACTAGACGACAAATCATTTCTCCAGTATGTGACAATAGCAAATGATTACACAGCTAGATCTAGAGGAAAATACTCCGCTTTGTGAGGGAGCTCTTAAAGAATCTGAGCAGTAACGAGGACTCTGCTGGGAGAACTAATCCCCTCTTAATAAACACACATATAAATCTTAGCTAAATCAACAATACCAGTATAATAGTGCGTCATGTTGTGGAGCAGGCTGTAGCAGCAAACAATGTTGGCATCAGCAAAATAACAGATAAGTGGCACACACACTGTACAGCTTTCTCATTTTAGGATAATTATATTGTACATGTTTGGTTTTTACAGTGTGTTCATCATATTTTTCTATTTTCTATTTATGTTCTTGGCTGTTATTCTCTTATTTTGCTTTCCTCTCAATAGGTTTATTATATCCACCAACCACAGAGGCAAATTCCTTGTAAGTAAAAACCTTCTTAGCAACAGTGGTGGAAAAAGTATTCAGATCCCTTACTACTAGTAAAAGTACTAATTAATCACTGTGAAATTACTCCACTCAAATTATTATATATATTCTAAATATATATTACTGTATTATTATTGATGTGTTTATGTTATTTTTTTTCAAGATAGGGATCATTTTAACTGCTTAATATACTGCTATGAGGTTTAATTAAAAAAATGTCTAATCACTTTAAATGTATCATGTTTTTTATGTTGAATCTCAACCTGTAAAGTAAGTAAAGCTGTCAGCTAAATGTAGTGGAGTAAAAAGTACAAAATTTGCCTCAAAATGTAGTGGAGTAGAAGTGTAAAGTTACATAAAATGTAAATACTCATAGTGCCTCAAAATTGTACTTAAGTACAGTACTTGAGTAAATGTACTTAATTACATTCCACCACTTAATAGCAATAATCATGCTTTTTAATCGTGATATGAATTGAACTTTACTAGCTGTGATAGTGAAGCATGAAGGAACCAGCTGGTGCAACTTCAGTGCTCTGTCTGAACAAATGCAATGAATCATCACTCCATCATACTTACTGTCAGCACTTCTGACTTCACTCTTACTTAAGTAAAATTGTCTGTGCATTACTGTTTTTACATTAAATATTTACACTTTGATGTCTACTTTAATATAATATTACAATACTTTTTTCCATTACTGTTGCAGAATCAAGGGAAACTCTTATCAGCAGAAGGTGTGGACCTGAAGAGGGTCAGTCTGGGCCATTTTAATCCCCCTGGAGACTGTGATCAGGAGTTTCCATCTCAAGGAAAGCCCTCCGGCCATCCTATCTCCAGCTGTGGTTTATCTGCCTGAAGAATTAATGGAGCTAGATATTGTTTGGGCCTATACATCAACGACATATCGGTGTCTCGGGTATGCGGTCAGACACACGAGGCCTTGCAGCCTGTAAAGTGATCTTAATATAACCTATGCTATGCTATGCTTACCCTCCCACCAGTAAAATCAATACTAGCCAAGCCAGGAAGAGCAGCACTATGACCGGAGATAGATCAAGCACTTAAATAAACATCCAATACGGTAAATGTATTGTTTATGTTGGTTTGTTAAGAATATTAAATGAGTGCTATTTTGTTTACAGGATTTCTGTCATTTTATCAGTATCACCCTGAGCCCCTCCCTCCCTGTTTCTGTCTCTTTCTCTCCACTGCTCATCAGACAAATCTCTGGCTCGTCTATAGAGAGCATTGCAGATCAGAGCACTTCTCTGTGCATTCCTCAGGCTGGGAGAGACAGCACAGTTATTGTTTGGCTGTTTGTTACAATACAAATAAATGAATGCAGGATTCAATATTGAGGAGAGGCTTTGAGAAAAGCAACACTCTGTTGTCATTCTGCAGAAAAAGCACACTTATTTCCCATGGTCAGTCTTTGTGAATGTATTAAATGATGTCGTGAGAATGAGGTTTGATTGGAAATGTTGGCTGAAATGAATGTCATGGTCAGGTGTAAGCAGGGGATGAGCTGGGGGGTGGGGGGATGGATCCCCTGAGAGAAGGAGGGTTAAACTTAAAAATAGCCCTGCTGATGAGTGGAGCCAACAGCTAGACAGGGAGGGGACAGAAAAACGTCCCAGTCAGCAGAGTCCGGGATGCTAATCGCTATCAGATTAAGAGAAATACCTGGAGCATGTGCCCTGCAGGAGGCCACAGCTCAATTTCAAATATTAGACTCAAAGTGATTGTTCTTTTGTCTGTTGTGTACAATGATTTTTGTGTGTGTTGGGGAGTAGTGAACTGCACGTAATTAGGCTAGTAGTTTCACTAAATTTTGCAGCAGCTTGCTGGCACTACATTTATATTTGCATAATGATTCAAGTAGCGTAACTGTCTCTGAAACTGTTTTATTTAGTTTTATTGTATATGTCTCACACATAAATGAATAATCTTTTAAGTTAAAAAGGTGATTAAAAAATGCAATAGATAAGGTTTTAAAAAGGTTGTTAATATGTCTAAATGGTTCTAGTCAGTGGTGGAATGTAACTAAGTAAATTAATCAAGTACTGTACTTAAGTACAATTTTGAGGTACTTGTACTTTACTTGAGTATTTCTTTTTTATGATACTTTATACTTCTGCTCCACTATATTCTGAAGCAAATATTGTACTTTTTACTCCACTACATTTAGCTGACAACTTTAGTTACTTTTCAGGTTTAACATAAAACCATGATAAATTTAAAGTGATTACACATTTTTTTAAATGAAACCTCAAAACAGTATATTAAGTAGATAATCAGCCCTACCATGAGAAATAAAAAGCTGCTTACATAAATGCATCAAAGCAAATAATCCAATAATAAATTTAGAATATATATCTCAGTGGGTCCATTCTGCATAACGAGTACTTTTACTTTTGAGACTTTAAGTACATTTTGATGCTGATACTTTTGTACTTTTACTTCAGTAAATTTAGAATGCAGGACTTTTACTTGTAGTGGAGTAATTTCACTGTGTGGTATTAGTACTTTTACTCAAGTAAAGAATCTGAATAAATCTTCCACCACTGGTCCTAGTTGAGGGCATTGTGGTAAATGTGAGGTCATTTGCTTTATGGCTCAGAACAACGTTGCTGCTGGTGAAGAACAGATGAGTCCAGATCAGCAACTTGATACATGTGATCCAAGTGGTGCACCCTGTAATTTGTAATTATATGTTTCATATACACATACATATATAATGTTGTTAATGTACCCTACTACTACATTGGTGATGTATTTGAAGTTATTTTGAGCATATTTCTGTTGTGCTAATGTGCCTCAGAGCTCTTAATGGACACTACCATGAGAGTCTTACAGTAAAAGGGAGTTGTATGTATTTTTGAAATATTTACGTGTTCATTTTTTGTTGTTTCGTTTTCACTGTCTGCTGAAACACACACACACACACACACACAGAGAGAGAGAGAGAGAGAGAGAGAGAGAGAGAGAGAGAGAGAGATAGGGAAAATAAACAGAGTCAACGACATCTATATGAAACTGGCTGTGAAACTGTGAAGAATTTTGGGCCATCAAGGGAAATAAAACATTTTTTATTTTATCATTGCTTCTCCCCTTTAATTGAACCCCTTTTATCAGCCCCTCAGGAAGCTGGATGGTCAACCTTAAGCCTTATTTGTGAAATATTCCTGGCTATAGTTTTTAATGTTTTAAATATGAATTGGTAAAACTAAACCTGAATACAATGGCTGTCAATAAGTCACACATATATATTTTTGCTATTTATAAATAATACATGAGATAGTTGCATACTAATTTAGTACCTGGACTCTGGTTTCTGGAAGGAGGGAGTCTGACTGATGGATAATATAATCAAAACCAATGCTGGCAAGTTTATTGGCACTTCACACAATCACTTGAAGATCATTTATCAATATCTGTCAGTTTTGCAGCCCAAAAGCATCATATCCAACAACAAGAACATTGTTGCAATATTTAAACAGCACCACCAACTTTCCCTCCAAAATAACCATAATTGTTAGTTGAATTAATAGCTCCTTTAAACAGCTTCAGCAAATATTCACCAGACATCGTGACCTTCTCTAAACTAGCTAGGTGTAAATAATAAACAGGAAACTGGTTGTATGTAGCACAATGGTAGTGTTGAATCACAGATCAAAGCATAAAATAGTACAGCTTCCTCTCTCTTTACCTCCATAGCAACAGTGGGCCTCCTCTCTACTGACGCATTATCCCAATTCAGGCTCTTTTGTCATTTAGATGAACCAATGCTCCTCAGTTTATGGAGCAAGCTCCTTTGTCTTTAGCCTCCTCTTATACTAAGCTCAGTGACGACGAGGAGCACAGGAGGAGGAGGAGAGAGGAGAGACTGAGGCGTGAATCTTATCTGTGGACAGTGGACAGACTGTGGATCAAGTCTGGACTGTTAGTTTCCACTCACTGGACCTCAGACCATCAACACAACTCAATGTAGAACACTGGAAGATGAGGACACCTAGTGGTGAATATGAAGGACTGTGTTACAGGTGCACAGACAGACAGAGACCTGAGGACAGATGTTTCCAAGACGATTTGCAAAAAAACATTTATTTCAGCCAGTTATCACTTTGTGGTGTCTTGTCATGCATATAGCTTCAATGTGATGTGGTGATATTTTGATATACAGTTCTTAAAAAATGTATTAGACCACTGGTTTATGCCACAGTATTAGTAATTACGCAAATCATTGTTTATGTTTCTGGAATGGTTAATACACCAGTATTACATTACATCTGAACACATTAGGGCTTTATTAGACCTTCTGTATTTCCCTATATTATATATGTCATATACGACTTATATACTGTGTATATCTCTGCATAATCGTTTACATATTTATTCATTGATGTTCATAATGTTACATGCGACAACCTATTTAACCTATTTAACATGCTCAAACATATTTTCTCTAATGTGCAATATCTGTAAAATGCAAAGTACTCAACAACAAACAAACACAATAAATATATATTAATAATAAATAAAATAGCAGAAATGTATGTATATAATGTATGCATACATTTTGTTTTATATTCTTATTCTGCCTTCTATATCAATGTGTCTGTATCTTGAGCTGCTGTGACAACTAAATTTCCCCACTGCAGGATAAAAAAAGTCATATCATATTTTATCTTATATTATCTTATGTAGAAGCTCTTTACTTGAAATTATATTTTTAATGCTAAAATATAGTTATTATTGTTATCCATGACTTTTCAAATTTACTGTTTTACAAAAACACCCTGTAAAAACAGTAAAGCACATTATTATTTCTTGAATAAGATGTCAAATTATAGCTTTTTAATTGACTTGCATTCTAAAACAGAAAAAAATAGTTTTAGTGGTTGAATATGTTATGTTTGATTACTTTCTGACTTTAAGGTGATAAATACCAATAACATTTTAGTTTTAAACAAGCTTTTGAAAGACTTCTAAAACATTTCTCGTTTTTATGACAGGTGGTCTAATACATTTGTTTTAGCACTGTACATAACATTTTGCTAACACCCATGGAAGTGAATGGGATTTGAAAACATGCATTTGTTAAATTGAACAGCAATACAGAAAGTTGTATAATTGACTGTACACAGTTCTCATAAGGCCAGTTTCTTCTGTAACAAGTATTCCTGATGAAACCCATTCACAGCCTGTGCATCTATCCCCGGAGACAGGGAAACCATTAGAAAGAACATGGCTGTATTAGCCCTTAATGGGGCCCCAGCGGCAACAACACCTTCCATGTAATGGGAGCAATATTTCTCCTTATAGTTACAGAGCTGCTGAACGTAATCATGCCACTGTGCTGCTGGCCATGTGTTGGGGGAGTGGTGGAGGACAAGTAAAAACCCTGCATTTAAATTGTGAGTTAAGTAACAGTATGTACCTCTAATCAAAGGAATGTATTAAAAGTAAAAGTACTAAGAAAATATTTAAATAGCAGCACATTTGTGAAGATGGAACCATGAAATGTTTTTACATGCAAAATGATTTACACCATCTAAAAGTTAAATTAGCCAATTAATATTTGGTCAGCTGATTAACTGACTAATTTTGTCAGATGTATTTCATCAAGTCTCTAAAGTTTTTTTTTAAGCAACAAAAGCTTTCAGATAAATGTAGAAGAGTAAAAAGTGAAATATTTCCTTCTGAGATGTACTGGAGTAGAAGTGGAGAGTGGCATGAAAACAAAATATTTAAGTAAAGTACACATTCTTCAAATTTGTACTTAAATGTAGTACTTGAGTAATTATATTTAGTTACGTTCCACCACTGGTTGTAGTGATGGTTGTATTTTTTTCTGCACAGCCACTGTAAGTTACCATTGAGTGCATATTGGGCAATATAAAAGAAGGAAAGGGAGAAGCCTGGAGAGGCTCTTGAAAGGAGACTTATCTTCACAGTCGAACAAGGGCATAGAGGACTTCAGTAGTCTCCAAACAGGTCCAAGATCTGTCCACCTGCTCCAACAGGGTCTCCTCCAGAAAAGTGTTAAAAAGACAAACCAGTTCTTGGAAAATTAACTTTCTTTTAGAGCAAATAAATCCAGAAACTTAGCTAAACTCTGAATGATCTCCCTGTCACTCTCACTCCTCTTCACTTCTCCTCCATGATTCTTTTGTTTGTCATGGTGTTAAAAGTACTTAAGTACAATTTGGAGGTACTTGTACTTTACTTGAGTATTTGAATTTTATGTAACTTTTTACTTCTACTCCACAACATTTTGAGGCAAATATTGTACTTTTTACTCCACTACATTAGGCGACAGCTTTAGTTACTTTTCAGGTCTAAATTTAAGATGAAGGCACCATTCTGCATAGGGAATACTTTTGATGCTTTAAGTACATTTTGATGCTGATACTTTGTACTTTTACTTGAGTAAAATATAAATGCAGGACTTTTACTTGTAGTGGAGTAATTTTAAAGTGTGATATTAGTACTTCTAATTAAGTAAGGGATCTGAATAATTCTTCCACCACTGGTTTAAAGGCCCTTCCGTAGTTTTTTTCTGTCTTCCCCCCTTTCTACTACAATATCACACAGTAGACTAAACTGTAAATGGCAGCTTCATTATTGAAGCCAGTCCTCCTGTGCTGGAGTAGCACCTGGCCCTGCCTGTGTCTCCACAAGATTTAGACACATGATTAGGTAATAATTCAGGACCTGTCTCAGTTGATATGGTGCTCATTTTTCAACAGATCTTTCATCGAATGTTCACTGAATTAACCAAACTGCCTTGGGGCTTTTGAGTCCTCAGGTTGGTAATTCAGCCAAAGCTAGATGTTACTGACAAACAGCATGAGAGAAAAATTATGTGTTTTTTGACATTAAAGCATGTTAATATCTTCTAGTAGAAACCTGAAAATAAGCATAATACGATCTTTAATTCACATCATATTTGTTGATTCGGGGTAGCAGCAGATATCTCAAAGCAGGTGCAAATAAAAACACTGAGCAACTATCTGAGTGGCTAGATGCCAAGTGGGTCAGTGGATATATGTGTTTTTCTTACACATTGGGTGAAAAAACTATTTAACTCAGCTTTGGAACCATAAAAGATGTAAAATTATCAGTGTTGGAATGTAACTAAGTACATTTACTCAAGTACTGTACCTAAGTACAATTTTGAGGTACTTGTACTTTACTTGAGTATTTCCACATATGTAACTTTATACTTTCACATCATTACTTTTTAGGGGCAAATAGTGTACTTTTTTCACCACTACATTTACCTTTTACTACTTTTCAGGTCGAGATTTAACATTTAAAAAATATGATAAATTTAAAATGATTATGCAAGTTTATAAACTAAACCACATAACAGTATATTAAGTAGTAAAAATGAGCCCTACCCTGACAACAAGTAAAATGGTGCTTACATAAATGCATCAATATTGGAATATACCACTTTGAGTGTGTCCATTCTGCATAATAAGTACTATTACTTTTGATACTTTAAGTACATTTTGATGCTGATACTTTTGGACTTTTACTTCAGTAAGTTTTGAATGCAGGACTTACTTACTTGTAGTGGAGTAATTTTCACAGTGTGGTATTAGTACTTTTACTTAACTAAGGGATATGAATACTTTTTCCACCAATGAAAATTACTCAGTGTGTGATACAATTAATACATTAGACACAACTGTTTTTTAAGAATCTAAGGATGTTTTTGGAATTTGCAGAGTTGTGGTATAAAAATATATCTAAAATATATCTTTTCATGATAATTTAAATGCGACAGTAGTATTTAGACTAAAGTACTGACATTTTCTGTCTGCGATTTAATTAGTGTTGCTTTTGTTGTTGTTGTTGGGTTAACACACCACAAGGGGGCAGTGTCAGGCTGCCAGCCAGGCTGTTGGTGTTCTCAGCATGATGGAAAGGCCATTACAAATCTTTTAAATAATGTGCCCTTCTATTATGTAATATTACTATTGGGTTGCATAAAATTGCTAACAGGAATATTTCTCAGCCGTGAAGTGAATTTCTGGGGCTGGCCAAAAATATTTAGTCTCTTGACACGCAGTCAGACATATGACCAATAGCACGGTGTCGTGAGTACAGGTCAGCAGTTTCTGTAACTCCTCTGGAGAAATATTGCATCCATTACTTTGGATTTTCTTTGGATTGCTCATTCCCAGGAGCATGTGAGTCTAACAGCACTCCAGGAGTCGTTCAGGCAAAGCTCATATCCCATTCGACGCTAGGCTAGTTATAAATAGCACTGAGTGAGCAGGCATGGGAACGGGACAGTCCAAAATAAGTGCATGCTCATACAGAATGTTTGAGGAAGACAGTGAATACACCTGCTGTTAACACTGAATATAAATGCTTTCAAAAAGGCAAAATGAATTAGTGCAAGCATGAATGGAGGCCTGTTTTTTTTAATATATCCCCCCAGGCTTCCTCTGTCACAACAACATGCCCCATTGTGATAAATGGTTGCTTTTCACACCCTTCCTTCAAAATTTCTCCTCTGCGAGCTGTGTGTGTTGTCTTGCTGTGACACCGGCAGGGAACAACACAGGCTCAGTGCTGAGTGAGACTGCCACTACAAGTACCTGTCATTTCTCCTGCACCATACCTATTTACCCAGCGGGATGCGTGCCAGTCGGTGCCAGCACTACAGACTTGCCCTTTTCTAAATTAGCTACTCTAAACAAAATACACAGCACATTATTGTTGTAGTTTTTCAGGCAGAGAAATGCTGAGGATGCACTTACTGCACACTACACAATTATTGTTTGCTCCAGCAGGAGCGGGTGCTGTAAGAATATGTTTTCCATGCTTTTTTTCTGATTTAAAGTCAATTTCATCACAGTGCTTTCCCTCAACAAATGATTGTAGTTGTGCTATCATTTGCATAAAGTGGTCCAGTAGGAAAATATTGCACCTTGCTTGTTTAGAATGACATTTACCTTCTCAGCAGATACGGCATTATATCCATGAGCAGATTACAAGACAACGGTGCAGACATAAAAAAAAAAAAAGCCCCACCACCTCTCCTACAGAGGAGCAGGACACACAGACTTTACTGTTTAATATTTCTTTATAGTTGCTTTGTGTCATTAATTGTGTTAGTCTATTTGTAGTTATTTTATGTGGTCGTTTTGCCTGTATTTGTGGTTCTTTTGTGTCTCTTCAAAGTAACGTTGAGTCTCTGTAATCAGCTGGTGTCTCTTTGTGGTTGTTTTGCACTTTTCATAGTCGTTGTGAGGCTTTAGGCATTTTCATTAAGTACTTTTCCCTCTAGTGAACCGCTATGAGTGTGTCTTGGGAGAGAGGATCCGCCCAAGATCTGCCCAACTAGCGGCTCAGGTAGCAGCTCAGGAAGTACCTGCCTCGGCTAGGTACTGTTCTGAAACGCTACTGAGCCGCTACTAACTAGTCGACGCTGTTAGATACGGTTGAGGCGGGATATGACGTTAGTAGAACTCGACACAACCACAACATAACAGCACCAATTTTAAAAGAAGAGCAGACTGAGATGAGAGAATCAAGAACAAGAAACCAAAGAAGAGAAGACGATAGACAAAGGAAAAATAATGTCTGGACTGTTTGGACTTGTCGCGTCGGGTCAAAGACTTTATTTCACTGAGTAGGCTCAAAAATTGTCACTGGATAATCGCGTAAGTGTCGAAAAACTATTTACGTCACATTTGAACTCCGTTGGTTAGCCGCTACAAAAGTACCTGAATGGGAACAGAGGCCAAGGGGAACAAACTAGTGGGCGGAGCCAAAACACTCAAAAAGTACTCAAAAAGTACTCAGTAGAAACACGTTTTTTGTCTTTCTTTGCAGCTGTTTTGCATCTTTTTTGTAGTATTTTAGGCTTTTTGTGTCTCTTTGTGGTCATTTTAGGCTTCTTTGAGGTAATTTTTCTTGTTGGTCAAAGTGTGTCTTTGACTGACATTTTATTATTCCACTTTGGGCCCCTGGTCCGGTGCTGGAACAGTAGATCTGTTCAATAATCCCTCCATGATTGTATCGTGACTGTCCTGTATGAATTGCAGCCCAAAGCCTGTCACTAAATGTAGTCCATTATCCCCCTCGGAGGCATTTTCTAATTCAACGCAGATGGCAAGTGGCAATAATAAACTGGCACCAGAATCTTACTAAATATATCATTACCCCATAGGCTTGGCAGGATGAGCCTCCTGTTCTATTTAGATGCTCCTTTGTCTTACCCTCTATGGAAAATGACACTCAGCAGATTGAGCGACGTGCGGTTCTCAACTCAAGATTTAAACAAAACAAAGTGACACTTTCAGGCAGCATTAAACAAAAGTCACTTTCCACATTCTTTCTACATTTAAAAGTAGAGATTGGGCGTGCACATGACCAGACTCCTTCTCAGTGACAGCACCAGCATGTTTAATAGCTGTGCAAGCAGGAAATATGGTGACAAGTACGCTGCCCTGAGGAATACCTTCTGTTGACTGTGGCATGCATAAAACCAGTTGATGGATGGATGCAGAAACACAGGGCTACAGATGGCATATTTCATCAGAGAAATGGGAAATGTCTCAAATCAAATAACCCCTTCGCTCGCTAGATGCACTGGCTTTTATAGGCTTGGTGAGGATGCTATTACAATCCACACCTGCTCCTTATACATGAAATTACATCACGGACGACATCCCATCTTTCATTTTGGTCTGCTTCTGTATACAGTAGGCACTGACAGGAGACAGACAGAGGCCTGTATACAGGGAACAAAAGCTGCAGCTTATCATTCTGTTCATTACTCAGTACTGTGTTGTATTCAAAAGCCTTTTGTACACCAAAGATATTCAGTACTCTATAAGTGAAAAGACATTTTGACATTAGAGAAGCTGGAATAATTTAATTGATGACATTTGTGTCAATTATTGCATCGATTGTCAATCAACTTATTAATTAATCAACTAATTATTGCAGTGCTTTGGGAACAATATTACCCTTTGATTATAATGTACAGTCATGGAAAAAATGACTAGACCACCCTTGTTTTCTTAAATTTCTTGTTCATTTTAATGCCTGGTACAACTAATGGTACATTTGTTTGGACAAATATAATAATAACAACAAAAATAGCTCATAAGAGTTTAATTTAAGAGCTGATATCTAGACATTTTCCATGGTTTTCTTCATAATAACGAAAATCATTATCAAGAAAACCATGGAAAATGGCTAGATATCAGCTATTTTTGCTGTTATCATTAGATTTGTCCAAACAAATGTACCTTTAGTTGAACCAGGCATTAAAATTAACAAGAAATTGAAGAAAACAAGGTGATCTTATAATGTTTTCCATGACTGTATGTTAAAATCCACATAGTGGATCTTTGCCATTTAAGATTCAATACAATAAGCAAACATTAATGTCATTTAAACCGATGAAAATAACCAATGAACAGCAGTGAACTCTGCCTTCTATAGACTAAAAATGTTTGCATATTAGCTATCCTAATTAGCCTTATTATCACTTTCAGTAGCAGAGCCAAAAGTCCCGCATTTGTTACACAATACTGCAGTTGTTTCAGGACTGAACTGCTAAAGCTGTTCAATCTGTTTTCAATTTAAAGTTTCAGGTCCCCCTTCATTAATCAGGTATTCTTCCAATAGATTAATCTGGACGACTTGATATATTCTCAAATGAAAGTGTGTGATTGCATTCACAGTTAATCTACTGCAACTGACAGCCCTGATAAACAGGAGGCGTTTAATGAGAGACAGGCTCATTTCCTTTTTTTCCTCAGCCTCTATCTAAAAAACCATTGAGGTGCTCTCAGCTCACCCAGAAATCCTCTGCTGAAACTGATTGAATGAGGCTCTATGTGAGCACTAACTTTTCCTTTTAGACTTAAAATAAGTTTGTGTAAGAGAGTAATGCGTTGTGTCACAGAGTACAAGGGTTCGCTACCAGATCTGAGTAGGAACGTCATAACATTGGGAATACATCTCTCTTCCAGACGTGTATCTTTAAGTCATGAATTTGTTGCAGAGCTTTTACGTAACAGCCAGAGGGGACATGTTAGGTAGCTTACGTGACAAGTCCAATTCATTTGGGGTGAAAGTGTAGCAGCGTCTGAAACACAAGAGGCTCACAGATAGATGAACAATTGTATTTTGGGGGGATTTATTCATGAAAAGCCCCACTTCATCCTGACTATAATGAATAGGCCGCAGAGGTGACTTTTCTAATACTCCAAGCCTTTGAAATCCTGCTCTGCAGCCTTTGCTTCATTACCATAACGCCATTTGTAAAAACCACTGAATAGCTGTGCACAGAGCATTGCAATGTTTGTTCTCTTCTATTGTTATAATCCCACTGGCACCAGCAATACTTCTACAACAGAACTGGAGGGCAAGATTTTTAAAGATCATCCCAGAACAAAGTGCACCATCAGCTCCCTTCTCCAATCCCAGCCATTGTCTCCGAGTCAGCAGGATTCAGAGCATTGCTCTACCAATCAAAACCACATTGACAAATGGAAATTAAAGAGAAGCTATAGAAGCTATAAGAAGTGGTGAAGCTGCTATATCTCAAGCCAAGCCCGTCAGGAGATAGCTGGCAATATTCACATGCATCACAGGAAGAGCCTCTGTGTTTGTCATCTGGGAAATTGATTGTTTTAATTAAATATTTGGAATTCAGTATGAGGCTGCCATGTAAGTGATTGTTTGCAGAGTTCAACAACATGAATGTTTGATGTGGACAACATTAGGGCGACAGTTTAAACAATTGACTTTTGAAATTGAATTTGAAAATGGCAGCATCATTTGTGCACCACACTTTGCTGTGTAATTGCACAGCCTGATAGTGTTTTGTACCTCGTTCTCCCTCAGAGATGGATGGGCCAGCATCAGCCAGCCTCCAGCTCAGAGTGGCAGTGATTGACATCATGCAGCTCCATAATAGCCATAATTAAAACCTAATTAGCTAAGTTTGCAACATTGGATTTTGCAATAGCCTCATTAAAATGAAAATTTGCAAGATGAGAAGATTCGTGACTGTTTCTTCTTGCACGCACCAGTGGCACTGACTGCGTTTCTTATCTATTTCATATCATAATGTGATCATAAAATCTTTCATTTATACACCTGGCAAAGAAAGAAAGGCGTCGCATCACTGACGATGCCAATACAATACTTTGTGATCTTTGCACTCACTTCTATGACTGGAGTATCCAGGGTTGTAGCCGTAGTAGCCGGTGATCCTCAGGATCCGGTCCTCGATGTCGTGCACCCCGTTGGCTGTCACTTTGGTGCTGCTGTCCATGAAGTCCGGGCAGCTGCCACCAGCGGTCGGCGTCGCATTTCCCGGCAAGTGCTTGTTCATCAGGGGCTCCAGCCGGATGCAAGGCTGGTCCCCACTCTCCAAAACACTCTCGGTGCTTATCATTGTAGGTCCGAGCGGACAGAGATAAGAAGAGAAACCCCGATCACCATGAGACAGACCACTCGGGGCTGCATCAACAATTCAGCAACAAGAGGAGGACATCCAGATCCACATCCACATTCCTTCAGTGATGCTCCCGGACGCAGAGCAAGGTTATCACACACTCCAGGAGCCTGGCAGGCATCAAACACTAGGGGGCGTGTCACTACTATCACATGCTTTGAATTCAATTAGGAGAGAAGGAAAAAAAACTTGGCTGTAGTCAGCAGCAGTGTGGAGCAGAGGAGCCAGCACTCATTACAGCCTTCATAAAACTAGTTCCTATAAGAACAGAAAGCTTTATGGCATTTGACATAATAAAATAGCCTACTCAGTGAAATAAAGTCTTTTAATGCACTTTTAAATAACGTTTTTTATTCTCCTATAATATCTCTGTAAGATTCAAGTGTCTGAGTGGTATTTTTAATATTTCACCAAGATCATATTCCTGTACAATCACAGTGGCCTTTGGCACCAGTGTGCTATTCCTGTATTTTTGGTTTGATATTCGTTTGTAGTGAGCTTCATTGATCTAAACAAATCTTCTCCCTCAGGCACTTTTCATCTATCAAAATAAAACAAATCGGTCTACAATAACCTTGGATGTGTGCAGCTGTTTTGAGATAGAAACCTCAAAAAGAGTCAGTAAATAACTCATCATTTAACCCCAAACAAAAATACCTAACGTGATCATCAAGAATTTATTTTTAAGACACTATTTTCAGTATCCATTCCCTGTTCTACCTGGTTGTTATATTTGTGGACTAATGCTACTCCTTTTCGACCCGCGCAGATGTTTCCATTTGCTGTTCACATTAAATATGTATGTGCTTTAGAGAAACACATGTGGCACAGGTTTGTCTCGCACACTGGACTCCCTCTCTGCACTTGAATAAGGGCCACAAGTGTTATTTTACTTTTATTTTGTAGTATAATAGCATACAGATTATAAAGTTTGTTCACATTATTAAATGCCATGAATAAAGTTTTCTCTTATTATTTCCCCAACGCTTATTATAACGTGAATTTTATTCTTAAGTTAAACCCAGAACAATCTCTTTTCCTCTTCCCTCTCTTTTCCTTGGCCACTGGTTTTCTGGCTGGCGGGGAAGCTCCACTTGACTGGATCCCCCAGCTTGCAGATGCTGTGCAAAAAAAATTCTGAAAAACTGGGCTCCAAATCCAATAACACAAGATGCAGTATTTCAGTGTCTCTCCGATACGCCTCTTTCCAAGTCCTCCACTCTCTGTGTGAAATCGATTCCCAGTGTGTGGAGAATTTGCGCCCCTGTTGGCATTGTTGTGCAGACACATGCAGGGGTTTATGATGCCCTTGGACTCCAGAAGTGCTTCCTCCCCCTCTCTTACTTACTAAACCAATCTCCACCTCATGTTCTTTTGTTTCAGTTTGTTTGTGCTCCAAAGCACTTATCTCACACATTCAGTTCAGGGACAGCTTTGTGGCTACAACAATGAAATGCCAATGCCCAGAAAGTTTCTGCACGCTTTTTCAGAATTGCTAATTTATTATTGGACACTTTCTTACAAGTCTCTGCAGCTGCAGTCCAAAAAAAGTTTTCTCCAATTGCCTACTTTTTGTTGTGGTGCTTTACAACTCTGTATGCAATACAGAATGTAAACGGCACCATTGGAAGATTATGCATCAGTTGCTTTCTCTCGTGTCTAAGGTTCGTCGGAGTTATTATTTCCTGTCAGATGCTGATGCATTTAGATAAAGAATTCAGCTCAAAGGCAAAATTGCTCCCTGACAGCAGTGGGCTCATTAGAAGTCTTTGCAGACATAACCCACATTAGGAGAACTGTTTATGCATGAGCTGTGACAATGCAAGTTCTGGCTTTTTAAGATTTTAAACACTGCACTGTAGTGTGTCATCATCATCAAGCGATCTCCATAGAAATCAATCAATCCTTTGGAGCGAGATCTTAAAAGCGATCATGAAAGGAATTCTTCTTTAATATCATCTCTTATTGTCCCCCAGCCGTGAGGGTGGAATGAGGCTGACTTCAATCTCAGACAACATGATTAGCATTCAGAGCGTCCCCGGACACGAATCCTCTATGCATGATGAACATTGCTTCACCTTCCTCTCCTCTAACCTCCTCTATTTCAAGAGAATAAATCAAAGGGCCTGCTGAGCCTATCATGCTGTTCATTAGATCCTAAAACATTTCCCATTATTCCAAACTCTCTGTTATTGTACAGCTGTGTTTATTCTCTACAGTCTGTGCAAATAGTATGATTTCTATTTCTATTTTTAGATCCTGGTTCTGACTTTGAGAGATACATGGTATTTTTGGAGATAGTCAAATGATAGTTTGATCATAACAGCCTCACTCCAATCACTCATTGCCTCCTCAGTCTTGTGGGAGGCATGCAACCATAAAACCTAATCCTTTGCCTAAGTGGAATAAAAGGACACACCGAGGAGACAATATGTCCCATGTGACTTCATCCCAGGCCAACCCCAGTGCACCTGCACCCCCCACTGAGGCTCAGCAAGTCACCTTAGAGATCAGTGACCGACTCCCCAGCCACCTGCTGTATAAATATTCAATACGGACTAAAGATAACCTGGCTCGTGCAACGGGGAGAGAGAAAGAGGTTCTGTTCGGCAGAAGAAGGCGCTGTCATTTGAATATAGTGAGCTCAACTGTGGCTGCATGGCGTGTTGGCCTGCAAAGGTCACGTTTGAAAGCGTGGTAAATATTTAATAACTTTGATCACCAGGTCTCTGTGGTAATGTATGGCTTTTAATTACAGAGAGAGGGGAAGAATGTGAGTACAATGAAGAATAAACAATGCTATCAGAGCAGATATACAGGATGAATTATCAAAGTTTTAGGAAAGAATGTGTGATGATATTTGTCTTCCTACACTAGAGGCTATTATGTTCCTTAACAAAAGTGAGTGTTGATTTAACTTTCTCACTTTGTCCGTTGTGGTTGTGCACAAGATGAAATATCATAATGTCCTTTAAAGCCTCGTTTGACCTTTCTTTGTTGTCTCCACTTGCTTATGAAGCCTCACAGAGCGCCGAGCGGCCCGCACGGTTTCCTCTTTGCCTCCCTTCAGCAACAAAAGTTGATTTGCCTCGAGGAGGCGATTGGCGAATGAGCCAGCTTGCTCTCTTTTAAGGATGCCAGTGCATGTATAAATAAAATATACAATGACCAGACTGCATTTTTAAAAATAGACGATCCACAGATCCTCGCCTCTCTGTCATGCCAATTCTCTCCCTGCTTTGTTTCACGCCGGTTTGAACATGCTTTTAGTTGATGGCTAAGTACTGTATGTGCAGCGCTGCTACAAACTGTAGCTTGCAGGGGTGCAGCAAGACAGCACTGTCACATGTACTGTACAACAGTCACAGCAGGCAATTAGCCTGAATATCACTTCACACCTACTACATGCAACGGGAAGTGTTTTGCACATGAAAATTTCATAAGCCAATGTCTAGGTATCCGTTTTTCCGAAGGTCAGCATCTCCACATGTGGCCATGCATTCGTAAAGCATGTACACATGATTTACTGTTGCCTGACAGGTGACGCTGGAGGCACGTCACTGAAACCATCAGCAAAATGGAAATCCCAATATGTTTTAAACATGTGGCTTGTACATGAGAATGCACTTAGCCTTTGACCTTTTACTATATAGGAAAAGAACAATCAATATACCGAATGTTATGGTGTAGCTCTCCATCCCATCATGAGGAGATTGCCCAAGGAGAGTCAAATGTTAACAGAACACTGAATACTGGTCTCTTTAGACTATTCACAGCATGGTGCATACAGTTTTTTGTTCTCAGCCATTAGTATATATATTTATTTCTTGGCTCTATGATGTTATTACGTCTTTGTCAGTGGTGGAATGTAACTAAGTACATTTACTCAAGTACTATACTTAAGTACACTTTTAAGGTACTTGTACTTTACTTGAGTATTTCCGTTTTATGTAACTTTATACTTCTACTTCACTACATTTTAAGGTAAATATTGTACTTTTTACTCCACTACATTTAGCTGACAGCTTTAGTTACTTTTGACATGAAAATCCTGATATGTTTTAAGTGATAAACCTCATAACAGTATATTAAGTAGTTAAAATGCTGCTTACATAAATGCATCAATACAAATAATGTAATAATATATTTAGAATATATAAAACAATTTGAGTGGGTCCATTCTGCATAGGAGTACTTTTACTTTCGATACTTTAAGATGCTGATACTTTTGTACTTTTACTTAATTAAGTTTTGAATGCAGGACTTTTACTCGTAGTGGAGTAATTTCACAGTGTGGTATTAGTACTTTTACTTTAGTAAGAGATCTGAATACTTTTTACACCACTGGTCTTTGTTGAAAAAGCAGAGTAAAAAAAACCTTAATGGGGACATACAGGGTCGCCCATTAAGTTGGAATAAAATATTTTTAAAGAGTATATCTTCTCATAACTTTAATAATCAATCTCGTCCAAATATATCACAATGAAAATGAAACCACAATTAGCAGAGGACTGTGTCTGAAAACAAATCAACCCACAAACTGTAAAACAAGACTACCTGGTCAGTTTACTTTTCATGAGCTGCCAAGATCAGAAAACACGTAATTCAACAAGCCATTCAGATTTGGTTACCCTTCTTATCTCATGTGAAGGCTTATTAGGATATACCATTCCCTGTCTGAGTATCAAAACCCAGGTGCTTCAGTGTTTCAGAGAGAAAATGAATACAGGTAGATTTACACAGGCAATATGAAAAAAATAACATTTTTTTTTAGCATGTAAACATATTCCATTTGAAACCCAAAATAGCAACCTGAAAATGGGCATATGTCCCCTTTAAATGTCCCCTCTGGATACGTGAAAGTACTTTGCTTTGATTAAATCTATGACTGAAATTGATTTCTCACCAAAAAAAGGGAAAACAATTTTGTTTGTGTTAGTAGCATATTGGACCAGGATTGACTCTAGGTAGTTGTGAAATTACACAGCCCCAATTCCAATATATAAATAACACATATTTACTTAATTGAAAACTGTACAATGTACAATTATTGAACTATTCTTTCCAGGTCACTATTTGCAAATGTTTATTTATCTGCATATTATTTAATTTCCTGCAATGTTTAATTTCCCAGGTAAAGTCCAATTTCTTTAATTTAAATTCAGATTTATCGTAGGTTTATTATTTAATGGTTAATTTTCATTATAATGTGTGTATAGTGCATGTTGAATGCTGCTAGTGGATGCTTGAATCACCCTTGGGATAAATAAGGTATCTATGTCTCTCTCTCTCTCTCTCTCTCTCTCTCTCTCTCTCTCTCTCTCTCTCTCTCTCTCTCTCTCTCTCTCTCTCTCATGACAGTATATTTTGTGTTTAAACTGAACTGAAATATACACACTGTATTTTCATTTAGATGCATTGCACTTTAACTTCCAATTTTTTTTCCTCCCAGCATCTCAAATCTTTTGGAATTTTAGGTGAGCACAGCTGAAGTCCTCCTCCAGCAGATTAATGTGAAAACAGCTTTTAGTGTCAAACTCTTTGAATACAACATTCTGCAGAATGAAGCATCGATGTAAAACAGCAAGGAAGTGGTGGAGAGTGGACTTGGATACATAAATGTTGTCCATTTAAGATTAGCTGAGAGGTTTTCTCTCCATTAGGGCACACTGTTTGTCAGGAACGAGTTCACCACATAATTACTTTATTCTCTGATGATGTAATTAATCTTGAGAAAATGTAAGCACTACACAATACACTAATGAAAAACTTTAATTAAGGAACATAAGTTGTTGCTGGTTTAAAAACAATATTATGGCAGCTTTATACACATGTACATCATCATATCATCTATTTTTCGACATGGCCATATTACCATAATGCATGGTGTTTCTGTTCTCATTTAAGACAGGTGGATAAAGGCTATGTTCCTCTGGGTGAAGTTTAACTTCATCTCACCTGCAGAATCTGGAAGGAGGCGACTGCCGGAGATTTATGGTCTCTGGAAATAACAAAGTTAAATCCCTCGGCGTGGCTCTTCGGCATGCTCCATCCCTCCTCTCTGCAGTCAGGATGATGGATTAGGCCGCTAGTGTGAGGGGGCTGAGGAGCAAAGGCTGGATGACAACAGCAGGGACGAAACATTTAGTTTGATTGACCAGGCGGGATTGTTAGTAATGTTCACATCGATATTAGCTGAGGGGTCGGCTCAATTCTTACCCGCTCTGAATTTAGATTATTTCAGGATGTTTATTGTAATTCATGCTGTGCAACAGATTGTATCTGCAGGTCATTTTATTTCTACTGCACCACTGGGGTGTCGGCAGAAACATGACTCCACATTAGCAAACAAACATGCATATGAATCTACAGTATCTACAATATAAAATCTGTTGCCACTCTAGTGTTTGTCACGGGTTTTTAAGTTGAATGGCTTCATTGACAGTAATCATTCATCAATACTTAGTACATCACTTATTATATAAACTATTAGTTAACACCGTTTGGGTGCCAAGTTGTGAAACATGCTTTGGTTGTGAGCTTTGGTAATAATGCAGTTTTTAATGTTGGTAATCCATTAATTCATGCTCATTGGCCACCAGCCTGTTGTTGGGCTGAATTTCCAAGAAATTCTCCAACCTAAACGACAGAAGAGGTTGTGTGTCAGTACCACCCATTACGACACATAGGCACGTATTGCGGCTCACGGTTCCGCGGCGTGTTCTAAAAGTAGCTCACACTTAAGGGTCGCGGTTGAAACAAAGGCTGCAGTTTCTGTGGATTTATGATGTAAAGCCACTGACCTATATAGGTTTAGGCCAAAAAACTTCCTGGTAAGGCGTTATAAAAGACAGTTTGAACAGTAAATAAATGTACGTAAATGCCCGATGTAAAGTAGTTACAAGGGTCATGTGTCAAGTTACATAAAAAAATGGTTTACTTTTATTTTCGCAAGAACACGAAAAACCACGCTCTCCTGGGTGAAAGTCCATTGTTTGTACTTCAGCAACATGCCGGCGGACGCATTGCAGCGGTTGGTGAAATATGTCAATATCGCTTGTTTTTCGCTGGCTCTACACACAACCCATTGACGTTTTTGATGGGAGAACAGGATGGATTTTCTTTGACCAAATGTAACGTGAAAGTCTGGTGGATTAGCTATTTAGCCAACTGGTAAATGAGTAAAACTTAACAACCTCATCCTTAATCCACACACTCTTGTCACAGTGAAAAGTGCATCACTATCACAAGATGAGTGACAACATGTAAACCAGTGTAAACAAGAAAACATGGCTGAATTAGCCAGCTCGCTGAGTAAGTAACCAGATGTCTGCTACTAAATGGGTTGAAAACGGAGCGTTGTCACTTAGCGCTCACCCTAGAGGCGAAAATAATGTCTGTTGTGTTTGCTGTTGGTGTTTTGGGTGGGTCGGCTCTGCAGCACATTACAGTACGTTTTTGTGACGTAGGTTGTATTTGTTGTGTACGTTTTTGACTTGGCATCATTTCTGAAACTGCAGCACATTTCTTCAAATAGAAACGTTTCAGGCTGCTGTTGTGCATATAGTACAGCCTTGAAAATGTTTTCTTTTAACTGTTAGTGAAACCATAAGTTTAAATTAATCCCCCCTCTGCAAAGACTGGCTTATGAGAAAATGGTCCAATATTTCCTTTTAGCAACATGATTTCATGAAAACAGTAAGCTTCTATCTACAATCAGAGCAGCTCTGTGGCTGCACGTAGACAAAATGCTGCAAAAAAAAAAAATCAACATGCAAACATGCTGACGTGCTCACAATGGCAATGTTCACATTCTGATGTTTTGCAGTAACATTTACCATGTTCAACATCTTAGTAGAGCTGTGGCTGATGGGAATGTCACTCAGGTATTTGGTCATACACCAAAGTAATGGCTAAATTGAAATAGTGACCTGATGATGGAGCATCTTGAGATCAGGATCAGAGGGACATCTTTCCAAGAGGCAGTTATTTTAAGTCAACAGATAATCAATCAGGCCTTAAACCTCGATCCAATGAACCACAGCTGGCATCACAGTGGACAGTCATGGGCTTTTACTTTGTGACATTAACACTGTAGTGTCATCCATCCACATCACTACAACAGTTTCATTACAGTGACTGGATGCAGAGGTGTCCCTCTTCTGCTCCACATAGCAGATTAATGCTCCCATTGAACTCTCTAGTCTGGAGCTCCTCTCCCCTCGGCTCATTAAGAACAATCTAACAGGGGGGGGTTACCAGCCAATTCTCAGAGTCACACTCGTTGAACTCCGATGGCGCGCTGACACTGGGAATTCAAGGTCGAGATGGGTATTGACTGGGAGATCTATTAAGGGATTTGGAAATTCTCCACAGAGCGCTCTGTAGAAGCTACTGTCATTTGTCCTTTAATGAAGTATGGTGGAGGTCGGCCGCCATTGTTCTAGTAGATTTGTCTGGTGTGGGTGTGAGGTGTTGGAGACGCATGGTTAAACACACGGCCTAGTAGAGTAATGTCAGTCTCTCCCAGCAGCTCCAGCTGTTACACTATGTCCACTTTGATTCCCTGAGCTCTGCTTCGTCATGGTTCCTCACACAGATCCACTGACCATATACAGTGCTAGTCAGCAAACCCTGTCTAAAAAATGTTACAACAGCCTTTCAGTACCAAACAACCACACAATAACAGGTGATGAAAATAATTGTGATGGTGCAGGCCTTTTTCCTCGTTTCGCACAAATTTTAGACAGTATATGTTATTAAGGATGTAGCCTACAGTATATTTTCTCAATTTGGAAGTGTACTTCCAATCAAACAATAACCGTCTGATGTTCCTTTTGCACTAATCAAAGAATTTTTCATTTTAATTTTCACTCTCAAGTCTTGTGACTAGTGGTGTAATGTAACTGAGTACATTTACTCAAGTACTGTACTTAAGTACAATTTTGTGCTACTTGTACTTTACGTGAGTATTTCCATTTTATGTAATTTTATACTTCTACTTCACTACATTTTAAAGGCAATTATTGTACTTTTTACTCCACTACATTTAGCTGACAGCTTTAGCTACTTTTCAGGTCGACATTTAACAAGAAAAAATATGATTAGTTTGAAATGCCTGGAGAGTAAAATGCTGCTTACATGAATGCATCAATAGAAAAATAATCTAATCATCCATTTGGAATACATTAAACAATCTGAGTGAGTTCATTCTGCATCACAAGTACTTTTACTTTTGATACTTTAAGTACATTTTGATGCTGATACTTTTGCACTTTTACTTCAGTAAGTTTTGAATGCAGGACTTTTACTTGTAGTGAAGTAATTTCACAGTGTGACATTTATAATTATTGCTGCAGTGGCTTTATATTTACTGTACAATCCTGTGATTGGTATCAATCTTCTCATCTTACTCTTGGCATGAAAAAGCGTTTGTGTGTGTGATTCCCAAAATGTCCATTGATGTTTGATCTGAGAAAAATGTCAAAATTTCCAATCATTTGCTTCAGAAATATTGATCCTTATTCTCTCTGACCCTGTGCACTCTGAAGCATCACCCATAATGCCCCTTTCCTCTCTCTTTCCACATTGATTAAATCATTTAGTCCCTCTGTGTGGTAGAGGCGCAGGGTCACACCTGCTCCCTCATGGACAGCAGAGAGGAGTTAACAGAGAATTGATGCCCTGAGTTTTCTGAAACAGGAAAAAGAACAAAGCACTCGCTGTGCAACAACAACTGACCAATGAACAATAACACCTGATGGTGGTTTATTGATTATCGACAGATAATCTGCTTGATAATTGATTTTACTGCACCTTAAGAGAGTCAATCTGTAAACTACTCTACAGTGCAGTGAGCGAAATAGGATTCAGGGAAATATTACTCTTACTTGTTGTCACTTTCATAGGAAGTGTTCACTGAGATGTATGGCGGCAGGTAAATGCTGTTATTGCAGCAGAGGTGGCTTGGAAACCTTTCCATCAGAATATAAATGAATAATATTACATATATATTTTCTACACTGTAGAGGTGTGAATCCCAAGAGGCCCCACGATACGATTCTATTGATGTGAGTGATTTTAAGCATTTTGCGATTTGGTGAGTGTTGCGATACAATATATTACGATTTAACTGTTTAAGTGCATATTTCAATTCAATCAAGAATTGAAAATAAGAGAATTCTCAGTCTATTCATCTCACTTCAGTCTTTTTATCTCTCCACAATGAGAGTCAAACCCACAGACTGACCAACAAAGTATTCAGTCAAACTGAACTGATATCAAACATGTATGGACGACAACAACTGCAGCATTTTATCAAACTTTCTTCAACTTTAAGCTTCACTGCTCTGAAAAAAACTAACTTTGCAGCGTTATTTTGGCAACTTCCCAACACAATATCATGCCTATAGATTCCTTAGATCCTCTAGTTTCATATGATACCAGTATATCGAGAATATTCCTAAAAGCCTCGCTACGACCTCTGGAAAAAATACGGAAAAAATACCAGCCGACCGTACACTGAAAATCGATACTTGGCAGCCATGAATCGATATTACATTGCCACGCAAAATAACGCGATACGATGCTGTATCGATTTTTTCCCCCACCTCTACTGCACTGTGAATACATTTGACACTTACAATACAAACATGATTTTTGAACAAAGCTTCAGTCTCTTTTTCAAGCTGTTATGTTTTCACGTCAGGTTAAAACACTTTAACTGAACATTAAAAATTGAAGTGGACTCAAAGTAAATGCAGCCATTACCACGTGTTATCTCATTAACTTTAATGAATAATAGCTTAAGGGATTTTCCCCTCCTTCCCATTACTGAATCCAAAGCTCCAGAGTATTAGTATGATGGTGACTGTTTTTGTTATATTTTGTTTTTTATCATTGTATGACACAGATTTGTATGTATCATTTCTTGCATGTTCTGCACTGTTCATGCGTGTCTGTGTAACATATGGTACTAAATCCTCTCTTTTACTGAAACAGTGTCATAATACATTGCTACTACTGTCCAGGCACGGGTGCTTAAATTCATAATATATTTATAATGTCATGTAAATGCAGACATGATGCAATGGACATCATTATGTGTTGGCAGAAAAGCTGTTGTTAGATTAAAGTGTCACTAATGTCACTAAATTTGACTGTAGCTGAATGTAGGATTAGTATATTTACATGATTTTGTAAAAATCTAATTCCTGAGTTTTTGTAAATGCATGAGTGATTCTTCTGCATTCTCCAGTTTAATATACACATCCTGGTTCCATAGTGTGAAAATAATGCTGGTGCTATATTTATCCTCCCTTTCTATTACAAGATGTTACGTTGTTTAGCATTTTACAGCTGTTACCAGAGTGCCCCCCTCTGGTCAACCTGAGAACTGCACAACCAGGACCATTCCCCCAGGCACTGGATTATACCTATATATAATGGAAGAAAGATTACAGTGTTTGCTCAGAAATGTTTGACAAGCAAAGTAAGTCTTGTTATGGTTTGGCGTGTTATTTTGTACAGAATATGTTCTTGTAGATGGAGATATTCTCTGCTGGGAGCTGCACTTTACAGATGGACCATCAAAGGACAACTGTCTTTGCTCATTCATTTGATTTATGATTTTTAAATTCAATGTTGACTCATGTAAGTGACATTAAGGCAATATTCATAGATAACGATATGTTTGTGCTTCTAAATATTATTTGTAGATAATCTTTTGCAGTGGTGGAAAAAGTATTGAGATCCCTTACTTAAGTAATTACTAATACCACACTGTGAAATTACTCCAAATTACTTTGTACTAAAAGTACTAAAGTATCAGCATTAAAAATGTACTTAAAGTATCAAAAGTAAAAGTACTTGTGAATGGACCCACTTAAATTGTTTTATATATTCTACATATATTATTGGATTATTATTATTTATGCATTTATGTAAGCAGCTTTTATGTAGTTTAATTTAAAAAAAAAATGTTTTTATGTTAAAGCCTCACCTGAAAAGTAAGCTGTCAGCTAAATGTAGTGGAGTAAAAAGCACAATATTTGACTTGAAATGTAGTGGAGTAGAATTTAAAGTTACATAAAAAGGAAATACTCAAGTAAAGTACAAGTACCTCAACATTGTACTTAAGTCCAGTACTTCAGTAAATGTACTTAGTTGCATTCCACCACTGGTCTTTTTCGTCTGCAGGGTTTTTTTATTGCCTGTAGTGGCTACCAACAACAAGTCATATTACTGCCTTAAGGGACTTTCAAACTCCCAGGATTTTATTCTAATAAAGATTTAATTATTTTTTTCATTTCTAGCATCTATGAGAAATAAATCATCCGGTTTCTCTCTGTTAAATTGAATCATTATTCATGAATAACTTTAGTTTTGAATCCAAAAGAAATAAGGCTTAAAATTGCACAACTGTCTACTTATGAATATTTCCAACTGTTCCACTTGCACATCAATGATCTCATCAATCTGAGCAATGGTGGAAAGTAACATTTACTCAAGTACTGCATTTAAGTACAATTGTGAGGTACTTGTACTTTACTTGAGTATTTCCATTTTATGTAGCTTTATACTTCTACTCCACTACATTTTGAGGCAAATATTGTACTTTTTATTCCACTAAATTTAGCTTTAGCTACTTTTCAGGTCACAATTTAACATAAACATGATAAATGAAAAGTAATTATAGATTTTAAAGTCATTAAATAGTTAAAATGAGCCCTATCTTTACAACATTAAAAAAACACTGCTTAAATAAATGAATCGATCAAAATAATCTAATAATATATAAAACAATTTAAGTCGGTCCATTCTGCATAACAAGTACTTTTACTTTTGATACTTTAAGTACATTTTGATGCTGATACTTTGAGTTTTGAATGCAGGACTTTTATTTTCAGTGTGGTATTAGTACTTTTACTTAAGTAAGAGATCTAAATTCTTCTTCCACCACTGGCTCTGAGATTATGACTACTGTAATCAGAGCAGGCCCTACCTATCAGGATATGTAAGAAGCTGTTGTTCAATTAAAAAAAAAACAAAGTTTTTCTAATGAATGAGAGAGAATGACAAAATAAATATTGAACTCCCTAAAACAAAAACTGAAATTTCACGCTATTTTTGCCTACAAATAATGACAAATAATAAGCTCAGAGGTGGGCAAGGGGCATGGAGTTTAGGTAGGCTAAGTAAGTAATAAACTATTCCCCAAAACAAGCACTGCCTGGATTCTATAGCTGAATGTAATTAGGTCAATAATACTAGGCTGCTTCCTGCGCAGATGTTACATTTTTTTTAAGAATGACGCTGTGGCCAATCCTTTGTGTAGCACATTACATTTTATTGCTGTACAGTAACAGTACACTGTAATAAATTATTCTGTAGTCATTTCATTTTACTTAATATATTTGATAAAATGTATAAAATATAAATGCGTCCTTGATTTTGAGGCGCTTGTTTAAGTAACTTTAATATAAAAATGTTTGAGATAGAATCTACTTATTTTGATCACATTAAATATAATCTTTATGTGTATGTAATTCTAAATCAAGAGAATTTTGAATGAATCCAACACAATAGATTTATTCCATTTTTAATTGACACTTAACATAGTTAGATTTAATTAATAATATTGCATGCAATCTGTTGCCTCAATTTTATTGAGTAGCTATTGTTTATCTTTTTTTACAGTGTAAAAACAACACATTGATGTCAATCCTTAGCGTCTGTACTCTGCATTACTAGTGCTGCCTTACGTCTCACTTTACTAGTGACTTTTCCAAAACACATATTACAAATTAAACAAATCAGAAACATTCAAGTTACAGTCATGTGATCCTGTAATAAACACCTTTTTAACCAAAACTATTTATTGTCAGTGACTTGTTTTTAATCTTTTTTAAATCATCAGTATTTACTATTGTCTTCGTCTAGCTCAGCGGTTCCCAAACTTTTTTAGCCGCGCACCCCCTTCTTTGTCCCAACTGTGTTGACGCACCCCCAATCCCCCACACCTTCAAAAAACACAAAATGCAATAAGCAATAAGATCTGACGTCACATTTCCCAGACTCAACTTGTTATTACACTGTGAGAAAGAGAACTCTTTGCTTGAAAACCGAAGCAGACCATTGATACAGACAACATCTAATCAAACATTGTTACAAAATGCCTCCAACAAGGGACCCCAGAGGGAACAGAGCCTTTAGACAGCAGTTCAACCGTCCGGCTCCAAACCCCAACATGACGGAGCTTTATGCACTTCGCCAAGAAGTTCAGCATCTGAAGAACCTTCTGGGTAGAGAGAGTGCTGGCCATTTCCATGAAAGCAACAGGTCAGCTCAACTCAGCCAAGAGTTAGACGCCACGAAGCAAGAGCTTGCTTGTCAGAAAACCCTGAAAGAAATGTTCATCAACAGGGGGAAAGAGACCAAGAAAGACCTTGAGAGACTCGAGAAATACGTTGATCCAGCAACTCTGAGCACTGCAAGGATTGCCACACAGGTGAGGGAGACCTTCAGACAGAAGAAGAAGAAGGAGCTTCACAAGGACTACAAGGAGCTGAGAGTCGCACATATTATGTTGCAGGAAAAGTTCACCACTGAACTCCAAGTAGAGAAGGACAAGAACAGGCTTCTCCAAGAAGAACTAGAGAAGGCCAAAGAGTCACAGCACCAGCTCAGCCTGAAGTATGAAGCTGATGTGGTCGACCTTCCTTCAGCATGAGCTTGATCATCAAATCCAGATTAACGAGGGGCGTCCCGGTGGCTCACACCGGTAGAGCGCTTGCCATGTATGCCATGTGCTGCGGCGGAGCCGGGTTCGAATCCGGCCTGAGCTCCCTTTGCCGCATGTCTTCCCCTCTATCACCCCCTTTCACTCTGTCACTATAAATAAAGCAACAAAAATGCCAAAAAAATAATCTTTAAAAAAAAAAAAAATCCAGATTAACGAAGAGAGGGCGTCAGCCGACCAGACTCTGATCCAGAACCTGAAGGCAGAGCAGGACCAGGTCCGTGAAAGATGCAGGAGGACTTCAGGACTCTTCAAGAAAACACAATGAAAGATCAAAGCCTTTTCCAGAAGGAGGTGCACTAGCTGGCAACTCAACTTTGAGCTCTCCACCGAGATCAAAGCTGAAAGAGCTGAAAGAGCTGACGAAGCTAACAGAGCTGTCGAAGCCGACAGAGCTGAAGGAACTGACAACGCTCCTCCAATGAGAAAAAGGCCCAGGACTGAAGATCCACCTGAGGACCAGCAGGACGACGAGCCATGCCTGCAGGAGGCGTCCCTTCCCAGTCCACCTGTCTTGAAAAGAGCCTGCCGTCTGGGGGTGAGGAGACAAGACAAGTGGAGGAGGAACAGGGACCTGGAGGACCTGGACCTGGACTAACTTACCTTGCCCTCCCACCACCCAAGTCACAATGTCATCCGTGAAAAATGCTGAACAACATCAACAACAACATCTACAACAACACCATCACAACATCAATAATAACAGATGATCATAACTTTTGGGGTTTTCTCCGGGGTGCTCCGGTTTCTCCCACAAGTCTGAAGATTGACAGCAGACTAACACATTAAAAAAACACAAACAACAACATCTACAATAACATCATTGAAGTCTAATATCAACCATCATATTCAGTTTAAAGCATTTTAATTAAAGTCAATACATGTCTTTTTTAATTAAAACTGTGAATCAATTGATATTCCTCCTGAATTTGGATCTTGGATCAGTGCAACAAGTCATGCTGCAGACCAGATGGCATCTGTTTCTGAGGCTCTATGTTAATTCACCAGACAGACACGGTGGTCTGCAGAGAGGAAGATCCAGGATCCTGCTGAAAACTCACAGTGTGGATAAATGGACAACTCTACAGCACACTTTGCACTAATGATTAGAGCATGTGCAACATTACTGAACGATATGATACCTTTAACATGTAATATTCCTACGACATATCTAAAAATGTTCAAGTGAAGGTCAACATTCTCATAAAACCAGAATACACACAGAATGGCAGATTGACTCTGTAAGACAGAGAAGACAATGTCTGGCTAAAGAGGCTGTCTATTTATTCCTCCCTTGGGGGATTTAAATCTAAAGCTTTCGTTTTTCATTTTATGAACTGCTATGGGAGCCGTTTTAACTGCTATAACGACAGAGCACAAAGGAAGCATAAAACATGGTATTAAAGATTGATTTAAAGGTAAACTCTGGTAGATTTTATGTTCCTTATACAAACATCTTCTTCACTCAACTCCGCTCTCTTTGTCTGTCCACAGTGAACTTTGTGACCTTATATTCAAGGGCAGATTAACTTTTATCTGACTTTCACATCCAGAAGTCTCACGACTCAGCCATCCCAGAAAGAACTGCTGCCTCTCACCCCACGGCCTGCTGCGTCAGACTTCCTTACTCATGCCAAAACTTATCACATTGGCACCTCACAAGAAGCGTAACTTTTACCGGCTGAATAAGTCAGGGAGCTCCAACTGCACAGCAAGACGCCATTTCCCAACCACTTTCTGGGAACTGAGATTAGGAGTAATTTCAGATGTTCTAGCGATTGCCAAGTCTCCCGGAGTCTAACTATGTCCAACCCATGGTTTTGCATGTTCAGTCAGCAAGATAAAATCTGTCTGTAAAGCATGCAATGATCAATATTACCTATGACAGGCTGTAATTGATCTGTATGCTATTGCAAGTGACCCAGGTATAGTGAAGTTCATAAAAATGGTCATTTGAGATAGATTATATAATTGAGTTAAACAAGAGGCTGAAATTATCCTGCACAGCACAGTTTCTCAAGTCTCATTTTGTGATTTACGTGTGACGCATTTGGACTGTGAAATACGTGCTCATATCACGGATGACATCATTCAGTCTGCTGACAGTGCACATTAACATTATTGTACAGAGACAACATTGTATATCACAACTCTATTATTTCTGACTTTCACTGGCATTCGTTGAGTCTATGGAAGCCTTGAGCAGCCAAAATAAAAAATATGATGATTCAGTTTTCATGTAAGACAGAAATAGATTTCTGTCGTATGTGTATGACCTAAAAATAGCTGAAAAAAGTTATTTATTACATTTTTTTAATCATCTGTGGCACAGGTGAGGAAAACATTTTTTTCGTCATGATCGATCACTTTTTTAAGTGTTTGTTGTTGTAATACTCATTTTGTCCCCTCACATATTTTTACAGATTAAAAAATGTATTGCTTTAGAAAGATTATAAAAAAAGGTTTGTAGAAATTACAGTAAAACACTGTCAAATTGCATCTGAAATAGGGCATGAAATTAAAATTAAAAATTGTATATCACCGGAGCATATACCTTTAATTACCGTAAATCGTGGAATAGTACATACAGTTATACTGTAAAATAAAATGTTCATGTGAAATTAATGATGAATTACCAAAGTGTCACAAGGACACAATTTCCCTAAAAATAAAGTTCGTCTCCTCGAGTTAGACTATTTAGCCTAAATTACAGGTTTTGCTGATATTTATATCTACATTTACGTAGAAAACCCACTCACTGTATTTTTTACGGTGAAGTTCTGGCAACCACAGCTGCCGGTATTTTACCGTAAATTAAACAGATCCCTCCCCCCCATTTCTGACTTTTCTTATCAAAGAGACAACATAAGACTAACTCCAGCAATATCTTTTAAGTTTGCCTTGATGAAACCTTGTTTCCTTTTAGCTGACATATCATTTCCAGCATATTTGTTCTAAATTGCATTTAAACAATGTTTCTTTGTTAAATAGCACAACAGAGTGTGAACTGCCGAACCCAGGAAAGTCTCCTGTTATCTCATTCTTAATTCTGTTAATAAGGCAGGCAGGCACGATATACATTCATTTCTTTTGTTGAAAGTGTTTGAAAATGTGTTGTGAAATGCTTCACCAATCTGATAAGGTTGACTCCACATCTGCTGGGTTTTCAAAGGCTTTGAAGCTTGAATTCATTGTACTATTGAGGTCACATAGTTTATGTTCTTGAGACAGATGCTTGTGATGTACTATTCTTGATTTTTATGAGAATAATAAATATGTCTTTAAAGCATTTTGAAGGGATAGCGTTCTAGATAAAAGCATGCAAACAATAACATCCGCTGAACAGACAATCAGTGGACATGACTGATCATTTAAAAGAATCATGTTTTCTCTCATGTGTGCTCCAAATCTTAAATCGGTGCACTGTAACAGATGTTTCCAATGCACTTCTTTGCAGTGTTTCCCTTCCCCTGCTTGCTGTTTAAAAGGTAAATCAATTCCCAGAAGGAAAACAAATTATAATTGCTGTTTCTTTAACTGAAAGCAGAAAACTGTCCAAAATAAGCAGCTAACAGCTTTAATCCGTGAGCAAGTTCATGGGAATGACCATTTCTTGTTAATTTGAAGTTTTTCACTCGAAGCTCTCTCACTTCCAGCCCGTCTCAGGAGACTCGCTCTTGGCTTGTATGCATCACATCATCTCAGATACCATCTGCTTTGGACAAGACAATGAGTGTAGTATTTTAGTTCCTATCTGCCTGCATCTTTGAAAATGTTGAAAATTCCAAAGTGCTCTCATCTCTTCCTCTGCTCCACTTTCCTCAGCTTCCTTCTCATTTCCACAGCAGGAGATAAATATGTCTCAACTGTCAAATGTGCCCTCTTCAGGTTTAGATAAATAAACACAGGAACAGTGGGGATCAATTTCACCCTTCAGTTTGTTCACGATTCCTACAGTAGCACTCTATATCACAGGCTATAAGACGTACAGCTCAGCAGTGTGAACTCCATGCTATATTTCATGAGGACAGATTTCCCATGCTGTAGTTTCTGATGTCTCCCAGCTGCTTAACATCTGCAGATTTGTGTTTCCTGCCCAGAGTAAAAAAGGTCTGTCTATTCATTTCCCATGCTTGCGTGCTCAGCTTGATCCCGTTGCTTCCATGCTCCGTGTCCCGTCTCCGAGGCCTGTAATCTGATCCTGGACCCGACGGAGTGCACAACACAGATCTTGTAGCTCACCATCCACACTGCCACAAGGCCACATGCCCCCCCACCCCCCCTCTTCGTAGCTGCAAATCCCTTGTCACTGTGTAGACAGAAGATGAACAGCAGTGTGCAGGCTCCTCAAGTTAAGTTGGCATTTCCTTCAGTGACTTCTTCACATTGATAAGAGCGTTCCCGGGGGACAGAGAGTACAGGCGAGGGGGGGGGGGCACCAGCGTAATTGCTGATATCACGTGAGTGTGTAAAAACCACTTGCCAGAAACCATTTGTCAGAGTTTATCTGCTATGTGGAGGACTGTAAAAAAAGAAAAATGCTGGGTCCCTTGGGATGGCGAGCCCCCTACCCCCCCTCTAACCTCCACACCGGGAAAACCATAAAGCTTTTGGGTATCTCTGCGGTGAAAGTGGACAAAGTCACGACAGAGAGGACCCAGATTCATTCTGGTCACAGTGTGGGAATATGTCCTCTCTGGAAGAAGCAGGAATAATAAGAAGGGGAGGAAAGCCACGGGGAAGAGGCCAAAAGGGGGAGGGGGGAATCACTAGTAACCACCATCAAAGGCGGTAGATGTGGGACAGCTCCTTCCCCTCACTTCCCTGGTGAAGAGACAGGGGAACCCCCGTTGGTTTGAGTCCTAGCGTTGAATTCCAAATAATGGCCCATTTAGTCTCCTGCCGTACCATTTAGTCTCCAGGCCATCCCGCATATACATTTCTGCGTGTTATGACCACACTGTCACAGTTCCCCATAAATCACCAGCATTCATCCGCTGTGTGATTAATCTCTCCATCTGCAGCGTGCTGGCTGTGCAGGTGCCTGTGGGCTGGTGTTTCTTTACAGCCAGGTGTAGTGGAGTGCGAGTGCAGAGACCCCAGAGGTTCCACAGTGGAACATTAGAGCAGAGTGGCAATTGTTCACTTCCAAAATATGTCAAAATGATAGATGAGGTTGGTAAGTACCTGCTTTTGTATGTTGGGAGAATACAGGATCAGGTGTAAACAAAAGACTGTGATTCTTCTCTGATCACACGCACAGAGATGCATGACGATTGTCAAGATTTTGAACTCTTGGCTGACAAATTGTAAAATCCTCCATGTTGTATCCAAGTTTATATCAACTGTCAGTTGTTTTTTTCTATCTTAAAACCTCCACCTACAGCCCATTTGTTATGGGAGATAAAAGTCAAAACTAACTCTGACATCCTCTAATGTCTGAAAGCACTGCACTGCACTTTCTCTTGCAAACACTTGACAGATTTTTGGTGGGGGAATATTTGTCCACATAAGTGGTAACAAATTGACATTTGTAACACCGCATTAGTGCATTTGTGCATGTTTTATTTTGAATTTATTCATCAAAAATAAATGGTCTGCAAGCAACAGGAAGAAATTTGTGCATTCAATCAGGTTTGAAAAGAAGCCTCTCATTGTGGGTTTTTTAAAATATAACAAATACGTTTAATTAAAGAGGGAGTTCTGTGTCTAACGTAAGCGTGCATACTCCTGCTGATATGAAAAGCATTCAGTACTTCCTGAAAAACAGCCTTCAAACCCTCGTCGGCACCACTCTGTCATCTCTGTGTGTGTGTGTGTGTGTGTGTGTGTGTGTGTGTGTGTGTGTGTGTGTTTGCCATCAGGCCACCACTAGCCTCCTTCTAATCCCGGGTCATTCAGGTCTGCTTAAAGACGGAGCCGCAGAATGTAAACACAGCCTTATTAACACTGCCAGTAATCTTTCTCAGTAACCTTCAACCATGACTCGGCTGCAGCCTCAGATGTGCATTGTGCTCTGCTCGTTGTAGCGTGATACAGCAATGTAAAGTATAGCCAACACTATTTTACATTTGATTGGTTTGTTTTTTAAGAGACATCAATATTTTGTTGCTTCACACTGCACTGAGATAAAACTGTCATCAAAGAAGACTGTTTGCATTAGCAAAGAGATAGTACTGGTGTATTTGCAAGCTGCTTAATGGAATGTAACCAAGGATGATGATAAGGATTGCAATTAGCATGTTTCCTGATGTTCTGCTGAAAATGTTGACAGAATTCACTCCAGTCCACACTAAAAAATTTCCAATTGCTCATGTTCATGTCCTGGTTGTTGCTATCTGTTTATAATATACACCAGTTACTACACAGCATGGTGAAGCACTACTACAAGTTTAAAAATGCTGCATCAATGTAGCATTAGACTTACTTAGTGCGTTTACATGCACAGTTTAATCGAGCTATGCTTAAAAATCGATATTGGCATCTAGGACTTCTGTCTTTGTCCCAGTTTACATGCAACTGAGAAAATAGAATAACTGACGGGAATGTGTCCTCCTCCTCAACACTGGGTGGTGATAGGCGTCGTTTCAGCGGGTTAATATGGCCCTGTTTACGCTTGACCTTAGTTTGACACTTTGTGCCGTAGCTACTGACCGGTGATCGGCTAATGTGACCGGCTAATGCCACCGGCTTTCTTGGATGTTTTTGTTCCGGGGTCATACGCCAGCGCGGAGGGTGGGGCATGCGGAGCATGCAAACATGCGTTGTCTTGACATACATTTAAAATCCTATTCCAATCGCATTATCTGGGTGTCCTAATCGGAGTTGGAGAACTCCGACATCAGTCAGACTAACATGTTTACAAGCACTTCAGTTGTCCAGTTATAGTCAGATTAAGACAATAATTTTTTTTTTCAAGTGTCATGTAAACGTACTGACTGTTAGATTGTTGGACTCATGACGGACAGTCATGTTCCCTCAGCTCTGTGTTCCCCCAGCCCTATAGCGGTGCCACAGGAATGAGTTCTTAAACCTGGAAGTAAGTTAGCATATTTTGAAGGCTTTGGTTAGATGCCTGTGTAACCCATATTATTCATTGCATAAGTATTTCTTAGATACTTTTAGATAAATAATTTTAGGGTCGACATGGGAGTGAATGAGACACGGCTAATGTCCTTCGGTTGCCAAACATAAAGGGGGATTTTATTTTATTTTAACAATCTTATGAGGAAAAGAAACATACAACACTCTTCTTCCTTATAATAATCTCCGATTGGTTTCATAATTATCCATTCAGTTCTGATATCAACTACATCATCAACTCACCAGAGATTCAATACGGACTTTCCACAAGAAGGGAACCATGACATTATCAGAAAGAAAGGAAAAAACGCTTCATTCACTAAAGAAAAATCACTTCATCTGAAGGGTATAACGACAACTATAAAATGTGAAAAAAAATCAATTCTGTATTCATTATTTAGAAAAAGGATTTCCTTTGTTTGATAGTTCTCTCAAATGTTTGTTTCCTGTGCAGAGGCTTTGTTCCTTCTTCTCCTCCAAACAAGGAGGACAATTATTCTAGATCAGATGGCAACAGCGCCCCCTGGCGGACTACAGAATACACTTTAACCATTTAACCGTTTAGTGGATGATCAACTAAGGTGGGGGTTACACCTGAAATAAGATCTGTGGTTAACACAAGCTTAAGAGGTGTTCACGTTTTGTTGTACGACATTAAATACATTAGTTAATACCACCACTTGTGAATTTCTTAGTTTTTTTGTTTTCTTAAAAAGGAGGTTGCCAACAAGTGGCTAAATGTGATAGGAAGAGTCTGAAGCAAATCGCTAGTGATGCGACCATGGTGTAGTTAGTAATAGCATAATGTTAGCTTTTTACTTCTGAAAACTCTTCAAACATCAAAAGAGTGGTGTTTTTGTGAAGATTGTCCTGCTGAAAAAAGTGCCTTAACATCAGAAACGTGTGTTTGCCACAGAGCTTTTTTTCTGCAGTGATCCAAAATACAATGCAAAAATCCCATAGGAGAATTCTCAATAGAGCCCATGGTGATGCTACTTCTGGTTGGCCTACAAAAATATGTCATTTCTTTTGTTCTCTATGTTTCCTCATCCTCAGGGTTAGGGTTAACCCTTAGCATAGGGCTGCTGCTAATGCAGCGGGGGTGAGGAGCGGGCTATAGATGTCTGATGGCATCACTTGAGGCAATTCATCTGGGAATTTTTTTACATATACAGGAGTGTTCCCCAAAACCTTTACCAGACTTTATTATGTAAAATGTTCATATTCAGGGATTGTACTGAACAACATATTTATCCCCAAAGGGTTGTCCTTGTGTGCTTGCTCTGCTCAGCTCAGCACCCAGAGGCCTGCACTGATTCAGTGTCTTTGCTCAAAGACACTTCAGGAGGTGAATTTCATGTTAAATTGGGGGCTTTAACCTTGGTGCTTTGGTTGAGGGATGATCTTTCTAACCATCCTGGAATTCTAGTTGCCTAAACAATCTCATACCAAAAACCTTATCTTGGGTGATGGCACGGCAACTTGGACATTTAACAGGCATCCATATAAGCCTTATATCTATCCCTTTGCTCTCCCGCCTAAGGATAGCCGGTTAGTCTCGTCTCCACTGGGAACTCCTGTTCCTCCTCTTGCTGATCTGTTTACAGACCACGAACAAACACCCGGTGACTGGCCCACAGTTCGTCTCTGTCTGTTTACGCTGTAAGCCAGAGTATGCACGTCAGAGCTCAGCCACAGGAGCCAAGGGGGTGGACTCTTGGGGGACCAAAGACAGGGCCCCGGGGGAGCCACAGGTGCATGAGGCGGAGCGTAAGAGTCTGGGTATTTATGGTGAAAGTACCAACTCCAGAGGCATAACGAGAAGAGGAGGCGTGGACCAGTCTCTTCAGTCTGATCTCCATGATTCCTCTTCCTGCCAGAGGTCAGGGGTCACACCCTACATCAACACTGGGAACAAAATAATAAAGTCCAAGGATCTCTAGTCCACCTAGAGAAGCCAGATAGCCAGCACTTGTCCATCTTAAGTGGGAATCGTCTGAACATGACGTTTTTATCAAATCGCCTTGTTTGTGTTTTTCCATGAGAAAGTTGGGAGCTCTTGGACCGGCTCCATGTGCTCACAGCTCTGTACCTAAAGCAGTGCCTCCCACAAAAAGGGCTCCTTGGTCATGTGACTGGGCTCGGGGACAGCCACCCTTCCCATGGTGCTCATGTTCCTCCCCATGTCCCCGGGGGGACGGAGGGCCAGGTTTGACTGAACGAGGGAGGGAGACAGAAACAGAGTCGGTGCAACAGCACAAGAGCGAGACAGAAAAGAGAGACATCTGCTTCTCATCTCGATGGGAAAATTCCCCCGATCCTGGAGATTAGGATGGAGTCCCCCAGACAGAGCATGCTGGCTCCTCCGAGGCTCTCCATTTGTAGGCAGGCTCCCTCAGGCCTCGTTGGCTTTTATCCAGAGTAACCCAGTTAAGTGAGTGAACCTCTAGTTGCATCGCAATGACACACTCCCAACAAGCCTGTGGTAAATAGAAAATCATATTCAAGTTTTCATTAATCTAATTTTGTGCTTCCACATATATATTGTTGGGGAAACTGCTATTGGCAGCCCAGTCAGCAAAAAATATTGTTATTGTACTTTCCTGTAACCAACAGATAAATTTAAACTAGATATTTCTGAACAGCTGCAACTAGTTCTCATCTTGTGATGCACTGAGTCACAGTTTTAAACATGTAGTTAACATTGTGAATTCCAAAAAATGTCTTAGGTAAAAGATACATACATAATTGCCTTTACATGTCTTCACACTTGTCACACTTCACACTTTTTTTCAAAATGATTTTAATCATTGTCAATGGCCACTTGCTAAAAATGCCCATTCTGTTTGCAACACAGGACTTTGATTTCACTAACTAGTCGGGGTTCAGACAGTTCAAATGACTTAGTTAAAACTAAAAATAATGTATGAGGATGTTTCGGAGATAGAACTTCATCAGGCAAATCTGGTCTGTGTTACAACAATTGCATGGCCAGAGAATATTGGGTTACGGTAACGTTTGTCCAATTTAATGTGATGACCACTTACGGTTTTCTATCCTATACAAATAGAGATAAATATGTTGAAAATATTATGTTGCTGAACAGACATAGATACAGATAATGACGTCCCTGTACACCTCTACTTATTGTGCTACTTAAGTCTGCTGTAGAGTTACTCAAGTACTGTACTTAAGTACAATTTCAATGTACTTTTACTTTACTTGAGTACTTCCACATTTGTAACTTTATACTTCTACTTCACTACATTTTAAGGGCAAATATTGTACTTCTTACTCCACTACATTTAGCTGACAGCTTTAGTTACTTTTCAGCTCGAGATTCAACATAAAAACATGATCAATTTAAAGTGATTACGCATTTTTATTAAATAAACCACATAAAATACCACATTAATAATTAAAACGCGCACTACATGGACAGCAGTAAAATGCTGCAGACATAAAAGCATCAATACAAATAATCTAATAATATATTTAGAATATATAAAACAAACTGAGTGGGGCCATTCTGGATAATGAGTACTTTGATACTTTAAATACATTTTGATGCTGAAATTTTGTACTTTTAGTTAAGTCAGATTTGAATGCAGGACTTTTACTTGTAGTCATTTCACAGTGTGGTATTAGTGCTTTTACTTAAGTTAAGGATCTAAACACTTTTTCCACCACTGCTGAAACATATCTGTGGTTTGCAGAGGTAAAACGCCAAAAAAGTTTTTTTTCTGGTGACTGGGCTGGATATTGCAATAATTCCGAAAATGAAAAACTAATATGTGTTAAATGTGTCTCATGATGTCTCGCCTCACAGTCATTCCTCTTATTACCATGATGCCTGGGGGTTCTGCTCTGTTTATTTTCTCCTGATTAGCGCTGCACATTTTCACTCGTTCACAGCTCGGGGTGTTGGGAGTGGGTTAGTGGTCTGTGTTCATTCAACACCAGCTCTTTGGTTCAAAGCTTATCATGACACCTTCTAACCCCCCAACCCTTTCAAAGCCAGATCTGCTCCCGAACACCCAGGCCAGAGCAGCGTTCAGCCTTTGTTGATCTTACCGCTGCAATTGTCAAACACCAGCTTTCAATCAAACCCTGAACCGATCACTGAGGAGATAAAAAGCATTCGCCATTGGTAACAGATTTGTGTAGTCTGAAAGCAATCATGCCTGTAATCACGCCTGATATTTCTTGGATGTCACAGTGTTACAGACAGGATGGATGTCCTGTTCTTCATCAGAAGACCTCACAGTTGGTTTCCAAAGAAAAGAGTCTTGGCTCGGCAGATCCATTATGGGAGTCTTTGCAGATGTAATGAAGGAATTGAAATGTCTTGTGGTGTAATATAGGAGCTGTGAGGGACTCAGTGAGCAACATCATATCCAGTGTCTGAATGTAACTAAGTACATTTACCCAAGTACTGTACTTAAGTACAATTTTGAGGGACTTGTACTTAACTTGAGTATTTCCATTTTATGTAACTTTATACTTCTACTCCACTACATTTTGAGGCAAATATTGTACTTTTTTACTCCATTTAACCTCATAACAGTATATTTAGTAGTTAAAATGAGTCCTACATTGAGAAAATGTAAATGAATCAATAATAATCCAATAATATATTTGGAATATGTAGTATATAATAATGTAAGTGACTCCATTCTGCATAACAAGTACTTTTACTTTTGATAATTTAAGTACATTTTGATGCTTATTCTTTTGTACTTTTCCATCAGTAAGTTTTGTATTTCACAGTGTGGTATTAGTACTGTTACTTAACTAAGGGATCTGATTACTTCTTCCACCACAGATCATATCAGTCATCAGTTTTCATATGGAATGCAAATAAAGAAATGTAATCATTAAATTAGGGAGAAAACAAAATGTTATTGCTGCATTTATATTCAGTCATTTACAAATATTTGAGGGATATGTGTGGTTTGTTTCTGTGCAGTTTAGCTGACTCAGCAGAGCAAGAAAAGAATGACTTGTAACTGCTCCTCCTTTCTCACAGCCCCAGCCTCACCATCCTGGAACTTGTGTATTTATTTGCTTGTTTTCTTTTTTAGGGTAATGGAAAGTTAAACGTCACCCAATGTCAATGAAAATGTTTCCTCTACGGATGGAAAGTTACAAAGAACATTGTGAGAATTTAATTTGAGATGCACTGGTGAAACCTCTCTTCATCTTTTGCAGAGGTGGAATGTAACCAAGTACATTTACTCAAGTACTGTACATAAGTTCAATTTTGAGGTGCTTGTACTTTACCTAAGTATTTGAATTTTATATAACTTTATACTTCTGCTCCACTACATTTAGAGGTGAATATTGTACTTTTTACTCCACTAGATTTAGCTGCCAGCTTTAGTTACTTTTTAGGTCAAGATTTAACATAAAATATGATACATTTTAAGTAATTAAACATTAAGTATTTTAGTTCAGATGAACTTAAATTAGATGTTAAATCAAAATTTAAGATAAAAATATGACAAATTTGAAGTGATTAGAATTATTTTATTTTTTAAAGATATTTTATGGCCATTTTTCAAGGCTTTATTTGATAGTGTGAGAGAGAGTGAAAGGGGGAGACAGAGGGGAAGACCTCTCTGAGCCTCTATGGTAATTCTGCAGTGTGGTATTAGTACTTTTATTTAAGTAAGAGATCTGAATACTTCTTCCACCACTGATCTTTTTTGCTTTGACTTAATAAAGTGCATGTTCATCCTGCAGGGCTGGTGTGTCACTGTCCGGCTGTTTTATCCACCCTGGTGGTCCTCATTTATCCGTCCCCTCTGGGCACATCGCCATTTAGGACTGGTTGTCTCCACCATCTCCCTGGCAGCAACACTTGAAGACCAGACACTTAATCACAGGAATAAAACAACAAACATTCACATTGTCTTGACTAATGAAATCTCCCTGCAAGTGCACAGTAGCCACAAAGCATTGAGGAGCTCAGACGTTTCTTTTTTTTATAAGTGAACCGAAATTAACTGATGATAATATATGGCGCTGTTGCCAAATTCCCACCAGTGGGCTGTATTATTTATTATTGCAAGTTATTAACTTTCCCTAGCTCTCTGACCTCCACCCACCCTCTCCCTGCTCTGCTCCCATTTTCTTGTTCCTTGTTCTACAAGCTATAGCTATTTGAGTAAATGTATTTCTCTACACATAAATAAATCTCAGTGCACAATTTTGCTTGGCTGCAGTTTGTGTAAACACTTGTGCACAGTTGAACTTCACCTAACACTTGCTCAGGCCACGGCCTACTTCTGTACTTTTTCTCTAAGGGCTCGTCTTATGACAGTCACTCGGTCATTTTAAAACACCGCCTTTGAAAATTTGTCTCTGTGGGTTAGTGTTAGGGTGAGTTACTCCAGCTTTCTCACATTCCTAACTTCAGGCCTTGTAAATGACTATCTACTTCACTAATCCCTTATATCAGGATCCAAGAATGCATTCAGTTATCGTTTGACTTTTTTGTTTTTGTATGGATTAAACAAACTTGATATAAAACATTATTTAGTGAGCTTTAGAGGCATTTATAGATTTTCATTCCTTTGGACAGAACAACGCCAGCTGTTTCCCCCTGTTTCCATTTTTTATGCTAAGATAGGCTAAATGGCTGCTGACCCAAGCTGTATTTACCTTACAGATATGAGAGTAGTATTGATTTTCCCATTTAAGTCTTTGTATAAAAGGAAATAAGTGTATTTCCCAAAATCACTTTGAAGACCAGGGGCGGAGCAAGTAAACATTCAGGGCAGAGCCCAAAAAACTAAAGGGGATGTGTGAGTGTAGAGGCCATCTGTAAGATAGTTCTTTCAATTTTAAAACTTGCACAAAAGGCCACTGATGCACCAGTTTCATTAGGATGTACTTAGGCAAAAAGAAGTATGTTGTCCAGGCAGGATTCGTGTTTGGGTTCATTTCATTTCAAAGCAAACGAACATTTCACACTGCCTCTCTTTTCTCTGGTAAAAAAATAAATAAAAATGTGGCCCCCTCTGGTGCAATACCTGTCACTTACACCTGTTACCTTTATCAATGCCCAATACCTGGTTTTCTGAAACAGTCAGAGAGACTGAGGGGAAATGACATGAAGGTATTTTTTAAAAACCTAAAATATTCAGGATTCTGATATGCATGAGAAACCTGAGAAATAAGGGCTGGAGCCCCAGAAGCCCCCTACTTGCAAATATGCAATTATGATTGCACTGAAGTTATGTATAGTGTAGTTGTGTAAGTATTCAGATACCTTACTTAAGTAAAATTGGTAATACCACACTGTGAAATGACTCCAAGTAAAAGTCCTGCATTCAGAACTTACATAAACTTGAAGCAAAAGTACAAAGTATCAGCATTAAGATGTACTTAATGTACTCATTATGCAGAATGGACCCACTCAGATTGTTATATATATATTCCTAATATATTAGAGATTATTATTATTGATGCATTTATGTAAACAGCATTTTAATTAGTAAAAAATAGGGCTTTTTAAATTACTTAACAAATTGCTACAAAGTTTTATTAAAAAAAGAAAAGAAAAAAAGCCTGATCACTTTAATAGTATCATGTATTTATGTTTAATCTCAACTTGAAAAGTAACTAAAGCTGTCAGCTAAATGTAGTTAAAAGTACAATATTTGCCTCAAAATGTAGTGGAGAAGAAGTATAAAGTTACATAAAATGGAAATACTACTTGAGTACTTGAGTAAATGTACTTGTACGTTACATTCCACCACTGTTATGCTGTAATTGTGGGAAGCAGCATTATAATCAAGCATTGCAACACATTCTTTACTTAACTGCATGTGTAGCTATTCAAAGGTTAGTTTAAGCTTACATAAAACTTTAATGCAGTTTTCATGCCAAATGTGCAAGTGTGACACAGCTACTGTCAGTTTCCCCTGTTTTACTTCATGAATGTGGCTGATGTGTGTGTTTTCTGAGGAAACCTTTTAAAACTCTTGCACATAGCCCCTGAGGGAGGATAAACTAATTTGAGGTTTTCAAAAAAACACTCTGTAACCTGAAAAAATAAACAGCAGCACTCAAGTGCGACTGCAGTCCAGTAAATCTCACTGCTTGATTGAGTTCATGTTTACTCAAGTGTCCCGCACTTGTAGGAATAAATCTAATCTTGCTGCCAATCGATCTCAGTGCAACATTCACTATTAAAGGGTATATTCCATTAGCCTTGGCCTCCTTTATCTCTTTTAATAACATGTCAGAGGGCCGAAAAAACCCTGTAAGTTTACAAGGAAGCGTGTTTACAGAGTAATCCGAGGCCTGCTGCAGTACACCTGCTGGCCCTCACAGAACTGAACATTATATTTACATTAAACATAATTTTGGGGTTATAATTTGAAGAGAATGTTTTAACATGAGAGAGATGTTGCAAAACATCTCATTTATCTGTTTAATGGCCCTGGCTGAAGCACCACCAACAGCGTCAACCCATGAACCCGTGAATGTGCTCCACATGTGGGACCTCTTAATGGAGTTTAGAGTATCACCACGGGCCTGAGTTATAACCTGCTCTCTGACTGCAGGAGCACTTCCACACAGTTTGCACCGCTCGCTCTTCATTTATAAAGCTAACGGCTTTTACAACTGGCAATGGCACAAGCCGTGATAACTCACTCTCAGTGCTGTTTTCCTCTTCTATATTACCGACCGCAGGGCCTTGTCCCCGCAGCTTGTAGAGGTGATGAAATTTTATCTTAGACAAACATTCAGTTTCCTTTCAGAGCGCTGCTGCTGTGCTCTGCACTGTTAGTGGGGGGTGCACAGTCTCATGGACAGACACAAAGATCCTGAGATCTGTTGTGGATGTTACAGAGCTGTTAGCTAAAGAGAAAACACACATTCCTTATTGTTGTAATTTGAAAGCAACACCTTTTCAAACTGATATGTTATGCTACTCTCTCTCTAGAGGATAATTGGGCTGATTTTAGGTACAATTTGCTCCTCCCAACAATCGCTGGGTTGTTCCACAATGGTGGCTGGTTCCAACAGATTAAAGAGTAAAAAGACTGAAAATGGGGAGACTGCAAGCCTGGTTCTGTCCAAAGGTAACGCCATCCACCTATCAGCTGCTCTACAGTTTACTAGATCATTTAAGATTAAGATTTATCCTTTTTTAATCCCACATCTGCATTCAAATTCAGTCAGAGGTGGAAATTCGGGAATTTCCACCTCTGCATTTAAACCCTCCTTTTATTTCTACACACTAGTGAACACACCATGCAAGGAGCATTGGGCTCCAAGTTACTGCACCCGGGGAGCTACGTGGGGGAGTCAGTCCTTGGATTAGAACCAGCGACCGTCCTGTTACAAGCCTGATTCCTAACCTCTGGGCTACAGACTGTGTTGCATTGCATTTATTTAAGGTCAGCAATCTTTACTATTAAAAAAGCCAGTATTTCTCTAGAGCTGCAAAACATGTTTGAGCCTCATAATGAAGATAATACAGTACATTTTGGTCTAAATGTGCCTAATATGAGTCAAAATGAGCATTCATTTTTTAAACGGGGTGAGGACTCAAGTGTAAATTAGAGGCAGGGCACAAGATTTGGAATCCAAAGTGATCTAGCGAGGAAAACTCAAGTCGAGCCACCCCTTTAGCCAAATTTAGAGAATAAAGCATCATGCCTAAAGTTGTCCACCCTGCACTTATTCCCTCAACAAAGAGAAATGTAAAAGTGACTGTTTCAAGTCCTTGATGAACAGTTTTTCAATCCGTCCGGCACCTTTGTGTTGAGAATAACTCCAGCACATAATTGGCCTAACCACAAATTGTCATTTTTACATTTCTGTTTAAACAAAATACAATACTTGCTGAGCTTCAGTGGCCCTTGTAGGACTATTATTGAACTTTGGACAGAACAGACAGGCTGCTTCTGTCAGTCCACCTATCAGCAGTGGTGGAAGAAGTATTCAGATCTCTTACTTAAGCAAAAGTTCTAATATAAAACTGTGAAATTACTCCACTACAAGTAAAAGTCCTGCATTCAAAACTTACTGAAGTTAAAGTACAATCAAAGTATCAGCATCAAAATGTACTTAAAATATCAAAAGTAAAAGGTACTCGTGATGCACAATGGACCCACTCTTTTCATTTGTATTGATGCATTCATGTAAGTGGTGTTTTAATTTTGTAATTACTTGATGTACCGCTATGTTTAGGTTATGTTAAATCTGACCTGTAAAATAACTAAAGCTGTTGGCTCAATGTAGTGTAGTAATAAGTGCAATATTTGACTCAAAATGTAGTGTAGTAGAAGTAAAATGTTACATAGAATGGAAACACTCAAGTACAAGTACCTCAAGATTGTACTTAAGCACGGTACTTGAGTAAATGTTCTTAGTTACCTTCCACCACTGCCTATCAGCACCACTGTGAAATGCATAATGTTGCGTTTGTTTAATCCATACACAGCCAAATATATTACAATTTGTGGTTTGACAAGAAGTTGCATGATAAGTAATACAGTTCCTCATGAACACTGTCCAAAACAGCAGTTAACACACTTAAGAGTGTAATCAATCTTCTCATCCAAAACTCTTGACACAAAATGTCAAAGTTGTGCCAGAGAACAAAATGTATCAACTCTTGTCTGCTTGCATTTCTCCCATTGGAGGCTTGTGTTCAGCACCGATTCAGTGCCATATGGTTTGCTATAATTGCTGCTCAAATTAAACAGAATAAACTAAGCCACATTGTCTTGTGACACGGAGTATGAAACCCTTATGTAGCCTGTGGTTAACACAGTCAGCTGACATTGTGATGTCCAAGACACAGCTGCATGAAGTTAAATAGTATCTGGAGATTTCTGCAACACCGATTCACGATACCTCCAGACTAAAATAACCTCTGATTGTCTGTTTACATGTTGACTGGCTTCCTACAGACTGAAACAATGCTCACACATGTACAGACATGGGCATGAAAACAGGATGACACCTGACATCCTCGGAATAAAAATGTGTCGGCGACAAAAATATGTCAATGCAGGGCGGAAGTGTAAACAGGATTTGACGATGTTTTTAATGAAAGAACTTGCTGTGATATAATGCTAATCACCTTAGGCAACGGTAAGCGGCTTTTTACTCACGGCTGGAGCATTTCCTATTTACCACTCGTTTCAGATATAGTTTTCTTCACAATAATACAGTTGGCGCAGCAGGAAAAGATTCATGGGTTTGTCACGTCTAATTAATGGCAGGAAGAAAGGGTCTGGATGTTAAATATTGTCGTATCCTGTTTGGGTCTGCTGTCCAGGTGGTCCAACATGAGTAAAACCTTGTTACATCATCTCCCAGAAGCAGTGGTGGAATGTAACTAAGTACATTTACTCAAGTACTGTACTTAAGTACAATTTTGAGGTACTTGTACTTAACTATTAGTATTAGTATTGCCATTTTATGTAACTTTATACTTCTACTCCACTACATTTTGAGGTAAATATTGTACTTTTTACTCCACTACATTTAGCTGACAGCTTTAGCTACTTTCCAGGTCAAGATTTAGAAAAAACATGTTCAATTAAAAGAGATTATGCTTTTTTAAAAATTAAACCACATAACAGTATTTTAAGTAATTAGAATGAGCTTACATAAATGCTTCAATAATAAATAAACAAAAGCAATATTCAGAATATAACAGTCTGAGTGGGTCCATTCTGTATAAGGTTTTTTTTTTGTTGATACTTAAAGTACATTTTGATGCTGATACTAAATTTAACATAAAAAAATATGATCATTTTGCTGAGTTAAAATGAACTTAAATGAAATGTTAAGTTAAAATTAGCCTTAAGGTGCTGCTTACAAAAATGCATCAATACAAATAATCGAATAATATATTTAGAATATATAAAACAATCTGAGTGGGTCCATTCTGCATAACGAGTACGTTTTACTTTTGATACTTTAAGTACATTTTGATGCTGATACTTTTGTACTTTTACTTTTTACTTAAAGTGGAGTAATTTCACAGTATGGTATTAGTACTTTTCCCTCAGTAAGGGATCTAAATACTTTTCCCCCCACTGCCCAGAAGCCTCCTGTTCAGGTTGTCCTCTACAGTCCTATACATTTGCTTTTTGGTTTTAAGATGTGTATTCAGCAACATTCACAGTTTTGAGTCATTTTCAGATGATACACAGAACTTTGGTCTCCTTGTCAGGCTCTAACTGTTGTTAATGAGATCCTTCAAAGTAAGGGCCTCTCTCTGCACCTTCCCCTTAAAGGCCCCACTGTGGAGGAAACCAAAGCTGCCCCAACAATGATGAATGGACATCATTAATGTTATTCATCTGTTTACCTTTTACTCGGCAATCTGGGAAAATGAGGGGTCAACAGCAAAAGGGAAATGTGCTTATTTTGGCACTCCAGTTCCTGAGAGCCACCCGTTTGGTCTTCACAACATCAAGGAGACACCACAGACTGCAAGGGACTTATTTATCCAACCAGCTGACCTTATCTCAATCACCAAGCCTTATCACAAAACCCAATTAGAGAAGAGGTTTAGTTGACATTTTGATCTTTGTATTCTGTTTCTGGATCAGCGAAAAGCTTGTTCTTTATGAAGAAAGTCTCGATCATAATAGGTCCATTTATCTGCACAGCAAGCTGGAAACCTATTTCCCTCTAAGAATGTTATTCCATTAACCGTCCTGTTGTGTTGCGGGTCAAACTGACCCATTTCAAAGTTTAAAAATCTAAAAAAAAAATGTTAAAAGTATTTTTTCGGGATGAAACGTTATCTGCTTGGCTAAATAAGTGTAATCAACATATAAAATGAAAATGGTTCATTTCAGATATTTGCATATTCATATCACATAGGTAGTGTTCAGGTCAATCTAACCCTGAACAGAAGAGTTGAATCATGTTAATCTATCAAATTAACTCCGTTAAAGAAAAAAGTAAAATACAATTTTTCAAAAACTCAATGTCATGTTAACTAGTGTATCTTATATGTATGTCTTTCCAATGTAAATTTAAAAAAAGTTTTAACATGCATTCATAATGAAAAACGAGTGAATTATCCTCATTGAACCATGATCAATGAGAGATAAAGAACACCATTGCACTAAATATTGATTGAGATGGTTAGTAATGGACTTAATCATGAAATATAAACAATGTTTATTGGGATTTTTTGGTTTTTCTGACACCTTTAATTAAACATGTCAAATTGACCCATGATCACTGCTGTTCCTGAGAAATGAACATAACAGGAGGGTTAAAGAAACATTCAAACTAGGAATAAATGGGCATATTAACTAACAGATTATGAACTTTGACCCCGGGGACCGGTGTCCTGTTGGAAACTTCTTACTCATATTCCAAAGTAATTAGATGTTAATTAAAACTGTATTTAATACATCTTTGAAAAGAATATTAGCAGGAATTACTTTTCTTCTTCAAACACAGCAACATGAAGTCACAAGGGAAACACTATCATTGTGGCTTTAACAAAAGCAATGAGGGCCTCGAGGGGTTTGACGATCTGACAGTGCCACAGATCCATCTCCTCCTGGGAAACACTATCACTGGAGCCAGGTTTGCTTGTCTTGTCAGCGTGTATTTATAGTGTAAACAAGTTCAGTGCTCTTATTAGGGCCCTATCAGCTTGTGCACCTTTAAAAAACACAGATAGATCACTGGGCAGATGGCGAGAGACACAGTAAGAGTCTGGCTCCGTCCTCTGAGCAAACAGCCTGTGCTGCTGCAGTAGCCAGGGAGGAGACGTAATGCTCTGTAGCTCTGCTATTCAAAATATTTGACAAAAAAACCCCCATGAAAATCACTTGTACTACATCAGCAAGAACTGAGAAGCTGATTATCCGTGACAGAGAGAGGGCACTTGCATGTTATGGCTGTCGCTTCATCATCACCATTTTAACGTTTTATTTGTGATATGCACTGCAAAAAAAGAAAAGTTGGATGAACTCAAAATTTCAAGGCAACAAACTTCGATAAAATTTTAAGTTGGACAATTAAACTAAATATTTTACGTTTTGTTTTTGAGTTTGCTCAACTCTGAATTCAGATTTTTGTCAAACTTATAACTAAGTACTAACTTATAATTTTACATTGTAATAACTTTTAATCCTTACTTATGCTAACTTCTGCAATGTGCTGAATTGGCACGATCGTAACGTAACGTAATGTTGCGACCACAATGTTGAGTTAGCATTGATACGCTAATGGCTACTCTTGTAGCTGTAACAAGCAGCGCCGCTAGCATCAGTTAGCCGCTAGCATCAGTTAACCGCTAGCTTTCACTAATGACCAAATTTCACAACAAAGAAATAAGCGTTAGCAGAACTATTGTCCCTTGTTGTGAACCCCAACTTAAAGATATAAGTAACAACAACTCACCAACTTGTTTTTGAGCAGACAACTGGCTTCCTTTGTTGTGCTAACTTACATTATTGCCCTAAATGTCAATAATTTATATTTCCAAGTTTTACCAACTTAAATCACTGTTTTAGGCCAAAAAATACAAGTTGGTTCTTTTGCAGTGTGACTTGTTTTTAAATCGGAAACTCTAATCACTGAAGCACTTTTTTAATGTGTCTACATGTAATGTATGTAATGTATCTGAGTACTCTATCCTAACTGTAGCGTCCCCTAGTGGTAGGCAGACCCGAGGTCATGGTTAGAAAATGGGGTATAATATCAGGCAGTGATGAAAAGTAACTAAGTACACCCGCTTACTCAAATACTGTACTTAAGTACAATTTTGAGGTACTTCTACTTATTACATTACGTATTTACATTTTATGTAACTTAATACTTCACAACATTTTGAGGCAAATATTGTACTTTTTACTCCACTACATTTATCTGACAGCTTAAGTTACTATTTGGGTCGAGATTTAACATAAAAACATGATCAATTAAAAAGGATTAGACAGTTTTAAAAAAATTTGATCCCATTACAGTTCATTAAGTAGTTAAATAAGCTCTACCTTAAGGAAATTAAAACGCTGCTTACCTAAATGTACCTGAAATGTAGCTAAATGTAGTGGAGTAAAAAGTTCAATATTTGCCTCAAAATGTAGTGGAGTAGAAGTACAAAGTTACATAAAAACGAGATACTCAAGTAAAGTACAAATACCTCAAAATTGTTCTTTTTTTTTTTTACATTTTTTTATTTTTATTTTGTGAGAGCATTATCATACAGTGCCTACTTTCAGACAATATACAATAGTATTTCTGCCACTCACAAACAAGGTTTTTTTGTTTACAAAACAAGAAAGAATCCTAAAAATTGTTCTTAAGTACAGTACTTGAGTAAATGTACTTAGTTCCATTTCACCACTGCATATATGAGACTCTTGTATCTGTCTTTAAGAGGCAGGGGACGGGTCCCTGGAGTGTTTAGCTCCATCCTAGTGGAGATTACTTGCTCGTCACAGAAGAGGGACCAACGGATGCCATGCAGAGATGGCTGTGGGGTCTGCTCGATAGACAATGTGGCCTGTTAGCTCCACGGCTAAGTTGTTAATCTTTGGTGTACTATCCATTACTATTTCAGCTGACATATCTGCAACACAATACACCAGGCATGTCCAAACTATTCTATAAAGGGCCATGTGGCTGCAGGTTTTCCTTCCAACCAAGCAGAAGCACAACAGGCCCGAGTCATTTAATCATCTGATCTCAGGGTTCAAAGAGCGGATCAGTCGAATCAGGTGTGATCTTGATTTGTTGGAACAAAAATCTGCAGCAGCATGGCTCTTTATGGAATAGTTTGGACATGCGTGCAATACAATGACATCAAAACTGTTTCTTTTGATAATGTTAGTTCATTTTTAAAAATGTTTTTAAGCTAAAATTCTGTCCAAATCTTACACATTGTATCTTCAGAAGTCAGAAATCAGCTTGTGGACAATCTTTGGTCCATCTCTACTTGCAATACAGCAGCAACAAGGTAGCTTTTTAGACAGTCACAAGGGCTGAAACAGAATAATTGTAGAGTCCATTGCCCTCAAGAGTCACAGTTTGCTTTGCTGGCCTTTCTGCCGTCTCCCTGAATTTTGAAGAACATCCATCATGGCCATGTAGAGATACAATTTAGGAAAAAGACTACTGTGACACTGCCCAGCATAATTAAAGGAAACGTCTTTCACAATCCCTGATAGTTTGCACTCACTGATGCTCTGCCTGGGATGATGGTAATAGGGGGGGATGGTTTACTCTGCTCAAAGTGTCTGAGATGTTTAGAAACACCACACTCCTGAGTGTGGTCTGTACAATAGCAGAAAGGCTGTGGAGCTATTCAGCACTGTTGAAGGAATGTGTGGAAGCCCACAAGGAATCCTTTCGTTCCAGGGTTTCTCCAAACACACAAGTCTCACACTGAAGATTAACTCTATGTGTCAACAGTAATGGAATCTCTCTTTTCTGTCTCTGCAAATACTAAAGCCTCAGAGGAAAATCTCCGTGCATCCCGGAGCCAGGGACAGCAATCCATGTCACCACTGTGAAAGATTTCTAAATGTTTACCCTGCCTGAATAAGCTCTCACAGAAAGTCCTCAGAAGAAGCTTCTCAGCAAGTCTGTGTATAATCTGTAAATCACCTGTGGTGTATAGTCTGGAAATCAGAAAAAAAAAAGCATCAGCAGCATCTCTAAGATAACCATTTACAGCATCACATAAATTACCATTACATGTTGCAGCTTTAAGGGGCAGTAAAATAAAATCTCATCAATGAGTTGTGTGAGGACATATGAAGCAGAGCAGAGAGGAGGACAGGGAAGGGGAGGAGATTTAAATAACCAGCTTGTAAAAAGGTAGTGTGGGGGCAATTAGAGCCGGAGCTCAGAGCAGGATTGTCGGTGCAACCTCACACATGAAGCGGGTCATTTTGGACTGAATTGACTGCTTTTTCACTTTATGCACTGTCAAAACTAGCTGCAACTATTTAAGGCTGCAGAGTCTTTTAGCTGAATTCAAATGTGATTTTTAAAAAAACTTTTGTTTTGAATATTGTTTTATTGCCACGGCACCTCCAGTTCGCCTCTGGGGGCTTTTATTCATCAGTAAGCACAATCCACTTGATCAGGTTACACGCGGCAGCGGAGCTACGTGACTGCACTCATTCTCTGCAAGCCGGCAGCGGATGAGTTGGAAATTCCCGGTCAGCATTTTCTTTTTTTCTTTTTCTCTGGTGGTTTGGCACTTTTGTGGGATTGTTTTATTGTGTGCACCGGGAGCCATTGACCCCTCTCCACTCGCAGACATCGCGAAATGAAACTCGGTCTTGTCATCCAGACTGCGGTGGTGCTTTATCTGCTGCTCTCACCTGCACAGGTAAGTTACATGTACTGGAACTTTATGCTCAGCAAGAAGAGAGGGAGATGTTTTGAACTGTTTTAACTCAAAAGTTGACTCATCACACAAAGATGTTAAGACTCACAGTTATATTAGTTGGCTCTACTGTGAAAATTCCGATACACAGTCTTACTTTTGATTTAAAAAATATGAAATAAGCAAGAAGAGAAGGGGATGTTTTAACTGGTTTAACTCCAAAGTAGACTCATCACACAAAGATGTTAAGACTCAGTTATATTAGTTGGCTCTACTGTGAAAATTCCGATACAAAGTCATAATTTTGATTAAAAAAATATGAAATAAGCAAGAAGAGAAGGGGATGTTTTAACTGTTTTAACTCCAAAGTAGTCTCATCACAGGAAGATGTTCAGACTCATAGTTAGATAAGTTGGCTCTACTGTTATAATTCGGCCACAAAGTCATAATTCTGATGAAATATGAAATAATACGTCTGTAGTTATATTTGTTTATGTCTGATATCAGTCCAAAATGGCTGAGTCAGCGAAGGGCCGTGTTTATGTAGTGATAATAAGCCATCGTGCTTTGACACTTTAATACTTTGAGTGAGCTATTCTGCTCAGTTCATTCATAAGATGCGTGAACGTGACAAACTGCATCACTCCGCCTGCACCACATGATGTAAAGTGACTCATTGTTATATCCAGCCAGGCTCACTAAGCTTATAATTACAGCCACATCATACTTTTTCACAGACAAGTGTTAGTCATTTCTCTTTTTTTATTCCAGTGTAGATTTCCATCGAGGAAAGGAAGCAGTTCCTAATATTAGCAGTCTTCACTAAATATTTGAATGGTATTACCTTCAGTTTTTAAACAGATCCTAGTGACTTGGCAAGCCGCATAGTCTCACAGACTGAAAGTGTTGGCAGTGTGTCGGGTAAAACTAGCAAAAAAGTCTCCTCTTCTTTTCATCTGCACCTGCAGCTTTTCCTTCCTGTCTTGTTTCATCTCAGCATATCATCATGTTTGATGGGTACGTGCCATGCAAATAATCAGGATGATGAAGATGTGTGCAAAGAAAAATGTACTGGAAGTTAATTTCAGGCCAGTCATATCGTTGTCAGACTGGCAGGGGAATTACTGTAGTACAAAGATGTTCTGTTCTCTGTTGCCTGGCATTGCCTTTAAGTCTTAAAATGAGAATGTGCCAGAACAGGACAGAGCTGAAACTGGAGTGAGAACTCATTCAAAGGCCTGTGTTTAAATACTTGTAAGAGGATGTGCCATCGGACAGCGGGACTTGTGCCAAATAACGCTCTGGCTCTTGAGGCCATTCAGTTTCTGATTTCCTCCCAGGGTGGCAGAGGGCTCTCATGTTTAATGCAAAATCAGGCTATTGTTGCGTCCATTCAGTGCCGCTGTCACACTTCATACACTGCTGCTGCCTGTTGAGCTAAGTAACACTGTTTTAGTTTCCCTTTTTGCAAGGCTGCAGTCTACATTTAGACGAATTACACTCATGCACAGTCCGGCTCTCAAGGTTGGAAAAAGCTCCACCAGATTCTCTAGCCAGAGACTTTGCAGCTGTTGCTGAGTTGAGAGTGAGTGGGAGAGGCATGGGATCACCACATCTCCACTAATCCTCATAATCAGCTCATGGCCTGCTTAGTCAAAATAAGAGTGACAAAATCCAGGGCCCTTAACATGAAGCAGGTTAAATGGCCCCCCACTGACCAAAAGACTGACAGGAAATGTAAACCATTCAGTTCTGAGGTTCAACAACCTGGAAAGATTGCTCTACTTTCCTGCTTTGGTGCAAAGATGCACATAAGGATTAAATAAATATTTCACATTTTTAGCATACAACTCATGCTAGCAGCTCTTCAAGACTATTGGTAGGTGTCTGTCCTGCCAGCTCCCACAGTTAACTGTCTGGCGTACAAAAGTGGAAAAAGCAAACATTGGGCCGTGCGGTTTGGCAATTTCTGAATGTCTCTCTTTGGGATTCTTGACCCATAAATATAAGCCACTAATTGATAATGAGGATTTCTCATTACTGTCGCAGCTGGAGCTGCAGTCAGCAGCCTCGTGACTCATGCAGTCATTCATGTCCACTAAGAACGCCAGAGCGGCCAAGAGAGAGGGTGGGGTTAACTTCATGTGCTTAATAATTCTGCTTTACTACCAGGGATTTACAGCATAGCTCTGAGTGAGAGTGTGTGTGTGTGTGTGTGTGTGTGTGTGTGAGAGAGAGAGAGAGAGAGAGAGACAATAGGTCACTCTTAAATGTGTTTGTCGTAGCCAACGCATGCTGTTTTGTGTCTCATATCTTCATATTGACTTGAAGTTGTAAGAATGACATCAGAAACCATTTTTGGCTTGTGAGCTGTTAGATCTGAGGTGTCAAACTCATTTTTGTCCATGAGCCACTCAAGTTGGCAGGCCCAGTTAAACCATTGCATAATAACCTATAAATAACTGCAAATACCTCCAAATTTGTACCTTTCTTTCAGTGTGAAGATAGACAGTGCAAGTATATTGTGAGTATCACAGTGGATCTACAGAGGCACAAAACATTTAACCATGTGTATTTTGTTGGAACTGACCATCAATTTTACTTGTTTATGATACTAAGTTCAACTAACTTATGAAGTTATTGGTTTAATTTTCTATATATTTCCACTCCAAACCACATCAACTAGAGTGGAAGCTAATGAGGAAGAAGGTTAAGTTTACAAAGCCTTACAAACACTTACATATCAACAGTTGCTGCTTTATTGAAAATATTCTGCACAATGTTCAATATCTTTAGTCGTGTATACAATAAGTGTCGAACTGTATTCAAAAAGCCACTGAAGCAGCATTATATACTACAGGGTTACTCCCTCTGGACAAATAGGAGTTGTAATTAAATTAACTGGCATTATGACAATGTAAAGTACAAGCATGGGCATGATTACATTTGAGGGAACTATTAGAGCTAATTATGTTAATTATCGATTGAAAGTACAGCAGCCATTGGGCGTTAGTTAGTTGCATAAGAAACATTATTGCATTGTGATTTTTCAGCAAGCAGCATCAAAACTGCAGATAGAATTACCCAGTTCATGTGTGTTTTCTGTCAAATCTAATGCATTCTCTTCAAACTATGCTGGTCCTGTAGAGGGGGGAAGCACCTGGGTTTCCCTTTGGAACAATGGTGGCCTCTTGGTCACTGAGTTACCAACACTGTCCACACACTGTGTTATTTTTTTGTTCCTCGACACTTCATTCTCCTGTTTAGTATATTATTGGCACTTCCTGTGCATTTAAATCACATACTGCATCTGTACATTGTGTATGATTTTGCCAACACTTTTAGTCTCTGCATGCACTCTGCAGTTTTGGCTGAAATTGGTGGTACCTGTTGGCTCCTGCCAATTCGACATCTTTCCACGCCTTATAAAATGACAAGGTCTGTTAACAACTCATTGTTTGTTATTGTCATAGTGATGAATGCCGATAAAGTCTTGCATCAACACAACCAAAACTGACTGAGGTGAGTCAGTGTTTTCTTTATTAAGTAAATCAGTGAAGGATGAAAAACCTCTTTGGTATGAGATTATGAAAATGTCTGTTTCAACACAGCATATTTCTTGGGAAAAAAATCAAAACCTGATACAGGAAAAACTTCTTGCTTAATAACTGTTCCAGACAGACTCATCATTTCAGCAGGGAAGCATGTTCCTGAGTGTGTGTGTGTGTGTGTGTGTGTGTGTGTGTGTGTGTGTGTGTGTGTGTGTGTGTGTGAGGACATTACACAGGTGCTTCCTTAACGCCATCATCGGCAGCAAAACAACACTTGAGCCTGACCATCTGCATCTGCACACGTGTCTGTATTTGTGTTCATGGTGTTTTTCTTATTCCTGTTCATATCTATATCCAAGCGTAGATGGCATGACGTCACATTTCCAGCAGTTACAATAGAGTTTCATCAGCAAAAGATTTCCTACAACATCAACAGTAAACATCAGCTGTACTTTTCAGGTTCTCAGAGTTAAAGAGCGACAGTTTTGGCCAGGATGCAGCTCAGTAATCTCAAATCAAACATTAAAAAGTATTCCCGTCTCTCTGAGGCTCCCTTCAGATGTCTGCATGCTGGTCCCCGCAGTGGCGGTGACCTGCTCACTGATAGGGCTCTTATTTGCGTTGTTGTGGTATTTCTCTCCAGTTGTAATGTCCCGGCCCAAGGGAGGGTTGCAATCGCAATCAGGAAATATGGATTTCTCCTTCCTCTTGTGGAGGAGGAGGAGCGGTGGTGCTCGGGGCAGCCGTCTACTCAGCAAGCTTTAATCTCCCATCTGGATGTAATTTACTGTGGTTTACACAGGGAGAACAGCGTTTACTGTAATAGAGACCACAATTACCACCGGTCAGCCTTATCTCAAGACCTGCATCGTGTGTGTGTGTGTATGTTTGCGGATGGGGTGCACGGGTTATACAGTGGTTGTGTGTATTTGTGTGCGTCTTTAGGGGGACATTTGTGCATGTATTGTTGGACTTATACTGAGGAAATGGTGTTTATCTAAATCAACATTTATATAGACCTTTAGCTCTCCCCTGTCACTTGACCTTGTTTTAATGTTGTTGGGTTCTTTTGGTGTTGTATTTGTATTTCCAAAATTAGACCACTTCAAGAAAACATGGTTGCTTGTGATGTTTCTAAACTCACAGCAGAACAGAGAACGATTATATTAAAGGATATAATTATCTTGTTGCACTTTCCTTCTGAAAGGTAGATGGAAGAGATGGAAGCGTGGGTTCTCTCCTCGTCCTCCGGCTTCCTCCAACAGTCCAAAGACATGTGGCTTAGGTTTAATTGGTGACTTTAAAAATTGTCCGTAGGAGTGAATGAGAGCGTGAATGGTGTCTGTCTCCATGTAGACGGCTGTTGGCGGTTAAGGATAATGAATGAAAGTACATGTGAGTTACATAAAAAAACTTGACTTACAAAGCAGAAGTTACGTGAAAACGCAAGTTATGTTAAAATAAACGTGATTCTCAAAAGGTGAGCCACTTAAGTTACTTAAATAACGTAAGTTACGTTAAAATAATTTACTTTTGTTTTTACACGAACCCTGTTCTCCTGGGTGAAATTCTGCCTTTTGTTCCACCCATCCACCTCCTGTCCCTTTAAACTCTGCATCGATGTGAATCATTTCTACTACGACAGCAAGATGGCGACATGGAGAGTCTAAAACATAAATAAGAGTCATATTTTGCTGCCTGTACAACCGCCCTATATTTAAATTTTTTAGTGGAGACCAGTCCGGGTATAACACACAAAAAATGGTGCCTAATTTTTTGTGAAGAATCATCCGAGCCTTTGTATGAGAATAGGTTGAAATACAACACTTAAGTTAGAGGCGCTGGATGTTGTTACCGGCTCTTTCCAGCTTCATATATAAAGGGAGGTATCCATGGTCTCATCAACTTTTAGCAGGAATGCTGAGCATGTTTCCCCAATCTATAATATCTAAATATTTTGTGTTTCCTTTCAGTTCAGAATTTATTTTTAGGCTTTTGGGTTCATGTTAAAATCCTACATTAACAGATTTGTTTATTTATTCTACTTTGTGGCTTTAAATCTTTATAACGCACAAACTGAAAGTGTGTCCATCTCTGGAATATCTCTGTGTTTCAAAGCTTCCATTCACTCAGATAACTTGAGAAAGTGTTGTGGCACACGCTCTGCTGAAGTTTGTTGGTGTTTTGGCTGCTCTCTGATCACAAGCCCTAACCTGACCACCCTAGAGACCCAGCTGGAGACTGTCAGACCTGTAATGGCACTGCTGTCATTGTAGTGCACCCACTCCGTGTATACACAACAGAACCTGCTTTCTTTTGTAGTGGTGGAGAGAATAGATACAGTGACCTGCAGGCTCGTGAGAGGCCTGAGAATTAATGTCGCGGTCATGGTGCTGATGATGTGGAATCTGGTCCTCGATAAAGGATGGATGAGGACGCTCAGTGAGGCAGGGAGCTAGCTGTGTTTCTCACTCGTCTAGCCGTCTCTGTGTTTGTGTTCCCTCGTTCTGCTTTAATGCTCTTTGTCTTGTGTGGTCTCAAGTTCAGAGTCGAGCTTCAGTCAGGCCAAAACCAGGACACAGTTCCTGCTGGCCTATATGCTTTCAGTGAGATGCAGGTGCTTTACTGGTCTGGATTACAGCTGGGAGGTTTGCCAGTTTTGCATTTTTTAACTCAACTTCTCCTCTGCATGCATCCCCCTAAATCACTAGTTCAGACTCTGAGTAGATTTAGTTGACAGAGATTATCAAACCACAAGCCTGCATCTCTTCTGTGCTTGTTTATCCACACTGTCACCCTCACCGAATAAGGTTAAATTTGAAAGTAGACCCTTTTGGAAAGCAATGTAAATAATGGCTTGATGCCCAATCTAGCAGAGGTCATTATTTACTAGAGTCAAGAAAGACTGAAGAGGGATTTTCCAAAAACTAAGTCCATTAAACCAAGTACACAGAGTAGCACTCCTGATTATCTTAAAAGGGACAGTTCACCCCAAAACAGAAAAAAACTTTTCCTTTCCTGTCAGGCTATTTTTCCAATCTATATTGTTTTAAGTGTGAGTGTTGAACACATGAGCTGCAGATATTTTTCTCACACACACAATGGAACTAGATGGCACTTCTACTTCTCGCACTGTATGCAAAGCACCAAAAATGAATTATTAAAAACTCAACAGCAATGTCTCTTTCCCGAAATCATGACCTGGTTACTTAAGATAATCCACAAGCCTTGTTGTGAGCAGTTTAATGTAGGAACTATGTCCTCTATACCAAACTACATTACACCTGTATCACCATAGAAATCAAAATGTGAATCCTTCTCATCTCAATGCTCAGCCGCTGGACTCAGATTAGAAGTGATCCGAGTGAGATCTGTTGTAGTTTGTCAAAGAACTAAGGACTAAAGATTACATTATAACATTATAACTCACTGACTCTGAAGTTTCTTTCTTATATTACTCAGGATAATATTTGTTTGACATTTGTTGTGATAAAAACATCTTAATGGTTTTATCATTTATCCTAGACTAATAAGGAATTAAAAACTTTTTCAAGCTCTTCTTCAAAATACCAAATATGGGGAAGTTCTTGTGAAAGCTGCTTTTCAGCAGAAATGTGCCAACTGTGAAACAACTGCAGGACAGACACTGTTGATTTTAGGAAAGAGGTTTCACTCAGTTTTGAACAGAATACTGTAAACATTTTGGCATTCATATCTAACAAAAATGAGCATGTTTTAACAGTGGATACATAAACATGTAAAACAATTTATTTTCGCCTGCAAAAAGCATTACATTTTGCACTTGTGCATGTATTACTCTGTATTATTTCCCTGGATTCAAAGTACCGTGAAATGAAAAGTAAGACATTCCTTGACCACCTTGTGTATCCACCATAAGAGCTACGAGATGAAACAATAGCAAAAATTAGCATTAGCAACTTAGCAAATAAACACTTTTACAATAGTCAAGACAACAAAAAAAGCCACAAATATACATGACAGAAGAAAATAAACTCCAACAAACCTTGTGCTCCTGTCAGTCAGGCACTATAGAAGCCTTTTTGATACTTTATATCAACTTTATATGAATTACAACGCACTGGTTATTATTTACCGTTCGTTCCACTTTTTAATTTCCCGTCACTACCTTTTAAAATAAAAGCAACCGTTTAACACTGGACGGCACCTTTTCAAAATAAAAGCATCACAACATTGTAAAATTAAACAAACATTAAAAAACAAGCTATATAATGCAAATACACCATGAAACCTTACAAAAGATCATTAACACTTCATGATTATTGTGCTGACTTGGAAAAAAAACATCCTAACTTGTCACTGATTTGCAATCCAAAGAAGAAGAGAAACTGATGACTTAATCATCAACATTTTCCAGTTCAGTCACACAGGAAAAATTTTCCCTTTTTTTCTATTTAGGATAAACTGTCATAGAAACCAATCTCCATTTGATTTTCATAACTTTACTTCATGGGTAAGTCGTCTCTGTTTCTCTTTATGAAACACACTGTGGAATAAGCTGGCTTGTATCCAGATCTTTTTGGCTAGTGGCCATAGTACCTGCTGTGGAACAGCCCATCACCGCCTCCTCCCCAGCTTGACCCTCAAAGTTGAGAAATCTTTTATGACCATTATGCTGGGTCCCCATCATGTTTTGCTTTTGCTCCCTACGCATGCTGCCCTTCCTCTGACAGATGGAGTTAAGCAAAGAGGTTAAAGATGACGCAGTTCAGCTGTGTGGGAGTGGAGAGTAATGAGTCCCGGAGCCTCAGTGGCCCGACAGCAGGAGCCAGGGGACACAACAGGTCCTCTGATCTGACCCAGAGGACGGAGCGGACTCTCAGCCAGCAGCTTACAAACTTTCACTGGGGACTTCAAAAACATAGAGGGACTAGCTTTTAAAGCGTCTTCGCTGTCAAGCACGTCAATGCTTAAATGCCACGGTTTGATTACTAACTGCTGATGCTTTAATCTAACCTCTCTGACTCACAGCATACACTTGTGCTTGGCAAAAGGTCTCTGAGAAGCAGATGCAAGAGCTGAAAACAACTTGTACTACTATGGGAGACCAGAGACCAGAGGAGCATGACCCTGGTTACATATGCACCATGTTGATTATCTAATGAGAACGACTTCTCCACAGTTCTCTAGCACAAGGCTGGTACTGAAATTATCAAAAGATGAATCAGTGACAATCTAGATATGCAATATTACCTTAATATTACATATTATGAATTTGAAACCATCTATATAACTAATAGATATCACCATGAAGCTGTCATAGCTGACTACTTACAAGTTTTATGAAATGTTTAAATATTTAAACAAGGCATTATCTAACCAGAATAAGAAGACTTTCTTTGTGCCCAAAGGGGCAATTCATTTGCAGCTTTCCCAGTCCGTACATCCATACAACAGACGATCAATATATTATAAACATTATTAGGGCATGGCCAGTGGTGGAAGAAGTATTCAGATCCCTTACTTAAGTAAAAGTACTAATACCACACTGTGAAATTACTCTACTACAAGTAAAAGTCCTGCATTCAAAACTTAAGTAAAAGTACAAAAGTATCAGCATCAAAATGTACTTAAAGTATCAAAAGTAAATGTACTCCCTATGCAGAATGGACCCACTCAGATTGTTTAATATATTCTAAATATATTATAACATTATTTGTATTGATGCATTTATGTAAGCAGTGCTTTAATTTTGTAAAGACAAGGCTCATTTAATGAATTAATATACGGTTATAAGATTTAATTTAAAAAATAAATTTCGACCTGTGAAGTAACTAAAGCTGTCAGCTAAATGTATTGGAGTAAAATGTCCAATATTTGCCTAAAAGTGTAGTGGAGTAGAAGTATAAAGTTACATATAATGGAAATACTCAAGTAAAGTGCAAAACTTAAAATGAAACTTAATAAAGTACTTGAGTAAATGTACTAACAGTAACTAACTTTTAATGACTTCAGGAGAGAGCTACAGGTGGAACTATGCAAATGTTATGACAAAGTACATTGTCCCAGTTTTATGCATACTTCATGTAAAAGTACATACTTTGTAGAGCAGCTGCAGTATGTACTGAAAGTAAAAATAATGCATTTTGGATGCAGCAGTAATTTTCATTAGACTGTGCAGGAAATCAAACCCTGTAAAACTGAGCAAAGTGGAGATATTTTTCCTTCTGCGTAATGGTAAAAAGGGATTTATTTCTTTTATGTTGTAATTCATAGTTAAGACCAGAATAAAGCTTTTTATGCAGTTTCACACATGTATTTCCCTAATCCCTGATGTTGTACGTGCAGTTTAGAGCACACATAGTAGAGGTATTCCATTTAAGCCAAGTGAAGTGAAGTGAATTTGATTTCTTTAGCCCTAAATCATCGTCGTCTCAAAGCACCCAAAATATGAAAACAATAAATGAAAATGACACACCGCAATGTTAAAGTAAAAACTCCCTGAAAAGGGTCATCAGGGAGTGAAGTAAGAGAAACCTTGAGAGGAGTATACAAGCAGTCCTGGTTGTGGGTTGTGGGATTTATTAGACAGGTTTCTGTATGTATTGATGCAAAGTGGTACTACCTTCCCAGCAGAGTTGAATTACCTCCCATTCACCATTAATCACGCAGTATTACTGTAAGTGCACAAGGAAGAAAGGATGTCTACGTGAGGATCTTCATGCAGCCCTTTCATAATCTGGCAGCTTCTCGTGGGCAGCTCCCTCCTCTGTTCTCAACCACAGGAGGTGCCAAAGATGCCTCCTCGCCATGTCGAGGCTTAACCCATGACCAGGGTCAGAAAATCCTCCCCACCTCACCACATTCTGAACGGCCACTGAGCAGCCAGAGCCAAGAAGTCCTTGTGATGTGGAGCAGCAATAGAAAAGAAGAGAGAGTGCAGATCATATGCCAATTAACACTGAAAAAAGGATTTATTTTATAAGCCTGGCATTGCAAGAGAGGATGAAAAAAAATAATCAATGCCCCCAGAGAGTGGAAGTGACTTTTAACAATAACTTAAACTGAACTGTGACTTTCCCATGCTGTGAATGAAGCAGATTCTGCTAGCAGAGCTTACATCCTATGGTGCTGTTGTAAAGCCGACACAGTTCAATGAACTCCGCTCTATAGAGGAGCTCTTCTGTCGGAGGGACAGCTGTACATTTTGGCCACTTTGAAGAGAAAAAAAGGGAGATGCCTGAACAGATCCCCTAACACAGGGAGTACTGAACCTAAGTGGCTGACTGGAAGCTCTTGTGCATCTATTCATATGATGCCTGTCGTACAGTACGTGCTGTTGCAGAGACACATCTGTCCCAAATATAAAGCCTTCCCTGCCACTTATCTCAGTGACAGTTTTACAAGAACCTCTGAAATTTTTGTGTGAGTGTGAATGCATCATCATCATCAAAGCAGGACATTCCTCTTTAATCACATTGTTTGGGGAAAAAAGAGTCTAGCACTGTGCTGATGACAGATGCTATCCTCACCCTCCAACTAATTTTGGTCAATAACAGGAAGTAGATGCATTTTAGCAACAGATGGAATAAAAAGCAACAGTCTTTTTGGCATCATTTTTGGGAATGTCCTTGTCTGTCTGTGTGCTATTATATAACAACTTAAGCTCCCAACACTTCCAGTTAATCTCACTTTCAGTGTGTACACAGACAGTGTCACTGTATAAATGTCATCAGGGGTGTGTGTGTGTGTGTGTGTGTGTGTGTGTGTGTGTGTGTGTGTCTGAGAGAGAGAGAGAGAGAGAGAGAGAGAGAGAGAGAGAGAAACATAGTCACTCTTAGATGTGTTTTATTAAACGAGTGATGTCTAGTGTGTGTGTGTGTGACTGTTTGTCTGTCTGTCTGTCTGTCTGTCTGTCTGTCTGTCTGTCTGTCTGTCTGTCTGTTTTACAAAAAACCTGAAATGTAACACAAGGGATGAAAAGAGATTGCGGAAGCAGGTTGTCTGTCGCCGGTCCGGCTATTCTGCTCGAGGGTATTTTATCAAATGTAGTTTTCCCTTCCTGAAACGGAGTCAACTAGAGGTTTTGTGTTTTCCCAGGCGAATGAGAAATGCACTCTGTTTATCGTGGGATGATGGGAAAAAATCAAGACGGAGGGGGAAACCATCAATGGGAAAATAAATAAAAGAGATGAATCTTACACCACAGGAAACAGGTTTTGAACCTAAACAGTTGGGCACACAGAGGAACGTGATATATATGAGAGACTGGATCTGCTGCTTGTCAGAGAGACTTTTCCACTGCAGGGTGGAAAAAAAGGTGTGTGATCGTCTGCTCTGTGTCAATGCAGTTCCAGCTCTCACCACTAGGGAACAAAGAGTGTCTGATAATGGTGATACTGCATTCTGGTGCTCTCTTTATGTGCACGCAGTGGTGGAAAAAGTATTCAGATCCCGTACTACTACCACACTGAAGAATTACTCCACTACAAGTAAAAGTGCTGCATTCAAAACTTACTTAAGTAACAGCACAAGTATCAACATCAAAATGTACTTAAAGTATCAAAAGTAAGTATTCCTTATGCAGAATGGCCTCACTCAGATTGTTTTATATATTCCAAATATATTATTGGATTTTTTTTTTTTCATGCATTTCTGCAAGCAGCATTTTACTTGTTGTCAGGCTAATTTTAACTGCTTAACATAATGTTATCTGGTTGAATTTATAAACATGCACAATCATTTTAAACTGATCATATTTTTCATGTTAAATCTTAAACCTGTAAAGTAACTAAGAAGCTAAATGTAGCGGAATAAAAAGTGCAATATTTGCCACTAAAATGTAGTCAAGTAGAAGTATTGAGTTAAATACTGTATGTGAAAATATCAGTAAAGTACAAGTACCTCAAAAAAGTAACTTTCCACCACTGTGAACACCATATTATCTATGTTTGAAAGGTGTGTGTTAAAGGGAAATTTGGCACTTTTCTGTCCATTCAATGCATGTCATCCATTGAAGCAATAAATTCCTTAGTGCATGCTATTAGGGCAGAGAAAAATTAGTTTTCCTGCTCATGAAGCCATGTCAGCAGTGCCTACATGTACCATGATGCATTGCTTCTGACAGAGCCAGAACATAATGTGCCAGGGGTTATGAGCTGCAGGTAATAAAATAAAAACACAGAGGCTCTGTAGTCTGATAAAAGGCAACAAATCTTTATTACTTCCCACACTGTCAGCAGAATGATTCTGTTTCTCAGAGCAATCTGAGCTGCAGCCACAGCATCAGCTATCTAATAAACCTAATAAATATGTTGAAGATCCGAGTTAGCCTTGGAGTTAGCCCCTTCATGACATCCGACACTGCAATACAAGCAAGTAGAACAAAGAAGTTCTGTTTTGAGCCACATCTAGAGCTCAGCCACTGACTATAAATAAAGGGTGAGGTAGCCTGTAGTCCTTTCTTTCCTCCAGCTGAATGACTCCGCTGGATGCAGGAAGAACACATTTTTGCAGCAGAAGAAAGAACTCCACTTTCTTGGTCAAAAGTAGCCTGACTGCCCCCTGATTGGACAGTTACATAAAAAGTGCTTCATTTAAGATAAAGGCTCAACTGAAAACATTGAGTGTTCCAGACTTTATAGTCATAGCAAACCTGAATGAATAATCAACATTTTCTCTTTTTTTGCAGAGCCTTTCCCTTTCAAGCCCAAACAATACAACTGAAGGTAAGAACTGTGGCTTTTTTTAATCTCTGAAATGTTCTCTAAGTGTTGATGGTGTTCCTTTTCTAACACTTTATTTTAAAAAAAACAATAGTTGCAATAGAAAGTGGTTCCAATTATTTCATCACACCACACCTTCACAGATGCCAGCTCTTACAAAACACCTTTTAAGTGAGATTTATTCATTCTCCCTGTGTGTGTCATGCACTGTTGAGACATTTCAATAACTAAGCTACTGTGTCTTCAATAATTTGATCTGACTAGATATGAGCAGAACACGCCTGTACTGGCAGGGATTACTCTGCTCCTTGCTTTCTCCACTTATATCCTCCCTCACATCACTATAAATCAATGCTGCTACATAAGAGGAACAGATGTAGAGCATGCAGTCAGAAGACATTAGAACATACAGAAAAGGCCAAAGAAGCTGCAGACATACAATAAGTTCAAGGTGCTGCAGTGAACTCGCCCTTTGCGTTGTACAACATTATAGTTCATGGCCTGATCTCCCCACCGTAGATGCTTCCCCAGCCTGTCTGCTTTTATAAACAGCTGTTGTGGTGTCAGGCTCCATTGGGTGACCCCGGGGGTCACTGCTGTCCCAGAGGTGCCTTCAGGGCGGTTCAACTCCAGCTCCAGCCGGGTTCTGTTCATGGCCCTGTTTCCAATGTTTGTTTTCTCTTCCCTCTCTGTTTGTTCGGACGTAGTTGTCCCTGTTCCTCCCCCATAGACTGAGCAACTGGGACACTTTTACGCATATACTCCCACAGGAAAGCGTACTGTACATTACACAAACATTTTAATACTGCAAAATGAAAACAGGATACACACTGGCGTATTGCAACTGGTTTTATGTTTCTGTGTATAAGGTTACTGTTATTGTAATTACTCATAGTGTTTGTGTATGATCACTAACTTTTTCTGACAGGTCTAATTAAGCGTCACAAACTTAAATAGGGGTGTAGTGGTTAGCACTCTTGCCTCACAACAAGAGGGTCACCAGTTCGACTCCGGCCTGCAGCTCTTCTGTGTGGAGTTTGCATGTTCTCACCGGCTTCTCCAGCTTCCTCCCACAGTCCAAAAACATGCAGCGTAGGTTTAATTGGTGACTCTAAATTGTCCGTAGGTGTGTATGAGAGCATGAATAGTTGTCTGTCTCTATGTGTCAGCTCTGCAATAGTCTGGCGACCTGTCCAGGGTGTACCCCGCCCCCAATGTCAGTGAATGAATGAATAATAACTAAAATAGGCTGGATGCTGTTTTCACGTTGCATTGTGAATTTTAGATAGAAAGACACATAGGTGGACAGAAAATAATGTGTTGTCCTCTAAAATCATTCATTCATTCTCGTTAACCGCTTATCCGCACTCGGGTCGCGGGAGGCTGGAGCCGATCCCAGCTGACATTGGGCGAGAGGCGGGGTCACCCTGGACAGGTCTCCAGACTATCACAGGGCTGACACAGAGACAGACAACCACACTCTCATTCACTCCTACGGGCAATTTAGAGTCACCAATTAAACCTAAGCTGCATGTTTTTGGACTGTGGGAGGAAGCCGGAGTACCCGTTGAGAACCCAAGCTGACACAGGGAGAACGTGCAAACTCCACACAGAAGAGCCGCAGGCCGGAGTAAAACTGGCAACCCTCTTGTCTAACCACTACACCACTATGTTGCCCCCTCTAATATCAAGATTTATTAAAAGAAACACAATCTGACTTGTTTGTAACTGCAAAGTGGACCATGCTCAGCCTCCTACTCTTATCCATAGTGTTGATGTTCCAAGAAGTTTGGGGTCGCAGCTTCTGCCGGACCATTGAGAAGCTGGTGGAGGTGGTGCAGGAGTACCCGACAGAGGTGGAGCACATCTACAGCCCCGCCTGTGTGCCGCTGGTGCGATGTGCAGGCTGCTGTGGGGACGAAAACCTGGAGTGCCATCCCACCCAATCCACAAACGTCACCATGCAGGTAAGAGGGGCAGGGGCAATGTGCAATATAACAGTTACTTTTGTGTGATCCATTGCTGTATGTACTGGATATGCTTCTATTGGTAATCTTAACTGGTTTTGTCCCTCAGCTGTTGAAAATCAGGCCAGCAGAGTCGGTTCAAGAATATGTTGAGATGACGTTTGTCGAGCATCAGACATGTGAATGTAGGTAAGAAAACAGGTCATAATTTATGACATGAAATATTCATAAGTATGCAGATAAAAACCCTGTCTACCCAGAAAATGCATTCATAGTCTAAGAAGTGCCATTTGAGTGACATTTTTATGAAAACATTGGGGAAATGTTGAAATGTTTCTGCCAAGTTGCAAAAAGTTAACACTGAACAGAAAAAGACCTGATTTATAATATCATCCAGCAACTATATTTCCCACAAAATCTATTTGTATTTTGTATTATTCTAGGAGACAGGGTTGACAAATACTAACAATGACTATCAAATTATATTTGCACCTGGATGTTCTTTCTAATTTATTGATTTGTTCCTCAGAGTCAGGAAACCAATTGTGAAGGTTGAAAGGTAAGGACATGAATATATTGCTATACCATCAGTTTTTTCTGCAGAAGCCCTAAAAGACAAGTGAGAAAAACAAAACAGTTCTGGTGATCTAAATGGTTTTCTCTACTCTGTGTGCAACTTAAGACCAGGTGGGATAACAGGGTTTGTTTGTTTTATTGTCAGGATAATTTTTCCAAAGTGTTTGTTGTTGTAATACTTATTTTCGCCACAAGGGGCTGACGTGCACAACTACCTAGTGTTAAAAAAAAGGACAAAAGCATTCATGTTTTCTTTCAGGTGACTTTAAATTTCTCCATGCACTCTGAACACAAGGATTTGTGGACGAACAATTGGAGAAATGATCCTGAAAATAAACTTTTCTTCTTTTTTTTCACATGTTAGATAGAGTTATCAGCAGTGGAGAGAAAACTACTTAAAATGTGGCTCACCAAACTTTTTTCTCACTCTGGTTTTCGTAGATTGTTGACAAAGAAAAATAATAATTTTCCATCTCAGAGAATGGAGGCTTCATTGTTAATTGTGTTCCTTTTGTAGGAAAAGGCAAAGAGGAAGAGGAAGGAAGAGAAAGGACAGACAAAAAGCAAAAGACTGTGATAGGTGATGGCACAATCTTCTTGGTGAAAGATATTCATATACCCTCCAACTGTCAATAAACAGCATTAAATATCCATCCATTGTGTTTTTCAGGTGCCAGGACCCACGTAGGTAACTGCAGTGGTGACCCAACCCCCAGTTGCAGTGTGGCTCACTATTTATTTCCAACCCAATGACAGCATCCAGAGTCTCTTCCTCCCGCTCATCTATCATTACCGTGTGCGCAGCCAGAGACTCGGTTGTTTTGCTGACACGCCCTCCTGCTGATGGGCAGAGCGTCTTTTTTAATGACAAGCTTCAACCGGAAGTGTCTTTTGATTGGTGGAAACACTGCAGTTACACACCTGAAACAATGGACATCCCTGGGAGCCAGTGCAATGTAGAACCAAACAGACCAACGCCTTCTCTTTTACACCAGTTATTACTGTATCAGTTCTTGTAATTTGGTCATTTCTTTGGTATTTAAAAGTGGTTACACTTCTTTAAAATCTATATTTATTGATACAGCTAAATATATTTGGACTAGCAACCTTTGGAAAGTTTATTAACTTTTTATTTTTACATTTTTTAAGAAGGAGCCTTGACTGCTCACAGCAGCAGATGTTTGACTGTGACTGTGCAGCTGCTTTGTCCATGCAATAATGAAATGTCTCCCTCTGGTGTTTATGGAAACAGTGTTTAAAACTGCTGGATATTAAAGTATTGTTCTAGGTCAATGATAAAAATAAGGTCTGATATAGAACAGTGCTGTCAGTCATGATCAATCACTTCATCATCATGTTGCCTATCACTTATGGATCCAGGTGTGAAGTGTTTTACTGTAAAAAAAGAAACTGAAGACTTGTCCACAAAAAAGTGTGAATAAATGAAGATGTTATATTAGATTAGAGATTTAATCTATCTCTCTCTTATGTGGGAGGGGTGGATCACATCAGATTATTCCAAATCACAACAGGAAGTGTGCTGTTGGCTGCAGCAGGGACCAAGCTCAGTAGCAAACAGGCAGATCAATACCACAGTAATCAATACACTCAAGCAGTTCCCATTTGGTATTGATTCCTATAAAATAATATAAATTACAATAATTGCTCTCTTGTATTAGTGTGACAGCAAGTTTGTCACAAAATAATTTCTGTGATTTGTGCAGTCACACATTTTTGTCCATCCTGGTGCACCACAGGTGTCTTCCTTGGTCTGTTTTTGGAAACACCACAGTAAGGAAGGGATCAATTGAAGTAGTTATGTAAAATTATGTCCTTTTGTATTTTTTTATGTACTAGGTGACACAAAGAAAACCTCTATGAAAATGTACAAAGTAACATTTCTATTGTGTTAGTATTTTTATTTCATTTAAATATTTATTTTGTAATTAAATTGTTATGGTTGTCAGTTTGTCTTTTGTGGTTTGTTTTTATTTCATACAGACTATCTATGACTAATAATAATTTTGAATCATTGCTGTCATTGTCACAAAAAAAGGCTTTTACATTCTTAGAAATAGGGTACAGTAATAATTGTCTATCATACACAGTAGAAGTTTTAGAATAATATTATTTAGTCCAAATCCAGAGCCTGAGCAGCCACAAAAGCCTGGGCTGCAAACACTGGGGCTGATTTCGTGGCAACCTCTGTGTCCAGGATATTAAAACCCTCAGAGGGAGGTCCCATACTCAATCTACTCCACCTTTAAAACAAACACAGGCAGCTTTCCTTTTATAAGCCTCTACTAGGGGGTCTTTGATGATGTTATCAAGTGCCAAAAACAGGGTCTTAAAAAGTCCTAAAACATCTTAAATCCAATCATTTGAATTTAAGGCCTTAATATGTCTCTCAAAATTGCATAAAATGTGTTTAATACGATTTTGAAAGGTTTTTAAAAATGTATAAATTATACTTTTATTTAAAATAAATGCATAATCTTCAGACTGGCTTTTAAATATTTCAATTTTTGAGTTTTAAACAAATATTAGTTCACAATAGAGAGGCTTCTGGTGTTTTTAGTTAGGTTAAGCATTTTTTTATTCAAATGTGAAAGAGCTGTGAATAAATTCATATACTTTGCAAGTAATTCCGGCCTCCGATTTTCCTTCATGCCTTTTGTACTATTTTGCCAGTATGGATAATAATAATAATAATAATAATAATAATAATAATAATAATAATAATAATAATAATACATTATTAATATGTATTTATAGGCGTCTTTCTTATCACTCAAGGTCACCATACAGTGACAACAACAAAAAACAACAACTAATAAATAACAAATAATAATTGAACAATTAAGTAAACAGAATGGGGATGAATGGATGTGAAATGGATCTTAAAATGTATTCAATATGGTCTTTAAAAAGTCTTAGAAAGTCTTACATTTGACTCGTTGAAACCTGCAGAGACGCTGAAAAAAAAAATAAAACGTGCTTGTCAGTCAAAGGAAGTACGAGGGAAACGTGACATGATGCAAGAAATAAAAAAAACACAAGAGTTAAAGAACATACTGGAGGGTGGTGGACGTGGAAAACGCAGGAGATGTGACTGATGAAGGAAAATGTGACAAAGCGGACCTGTAGGCGTCCAGCAGGTGGCAGTAATGCAACACTACAGGCTGCCAGCTGCAGTCAAACCAGGGAACACGTTGAAGAAGATAACGACCACAGTCGAGTACAATCAGCTAACAGCTAAAGCTAATCTTGAATGCCACAATAAACGGATATTTGTTTACGAGCAAAGGGCGTACTGGTAAGGCTTACCAAACCGATACTTTTAGTCACATAGCTTATCGGTAATGTTGTGTTGAGCTGGTTGTTCCGCTGATACCTGAGCTAACTGAGCTAGCAGCGCAGGGGCAGGGCAGTAAACAGTGAAACAGACAACAGCTAATGTTTTATTCCCCTTCCTCTAATGTTGTTACTGGCAGCAGCGTAGTTGTCTAAACGTGTAAAATGTAAACTGCGTGTTATTTGAAGCTGCCAACACGTGAGCTAACTGTCGTTAACGGTTAGATTCTGCTATTGTTGACAGATGTGTAACGGTAAACAACAATACTGGCGTTAGCTACATTAGCTGCATTAGGAAGTTATAAATAGACAGTTCAGGCTCCCAGCTTATGATAGTGTTTGTTAGCATTGAAGTCCTTTCCTTGACGTCACCATACCTTATTTACTGTCGGGAAAGCATGTGTCACAGTAGCTCTGTTATGAAACTCAGTGTGGGGTGACAGGCCCCTTAAACGTCACGCACAATTCAATAAACAGACACAACTCTAATAATATTAAATATTTTTTTTACCTTTTTAATGTCTTGTTTGAAACATGCATACGCTTCTCTCTTTGAATTAGGTCAAGGCATGGTAGAATACCAATTAAGTAAATAAAAAACAACTCACCACAGCTTTTATATAATCTTGATCTGTATTTATATTTTTCATTCAAACTAATACTTTCCCCCCCTGTAATTTATAATCACACCCTTTCTTCTGTTTTTGCTGCTGTGAGAAGTGAATTTCCCCATTGTGGGAGCAATACATTACAATATAATATAATATAACATTAAATACAAGTACAGTTGTGCAGGCCTTACTGTTTAGTGTAGTCAGCACACAAACAATTTCAAGTGGCAGTTTTAATGAGGCAATATTTCACAGCTTGGCCATCGTAGTGCCTTGCATGACATGAAAATAGCGACTTTAATAGATTTTCTGGCCTTTGGTGTAGAGTAGACTCATCGGGGAGACGGCACTGACCTAACCACTACCAAGTTACATGTAGATAGTTCATGTAACAAACTGAATAGCAATTCATTCAGTGAGTTGTACTCCACAAGCAACTGAGTTAAACTATTACTATCCCTGCCATTGAAACACTAAAATATTATGATAAAAAAGTAATTTAGTGTAAGCAATTTCATGGTAACAAGTTGACTGTGTCTCCTTACTTTTTCTGTCCTAATCTGGTTACATTACCATTGTTTTGATTTTGTCAGTTACATTTAAACTCGTAACTCTCTATTTTTCCAGAACGGCAACCATGAGCGGTTTTAGTAGACCTTACAGACACAGGACACCGTCATTCACCAGGGCAACCCACCTTGGAGCATCCAAGTCTGACCTGGAGAGAGATTCAGGCTTCTCAGGTTTGGTTCAATTACATTAGTCTGTAGCAAACACCTTTAGGTTTTTGTATGACCTGACGTATGTTTTCTTTTCTTACTGTAGTGTTGCCAGTATGGCATGTGTTAAGTCATCTTGGTCTATCTGTATATCATTAGTCATTTCATGATTAGGAAAACTAGACTGTCAAATCATAAACAAGGTCAACTCTAATCAAATGTAGGGATCTAGGTCACATTTTCTATTATATCTATCCATTTTCTACTATATCCTCTATTGGATAGTGTTATCTACATTATAAAGGCTGACCTGGATTTGGTGTAGCACTCCTCATTATGTTTATCATATCCTTTTCCTGACGCTCTGGCTAGGCTTATCTGCATCTGTCACTGTTTTCAAAGTACTAATGTTCAGCCTGAGTGCTGTGCAATAGAAAGGTAAATATGTTGCTAAAACATGACAAGACCCATACGCTTGTCTCCTCCTCCTCCTCCTCAGATGCCAGCTCTGAGTACCTCAGTACAGTCGATCTGACTGACTCTGAAGATGCAGGAAGGAATGGCTCGATAGTCAGCCAGGACCCAACTGGTCCGCAGGTGGCTGTGATGGGAGGCTCATGCGCTGGACTATCTCCAATGATCATCATGAATAACTTTGTCTTAAAGCAGGTAAAATACAGCCATGTATCTCTGATGCTGCTCAGCACTAATACAGGGCTCCATTGTCAATTTATGGTGAAATTACCTTCAGCTAAAAGAGTGTAAATGTGAAGATATTCTGCACAATGTAATTTGATGGTTATTTTTAATGGATCATATTTATACTGCACTGTTTTGAATGCTTGTTTGTTTTATATATGGCCCTTGTGTTTAGTATGTCCTGCATTTTAGGTATATACTGTAGGTTTTAGAACATTTTTTAAGATGTTTTTGTTTTGTTTTTTACTCTTCAGCCATCTCCAATGACTCCAGCAGAAAATCAGTGGGGGTTTCCTTCACCCTTGGAAGTAATGCCTCAGCCACAGATGGTTCTCCTCCAACCAATGGTGTCAAATGGCAGCAGCAGCTCTCCAAAGACTGGCTCTGAAAATGTCCGACAATCAAAAAGCTACATGCCCATCCTCAAGTCATATCCCAGAATCGCCCCACACCCAGCAGACACTCCCACGAAGAGGGTCGGATCCTCCAAGGTGAGAGTGAGTTCAACGTCAGGCTATGACCAGCGACAGAGGAGGCACCATCAAGGCCACAGGCGCTACACCTCCCCGAGCCCACAACCAGCACCGCCAACTACAATCAAACCTATCTCCAACTTTGAAGCATCAAACAACCAATTGCAGGCATTTGAGAGTCAGCAGCAACTCAGTGACAAGTCTCTCTCCTCGCTGGCGGGGACCAGCTCTCTGCTCCCCTACATGGATGAATTCAGGACAGATATTGACAGCTACAGGATGGATGCCGACCAGGATGACGCATTCTCAGTGGAAGACAACAAACTGAAACGTTTCAGCAATACATACAACATTCTGAACAAGTCTGGCTTACTGGGGATCACCATGCGCACAAAGCAGCTGATCAAAGAGAATAAGCGCACCCAAGGCCAGCTGCAGCAGCTTCGGGAGCAAACTGCTCTGCTGCTGGAGGCTCTGGGCAGCGGAGACCCGCAGCTCTGGACTAAACTGCAGATCTCTCTACAGCACACAGACAAGGAGCAATGTGGAGCTAAAGTTCAGAGAGTCCCTGCGTAATATATCCATGGACATGACAAGCGGTTCTCAATAAGGGGTCACTATATGATTTATTGAATGTGGAAACATACAGATCTTTACAATCAAAGCTGTCTTAGGCCAGGATTACATTGGGACATGACGCTCCAGGAGCAGCATGTTGGGGAAGAAACAGCGTGGTGGGCCTGCCAAGTTCTCTCACACTCCAACAGCTAACTAGATTTTTCAGCATAGTAAACTGCATTATACTCACCAGTAGAGCTGAACGATTTTAGGAAAAGATCGAATTGCGATTTTTCTGACAGATATTGGGATTTCAATTCAATTCAGGATTTTCTTTAAATCCAGCTTCAATGCAATATTCAGAATGTGTACAATGTCTAATATGTTTCCTCTGGATGGTGCAACTTTACCGCGACAGGTTCTGCACAGTACCTGTTTCTGGTGCCCGTCTGCAGCCTCAAACCATGTTAACATTATAAAGCATGAGGAGCAATTTAATACTGATTGGTTTGGGTGACCTGTCCATAAGTAGCTTCTGATTGGTGAGCTTGGCAGAATGGTAGGGAGATGGACGTCATGTATGTGTAAAATAGTTGACACAACAAAAAAACGCAGCATTGGCGATCACATGATCGTGTTGTCTGAAATCGTGATTTTGGTCAAAAAACAATAAATTGTTCATCCCTACTCAGCAGAGAGTCTGGTATGATGCTGCTGATCAATAGGCTTACTGGTTAGTTGTTGGACTGTGAAAGAGGCTTGACTAGCTAGCGACGAGACTCGATGTGCTCAGGGCCTTAGTGCAGAATAGTCATTACAGCATCTAGCATTATATCTAACAAACAATAACTATAAACTAAACTACATACTTTAAGGCTTTTATCAGGACAGGACAAATAATTTTAACATTCACAAGTGCTGGTCTAATATGAAGCTGAAGCACACATGAATGCCCAGTGGGACTTAAGAAGCATGCTTACATTTCAAACCCTTGCCTATAATGAATTTTCTTGCCTCTGCTGTTTCAAAAATAGCAAGTATCACTTGCAATAGGGCTATGGCTTATATGTGCATGTAAACATCACATTGTGAGGGCACATTTGGATAATTCCTTATACATACCCTGTATGTGTAGCTGTAGAAAAAATATAAGCATCATTTTTAAGCCCGGTGCGGATACATGTGGCCTGTGTTTCAGTTTCCTCTACCAAGATGTAGGATCAACAGGACAATGTATTGTCCTTTGCTTTGTTTTTTAACTGGGGGGTAAATGACAGTGAATGAGCAGCAGATGCCTCCTTTCTGAGGAAGTGTATATAATAACAGCATGTATTCTCAAACAGCTGGAAAGCTCACAGGGAGAGTTCAGAGGGCTGGCAAAACCATAACATTTTTGTTTTTTAAATATAATTTTGTTACTTAGTGTCAGTGTTATTTAATTTATAATTCTCTGACCAAGACTGAGCTATGTGAATAAAAACCATTAATATAATATTAATAAATAATATAATATAATAAGCCAAGCACATTCTAACACTTTCTTTTATATTTCAAAAGATCTTTAAAAACTACGTAGGCATTTGCAGAAGCTTAAACTGTAGCAAGTGGAAGTGTTGTAGCCATACATTTAATCTCATGACTTTCCATATGTTGCTGCCATGTTCATTCCTGCTGCTTAAGCTTAGTGTTATGTATTAATTGAAATGTCAAGGCGAAGAAATGACAACTAAATAGTTTCATATTACAGACTCTTGCACTTTAGTTATAAGATTACTGACAACTTTTTTAGACAAATGTTACAATTTATCCTAAACGAGCAGTCCATCTGATTGAACAATGTGAATATAAGTGTTTCTCTGGATGCCTGTGCCTTTTTGAATATGTTCATGTTTGCACTTCATATCAATGCTTGAGCAGCTTAGATTTTTGAGCTTCATGTGGAAGAAAGTTGAATGTACTTTTAAGGTCTCCAAAGAATTAATATTCTTCATTGAAACAAGACAAATCATGCCGTGGCTAGGAGGTATGTCGAAAGAATAGCATGAAGACAAGTCATAAATGGTTCAGTTTTAAATGTTAGGTCAAGGTTAACTGTTGTATTCTTGATTTTAGAAACATTACGTTACTGTTGCAATATTTTCTTATCATGTGTAGTTGTAAAACTAAGAATATCAAATTAACCTTGGTTTTTAAAGGGCAAAAGGAGCATTACAAAGTTTTTTTTGATTGCTTTTTCCTGTTATTGTAAAAAAAAAGTGCTTTATGTGTTGTTTCTTTAGCAAATGTCACTTTGACTAATGATGAACTGTCATAAAACTCTGTTTAAAGACAATTACCTTGTCTGTTTCCTCTCTGACAATGTGAAATTTTTAAAACAAGAATAATGGTGGCACGTTGTGATTTTAATACTTTTATTGGTATAACAGGAATAGACAAAATAGCTCTATAAAGTATAATAATTGAAATCCCCAAACATCTTTGACATGATGTTGAATATGTCAGTAGCTTTAGCAGCAGCATAACAGTGAAAAGTCCTTAACTATTGTTATACAGAGGGCCCTGTTGTTAGCAGTGTAGTGAGAACCTCATCTTTGGGGTCATCTGTAAGCATTTAAGATGTGGTTAATGCAACCCTGTCTCCTAAAAGTTATATTCCCAAACAAGAAACTGCTCTGTCGTTTTAATGTTTTAAAGGGAAGCATATCCTCTCCCCCCCAGATTAAAGTTGCAGTTAATGGTGGTTAATGTTGGGAAAAAGAAAAAAAACAACTACTTGGTTAGTAGGGGGGGGAATTGATATGCAACATTTTACGTGGCAATATATCAATTCATGGCTGCCAAGTATTGATATACTTCGCATCGATAGCCGGCTCACTTAGGAATGGAGATAATGGTATCATATTGAACTGGAAGATCTAAAGAATCTATAGGCACCATGTGTCAGGATATCGTGTTTGGAAGTCAAAATAACACTGCAAAGTAAGACTTTTTTTGTTCCATTCAAAGAAATTCAGAGCAGTGAAGTTTGATAAAAATGCTGCAGTTGTTGTCGTCCATACATGTTTGATATCAGTTCAGTTCAGTTTGACTGAATGTTTGACTGACTTTGTTGGTCAGTCTGTGGGTTTGACTCTCATTGTGGAGAAATAAAAAGACTGAGGTGAGATGAATAGACTGAGAATTTTATCTTATTCGACAAAACAATTCTTGATTTAATTTATTTCACCAAATGCAGTTAAAAACAGTTAAATCGCAATATATTGTATCGCAATACTCACCATATAACAAAATGCTAAAAACGCAATAATATGGTATTGTGACTCAAGTATCTTGGGGCCTTTGCTGACTCACATCTCTATTAGGTTTAGGAAAAGAATGTGGTTTGGGTTAAAACATATACGTTTGTAACGGTACTAGTAAGAATAAGAATGAATGAATGAAGTTAATTTACATATTTATAGCTTTGTTTTCATCAGTGTGTAATCACCTGAAAGTAAGACTTGTTAGCTTATTATGAGACCTTCAGGGTACTTGTCATGTTTCTACAGTAGCCCTGAACGGACAAAGCTGTCTCCTGGCTGACAGTCCCGTGTTTGTTCCTCCATCCCAACCTTCTTCCTATGCTGACTTGGTGAGTAACATATTTGTGATACCTTAAAAACAAACGTAATCCTGGGGAAACTACATTTCCCTCACATCCTATTTGGCACTTGTGTTGTATGGGAATGTAGTTTTCAGGAGACCAGGCTGGTTTATGGCACATTGTGAATAATACCCTGGATAATAATATGGTTAATCATCTCCACATTTCCCCGCCACCCATTCTTATAGGAGCATATCACTGTACTGTCTGAGTCACAATCATTTGAGTAGAAATCCGGCTCAACATTTGACAGTTTATTGTCAGAACAATGGTGTCGAGCCCGGCAGTTTATGCTGTAGACACATACTGTAGTTTCCCTGTCTGCTAGCCCTTAACGTCAAAGTTAATTATTGTTGTGAAAACTACTGTAAGATTTCCTGAATGTCACACTCTAGCGTCCTACAATAAAGTGTGGAAGAGCAACACACTTGATTGGTAATCTCAGAGCACCGTGTGGCGCAGGCGTTAAAGTCAATAGCATGATAATAATTTTCAAAAATGCAAAGCTGTGAATGCATGCACTTATACAAAGCCATCTTTATACTTTGAAGCATGAACTAGTGCATGTAAAACTGCTGGATGTATCAAACGACCAACTTATCAGTCCTAATATTGCCTTGTCAAGAGCTACTTACTTAAAGGATACACTTACACTATGCACTTATTATAAAGTTTCACACTGATATATGGCTCCTGTCCTTAAAGGAATGTGTGCTAACAGCTATTTCATGGACTACTTTAAAGGTCACAAAGCATCCATTTAGTATTTAAAACCAACCATCAAGCATTTTCTACATCTTGTGCCGTTTGTCTTGGGAGCTATCAATGTGGTCAGTCTTGCTTCTGTGCGTCTGTGTCTTCAGAGCACATCTCCTCCGTCTGCACAGGCAGGATAAGGCCAAGGATCCAGCGGGTACCAAACACGTCCTTGAGGTTGTTTCTCCAGGGGCTGCGGTTCTCCACGAGCTGCCCCCTCTGCATCTGACACCAGGTCTGTCCCCGGGCAACCAGCAGCACCTGCTGGCAGCAGAAGCCTGCACAGACCAGGCCGATGCCCAGCCACACGTAGAGCATCAGCACCAGGAACAACTGCAGGCCTGAGATGGTTCCTGAGGGCAACAATTCAGAAGGTAAAGTTTAACTATATTGTACGTATTTTTATTTTTATTTATTTTTTGTTTGTTTGTTTTTTGTTTCATAATTCTCTGCTTTTTTACATCATGGCCAGGGGACTACAGATGAAAACTGGCCTTCTGGCTAACTCTGGCTTTTTTAACCATGTATAATCATGTGTTTTATGAAATTGTACTGTCCCCTTTTAAATAAACTAATAATAATAATAATAATTCTCAGGAAGTCAACATGTGTCTTTAATTATCAGCTTTAATTGGAGTTATCAGATATAGAATCTTAATGCATTGACCTCAGAAGTGTTTTGTTTTCTTAATTAAGAAGGTAGTTATTTCTGCATTTAGAGAAAAAGTTTTCAAGGGGCAAAATATTTCCTCAGGTTTTTTTTCTGAATTAAGAGATGTTTATCTCATGATTATCATTCATTCAGAAAAAAAAACATTTGTTTTACATGAAAACATGTTCTGAAAATTCAGGAAAAAAACTAAATATTTTTTCCTGATAATTATCTCAATAATTCAGCTTCTAAATAATTCAAAACTGTTTTCCACTATTTTGACACAATCATCTTATTAATTCAGATAAAGCACAGAAATACTTTTTCAATGTTTTTTTCTGAATTCTGAGACAATTATCTCAATTATTCAGAAAAACTGAAAATATACGGTCGCCCATAAAGTTGGAATAAATTATTTTTTTTTACCTCTTTCCATGAAACAATTGTGACAATGTGATTAATTGTTGAAAGATAAAGTGTATATCTTCTCAAAACTTTATTAATCAATTTCTTCCAAACATATCACAATGAAAATGAAATCACAGTTAACCCTCCTGTTATGTTCTTTTCTCAGGAACAGCAATAATGTTCGTGGGTCAATTTGACCCAGGGCATGTTTAAATATCCAAAAGTGTCAGAAACTAAAACATCCCAATAAACATTGTTTATATTTAATTAATAACTCCATTACTAATCATTTCAATAAATATTTAGTGCAATGGTGTTCTTTGCCTCTCACAGATCATGGTTCAAAGAGGAAAATTCACTCGTTTTTCATAAAAAAAATGCATGTTAAAACTTTTTTTAAAATGTACATTGGAAAGACTTACATATAAAATACAATGGTTTTACATTACATTGATTTTTTTTTTTTTTAATGAAAAAATATTAACTTTGAAATGGGTATATTTGACCCACAACATGACAGGAGGGCTAACAGAGGATTGTGTGTGAAAACAATATTATTCCAACTTTATGGGCAGCTGTGTATTTTTTCTACAGTGAATTTATCATGTTTCCATTGTTAACCCATTTAATCCCAAATTTTTCCAAGACATGAAAATATCCAAATCATGTGTCATGAGTAGCTCTTTTTAAAATATGAACCATTATTTTTAAAGATTTTCATGGAAAATTTAGTGAAAAAGTGTGTTTTATGTTCGGTCACAATTGTGACCAGTGGGATAAGGTGTTGTATCTACCATTTATAGACTACATTAGCCAACCTGGTCTCACAGGAATCCGTGAAATAGCCACGGATTCGCTTAACTCAAAATCCGTGGAATAGCCACGGAATCACTCAAATTTCAGTGAAACTGACACGGATTTCGCACCAATGCAAGTTAATGACTTGGATATTTTTTCCTATTGGTTTGTTCCAAGTCACATGACTTTCAAGGTTCCGGCAGTCAGAACAAAAAACATGGCGGACAGTTCTCTCTTTTTTAGTGAAAAAAATCAATATTTTGACTTTGTTTCTGCATAAAAATGGATTTTGATCACATTTCTAGTAAGAAATATATGTTTTATTTTCTAAATATTCACTCAGTGAATGTACATAATCACTTTGTATGTTGGAATAGCCACGGGATATGACTGTCATTAACTTGCATTGTAGCGAAATCCGTATCAGTTTCACGGAAATTTGAGTGATTCCGTGGCTATTTCACGGATTTCTGTGAGACCATGTTGACAATCGCATATTTCTACCATGCAGTCATTAAAATGATTACATTTTAACTCACCCATGAAGAAGTAACCAGTGGAGAGAGGGAGAAGAGTGAGGAAGGTGAGTGGGTTCTCGAAGGAGATGGAGTACTCCACTGTTAGAAAGGCCACACCAAGAACCAGGGAGTACAAACAAGTGCACGATGTGTAGATGCAGAACATGATGAAGTAGCGCATGTTTTTATTGCCAATGCAGTTCCCAGTGAAGAAGCAGTGGTGATCCCTCTTCAGGATAACTTTCTTGCACAGTTTGCAGAAGTGGCGATTGTTCAGGAGGTAGTGTGCGTCCACTTTGTCCGAGCAGTGCGCCGAACACACCGGAACCATGGTCTCGTTGGCACTTTCAGCAGGATATTTAATAGTCATTATGTAGTTTCCCAGTGCGTTGAACATCAAGAAGAGGAAAACAACCGTGTGAAGAGTTGTAGAAGCCGTCAGTGATGTGTCCGGGTTTGGGAAGATGGTTGGGATGAAGAAGCAGAAGTGCAAAATGAAGGTGACTGCTGTAGCCATGAAGAAGTAGGCAGGAGCTACAGCGTTGAGGAGCCTCAGTTTTAACATCCTGGTGAACATGTCTGTGTCAGAATAAAAGTAAGAAACAGTCAGCAGATTGTTCATTCATTGTTTTTTTTTTGTTTTTTTTAGATATTAGGTCATTATTTGAAGAAAGATTCTCATCATTTTAAGATATTAAGTTATTATGTTGAGATTTCTCATTATAATGACTTAAAGGATCTTTTTATTCTCATCACAAAGCTACATTTTCTTGTTCATTTCTTTTTGCTTTTATTGGTAAAAATGGGCTTCCATAAAGAGGAGAAGGGAAAATTAAATTCTCAGGAAGTCATGTATCTTTAATTATCAACTTTAATTGGAAATATTAGATACAGAATTATAACGCACTGACTTGAGAAAAAATATTTCTAAATTAATGATGGAATGATTTTTGAATTTAAGTTCATTTTTAATGGTAAAAATATTTTCCCAGGTTTTCTTTCTGAATAAAAGGTGTTTATCTCATATTATTATCATTAATTCAGAAAAACCTTTTTACATGAAAACTTTTCTCACAAAAAATGTTCTGAAAAAACTTTTTTTTTCACTGAATTCTAAGATAATTATCTCAATAATTCAGGAAAAAATAGCTGATTTTGTTAAAATACGAGCTATTATGTAGCTGTTTCACACAAAATAAATCTTCATTTACTATGAAAAATTAAAAGTTACAGTGAAACAAAACATTCTGTCTTTTCTGGGTAAAAACAAAAGTTGTACTGACCATATTTAATGCTTAATTTATAACATCACCAAATAGCAAAGGTTTCCTATTGTTATGTATGTTATAACATCCTGCCTATATCACAAAATATACTGTATCTTCTTTTCTTATTATGGCTCCAACACATTACAGAAGACTATTTACATGAAGAATGTTGGTGAAAGTAACACACCTCCCATTGGACTAGACAGATCATAAAGAAACGTGTGATCTGGCTGCTCATCTCATAAAGAGAATGTAAGTCTGCAGCTGAGAAAAACTAATTTCTCTGCACAGTAGGGCCTAGGGACTCTGAGGGGCCACTGAGAATACCAAGAATATCTCTGTGATCTCCTTACCTACAGCACTGACAGATGTGCAAATCACAGAATCACACAAAAAGAAGAAGATTCCACAGACTGAACCTAGAACTGGGTGTCAAATATATTCAACTATATATATATATATATAGTTCAATATATTTGATATATATATATATATATATATATATATATATATATATATATATATATATATATATATATATATATATATATATATATATATATATATATAACGCTGGGAAGCTCTACTGTAGCCCGATGAATGCCCTAGATGACAGAAAGCATTCAGTACCAATCAATGACTATCGCACTTTCCTCTCCTCCTGTTTTCTTAAGGAAACAGATGAGGCCAATGATGGCGTCAATCAATTCATTTCCATGACGACACAATTAAACGGCTCGTGCTGACGGTGTCCGGCCGGCTGCCTACCTGCAGATGTCGGGGAGTGGAGGAGCTGTCCTTTCAGCACCGCGGAGCCTCGGCTCACAGATCAGCACGTTCATTCAAACGCAGAGAAGTGTTGAGCCACATCCACGTCCTTTTTTTTTTTTTTTTTTTATTGTTGGGGGTGTCTGCTCCTTTGTCTACCGCCGCCTGTTGGTCTGGATGCGTCTGTTTTTCCTTCTTTTCCTGCATTTTTAGGAGGGCACCACAGATGAATAGGATAAATAAAAAAATAGATATCAAATAGATATCAAAGCTTATAGATATCAACATGAAACTTCCCCAGTTAATTGCTTACAATAAAGCAATTTAACACATTTCTTTATGCTCTGTCTAGTCTAATGGGAGGTGTGTTACTTTCACCAACATGCTTCATGTAAAAAGTCCTCTGTATAATCTGTAGGAGCCATAATAAGAAAAGAAGATACAGTATATTTTGTGGTATAGGCAGGATATTATAATATACACAACATAATGAAACCTTTGCTATTGGGTGATGTTATATGTTCTGGAAAATTAAAAATTTAATATTCGATTTTTTTCATGATCAGTACAGCTGTTTTTACCCAGAAAAGACAGAATGTATTATGTTTCAATGTAACTTTTAATTTTTCATAGTAAATGGAGATTCATTTTGTGTAAAACAGCTGCTACATAATAATAATAATAATTATTATTATTATTCACCTAGGGGCAAATATATAATGGGCAATATATAATACTTTGACACTTTATTCTCATTGTACATTGTACAACAGAATTCTGTTTGGTACTTCTTGTCATAAAACCAAATAAAAACAGACAATAAACCTACAGATACAAAATCATGCAAATTAAAAAAAGATTATATATATTCCTCTAGATCTCAAAATATAATATAATAACAAGGCAGATCATGTTCTCTAAATAGACCCCCATCCCTCTTTTAATATGCATCATTTCAAGGTTTAAATATACACATGAGGCATTATCTAATGCTGACTTAAGGTAAATTTAGGAGAAATCTTCAAATGCAAAGTAGTGAAATAAACACCTTAATATGTATTCTGGATGTTTTTCCCCCACTAGTCTGAAAGAAGGCATCTTATGGAATAAAAAAAAAGGCCAAAATCTCAAAATTGACCAGTGCGTGAAAAACAAAGTTTTTTTCCTTTAGTGTCTATGCTGGAAAGGTGTTGTTATGCCACATTCATATAGACATGCATTAAAAATATTAGTAAAAAAATAAACACAACAACAAAAACAACCTAAATAAGAGAGTAAATGCCAGTCATAGTTCTTAAAGCCACAATCATTATCCTGGTATTGACTCATTTAAACTCATTTACATGCTGTTAAAGAAAGCTTATTTTATCTGTCTGGGTTAAAATAAGACTGTGGGCGTTTGGGACAGTGCATGAAAGACAATTTTCCAGTAGGTGGCAATGCATCCTCAATTATTTTATCTATTAGTCTATTAGAGTGCTGTCAGATTATTGGTATAGATGTATTATATCTTGCTGTTACTAAGCAGACGGGATAAATCCACACTTTGTTTACATTGTGTTGTCTCCTCGCCTGAACCATTCTGCCAGTGTCTTTTTAAAAAATAATAATAATAAGAAGAAGTATTTCATCTAGAAAATAATGATGTCGTCTGTGAATAACAGCTAATTATATAGGCTAGTAGTCATTTGGTGTGTTCTAAAATTAGAGGCGAAAAATAAGATATCGGAGTTAAAGCATTCCTTGACGATCCCTTAGCAGCCTCCCTCCCGGCAGGTGTTTAATTGTCAGACGGACCCTGAGTAGGTGGGAGTTTCTCTTGTTTCTTGGTGTTGGAGGAAAAAAAACACAGCAGCCAGCAGCCTCATCATCACCGGACGCCAGCGACCAGGAAGCTTTCTGAGGTGAGCGATGTGGATTTCTTTTTAAAGTCATGTATCCGTGTGGTGGTCTAAATGTGGACTGGAGGGGTTCGATGCGCTATTTATGGCGCAATCGTTTTTTACCAAGTTACAGAGCTGGAGGAAGGTGGTGGGTGTGCAGACTGTTGTGATTGCTGCAGTAATCGGGCAACACACAGTCGGCGAAATGTGTCTGATTGGAGAGAGAACCACAATTTATTTTAATTAGAAAAACACCATTTTTAGAATACGGTGGAGTATACGCGTTGAAAGGCTCCCTGCAGCATGGCACAGTGGTGTTATTGATTGTTCAGGATGAAGATGTTTCTGGCAACGTGTCAGACTCTTACACACCAAACATCTTATCCCCATTGTTCCTCATGGAGTCAGTTGGGTGGGAGACCTTTAGGAGCATCATTCAGTGTAATTTGTTGTTTCCATTCAGATAATAATAATAACAACAACAACAACAACAACAACAACAACACATAATGGATATTTAGGTTTTCAGCCATGCTGTGACCATGCTACCAGCTATAGTCTCTTCTGTTGACATTTTACACACACAAAGCCTTTATTGGTCAAGTGAACAAGTAGCTTGACCTGTTGAATTCATGTTCATTACATATTCAGCACATTTTATGCTGCCCTAATAAAAAAAAAATGTTTTTGAAGAAATTTCTGAGGTAATCTGAGTTGATTATATTCTGAGTATATTACATCCTGTGAAATTATTATGTGATTGCATTCCTTTGGAAATGCACAAAACTGTTTTTTTGTGTATCTGTAATTTTGTTTTGTAGTCATTTTTGTAGTGTAGTAGGCAGACTCCATAGTATGCTATTTACAACTCCTGCCATTTGCACCTGACTGTGATGAAAGGAAGTGGCCTTTAAAATGCCGCATTTCTAATAGCTTTTTGACATTTTAGTGGGTCACTCGTACGTGGCATTTGCATGACAGCATGCAGAAGATTATGTCATACTATGTGGTGAGATGAGTTTTTGGAAAAAATAATTTAATATGGAGAAAGGTTTTATTGTTCATAATAGAGCATTGTATTACAGGCTGAAGTCAGTTTGTACACGGCTCGTTACATCTGGGGATAAATGATAGTGATGATGGTCATTAGTGTTGTTCATTAATTAGAGAGGAGCTCTGTCGTGTTTCCGGGATCCCATTTTCATAAATAGATATGTTGTGCTTTTGAAGACAAGACATTTCAAGAAGGATTAGGCTGTAGTGTCACGACTTTAAACATAGTCTTTGATGCATAACATAGTCCTGTAGACTATAAAAGAAGAGGACAAAGACTCCTGGTCTGAAAAGTGAAACCAATGTGTACCTAAAGCAACTCCAGTGGTTGCAAAGAGAAGCCCAGTTGTATAGAAGACTATGAGAAAAGGACCCTACTTTTCACTTGATGTATGACCTCAGTAAATATTTTTCTAAAGAGTTTAAAGTCTTGATCGCTGGTTTATTATTTTTCAATACAGCATGATGCTCATTGTGTATATGATGCTCCCGTTTAGAGTAAAATAGATAAAGCAAGGTGTGTTTTAGGGTGTGTCTTCCTAGACAGTTTGCTTCCATTCAGGATAGATGTGTAGCAGTGTGTACAGTTAAAAAGCCATGAACTTGTTTTTGGTTGCTAAATTTGTCAGCGGCAACTTCGCCTGGAGTCGTCTGCAGTCAGCTTAGGTGGACATGCATGGTGTCCTCAGCTCAACTCTCTTGTCCAAATATGGTCACTTCTGGCTCCAAAATAACAACAGGGTTACAGTCAAAATGCCAAAATTGTGATGTCATGGTGGCTATGGCCACTTTTTTATTTCAGTCAGTGACAAATCCCCGTAGGATTGAAATGTCACTGTAAAGTGTTAGTAGCTTTTGAAAAACAGTCACCATTGGAATCTTCTGGAACTGACATGATCAAGATGAACTTTTTTTTTTACTACAACCTTAAATCAAACAGGTTTTGTCTGTTTGAAAATTCTATTATCTGATGTATATCTGCAGCTGCATAATCTTACATTCATGTATTTTATTGAAAGTGTAACGGACTCTGTGTTTGTGGTTGGACCTTGTTCAGTCCGTGGCCTAAACATACCATTTTTATCATGTTTTGATGCCTTTGACCACTCTCTAGAACCTCAGTGAAGTGCTGATAGTGTACTTATATTGAGTGTTTTTTAATCAAAAGATTTTCAGCGCTCTATCACTTTAAGATGTGATCTGACACTTCAAAGGAAAGAGTGCACAGCAATTCTACCAAGAATAGAGAGTAAATGAACGCCGGTCATCGCTGAGTATCACACAGACATGAATATTTCAGGAGACTTTAAGCTGAGATTGAAAAAAAAGAGCTCACAACAGGGAGATGGGTGTTGTGTACTTGTACACCATCAAACAGCTGCTGAAGAGACGGATGACAAAAAGTGGCATGTTTTAGAGAATTGCGTGTAAACCTCCGCCCATGCATCTGGTTTGTTTGTTTTGGTCTGTTTGTTATTTCAGCACCTTGAGCAGGTGGACAGCTCCAGCTGCACAGAATGATCAAACAGTAAAAACAGTGGAGTGGATGCACAGAGATCCTTTGTGGGTTTTATTTTCATGGTGCAAAGCCTAACAATCACATAATCTGCTCTGACTCACATGGGAAGAATTCAAGAACGTCAAACACAGTCAAAGCAATGGGTTCAAAGGTTGTCTGTCTCTCTGTGACAGTCTAGAGACCTGTCCAGGGTGTACCCCACCTTTTGCCCAATGTCAGCTGGGATCGGCTCCAGCCTCCTGCAACCAGAGTTTGGATAAGCAGTTAAGGATAGTAGATGGATCAATGGATGGATCAATGGATGGATGGATCAATGGATGAAATTGTGGAGTTTTCAGAAAGTCGACGTCAAATTAATGACCCTGTTGGCGGTCAAGTGAGCAACCTGTTGCTGACATGTTGTCACACTCCGTCAGCCACAAAAGTGATGAGACAGACTGAACATGATTGACAGGCATGTTGATAAAATGTTGGAAAATACACTACAGTCATAATTGGCATAACATTACAGTCTGTAATGTTCCATTATTTTATTTCTTATATTTTTGAAAATAACCTTGTCAGCTAACATTATGAAACAACCAACGCCACTATCATGCCATGCAGCTAAAGGCTAATACATACTCTGCAAGAACAAATGAATTTGTTCTCTCCCAGGGCTGTCATTTTGTTATTGTAGCCCTGGGAGAGAAAACAAAGTTCTCTGTTCTTGACACATCATCTGGGCAGAACTTTGTTCTTGTGTGTCCAAGAACTATTGTGTGATTGGTCAGACGTGTGCTGCAGTTGGAGGGCCCTATGGAAACTTCCCAGGAGTTCTGCAGTGGAGTTTTTTGTGAAGTATGAAATGTCCTGGCCAGAAAGAACTTTTTTCTTGTTCTTGCCACCTCGAGAACAAGAACAAATTTCTTTGTTTTTGTGCAGAATGTAAAGGGCTCAAGTCACAACTAGCTAACTAAGCTTGCATCATTCTTTGCTTATTTATACGAAATTATCATAATTTATTGTTGGGTACAATTAACACCATTTGTCATACAGTACATAAGTTAGTATCATTGATAAAGATAGCTGTGGAACATTGCCAACTAACTAGCTATAACATTAGTGAGCAAGCAAGTTGGTGATTGGTACTGTTGGTGCTGTGAGGGAGCAGAGGAGAGGCAGGTCCTGAGGTCTCAGTTTTAAATTACATTACAATCTTTTCACCCATTGGCCATTCAAAGCAATTACTACATAATACCATAAAAATCAAATGTTTTTGGAACGTAGGATTGTATTCTGTTCAGCTCAAGGCTGAGGATTGGCCCCAAAACAAAGTACTTCTAGTAATTAATGATATGTTGATTTTAGTGTCCAGCCATAGGGATGTACCAATGCATCGTGAGACAGTTAAAAACCCTGTTCGACGGCATACGTCACTGTCAGTTATGGAGATAGAGTGCATCTCAGCCCCGTCCCCATAGGGGAAAACAATTCTCATTCTCCGTTGACTTTGGATTGAATGAAGGAGCAACCTTGACGATTCTGTCTGTTAGCAAACAACAGAAACATGTCTAAAACATGCTGTGTGATGAAATGTACTACCAACAAGTTAAAGAACCAGAACTAAGTTTATAAAATCTGACAAACCGAAAAACGTATCTTTTAAGAGGGAAAATTTGGATATTAGCTTACATGAACTTGCAAATATAGCTAACATGAGCTTGCTAACATAAAGCTAACATTAGTGAGCTAACAAATAGCTAACATGAGCTTGCTAACATATAGCTAACATCAGCTAGCTAACATGAGCTTGCTAACATAAAGCTAATATTAGTGAGCTAACAAATAGCTAACATGAGCTTGCTAACATATAGCTAACATCAGCTAGCTAACACGAGCTTGCTAACATATAGCTAACATGAGCTTGCTAACGTAACTAACATTAGCTTGCTAACAAACTGCTAACATTAGCTTGCTAACTTATAGCTAACATTAGCTTGCTAACAAACTGCTAACATTAGCTTGCTTACAGCCAGGAGGGGACATTGTGAATGTGCAGAGATCTCAGCTTCTGCCTGAGAATTTTGATAAGCTGATCTACCTGAAAAAAACAAAATGTAAATTCCAAAATATATTTTTTAGTTGTTTTTTTTGTTTTTTTTATTGTAATTAAAGACTACCTTGGAAATGTTGTTTTTGTTGTTTTTTTAAATTGAGAAAATCGTATCATTAACCCTTTATCAGAAATTGTATTGAATCGTGAGTTGTGTGTTTCGTTACATCCCTAGTTAGTTGGTCATCATACATGGGCTACATAGACGTGGGCAAATTTGATCAAATCTATCATGCTTTACGTTGAAATGTCAACACTTACCGTGACGTATACCCTAGTACTACAGGTGGATACTGTATACTGTTGCTTTTATTAATTATATCTTGCTTTTAATACAGTAATGAATGAGAGTTATCTCTACAAATGAGCCCAGACTGAGAACCTGAGAGGAACAACCTACGCTGTTAACAGATTGCACACAGTTCTGTGTTGCAGCACACAGACATCTTCCTGTGTACCTTCTCCCTCTGGTAGTAATAATGATGATGATGATGGCAATGAGATGTGCAGTGCAGGTGTATGTGCAATATATCCAAGATTGCATCATACAGTAAATTAGATGTATTTCTGTGACTCATCTCCCCAGCCACGAGTCACAGGGCTGCTGGCTATGAATAAAAATGTCAGGAAACACTTTGTTGAAACCCTCTTGACGGAAAATCGAATACAAACAGAATATTAGAACAAAACAGCAGCTGATGATTTTGCGTATTCCACCTGCTGTCTAACCACGGCAGTTATGTGCCATAAGCTGGGCTTTGTTCTCTCTGCTATTTGAGATTCCTGCTGTGAACTTTCCTTCTATTCCACGGGGGTCCATCATAGTCAGACTGACGCATGCAGCATTGTATCATAAACAGAAACTCTCCAGCAAAGAGCACAATGCCTTAAGAAGCCTTAGATATTCACAGACATATGTAGACATCTGACTATATTTTAGATTATTTTAAATCCATCAATAACAAATGGTACATGTTAACCATTTGGGCTGAAACATCAATCAATGGGAAATGAATAAACAACAGAACTGATTATAGCTCAGTTGTTTTGGATATTTAAAGATCAATGGTGGAATGTAACTATGTTTACTCACCTACTGTACTTAAGTATAATTTTGAGGTACCTGTACTTTACTTGATTATTTCTATTTTATGTTACTTTATACTTTTACTCCACTACATTATGAGGCAAATATTGTACTTTTAACTCCACCACACCTAGTTTCCAGGTCAAGATTTAACATAAATGGAAGAAAAAAGATAAATTAAAAGTTATTATATGTTTTTCAAATTAAACTCATAAGAGTATATTAAGTAGTTAAAATGAGCCCTATCTTTACAGAATGAAAATGTTTATTACATAAATGCATCAATACAAATCATCTAATAATATATTTAGAATATATAAAACAATCTGAGTGGGTCCATTCTGCATAATGAGTACTTGTACTTTTGATCCTTTAAGTACATTTTGATGCTGTTACTTTAATACTTTTACTTAAGTAAGGTTTTGAATGCAGCATTTTTACCTGTAGTGGAGTAATTTCAGAGTGTGGTATTAGTACTTTTACTGAACTAAGGGATCTAGATTTTGTACTGGTGATTACGGTTGCAAAGGAGTGGTACATTTCCGGTAAATTTCTTGCAAATGTTCCGCTAAATTTCCATAAACTTTCCATGTGAAGTTAAGTTGGGAGATTTTGGAAATATTTCAAATTAGAAACTTTCCATGGGAATTAATAGGAATGTATGGGAATTAACTGGAAATTGGGGGTAATTTAAATGAACTATATCATATCCAAACATAGATATAAACATTTTGTTTTGTCATAAGCAGACATCCATGCAAAATTATACAATTTAAAAACATGGCATTTCACGGATTTATTTCTAAGTTGAACTTTATCAAGTTTTAATTTCTTTATTGGGTATGTTCAAATGTGTTAATATGGGCTCTGGGAATTTGTTACAGATAGTGTTTCACTTTTTTGTGATGCTTTACGGATAAAATGATTAACTAAATTAAATAGGAGATTGATTATTAAGTTTAATTTCATACTAACATCATACTAACATAAATGTAAATCAATTGCTTCCTTGGAATATGATTGGCACAACTATATTCAATTATAATACTAACAAGGTAGGTAATTAATGCTCAACAAATACAGTTGCAGGGTTACTGGAAAGCAGTAAAAAACGTCTGCAATTGTTTTCATGAGGCTTTATTTAAATGCATGACTGACCATATGTCAGTATGTTGAATCATGCTGTGTTTTGATTGATGTGTGATCCATTTAAATATGGTTTAGATGCTAACCGAGAGCTGAGATTTCTCTGAAGGAATCTGTTAAAATGAGCAGTGTTTGCACTTTTTTTTTCTAAATGTGGGGGTTGAAGGTAATTTCAGCTCTGAGACTCAGGTTTTCTCACAGGCACATTTTTAGGATTAGCTCCAGCATTAGAAGAGACTGTGGGTGGAATCTTCCAGAAGCTCAGAGGTATGCAGAGAAAACACAGACTGTGCAAAAGTCAGGTCCATCCAGCACACATGTTGCACTGATGTCGGGCGGGTTCTAATGAGGAACGGCTCAGTCCACACAGCTGCAGCAGGGCAGACACACGGTGTTCCCCTGGGGATCTACTGAGCATGTGCAAGCAGACAGGAAGCAGGTGTTTGGTCTGTTGAGCATGAGCAGCGTGTGTCATCAAGCTTTGGCTTCGTTCAGCCTTCAGGAGGAGGCTGGGTGGGGGAAGCTGCATTAGCAGTGTGCTGTGAGCAGACACACCTCTATGATCTGTGTGTGAGATGTGTGATGGAGAGAGAGTGAGGTATGAAAAGAGTAAAGCCTCCTCCCTCCTCCACTGAGCAGGTGGTGAGCAGATTGTGCTAAAACCTCCGCCCCCCCGCCCCTCTCCCCCTTGGACATAGTCTGCTGAGGGTTGCCCATCCACACCCGCCAACCAAACCCAACACAGCAGAGGCCTGGAGCTCCTGTAGAGTTGTAAATAAGATGCACTCACACATGGCATCCCCGGTAAAATATGTAGTGCATGGCTTGGCATGGCTCAGGAGGTGGAGCTGGTGGAGCTCAGAGCAGGTTGACACCTTGCATGGCAGCTTCTGCCTTCAGCGTATTACTGAATCTGTGAACGGATTCATTTTGGCATGTGTGGTAAAGAACTTTTAGTGGTCGGTAGACTAGAAAATCCCTGTAAATGCAGTTCTTCTTGATGCTACAGCTTATGATATTGATATTTTAGGCAATTGCCTGCTTCCATAAAAAGTTTAGAAAAGGACATTTCTAGTTTCAATGTGACAATTTAGTGGTCCATAAGAAAGAAAACCCCCTTTGGGATGTTTGAACCAGGCATCACAGGCCAACCCTACTGATGTTTTTGAAGCAGAAAAAAACAAATAGATAGATGGATAGACTTGATATTTACTTGATCATACTTAGTTCAATAAACAAATTGTCAAAACATTAACAGCGTGGGCTTTCTTACAACAACAAATCTCACAATTTGTTTATTTTTGGTCTTGCATACTTGCAAAAACACTTATTTAATTTGCTTTGTTATTTACTTCTTAAAGTTAATAAAACATTTAACTAATGTCTAGTTTCTTAAGTTTTCAGTACAGATGCTTTAAAACTGGCAGTTTAAAAACAATATTTAAAAAATTGTGATAATAATCGAGATTGGACAATATGAAAAAATATATCGTGATCATTTCTTTTTGCCATATCGCCCAGCCATAATGGATGGTTGGATGGTTGGATGGATGGATGGATGGATGGATGGATGGATGGATGGATTGGAGTCCACCACCATCTCTTTGGTTCAGCTGCAGATGGTTGGACCTGCACCACCTCGCTAAATCCTCAACGTGTCGGTTTGGTGTCTGGGCCTTAAAAAATGAGTTGTTTGCCTTAAATCAGACATTCTTAAAGTTAAGATGCATTTACATATTTTTGTCCATATCTTTTCAGTATGCTCCCACGCCTTTCACCATACTGCAAGCGACAGGTACTGCAACAGCATGTCATCTCATGTCATGTCTCATGTTTTATTTGGTTGTTAACAGTTCATTAGAGAAGGCTTGTTTCCCATAATCAGCAGCTCAGTTTGAGATTAACACATCGAGCACGGCTAAAAATCACTCATGAATGATGTGCCAGCTGTGGGGCCTTTGAGGTGAAGTTGTTGACAGGGGAAGTGTCAAACCTCTCCCTTCCATGCAGGTATTGTGGCAGGGGGAAACTGCACGTTTAACAAGTCTGCAGTCAGTGCAGTGAAGAAGAGAACAACAGCTGTGAAGCCATTACTCTTTTATTTATGGTGATTGCAAGTTGTCCTTGGGGGTGGTCTTTTATCTCTGTGGCTAGTAGTTGATGAGGTGCAGAGGTTTGGAAGTCAACGCAAGTTCACATGTTATTTATGGTTCATCTCTGTGGTAAAACAGGGCCATCTCTCTCTCATTCCCTCAGGCAGGTCATGAATCTTGATCAAACTGAGTGTTTGACGATGGGAGCGAAAGCTCTTCCGGGGGGCTGTCAGCCAAATGCTTTATGTTGTTGATTAGCTTTTGGTGCGGCCGGGAGCTAGAACTCAGCCCCTTTAAAACATGTTGAGATGTAAAGATGTTTCCTGTCATGACTTCAACACAGATTCAGCTTCTTATCCCAGCATGACAAAGTAGTTGTTGAGGCATCCGTTGAAGTGATTTAGAGGATGGTTAAAGTGAATAGTGCCTGTTGCTGCTTGGTTTACAAAATTGGCAGGGAACTTTATTTGCACATCATGCCCCTTAGTTTTAAGCTAAACTGAAATATCTTAAAAACTATACTAAATATCTTAAAAACTTCCTCCGGAATGCGCTTCATGGAGGAGCAGGATACTTCTGTGGAGAGAAGAGTTTATTCAAGGGAGGAGCTTCTTTCATTGAAACGGAGCAAGTCTGGCGGACACCATCACCCTATTCCAGCTGAGTTGAATAGGTGTTTTCGTGGTTGCCGTGCTGGTGCAAAAGTTAAGGCTCGGAAATGGAGATATAAGCCTTTTCTGCTGTCAGTCATCATGGGGAATGTCAACTCTTTGCCCAACAAGACTGATGAACTGGAGATACTGGTGAAAACTCATCTTGAATCAAAACATCTCAGACTCCAATGTGGATCTACCTGGCTTCACTCTCATAAGATCAGACAGAGATGCTAAAGCTAGTGGCAAGAAGAAAGGTGGGGGCTTGGCTCATTTGTGAACCAGATATGGTGCAGTCCTGCACATGTTACTGTCAAGGAGAAGATGTGCTGTCCAGACATTGAATAATTGGCAGTTAGTATGAGACCATATTATGTACCAAGGGAGTTCAGCCATATCATAACAATACTTGTGTACATTCCACCCAAGGCAACTGCTGAAGTTCCATGTGAAGTTCTACATGACCTTGTTGCTAGGATACAGACTAAACACCCAGATGCATTCTTGATCATATCAGGGGATTTCAATCATGTTTCTCTCTCCTCTCACCTGACTGGATTTACACAGTTTGTTAATTGTCCCACCAGAGAAAATAAAACCCTTGATCTGCTGTATGCTAATGTCAAACAAGCTTACAGAGCTACTGCCATACCCCCAATAGGAAAATCTGACCACAACTTAGTTCTTCAGGAGACTTGTTACAAACCCTGTGTGTGGAGGCAGCCTGCAACTAAACTCACAGTCAGGAAATGGACACCAGGGGAAACTGGTGCTTATGTGAGAATCATGTTCTTTGATATTTCAAGTGCATTCAACACCATCCAACCCAACATACTCAAAAACAAGCTCACAAAGATGGGAGTGGATCTTTCCTTCATCTCCTGGATCACAGATTACCTGACAGGAAGAAAAAGTATGTCAGGTTGGGGATCTGTGATTCTGGGACATTAATGAGCAGCACAGGGGCTCCGCAAGGGACTGTTCTGGCTCCATTCTTGTTCACACTGTACACAGCAGACTTCAAATACAACTCTGAGTCCTGCCACATCCAGAAGTACTCCGACGACACTGCTATTGTGGCGTGTATCAGGAATGGACAGGAATCTGAATATAGGGATCTGATTAAAGGAAATGATCAGAGATTTCCACAGACTCAAGCCCTCTCTTCAGCCAGTGAATACCTGTGGGGTGGACATGGAGGTGGTGCCAAGTTATAAGTATCTAGGTGTATACCTGGATAATAAGTTGGACTGGTCCCTAAACACAGACGCTCTCTACAAAAAGGGGCAGAGGCTCTTTTTCTTAAGGAAGCTCAGATTTCTGGACATCTGTAGTAAGATGCTGCAGATGTTTTATCAGTCTGTGGTGGTAGTGTGTTGTTTTATGCTGCAGTCTGCTGGGGAGGCAGCATCACACACAGAGATGAAGACGGTTGGACAGACTGATCTAATGAGCTGGTTCTGTGGTTGGAGCCAGGTTGGACACACTGGAGGAGGTGGTGGAGAGATGACCTGTCAAGATGTTCAAGGCCACCCTGAAATATCCGGATCATCCGTTACACAAAACCTTTATGGACCAAAAAAACAGTAGTGGACGGCTCCTCTCTCTCCGTTGCAGGACGGAGAGATTCAAAAGATCCTTCTCTCCTACAGCCATCAGGCTGTCTCATTCTATCAGAGATTCTACCAGACTAACTGAATTTCCCCTTGGGGATGAATAAAGTAAGTTTGATTGATTTGATTTGATTTGATTTGATTTGATTTGATTTGATTTGATTTGATTTGATTTGATTTTGATTTGATTTGATTGATTGATTAAATGGATTGTCGTTATTTTATGTATTGACATTCATGAATCCTACTGACTTTTCCAACCTTTGTCTGCAGAAACACCATTCAGTGGAATGATTTAAAACAACTGGGTTAATGGCCATAACGTTTTCTGCAGATTCTGAAGATGCTAAATGGATGAATCCTTATAACCCTGACTTTTCTCTGCAGCACCGCCATAGGCTTTAATTTGGTAGTTATGAGTTGTACACTAAACGGATTGCCATTAAATCTGGTCAAATTTTATTAAAGTTGATATAAACACTTTTGACATCTTCCCAGATATTGTAATAATTTGTCTTGGTCTCCATACAGCATGAAACATGGCCAATAGGCTACTTGGTATCATAAAAAGAACAATTAAAACTTGATGACTAAATTCCTGAAGACCTCCATTTTTTTCTTGTCTCTTCTCTACTGTGTAGGGTAGTTTATTAGCTCCAGGCCAGTCGATGAAAATGTGGCCTTATTTATATGTCTTTCATTTTTTTGCAGCATTTCAAAAGTTTGCTTGGAAGCATGGCTACTGTGAGAATGCTAGCATGCTAGCTAGAGGTGGGGGGAAATCAATACAGCATAATATCACAATATTTTGCTTGGCAGTATTATATTGATTCATGGCCGCCAAGTATCGATATTTAGTGTTCCGACGGCCGTCAGTATTTTCGCCGGGGGTGTTTTTCAGAATATACTGGAGATACTGGGTTTGACTCTCATTATGGAGAAATAAAAAGACTGAAGTGAGATGAATCTCTTATTTGACAAAACAATTCTTGACTGAACTAAATGCTGTGGACACAAAATGCAGTGAAACGGTTAAATCACAATATATTGTATAACAAAACTCACCATATCGCAAAAATTGCAATAAAATCGTATCGTGGGGCCTCTGTTGATTCACACCTCTAATGCTATTATTATCAGTTATGTCTGTGTTTGTGTCTAGGTGCAGCCTCATAGAACTGATGGCATGGCTGTCTGGTTTTCTTTCTCTTCATGTATGAAGCCAAAATTCACAGTTGGTGACACCACTAAAAGTATCCATGGTAGGTCTACTGCACAAGCTGATTTAATCTAATTATAATGAGGCAGTGACTAAAGATATGTGGATTGATTCGGGGTTTATTGTAAATTATCAGTCTTCTCACTTCCAGTGTAATTGTTTTGTCTGTATCACCTCAGGGATCGCATCTTCTCTCTCACACACACAGATGCACAGATACTTCAGCTGTTTTTTGTGCTGCAATGAGCTGATTTTCTGACCTGAGGTAGCTTTTCTCCTCTTTTTATGCTTCTCTGACTCAATCTCTAAGGTATATCTCATCACCAGCTCACAGCTCCTTACTGACTTCAGCATCTGGGATTGTAATAGTCTAACGGAGCACAGAGGAGAGATTTCACTCATGCTGCCAGTGGGAGGCACAACGCTGCATCCCAAGCCAAACATCAGTTTGTAATCTGCTGCGTTGGCTTGGAAGCCTGAGTCAGGGATGAGGAGGAGAGAAATGAGCAGAGGGAAAGGATTAGAAAGTCTTCAGATTTGCCCAGTTCAATAAGCTGGAGAAGAAATAGATACCATGGGATAACTGTGAGCATGTCTGAATGTTTATATAAGAGGGTTTAGACAGAGGAATAATCACGGTGGTTAAACTGCAGAGTCATGCTGTGACGTTTGTCCAAATGTTGTGTGAAACCACACCAGAGTCAGCCTTCAGCATCCTGCTCTGTTCTGGTGGTGGAGAGGAAGAGTTTTACTGTGAGCATCAGCAGCCGGCAGCGTGCTAAGTGAATGACTCGTCTGATGCAGGGAGAAGAGCAGCTCAATGAGCCGATAAAGGTCTGTTTCAGCTTCTGCATGTCAGATTTGTGTACAGAGCTCCAGTTTAAATGGAGCTGGTTGGTGTTGTTGTTCTTCCATAACAATGCCTGGTTTCTGTTTATCTTAGTTCCTGTTGCTGTATGTCACAGTTCACACAGATGCTCTTTGGTTTGTTTGCTACCATCAGCTCATCACAGGGAACTAAAAATAGGCACAGAACAATTTACTTTTGTTCCTGCAGCTTTCCATTTTAAGCTTTTCAACATGATGATTGGATTCATTTAAAAAAAAAGAAAACGCTGCAAACAGTATCACCATAGTGATATCACAAGCAATGCCTTTTATCTAAATAAAAACTTCTGAGACTCAGTCCGGATGCTTATTGATCCCACAGCTTCAGCATCTCCTGTAAAATCACTTTGAAATGTGTTCATATAATGACAAAACTTTATCATCCAACAGCTATAAAATACAAATAATCCAGTTATTAAATGCCTATGAAGAATTTTTGCTTCAATGAACTGCATGCTCTCTCCCTTCACTCCCCATATTTAGCTGTAAAATAATCCTTTTGTGCATATCGATGGCTTATTTCGTCATTGGCAGAGAGAAAGCATGGTGTGTATGGGCTTCTGTGGAAACACAGCTCTGCAGACTGCATGTGTATGGATTTGTTTTGTGATCCGTCCTCAGGAGATCTTCTGCACAGTCGTCTCCACGGGGAGGCTCGGATGCTGCATATCTGTATACTGACAGCAAGCTATACAGTTCTTCTTCTTCCGTCCTGTTGTGAGACTACAGTGGTGCAGAAAGAGCAGCTTACAGATAACTGGGTTGTATTTTTATACTTGTGTATGTCTCTCTGACAGTCCAGCAGCACTGCCTTTGATCAGCTCACCCTCCTACACTAGACGTCCTGCAGGGGCTTCTGTTGCACAATAAGCACTGTTTGGTTTCACAAAACTGTGATGGAGCTTCTCAGGAAGTGACATCATTGGCGCAGTGATAAATCACACCGAGGTTGGGTTCAGTAGTGTGTGCCAGTTTGGAGGCCTTTAGCTTCCTCTCTCTTTTTTCCACTTCAATCTCGTGTTACCTCACAGCTCTTGTGAGAGTTGGACAGCCAAAGGCGTTGTGATGCAGTTTTGGCTGCCATTTACTGCTGCGGTGCGTTTACTACACTGTGTTTACTGTCACAGTAACAACATCTCTTAATATATCGTGGAATCACGTTTTTTTCCACATGAAATCTTTTGACGGATGTCTTTTGCTCAGGTGGAATCACTGTATTGATGCAAAGCTTTGTCAGCACTATGTTGCCGCTCCATTTCATCAGACTGTTTATTCAGTGAGGAGTGTACACAAGCCGAGCAGCTGGGAGCAGGAACTGTATTGATCGAAAGCGTGCAGAGTGTGTGCTGCTGGAGGACAGATGGTTCAGGCCTCCGTTCTGTGGTCATGGCAGTGTGAATGAACATATACGGCACATGCTAGTTTAAGACAGAGGGAAATACACAGCCAATCCTCAACAAGCTGTTCAAAATTGACGCAGAGTACACAGTTTAAGCTTTTACTCTTGTGCTGCTGAGATAACACAACAGAAATATGCTCTTCTGGTTAAATGGGCTTGTTAGCATCTTCCTGTCACTTTTCATAGTTCTTTTTTTCAAAGAGTGCAGTGTCATCCAGTCATTTTGTGGCTTTCACATGACGTCTCCACTTCCATTTGTCAGATAAAGAAACCGACACAGATCAATGGCTGCTAATGGACTGTGAATGGTCATTAGACTGGTCCCTGCATATGCTATCATAACTGCACTTAGAGTGAGAGGGAGACACTTGTCTGAGGAAAAAAACCTGACCATCAAATCACAATCTCATTTCTTGTTACCAGCACCGTATCCACTGGCTCCATTAAAATCCACAAATACCATATTTGTCAGTCCATGTAAATACCGGGTCAATACAGGTTGAGTATAGGCACTGAAAATGTGGCCACTATCTATGGAAACATATGACCAATGATGGAAAGTAGCTAAGTATATTTACTCAAGTACTGTCCTTAAGTACAATTTTAATAAAGTGGTACTTTACTTATTTAGTATTTCCATTTACTTAACTTTATACTTCTATTCCACCACATTTTGAGGTTAATATTGTACTTTTTACTCCACTACATTTAGCTGACAGCTTAGGTTACTTTTCAGGTCAAGATTAAACATAAACATGATCAATTTAAAGTGATTTGCCATTTGTTGAAATTAAACCTCATAGCAGTATGTTAAGAAGATACAATTGATCCTCCCTTGAGAAAATTAAAAAGCTGCTTAGATAAATACATCAATAATAATAATAATCCAACAATATATTTATAATATATAAAACAATCTGAGTGGTTCCATTCTGCATAACAAGTACTTTTGATGCTTTAAGAACGTTTTGATGCTGATACTTTTGTACTTTTACTTCAGTATGTTTTGAATGCAGGATGTTTACTTGTAGTGGAGTAATTTCACAGTGTGGTATTAGTACTTTTACTTAAGTAAGAGATCTGAATCTGATTGCATATGACATGACCTAAACCTAATGTTTCCAGTAAGGCTCTGTTATGTTTGAGAGATTAAATAACACATTCTTCCTCTTCTAAAGTGAAAAGTTCAATGCCTGTTTTCTGCTACAGTATTACTCAGTGAGGTATGACCAGTAATTACTGTTAGCAGACTTGTTATTTAACTCACATTACAGGGTCAGTTTGTAGGTTATATAATTGTTCTCCTCTTGTGCTACTGTAGAAATAGCTTAGAGTTAACAGTATGTTAGCAAAAGTTAGTGCAAAAGTTTCTCTTTAATCTTAACAAACAATCTTTTGATTATTACAGAAATACTATTTAAGTTAAGATAATATATAACTTCATTTATCCTGCAGTGGAGAAATTTAGTTGTCACAGCAGCTTAAGATACAGACACATAGATACAGAGGACATACTAAGATTATGAAAAATAAGACATATACATACATTCAATGCACATTATATACATACATTTCTATTACTATTTGGCATTTATTATTAATATATATCTTTTTGTGTTTGTTTGTTTTCCGAAAGTAATTTGCATTTTACAAATATTGCACATTGGAGAAAATTATTATTATATTATATTATTATATATTATATACATACATTTCTGCTATTTGGCATTTAATATTAATATATATATTTTTTGTGTTTGTTTGTTTTCTGAAAGTACTTGCATTTTACAAATATTGCACATTGGAGAAAATATATTTTAGCATGTTAAATAGGTTAAATAAATTGTTGCATATAGTAGTATAAACATCAATTAATAAATATATCCAGATATATACACAGTATAGTATAAGTGGTATATGACATATATAATATAGAAAAAATACAGAAGGCCTAATAAAGGCCTAATGTGGTCGGATGTAAATAAATATTATATATTATTACCAGTAAATGTGACTGCACTATGGAACAGTATGTACAGTACAGGCCAAAAGTTTGGACACACACCTTCTCATTCAATGCGTTTTCTTTATTTTCATATAACTATTTACATTGTAGATTCCCACTGAAGTCATCAAAACTATGAATGAACACATATGGAATTATGTACTTAACAAAAAAGTGTGAAATAACTGAAAACATGTCTTGTATTTTAGATTCCTCAAAGTAACCACCCTTTGCTTACTAGAATATAAGACATATTTTCAGTTATTTCACACTTTTTTGTTAAGTACATAATTCCACATGTGTTCATTAATAGTTATGATGAATCTACAATGTAAATAGTCATGAAAATAAAGGAAAAACATTGAATGAGAAGGTGTGTCCAAACTTTTGGCCTGTACTGTATGTTAAACCCAAGCACCTGAAAGCTTCCACAGGTGGCTCATGGTCTCTTTCTTTATTCCTCTGTTTTTCCTGCAGGTATGGTCCAGTGCTGATGGCGCACTCTGAGCTGTTTGTGACGAGAGCACCCCCTGCGGAGGGGAGAGCTGTGGAGCTGGACGTTCTCAGCTTTCTGGACTCTTTTGGGGAAGACAACAGCACCAGTGAGAGATGCTACCGCTCACACTCCCGCAGCAGCGTGCTCCAGGGTCTGCCGTTTGGAGGGGTGCCCACGGTCCTCGCCATCAACGTCGTGCTCTGGATGGTACAAACTCACAACCCAATAATATACACAGTAGCTGTTGACTAGATGCCAGGGTGCCAGTCAGCTCACAGGACTGACAAAGTTAATCATTTTAGAGATAGTAGAGTCAACCCTACAGCACCAATTGTTCGGTATAGAATGTAAGTAAATGGCAAAAAATGTCCATGACAAGTAACCAAAGCCCATCATGGTCTCTTAAAAAGTCCTGTTTTGTGCAAAACCAAAACATATTTGGTTTACGGGTGTGCCATATCGAATCGTTCATGATAATACCGGTATATTTTTTATATGATAAAAAAAAATGCATATCGTGAAAATGACAACATTCCTACTTCTTGATGTAGTGATGTAAAAAAAAATTATAAAAATGTTTAATCACGTTTTTTATGTTAAATCTCGACCTGAAAAGTAACTAAAGCTGTCAGCTAAATGTAGTGGAGTAAAAATACAATATTTGGCTTTAAAATGTAGTGAAGTAGAAGTACAAAGTTACATAAATGGAAATACTCAAGTTAAGTACATGTACCTCAGAATTGTAGTTTAGTACAGTACTTGAGTAAATGTACTTAGTTACATTCCACCACTCACATTTGCAGTATTATTTTTATTATTTTCTAATACTTCCATTTTTTGTATTTGGCAACTGTTAAGATTTGCACTTTACACAACAATTTAGATTTATGGTGTATTTTTATTTTATTGTACGATTTTTATTTATTCATGCTCGGAAAATAATTTTAAAAAATCACATTTTCTATATATTTTTCAGTATTTTGTCATATCGTCATAGAAGTCTAAGAAAACAAGATAAATCATGTTTGAGAAGCTGGAAACAATGATATTTTGCAATTACTAATGACTTAAAATGGATTAATATTATGACAATTAAATAAAAGATGATCCACCAATCCTTTCAGCTCCCGTTAGAACCACGATTCCACTTTACAACAAGAAGCTTGTCGCCATATTTTACACTCCGAGTCATCTCTTCTTATATATTCACATCGATAACAAGGTCTGTGAATACATCCTGAGCTGCCAACACCTTGTTGAGATGTTATGAGGAGCCCTGATGCAAACAGACAACAAGAGGTTATTCATGGTCAGAATACAGTATCTAATGGACATCCTGTCTCATGCTATTCACTCAATGATAATAAAGTACAACAGCAGCATCAGGTGTGTTAGATCTGCAGGACATCACAAGTTAATGTGTAAAATGAATCCCGACAAAGTGTTTCGGAAACATGTCAAAACACACATGCTCATCTTTTTGAATTAATTGAGAGGTAGGGGTGACAGTCATCAACCACTGGATTCAAGAGCCCCGCCTCCCATCCACGCCTACACATGTTTGCAGTGACATTTATTAAGTGCTTAAAAAGTGCTTAAAATGGTGCACAGACTGTTTTCACAGGTGCAGCTGAAGGTGCTCATAGGCCTCCCAAATCAACCAGTGTTAGAATTTGTTCAAACTAATTCAGACTTTTAACGACACACTTTACATTATTCTATGTAATGCACTCTTACTTTCTCTTAAGAAGCTTTTTGCACACACACCGAAACAGCAAGCAGTGAATTTGTTCTCTGCATTTAACCCATCCTCTACACACAAGTGAACACACCATGCTAGGAGCAGCACATTACTGCACCCGGGGAGATGTGGAAGACCTTGACCTGTTTTCAAACACGTTGTCTTTGGCCTCATAAGGACAGTGCTTTTACTTCACTCATTTCATTTCTTTGTTCTATTGTTCCTCTAACTGGGAATCCCCACCGGGAGCAAGACGAAGCTTTTTAAATCACAGGAATATCCCGCTGTATATGTGTTTTTATTTTATATATATATGTATATATATATATATATATACATATATATATTATATTATATATTATTTACTAGAGGTGGGGGAAAAATTGATACAGCATAGTATTTTGCGTAGCAATATTATATCGATTCATGGCCGCCAAGTATTGATATTTAGCATTGGTGGGCCATCAGTATCTTCACCGTTTTTGAAATATACTGGAGATACTGGTATCATAACTAGAAGATCTAAGGAATCTATAGGCACATTCACAAAGAATACTTCTCACATTCACAGAAAATGTGTGTATGTGAAAGTAAAGTTGTATATGTGAAGGGGAAGAATGAATTATGGCCTACAAGCCCCTCATAGTGATGTTTCACTAAGGATATCATCTCAGTTTGGTAGAAATCGACCAACCCTACTGAGAGGACCTTCTGCTGACTTTGTACAGTTCTCACTACCATGTTTTTAAATGTATCTGTAATGGTAAACTGGGTCCTTATATTAAACCTTACCCCAGGTTCGAAATAACGTAACCAGTGCTGTAATATGAGTGATACTAGACAAGTGTACATCAATGATTTTAGACATTAGATCAGTTTACTTGTCTTACTTGGTAACTACTAATTAAAAACAATTGTATAATATCTTCTGTAACTGTGGAGGAGCTTTATAAAGTGTGAGAAAATAACCAACAGGATGTCATCTCATCTTGGATTTGGAGACTTTTTTACACAAAGGCTGCAGTCCAAGTTGCTTGACATTTAAAAGATATGAGCTTTTACCAGCTTGAAAAAACCTAATGAAAGTTTCTACCAGGTTATGTTATGGGAAATGATCATGCAGTGTTTTTGGAGCTTGACCTATACTGCATTAATTTTTTTACCATTTAAAAAAAGTCCCCCAACTTTATGAAAGTGCAATATTACATTGCTGAAGAACCCTTAGACTAAGACTCGTATATCTTTAATTATAATGAGTAAAGAAGAAGAAATACATGGTCACCCATAAAGATGGAATAATTTTCTTTTCAGACACAATCCTTTGTTAATTGTGGTTTCATTTTCATTGTGATTTGTTTGGAAGATTAATAACGTTGTGATAAGATATACACTTACTGTCAAGAATAAATCACATTGTCACAATCATTTCTTGGAAAGAGGTAAAAAATGTTTTATTCCAACTTTATGAGCGTCCGTGTATTAACCTCATTTGTAAGTCAAACAGGCTCCACAATTCGGTTGCTAAAAAAGTCAATTGGGGGATTTGCATGGGTTTCCAGCCCCAAGTGTCCTTGTAAAGGAGAAACAGGTCTAAATGATGGATGGTCACAGTTAAAATAACAATAAGAAGAGTGATATTGCATTGTATTTGCAACACTAGACTAATTAATATGTCCAGTTTCATATTAATATGCTGAGCCAGGAACTTAAAGTTGTTATTTTCTCTGAGAAAAATCAAACTTAAAATTAAACCATTGCCTTGAAAAACACATCATTAGTCAAGTCTTTCAGATCTCATAATAATGTACAAGAACACACACAGATGCACACACATACATTATGTGCATGCCATATACATCAAATTTCATTAAATCTGCATGTTTGAATGTTCCCCTCGCCAGTATAACACATTGTATAAACTGTTTACAAACACAGTACGGCGTATTTTTCCTGCTGTCTCCAGATAATAATAGGCTGTCAGGCCTTGTCAAGCTTGATCTCTGATATCACTCTCAATCTGCCACCTCTGTCTTTTAATTGGCTCATTTTATCGCCCCCTGGTTGTCAAGACGACGCAGAGGGTCGAGCGATGTATTTTAATGACAAGCGTGAGTCAAAGCACGCCCCACCGCCCCCCAGGTGACGGGAGCACGCCTCTGCATCAATTCCATCATCATACAGAATAAATCATGTGTGGGACTTTAAGGAGAGCATGCCCACGCATCGAGACCAAGAGAAACAAAACGAGAGGAAGGAGACGGACACCACAGAGATAATGGAGAGGTTCTGATTTAAGGAAGTTTGGACCCTGAACATGCTCTCATTATTCAGTTGTGCGACTCAGTCAAGGCCACCCTCATTGTCTCAGCATGGCTCTGAAGCTCACTAAAGAATTAATCATTTATAGGCTTTCTTCTTATTAACATGTCTGTCATCCCTGTCCACTAACCCAAATGTCTTCTAAGTTAATCATTTAATGCTGTAATTAAAATCAAACATCTGCACTTTTAGTCCATTTGCATTTGTAAACATTCATCCATTATCGCCCAGTTATGCTCTTTAAAATTCACCAGGGCTCTTCAGCATGAATCCATTATTGGGTGCTATAATATATCAATGAATAGCCTTTTTTTACTTAATTGTAAGGCTAAAGTTTAGCTTCCATTTGTGGCAAAAAAGGAGGCTTTTCATATTTATTCTTGCTATTGACCACACTCATTTGTCAGCAGTGCACAGCATGTGTTCGCGTGTGCATGCTGACCTGTCTCTGGTAGTTTCCAAGACAACCACGTACCACTCTAAAGAAAGATGGCTCATTATTCCTGCTGCATTTTGAACCTGTCTATTATGTGCAGTCTCTTAAGTAGAATGCAGGCTGCAGCTTTCAAATGGAGCAGTATTATATGGAAAGGATTTGAATAAGGCCCACCCAGAGCGGATGTGTGTGTGATTGCTCCATGCATTCATGTTCTTGTTCTGTGTTACAGTTCCTGTTGCTCATCTTCTCCTGCCTGAGGAAGGCTGCCTGGGACTACGGCCGCCTGGCTCTGCTGATGGAGAATGACAGGTGAATCCATCACTCGCTGTCTTACATGGAAGAAATCTGATACACTTGCTGGTTTGTGAGCAATGGCAACGATTAAGATGGAGAAGTAATCCTCAGGGGAACCACTCCTGAGGCCTGATCCCGAAGCCTCCAGCTCCCTCTGCTGAGAATAAATGGCACTGCGTTGGATTCAAGTTCTTGCAAAGAGCTACTCTGCCTTTGCTCCTTATAATAATACAACTACTTTTTTTATGTTTATAGTGGAAATATCACAATGTTAAAGGCCGGACATATGCAGTGGTGGATTGTAACTAAGTACATTTACACAAGTACTGTACTTTAGTATTATTTTGAGGTACTTGTACTTTACTTGAGTGTTTCTATTATATATAACTTTATACTTCTACTCCATTACATTTTAGAGGCAAATATTGTACTTTTTACTCCACTAGATTTAGCTGACAGCTTTAGTTACGTTTCAGGTCGAGATTTAACATGAAAAAAATGATTAATTTAAAGTAATTAGACATTTGTTTTTAAATGATACCTCATAACAGTGTATTAGGTTGTTAAGATGAGCCATATCTTTACTAAATTAAAACACTGCTTACATAAATGCATCAATACAAATAATGCAGGAATATATAAAACAATCTGAGTGGGGCCATTCTGCATAACAAGTACTTTTACTTTTGATACTTTAAGTACATTTTGATGCTGATACTTTTGTACTTTTACTTGAAGTGGAGTAATTTAACAATATGGTATTAGTACTTTTACTTAAGTAAGGGATCTGAATACTTTTTCCAACACTGGACATATGTATGCACAGAATATGTAAACTGAGTGGTTCAGCCTTCTCACTCTTTTAAAATCAGTGCTGCAACTAACAATTATTTCTATTATTGATTCATGTAGTATGTCTGAAAAGTCATCATAATTTCCAAAAGCATCATCTTTCTATTGCTAGTTTTGTCCAAGTGTGCAGCCCTAATCCACAATGTGTTTATTTTACAGTGATATAAAACAGAAAAGCTGCAAATCCTTCCATTCTAGAAGCCTAAAAAAGCTGATGTTTAGCACTTTCACCTTGATGAATAACTTATAGGACAAGGTTGGAAGGCTGGTGTTTGTCATTGGCAACAAATCCCATAAAAATATCAAAGGCATGCATATGACTCAGGTGTGCAAAAGTTCATCTGTTTAACTTTATACTTCTACTCCACTACATTTTGAGGCAAATATTGTACTTTTTACTCCACTACATTTAGCTGAATGCTTTAGTTACTTTTCAGGTCAAGATTTAACATAAAAAACATGATAAAGTTAAAGTGTTTAGATATTTTAAACCTCATAACAGTGGGCTTATATTACATAGTTAAAATGAGCCCTATCTTTACAAAATTAAAACACTGCTTACATAAATGCATCAATACAAAAATGCAATATGTTTAAAAATATATAAAACAGTCTGAGTGGGTCCATTCGGCATAACGAGTACTTTTACTTTTTATACTTTAAGAACATTTTGATGCTGATACTTTTGTACTTTTACTTCAGTAAGTTTTGAATGCAGGACTTCTACTTGTAGTGGAGTAATTTCAGTGTGGTATTAGTACTTTTAAAGTAACGGATTTTAAGTAAAGGATCTGGATACTTCTTCCACTACTGGTATTTAGAGCAACATGGTATAAGAAAAAGCATTTTCTGCACATACGGTATTTGTTAGTATAGTTTATGATTCACTGTTGTTTTTTTAATTGGGTTTGTTTACAGCAAGACAACTATAGAATATAACTATCCTTTAAATAATGAATTATTTATTAGATACCTTTAGGGATATGAGATGAGTCCAGGTCCAGTCAGATGTCTGCTGGAGTCTGCAGCCGCTTTCCTCTGCTTGACCTGCGTCGTCTCTCAGGGGAGTGTGGGCGTGATTAGTTCTGCCTGACCGGCAGTGGCCTCGCAGCACCCTGGGGCCAGCAGCATCTGTGTGTTTTGCCAAGCGGTCCTCTCTCACACTAATTCAATTCTGCTGCTTAATTTGACACGCTGTTGAACTGTCAGTGGTACGGCCCAGAGACAAATATCCACAGATTCAATCATCACTCTGGCTTTATTAGATTTGACCATACTAAACGTGTTTCATGTCTTCTTTATGTATTCACACACACACACGCACACACACACAAAGGGACTGTGGGACTGTCTGCTGCAGTTGCATTATGTTTTTGTTGTTGCAGCACTGAGTTACATAAAGAAGAAACCTGGTCTCACAGAAATCCGTGAAATAGCCACGGATTCGCTTAACTCAAAATCCGTGGAATAGCCACGGATTCACTCAAATTTCCGTGAAACTGACACGGATTTCGCTACAATGCAAGTTAATATTTTTTCCTATTGGTTTGTTCCAAGTCACGTGACTTTTAAGGTCCCGGCGGTCAGAACAAAAACATGGCGGACAGTTCTCTCATTTTTAGTGAAAAAATCAATATTTTGACTTAGTTTCTGCATAAAAATGGATTTTGATCACATTTCTAGCGAGAAATATATGTTTTATTTTCTAAATATTCACTCAGTGAATGTACATAATCACTTTGTATGTTGGAATAGCCACGGGACATGACTGTCATTAACTTGCATTGTAGCGAAATCCGTGTCAGTTTCACGGAAATTTGAGTGAATCCGTGGCTATTTCACGGATTTTGAGTTAAGCAAATCCGTGGCTATTTCACGGATTCCTGTGAGACCATGTTGTAAAGAAGATGTATTGATGAGGTCATGACAGTCCTCAGTCATTATGACGATCTTGCTTTTTCTTTGTTTGTCTTGTTTACCCGATTCAGTCTCACATCCCTGTTTTATGGAGAACCAAGTGAGAAAGAGAAGTCTCCGTCAGAGTCCAGTCCTTCCGACTCTGAGACCAAGGACATGGTGAGTTTTTCATCAGCTCCTAATAACTCTAACAAAACCCCTTAATAGCCCCTTCAGATCAATTAAAGGTACTCTGTGGATTTCATCCATAACAAACACCGTTTTTTTACACCCAGCTTCTCTCAACAAAACACAAATCAAGTGTCCTAAAGGTCTGACAATAATGCTGAATGCATTTCATACCTGAAAGACATTTGTATCTATTTTATGAGTTCAAACATTGTTGACATTTACAGGTGCATCTCAAAACATTAGAATATCATGGAAAAGTCCATTTCCAGTAGTCCAAGTCAAATACTCCCAACTAAGTATTGAGTTCATAAAGATGGACATACTTCTCAGAGTAATTGTAATATTAAAACATTTTTGAGACACTGAATTTTAGGTCTTCGTTAAATGTAAGCCATAATCATTATAATTAGAATAAATTAAATAAATTAAGACATGAAATGTTTCATTCTTTGTGTAATGGATCTATATAATGTGTTATTCCCACTGTTTGAATTCAATTACTGACATAAATAAACTTTTCTATGATATTCTAATTTATTGAGATGCACCTGTACATGTGAGTGTGGCTCTGCAGCCTTACTTTAAAGATGCAATTATTCCTTTGAACAATTAACATTTTTTATTTAATAATTTTGTGGAGCATTTGTAGCATCTTTTCACTCATTGTAAGTAAAGTAGTAACACTGTTTACAGTAAAGGAAAATGTGACACTCGACAAAAAAAGGGCATTAAATGACCTTGTGCTTGTGCATGTGCATTCAGTAATTACGATGGTAGAACACATGCAAATAATAAAGTGACATCTTAAAACTGCTCTTCAGCACCACTAGTGGTTAAAAACAGACAGTTTTCGTTACAAAATATAAGAGAACGACATTATAAGAAATGCATTCTTATTTTTAAGAAACACTACCACTGATGTTAGACAGTTTACCAGCCCCTAGAGCATGTTATAATTTATTTACAGTCCTTATAACAAGGTTTCATGGTGAATTTCTCAACGATATATTGATGTCTAAAAATGCAGCACACTGCACTTCTGCAATAAAGTCCACATGTCTGAGATGGCATTGCGTCAACTGTTGTAAGAGGAAAGTTTGGCTCATGACTCAGCTGGACTGTCTGTGACTCCGTGACACCTGTGTGATAGACTGAGGTCACTCTCTGCATGTTTACAACGGTGTAAGACAAAGAGTCAGACTGGAGTCATCGCCCTGTGCCTACTCAAAGCTGAGGCTGCAGTAAAGTGGTTACTGCTCCAGGCTAGACCTATTAAATCTCTGTGTCACTGTGCAGACCCTATTACTATGCAAATAGAGGATGCATGCAAGTAGCCAGATGTGGTGTGCACAGACATGCATGCACGTGTCATTTATTATCTTTAATAAGTAATCCATTGGATGTTTTACTATTCTGCTCTCCTTTCAGGGCTTCTGCTCGTGGCTCTCATCACTCTACCATATGAAGTAAGTTGCAGTTGCCCTTGTAATTATTTTTACTCTCCTCTCATCTTAGCTTCCATCCTTTTATTGGCCTACTGTCTTCAAAGCTGATGTCACCGGCAAATGTAAAGTCTGTTGTTATATGTCATTTAGCAGCAAAAACAAACGAGTCTGGGCTCATGCGACCGCTGGTGCCGTGGTTTCCCATTGAATATTTGCTCTCGCTCCAGTCTGACTGCACACAACACATTTAGGCCTGTAAAAAAGGCGATTTTCACTGTGCCCATGGTTTCCATAGTATTACGGTGGAGTTTGGGTGCTTCTGTTTTTAGCTCCCGTGCCAGCGGCTCACCCTGGGATCCCTGGGAAAGTGCAAACCCACCCTGAGAGTTCGCAATGTGTGGGCTGCCATGTGACCAGCGTGCCCCTCTTTTCTACTGCTTTTTTTTTGTTCTATTTTATGACACTGGGTTTCCTGAACCTCCCGCCTGGTAACCACAGCTTCTGGCACCAAAGTAGTGGTGCCACAGTTTTACTCGTGATGAGGTATATAACCTGTAGAGCCATTAACATGCTGTATGGTAGATCAAGATTGCATGCTTTTGATTACGTCCATGTGGAAATTCCATTATTAATGCATCAAGAACAATTTGCATCACTTCACCTTTTGCCATTTAGCATAGAGAGTCTTTGAGGATAATTCTAAGGACCCCCCACCCCCTCTCTGTTTCTGCAGGGATGAGGAGATCCGTAGCAAATGCGGCATCGACGCCGTCACATACCTGTCCTTCCAGCGCCACATCATCCTGCTCATGACGGTGGTTTGCCTGCTGTCCTTGGCCGTAATCCTGCCGGTCAACTTTTCCGGGAACCTCCTGGGTATTTATGTCTTTCAGATGATGGTCTAGCAGGCCGACTGTTTGAAAAAGCCAAGGGATATCCTTAACCTCAGACAAGGCATATGGGGCATCTCGCAGGGAGAGAAGCCAGGCCACACAGAGACAGTCGCACACATTTACACACCACAGAATTTATTGGTTGGATGCATGGAAACTTTAGCTTAAAACAATCTGTGGTAAAGCTGCGTTTAAAAAAAGCGCATAAGTATATTGCATAAATGAAATTAGGTCGAGTCTGAAATCAGCTCAAATGGTCATTTTAACTTAAAACAACCCATAAAATGACATTATGAAGTGAAACTACTGCTATTTATACACACAAAGGCTGCATTTCATCTAATGGGAGTTGCTAGCATACCAGTGGCAATTCATCGGCCTAGAATTATAGGAATAGAAAGTGCTTCATTTCCTCTTAACATACACATGTAGGTGTCAGGGTTGGGATGGTGTAGAAAATTAGTCGCTAAGTAGCAGAAATGCCTTTTGGCAGTTGTGTGCTTATTTTGTAGGAAGTGTTGAGTAAGCCATTCCATATCAGGACGAAGCAGGAGCCATTATGGGGAGCTGGGCCGTCCACAGAAACTTTTTTATTACTGCTGGCTGTCATGTTATGAACCAGTGTGTCACCCTAGTGATTAAATAAAACAACACCCAATGGCAGGCTGCCATGGTAACAGCAAACAAAGGGTCCCCAGATTCAAACAGCAGAGTTAGGCATGACTGCGATGTTTGAATTTTGTGTGAAATTTCATTGAGATGAGAGAGATTTCATTAAGTGGGATGGAAAGCGTGTGCCCTGAATAGTGCCATTGCTTCATTGTTGCCTCAGCCGCCAGACAAAAGAGGAGGGGTTTCCTTTAAGGCATTAGAAAATTAAAATGTCTGGCTCTCTGTCATGGTTCATTATTTCTACAGGAGACAGTCCTGAAAACTTTGGAAGAACAACACTGGCTAATGTTAACGCAAAGTAAGTGTAACACATGAAATATCACAGAACTGTGCAAACCTGTGCTCTGTATTTGTTTAAACTACAACAGAGTTTTTGTGCCTTGTAGGGACAGCTTTCTGTGGCTCCACAGCATCTTCGCTCTGGTCTACTTCATCATCACGTTGCTGTGTATGGCTCACCACTTGATACGGCTGGAGTACAGAGAAGATGAGAAGGTCTGTTTCCATCAAGTCGTGCTCTTTAAACATCAAGGCCTAGCCAGTTATATTAATCTTATCAAGCCAGTTCCTTTAGTTTAGTTTGTTAGCATGCTAATTAAGGCTAAACACAAAAATCTAGCTGAGGCTGATGGGAACACCATTACATTTACAGATATTTGTTCATAAACATAGACTGCAGGGCCTAGACTGAAATGTGCCAAGGTAGCAACTTTTTAATTACAGCATGGCCTCAAGCATTCTCGTCTATTTTACTCTAAATGGGATCATAATTTACAAAATTAACTTCAAGCTGTATTGAAAAAGACTTGAAACTAGAGATTGAAACCATAAACTAATTATGAGAATGCTTACTGAGGAATAAATAAAGTGAGAAGTGTTCACTCAACAAGGAAAATGACTAATCCAGCCAAGATAGGACAGACTAGATGAAAAATAGAAACAGAAGTTGTCCCGGCAGATATGCCATTGCTTTTAAGCAACCTGTGAAGCTTGAACTGACATCATCAGGACATTATTGTGTCAACTTGAGAGATGATAGTGACCCAGATGAAAGCGAGACACTAAATGATGAGGATGAAATTCTCGATGTGACAGAAAACATGATAACAAAGGAAAAAGACAGTCCTGTTAAAACTGCACAGACAATTTGGACATGCCTCAGTTGACAGACTAAAAAAACTACTGGCATGCTCAGGTCATGATGATGATAAATGCAACACAATTTTCAAAGACATTGTGAAGAACTTTGAAGCATGCATCAGGTACAGCAAACCATCCTCTGCTACCAATGATAGTCCAATAAGCACATCGACTGTTGCTCGAGATGACACAATACTTAAGAATAGAATTTTACATGCATAACCATGGCCACCACCATTATACCCCCACAAAGACAATAGGTGTAGCTAACATGCAACTTAACAAGTAGGATCACTTTTACATAGACTTTATACAATCTGACTTATTTTTCAAGTCAGTGGAGTTGCTCCCTGTTGGCCATTAGTAAGAATGCATGTTTAAGGCACTTCTTTATCTTTTATGATGGTTTTGTTCAATAAAAAGTTAATAGATTATCAAAGTGATTACAATTCATCCTGAGGGGAACATGAATGTGTGTTCCAAATTTCAATCCATTTAGTAGTTGAAAAGACGTTTTGTTTCACCCTGAACCACAAATGTCAACCTGATGGTTGGTCTAGAGGAATCACCAAAGTCAGTGGGATTCATCCTCTGGGGAGGTTGAATGTGTGCACCAAATTTGTTCATGTAGTTGTGAAGATATTTCTGTTGAACCAAAGGGGGGACCGGCATTGTAATCCATAGAGATTTTTTTTTAAAGTTTGTTAAAGCTGTTTCTCATGGTGGTTGCATTATGTGTTGCAGGTAGCCAGAACACTGATGATTACCTGCATACCAAGAGAGATCTCTGACCCAGGACTCATCACCAAACACTTCCAGTACACACAATTTCTTCTCTTTTTCATTGTTAAGTCAAGTAAAATCATCCCTCATCTTTAGTCAGGCGGTTTAGCAAAATAAAGGGGACATGTCAGACAAAAGCACCAAATATTTTCCACATGCTCTCCATCAACATGAGTTTCCATTTTTGATGGGAGCCACTTCATCAAGATTGTGGATTGGAGATGGCAGCCATATAAAATCTATGAGAACCAATATATCTTCCAAACAATTTAGAAGGTCAATCTTGGTGTCAAAATATACACTTTCTGGGCCAAGGAATCATTTAAAGCTATTGAGAATATCACTAGATGATTATTTGATCAAACAGATATGTTCATTCTGGCCATGTATTTACATAATTTCCAACTCAGTTCCTAAGGGGTCGGACATATATTAATATAGGTCATGTACATGTATTCTAAAAAATGGATAACATGCATGCATTTAATTGAACTTTATTAGCTTCACTTTTATTATTTATTATATTTGCAACTACAAAGATCTGTGCAATTCCAGTGTGCCTTTCTGCATGAGCACCTTTCACCGCAGCCACTTGCACCTTTACAACCACACTTGACCAGTTCACTGCAGGCTTTTGAAGTGATTGGTAGAATGCTCTACACTGGAAGCCAAACCTGGCTTATATGTAGCAAAAAAATCCTAAACTATCGTGCATACACAATCTCCTCGCCTTCATTACTAATAACTCCTTTTGCTCCATTCACTAGTGAGGCCTACCCCAGCTGTACGGTCAATGATATCCGTTTCTGCTTTGATGTCCACAAGCTGATGAGGTTGGATTTAGAGAGGTACAGTAGCTGCTACAGGTTACAACAACACAGTTTGGGATCAGTATCAGGCTCTTGTCTAAGGATGTTGTGTTTTACAGACGCAAGGCAATGAAAGGCCGGCTGTATTTTGCCACAAAGGCCCAAAAGGAGGGGAAGATCATGATCAAGACCCATCCATGTGCTCAGATATTCTGCTGCGACATCTGCGGCTTTGAAAAGGTACTTTTTTTATCAACTTGACCAGGATAAGTAGCTGCACAGAAAGAATGTTACCACTGGATGGCACTGCAAACCAGAAGTAGGTGCATGCAGCAACAAGATGCCACAGTAAGTATGAGGATCTCTCTGAGAGTGGGAGATGCAGTTAGTAATGTGTGGTCTAACTTTTTTTTCTGCAGGTGGATGCAGAACAGTACTACAGTGAGTTAGAAGAAAAGCGGACAGATGAGTTTAATGCTGAGAAGAACCGCATCTCCATGAAGAGGCTCGGCATTGCCTTTGTGACTTTCCGTGATGAGAGGATGACTGCTGTGTGAGTAAACAACAGCGTGACTTTGAGGTTTATGTCTGTCAGATCCTCTCATCACATCAACTCAGCGAGCAACCATAACATTCACACAAGCAGGCATTACCTAGTGGTGTTTTTTTTGCAGCACTTTTGATCTTCTTGTTTTGGTTTCCAGCATTGTGAAGGACTACAGTTGTGTGCGCTGCCGTCGCAGACCCCAGCAGTCCAGCATCACCACTGTGGTGCAGTCGCACAAATGGGGAGTCAGCTATGCACCTGCTCCCAGTGACATCATCTGGTCAGTACAGACATTATCAGAAAACACAAAGTCCTTATTTTCCTTTGATTAGCCTCAAAGCCAACATATAACACACTGACACCATTTTTTTGGACTCCTATAAGCCAATGGCCAGTTTAAAAAGCATGTTTTCTTTGAATAAATCACCAAAAAAACACCATGTATCATAGTCAGAAACTGTCAAAACAAATTTTTAAATGTCTGAAAATCCATGACTGAATCATGTATGACAAATGTTTCCATCAAGAAAGTAACCAAATCTAAGCTTAAAATAGTGATATTTCTTCAAACTCCCTTTATTCCATGTCTCATTTAAAATTTTGCCAAAAGATAAAGCGTTTCAACGAACGAGATCCTGTAAAATGAAACATTAGAGTCTGCACTCCTCAGCACAAATCTTTGCAAATCTTTGCAAATCTTTGACTGAACTACAGGCTGTTACACAGAACAGAGAGAAAAGGGAGGTTCTAAATAGAGATTGTAAACATGTAAATACTTCAATATGTATAGCATGTGGAGCCCCCATTTTTTTCCAATATTGGTAATACTTGTGGGCACAAAAGGCACAAAAATGTTGTATATATAGATTCTATACAATATACTACTTACTTACTATATAGTAATTTAACTTGCACATTAAAAAAATGAATGTCATTAAAACTGTGTTTTACTGCACGAGAGACTCTTGAGTTCTCCATACTTCTAGCCATGATTGTTCTGTTTCCATAGAGGTGCAGGACTTGTATATTGCATTGAAAAAAGAGGCCACAGTTAGTAAAATGTGTCAGGAGCCAAAGAACTCCCTGAAACTTCTTGGGGTTCAGAGAGTTAAATGAAACAGAGATATCCAACCATTAATTATATAAACTATTCGTGTGCATGGCTGCAGGGAGCCGTAACCTGTCCCAGCATGCATCGGTACACCGACAGACAGCCGTTCACACTCACATTCACACCTACAGTACAAGCAATCTATTAACCCAACCTGCATGTCTTTGGACTGTGGGAGGAAACCCACACAGACACATATTTTGAGCGCAATATCCACTTTTACATGTCTTTTCCATCATTTGGACACTTTTCCCTGTAATTAACCCTGACATATTTGGTATCTTTGGTAACCTCTGGATCATGGCTAGACTTAAAACCAATGTTTGAAGTCTGTAATTTTACTTGTCAATGCAACATTAGCTTGTAATGGCAGACCTCAAAGAGTTTATTTACTTAAACAAGAGCTACACGTTTTTAAGATTATGCATATCAGCTTTTTCTCCATATCTGCAGTCACATTATTTTTTAATTGAGGTCTGTGCTTGTCTTTAAGAACATCAAAGCAACCAACGGTAACATTTAAGATGTATCAGTGTGTTGTTTCTTGTGTGTAGAAGATCTCAAACACCATTTACAGCTTAATTCGTATTTATGATTGGATTAGCTATAATGCCTGTTCCTGAGAACGAATGCAGCAGTCCCAGCGAGATTATGTAACAAGTGAGTGATGCATATGTATGGGATATTAACCAAAGAGATGGTAGCGCTCACTGTTTGTGCTTCACGCCTGATTGGCTGCAGTGTGTTTGTGTTGATGTGTTTTCTGCACTAACTAGGCGATCGGAGCAGTCGCAGGCTGCCTGCGGGGTTGAGCAGGTACTTTTGTTCCTTCATTAAAACTGAGCGATGAAGTGTGCTGTTCCCAACCCGCTCTCCAGCCCAGTGCGGTGGAAACACACTCACCAACTCACATACAAGAGGCGACGGAGCTATTTCAGGCTTATGTCAATACATACAGTGCAGGCGTGTCAGGGGAGAGTAGTGTGTTAAATAGCCTGTCTGTCCTGTTGGATGATTGTGAATTGAGGCTCATTATTTCTCCCGTCACCAGGGAAAACCTGTCAGTGTGCGGATCTCGCTGGTGGCTCCGATGCGTCCTCCTCAACATCCTCCTCTTCCTGCTGCTCTTCTTCCTCACCACTCCCGCCATCATCGTCAACACCATGGACAAGTTCAACGTCACAAGGCCTGTGGACAGCCTGCGGGTCAGGGTTTGAACTGTGTGACTGTAAATTCTACATTTGAACCCTCTTCGCTTTCATTAATTAATAATTTTGCTGTCCAATCCAGAGCCCTGTCATTACCCAGTTCTTCCCAACCCTCTTGCTGTGGGCGTTTTCGGTGCTCCTGCCTTTCATCGTGTACTACTCAGCCTTCTTTGAGTCCCACTGGACCAGGTACTCACCAGCCATCGGCCACCACTCGCCTCTCTCCTCCGAAATGGAGATTCCTGTCCTTTCCTTCTTCAAAAGGACCCTTCATGCCTGTCTTCTGCTCAGTTCTCAGCATTTCTTTTTTTTTTCATCTCAATTATTTTTTCTCTTTCACCCTGTTGCTCTTTTTACTCTCTCCCTCCTTCTCTCTGTCACTCTCCTCTCTGCACTGTTATTCTGGGCAGGTTGTCATAGAGATCTCCATGTGAGGATAATGATATGCACAGTAGTCACCATGCACAGGGGGGGAACAGCACATGGTGACTAGCAGGAGGAGGAGCGGAACAACTGTGCATAGGGAGACAACCTCACGCAGCACCTATGAGCACCCTTTCTTTACATAAGCACCCCCACAAACGTGTTGTGCAGGCGTGATGTGCGAAATGCGGAATGCAAATGAACTGTTTACTGGAGTGAAAACGTTGTTCGTGCTAATGAACTCAACGGTCCTTTTAATGTAGAGTCAGCTGACTTTACATTATTCACATTGGAAATGTTGAAGGGATTTGCAAAGATATGTTTTATAACTAAATGTGCATTGCATAATCCCATGTTATTCATTTAAAGGGATGGTTCAGATTTTGTGGGGGTTGTATGAGGTACTTATCCATAGTCGGTGTATTACCTACAGTAGATGGCGGTCGGCAGGCCAGTTTGGAGAAGCAGGCAGGAGTACTGACACATCGCAAAGCAATGTAAAGATGTGGACAGGAGCAGCAGCAAAACATAGTTTAATTATTGATTCACAGCCCCCCATGGTGATGGGGGGCTGGAGCCGATCCCAACTGGCATTGGGCGAGATGCGGGGTACACCCTGGACAGGTCACCAGACTATCACAGGGCACATAGAGACAGACAACCATTCACGCTCTCATTCACACCTACGGACAATTAAGAGTCACCAATTAAACCTAAGCTGCATGTTTTTGGACTGTGGGAGGAAGCTGGAGAACCCGGTGGGAACCCACGCTGACACGGGGAGAACATGCAAACTGCACACAGAAGAGCCGCAGGCCGGAGTCGAACCTGTGACCCTCTTGTGATGCAAGACCACCATGTAGCCCCAAAACGTACCTTAATCACCTCAAAAAAGGGCCGCCTTAAGAAAAGGAGTATCCATTTAAGTGTATACTATCTTTAGAATATTTTTAAAACTTTACCTTTCCATCAGACGGCCCTGTATCAGTTCACATGGGGGAATTGAAGCCATTCAAAGACACAAGACACCATTGAAAAAAAACAGTAATTTTACATCACAGAATACAGGAGTTGCAGGTCTAGTGCTGCCTCAGTCATTTACTTTGGTTGTGCTATTATGTGACTTTGGTGAATCCAAACTGGGGGCATGCCGACCACCATCTAATCTAAGTAATACACTGACTATGGCTAAGTATCTCATGCAACCACTCTTCAATTAATCCCTTTAATATCATAGATCTGGTGAGAACCAAGTAACGATGCACAAGTGTTTTTTCCTGCTGGTCTTCATGGTCATCATCCTGCCCTCACTTGGTCTGTCCAGGTACAGTTACATCACATCCACATGCACAAAACAAACATTTAACCCTTGCTTTTATACTTGTTTTTATGCAATTCTGTCAATTTAACCCACTTTTATTTTATTCTTTCTGCAGCCTGGACCTTTTTTTCACATGGCTCTTTGATGTCCACTTCCTGGATGAGAAGGAGGTCAAATTCCAGTAAGATTACTCTTTTTTGTCTCTGTGAAAAGTATGAATGTGTTTATTATGACATTTCGACTGCGGCCAAACACTCAGGCTTCATTGTTTTCTCGGTGCAGGTGTGTGTTTCTCCCTGACAACGGTGCATTCTTTGTAAACTATGTGATTACATCCAGTCTGATTGGCACGGCCATGGAGCTGCTTCGTATCCCTGCACTGACGGTGTATTCCCTCCGCCTCTGCTTTGCTAAGTCCCAGGCTGAGCGCATTCATGTCAAACGGGTCAGTTTTCATGTCAGATATATCAGATTGTGCTCTGTTGTAGGAGGTCAAAGTCTAACTGTGTCTGTGTGTTTCTGCAGAGCCAGGCCTATGAGTTCCAGTTTGGCCTGGAGTACGCCTGGACCATGTGTATCTTTGCAGTCAGTATGACCTACAGCATCACATGTCCCATCATTACACCCTTTGGTGAGCAGCATACAGTGACCCTCCTTTATCCTCATCTGCCTCTTCCTTCTTTACACCTTCTGTCTTTCTTCACCATCCCATCACCTTCCCTTCTAGTCTTGTGTGTGTGTATGTGTCATCTCCCCTCATACTGTAACCTCACTCTCCTCTGCTGCATGCCAGTCCAATGCAGACTGTGTGAATTTGCTGCTGTAGTCCCAGACACCCAGACACAGTGAGTTGCGAGCCAGACGCCCACTCTGCTCCTGTCTCTGCCCAGAGCTCACCAAGCCTCTATTTGCTTCTGCAGTCAAATCATCAGTACGAACGGGCCCCTTCATATATACTACCCTGCTGTTCTGTGCATTTTATCTGTGCTGTTTTCTGCAGATTGGCATTTTTTTCTGAGGCAGAGGTTGAGGCAGATAATCTCATTTGGTGGAACCACAAAAAAGCAATGCAGGAAACTGGAATGGCAAAATATTAAAGGGGACTTATTATGCTCATTTACAGGTTCATACTTGTATTTTAGGTCAGGTGTCTTCAGTCTGTAATGTTCAGAAAACACATTATTCTCCTCAGACTGTCTCTAAATTAACCTCTATTCACCCTCTATCTGAAATGCTCCATTGGGGTGCATGTCTCTTTAAGACCCCCTCCAGAAATATTGTCACTGCAGCACTTTCTACTTATATATAATGACATCACAAACAAACAAACAAAAAAAAGTCTTTGATACTTTCACTGTAATTATACAGCACCTACAGGTGCATCTCAATACATTAGAATATGATGGAAAAGTCAATTTGCAGTAGTTCAAGTGAAATAGCCCCAACCCCAACGAGTGCATATAGATGGACGTACTTTTCAGAAGCCAAAATTTCCATATTAAACATACTTTTTAAAATTGGTGTTTTGTAATATTACATTTTTTTTGAGACACTGAATTTTAGGTCTTTATTAAATGTCAGCCATAATCATTATAATTAGAGGAAATGTAATAAATTAAGACAATGTTTCATTCTGTGTGTAATGGATCTATATAATGTGTTATTTCAACCTTTTGAATTGAATTACTGACATAAATAAACTTTTCTATAATATTCTAATTTATTTAGATGGACCTGTAGAAATGTTTTATCGCTTTTTGCAATATGGGACCTTTAATTTACAAAATAAATGGAAATTGTTTGTTTTTAAGACTTTTTTTCAAACAATCAGGACACACTTTAGTAATCACAATAATTTAATTACACATTGCATTAAGCGTTGTGTTTGAGGCCCTGATGCCTTATATGTGGGCCTTGGTGGACTTTGGAGGTTGGAGATAATTAAATATAAGATATCACTTTGATATTAAAGGACCAAACAAAGGTTTTCTATCTTTCCACCCTAAGTCAACAATGCTGCCGTCTAGCGATGGGAATAATGAATCACTGTCACTATCAGTACTCACTGAACTGAAACACCGAGCGTTCAGTTCTGCGGCTGTTCGTCAGTAAGCCAATGAGCTGAGAATGAAGTTGGATAAAGCTACAGTTTGCAAACTGAAAATTGCAATAACAATCATAAAACACACAAAATACAAGAGTATTAATTTGAGCAAAAAAGCTAGCCTACTGTCCTTTCAAAATAAAAGCATACTGGAGTATGTATAAAACATAGCGATTAATCAATTAATTGATTGTTAATGTTATAGATGCTCAAGTTGGCAGGTTTATATATATATATATATATATATATATATGTGTGTGTATATATATATATATATATATATATATATATATATATATATGTGTGTATATATATATATATATATATATATATATATATGTTTTATTATCATTTATTTATTTATTGCCCATGTATGCATGTTCTATACATACTGGAGTATGTATAAAACATAGCGATTAATCTATTAATTCATCGTTAACGTTATAGATGCTCGAGTTGGCAGGTTTATATATATGTTTTATTATCATTTATTTATTTACTGCCCATATATGCATGTTCTATACATACTGGAGTATGTATAAAACATAGCGATTAATCGATTAATTGATTGTTAACGTTATAGATGCTCGAGTTGGCAGGTTTCTTCCAAACGCCCATCCCTACTGCTGTCTGTTTTCCAAATAAATGTGCACTGTTGTGTTTTTAACATTTAACATGTTTCCCTGCCCCTCTAGGTCTGCTTTATGCGATTCTGAAGCACATGGTTGACCGATATAACATCTACTATGCATATGTTCCCACCAAACTCAGCCAGCGGATCCACAGAGCAGCCATCAGCCAGGTCATCCTGGCTCCCATCCTCTGCATGTTCTGGCTGCTCTTCTTCTCCGTGCTCCGATTAGGTACTTAATCACTTCCATTTTCTCCCTGATACAGTTTCTGTAACTGTCACTGTATAATTAGGGTCCATGTCTTGCTATCTCCCCTTACTGTCACAGGTCCAGTGCATCCCATCACCCTCTTCACCTTAGTGTCCCTGCTCTCCTGTACTGCCTTTTCCCTCTTCCGCTTGTGCCTTAGGAAGCAACCAGACAAGTCAACAAGCTACCAGGTCAACTCCGCCATGAATCACACACTGAGTTCATGTGAAGACGCACTCATGCTGAATGAATAGTAATTCTTTTTTTCTTTGTTTCAGATGTCTGATCAGCCAGCAGAGGGGACGTTCACTGACGGCGACAGGAGCACTGTAACATCCACCACTGCCTCCAGTGTACACTTTCACATTTTTCTTTTATTAGCCTGATCATTTTTGTATTTTTTTAATACGGTAGTTGTTGTTTTGTGTACAAAGTTACATTAGGAATAGTTGTTGAAGGAGTTTTCTAGGCTGGTGCATTCACTGTAAGTTAATAGGAAGGTCTGATATTTGACATTCAGCTGCTGAACAGTGTTGAATTTATCAGCAATAGCGTCTATAAATTAGTGCATTTACTCTACTACACTGAGGTATAGTTTCTGAGCTTCTATTCCCATTTTATGACATCCCATTGTTTCTACTTCTCTACATTACAGAGGAACATGTACTTCTTACTCAAATATATTGATCTGACAGCTTTAGTTACTTTGCAGATTTAATATTTTAAATGCAAACCATATGTTGATATTATAAAGTGTTTGTGATATATGACCAACAGAAGCTAAATAAGCACATCGACCAACTATACCAGTAAAATGCTACGTACACATGAGAGCATCGGTAAAAGCAATAATCCAGTAGTATTATCTCTATGATGAGTACATTTTCCACATAATGGGTACTTTTTATGTATAGCACTTTTTCATGTCTGATGCCTCAAATTTAGATAATCATTAACATGATAATTTGGCTATTGGATCATATCCCTGCAGTAGTTATCCAGTGATTTTGGCCAGTGTCTGACCCATACCAGTACTGAGTATCTAATCTTTTCATCCCTTGTACTTTTACTGTTAAACTTAAAGCACCAATACTTTCACATAATGCGGGACTTGCAGAAGACTATTGATCCTTCTCCAAAAACTTGATTCATAATTGTTGCCATTGACTTCACTATAAGACTGGATCAAGGTTATTGTTGTAGCCATTTCTATGAAAAATATAATATACTTACCTGTGAATAAAAAAATATTCTAGCTAAAAATAAATTGAGAAAATGTTAATGAGTGTTAATGGCTCAAATGTAAGTTTAAGTTGGCAATTTATATGCTAAGAGATAATCAATTAGGGGTCGGGATATGTTGTAGCCATTTCTATGGAAAATATATTTGTAATACTTTATAATTTTATACTGTGATAATTTGTATTCCTTAGACCTGAGAAAGTCTGTGTTAGAGGTGGATTGTACAAATTAGAGTAAAAAATTAATTTGATTCGCTGTTAGATTTAATATAAAAGGAAATAACCCTGTAAATCAGCCAGAAGCCACCAAACATCGATCCTAAGTTTTTATACTGTGTGTGTAACGTTTGTGTCGAGTGCAAAGAACTTTCAGGTCCTAAGTTAGTGAGTCAGTGTTGCTGCATTCACATTTATAAACACTTATTAATTTGTTAAGATCTTAACTTGGTTTAAGTATTTACTCCTAAGTGTAGGGTGGCTTAACAAAGCCAAATTTAGAAGTTACTTTCTTCTCAAATACTCCCCCTGAACCAAGTGATTTACTGTGTTGCACCATCATTAACTATATGCCTTCCTCCTTCAGCTGTTTGTGGCGTCCGTGCTGCTGGAGCCAGAGCTGGCTTTGACTCCCATGCCCTCCCCGGCCCACCACAGCTACGGCGCCTTGGCCAGCTCCCAGGGTTCAAGCCACGGCCCGGCAGAGGAAGAGGCGTGTGAGGAAGGCCACGCCCAGACCCATGAGACTGAGCTCCAAGACCCTCCAGACCCTTACTGCTCCAGCCCACTCATGGACAGCCCCGTGGGCTTCCAGTAACACCAAATCCCCCTAAGCTGATTCCACGTGTCCTTCATCTGGGGAACACAGATTGCTAAATGCCGCAATGCTGCGTTTTTCGCCACTGACCTCAGACTCCAACTTAGCTGCCTCAGACCCTGAGACCAGACCGGCTCGTTAGAAAGGATGAAGAACCTGAAGAGGATGGAATACAGGAGCAGGATCCATGTAAACATCACTATACATACATAGAAAGCAGTTAAACGTCTCTGAACCTGTCTCTACAAAAGATACATCCCCAAATGTACAGATTATTTCAGTTCAACTATTGGATGCTCCATGACAGGGATCCCAGCTTCTTCTACGGCTTCATTTGCAAGTTATAAAGGTTAAAAGTAACAAGAGAGACTGGGGTGGAAAAGCCTTTGAGGCTGCCGTCAGAGATACTCCATGCAGTGCCACTTGGACATGATTGGAGGTGAAAGTTCCCATCAGTGTGGGTGGTGTGAGCAGGCTTGCCCTGGCAGACTGACAGAGGGTGGTACGGGTGATATCTGGTTCCTCGGCGGCAGAGCTCGGGGAGGCTGAGGGTGAGGGCAGCTAGTTGTGAAGCCATCTGCAGTGAGAGAGCAGACAGACGGAGGGCCGAATGTAACTCAGAGATGTACTGTAATATACTCTCTCCAAGGAGGCACAAGCAGCTTGACTGTACCTGAAGCTTGTTGTAACTATTATCAATTTAAGGTCGCTATTTTTGCTACAGTATTTTTGGTGTCATTGATATTGTGCTTTGGGTTGGGGGCAGAGATGCCAGAGATTGTTTAAGGGTTTGCAGAACTGTCCCGTCTTAATCAGAAGATTCCCCTTGTATGTATGTGATTCAACTATTATTTATTTATTTCAAATGGTTAATTCAACATTTTGCATATGCTAGTTTTCTTTCTTGCTGAAAGTTATATAAAAAAAAGGTCCAAAACTTAATGATTTTGAGACAAACCTCTTTTGTGCCAGTATTTCTTTGCTAGAGATCCACACATAACCCCCAACAAAAAGCAAAGTCACATTTTTTACACTTTGTTTTTTTGTTTTTTCAATTGATTACACAAACAAGGTAAAATTACCTTTGGACATATTGACAAAATATCCCTATACATTATTTATTAAATTATTATTTTAATCCGTTACCATGATGGCTCAAATCATGTATTTGTATTTATTTTTAATTTATTATGTATTGGTCAAATATTTCTGCTAAAATTAAAGTTTGTTATGTCCTGAATACAAATTGTAAAATTCAACTGTATCATGATTTCAGTTGCATTAACCTCTTCTGTGTGACTCTCCACTGCATGTTGACTCTGTTGTATAAATGAGATGTGCATTTCTATTCTTATTCATTAGGTCAAGTTTCAAACATGATAATCTCATTGGGCCTCTTGCAAGAGCATTTTTGTATTTTTATCTAAACCTCCTCTTACTTAATGATTTATATAGGATTCTAAACACTTTAAATGAATGAAATAAACAATATATTGGTGAAAAACTACACATGGCTCCTACAATAGGTCTGGACCACCCCTAAATTGTGTTTGTGCCTAAGAGAAAATTCAAAATATGAGATAATTGGTGAATGTGGCACGTTCTTCTAAATTGTACAAGCCACTTCAGAACGAATCTGTTTGTATGAGTGGCTCTCGCATGAGGCCCACTGTTTTACAGTCAGTCTGTATGTTTGCAAGTGTTGTATTTTGAGTTATTTTTATTCTTTGTGGAGGGAGTTTTTTTCATGAAACTGAATGTAATCTGATCGTGGTTTGTTATCCATGTCTCTTGCTGTGCCTTGAACAAACACTCCCTTTTCGTGTGACAATCCAGCATGGCCTGAAATATGCTGCATGGACTGAAAACTAAAGAGCGGAGAAACATCTAAGAGATGAAAACACAAAAACAAAAAACACAAAAACAACCCAGAGTGGTGATTTTCATTCAACAGCCAGCTCATTCTGTAAGCAGGAGGCTTTATTCCACTGAGAGATTACCAAAACAATCTTCACACAAGTTCTATTTTTCTCTTGAGTTTTTGACCATACCCATTGTCCTCATCTTCGGATTAGTTTGTTTACATGTCATCCAACTGTAGATTATTCTGTGCATGTTTAGCACCTTTCTCAATGATTTACAGTTCTTAACCTTGTTGAGAAAACAATCTCTACTCAAGGTCCACTCACTAACTTCTTCTGGAAGACTAAACTATAATCATCAACATGTGCTGCAACATGAACGTGAAGAAATCTTAAAGACGGCCAGAATATTAAATCGTTTAAACGTCTACAGATCAATGGTAACCGAGCAAACTTAATCTGCCGATGAAGACCATGTGGTATTATCAAAAGCCTTGAGTAGGGATTTTTTTTTCTTCAAGTTTAAGAACTGTCAACTCTAAAAAGCCTTTCACATTTCTTGTACATTTAAAGATTTGTACATTTAGACATAGAAGAAATGTATTGATGCATATGGACAAAAGTTTGTCTTCAAGCCTAAGAATTTGTGATAACAACATTATGTCAAAAACAATAAGCAAATGAATCAAATAGAGCTGCAAACAGATGCACCCATGACACAAAAAAAGAGGTGTGACAATGGACAGATGATACAGCAGTGCCCCCCTTTTAACTGCTTTAAAATTATTTTGTTAAACACCTGTTACCTCGACTCCTCTCTCCTCATATCTCAAAAGGAATGAAGGACTGGGACATGTGAAAGGCCTTCTACTAACTTACTTTTTGTCTTTATGTCACTGTAGTTTTGTCCCTTTTTTAGAGGCGTTTGTATCGTGTCCTTGTTGGTGCCTTGTTGTTGTTTTCAATCAATGTCTTTTCAGTTCTCAGCTGTTGTATCAATGTATCATCCAGATCATATAAACTCTCTGTAGAGGATAAGTCTTTAGAGTCTCTAGGGTTAATCCCCCTTTATATGAATTCTTCTTATGGTCATTTTAATTTTAATCCTCAGCAAACCTCTCAGAACAGCTGAAACTCTCTTGTTTATTTAATCATTTAAAATCATAGGCCTGTGATTTCAGCTGTACTTTTATAAAATTAATAGCACATTATTGCATAAAATGAAGTATATTTGCTCCATTTAACGATGGATCATGCCGTATAAACCAGATGAAAGCCGGCGGCAGAGAGAGAATGAAGTGGTCAGTGCAGAGAATCATCAAGTAAAATCTATTTGGGAAAAAAAAATAAAAAACATCAAAGAGAATCTCAAAATTTCTGTCTGTGAACTACCAACACATCCTGTGGCTTTCTCTTGCAGAAGCTTGTTTCACAGATCATTAAACTCACTTTCCTTTGAAAAATACAAAATAAAACTTATTAGGGTATTCTTAGCTGTAATGACCATGCAAGGAGGGATTGTTCATTTCCAAGCTTAAGTTTTATTGTATCCTGTCACGTCTGTTCATATACTGTCGGCTTGGCCATCCCAGTACATTAGCTTTCCAGATATGTCCACCGGTTTCTGCTCTTGGTTATAAAATGTGTGTATCATGAGTACTTTATTTCATGCAGTATGTGAGCCGGCTGTAAATGTGGGTTGTTATATCTCTAAGAAGGTTGAGGTTAAGGGACAGACTGCGTTTGAGATTGATCTCTGTCAGGCTAACTAGTTTTCATCTGTCAAAAGTGAAGTGCTGTGATCTGAAATTAAAATTAATTCAGCTCAACCCACTCATCTTGTGCCATGAACTCCTTATTGCTCTCCTCTACTGTGGTCTGTGATGAAGGGTTTTTGAGAGGCAGTGAGTCACATTTCATGTGGTTCGTAGTAGTGCAAGAGTGAATGTGCACGTGATGCTTTCAGGAAACGTGCAAAAAAGATATTTTGCATACAGTAGCCAACTGGTTTAGACTTTACCATTTAAAAGAATAGTTTTAGTTTTGGAAAATATTCTTATTTGCTTTCTCTGAGAGAGTTAAATGAGAAGATGGTACAAAGTGGTATCCAGTGCTGGAAGTATTCAGGTCCATTACTTAAGTAAAAGTACTAATACCACACTGTAAAATTACTCCAAATATTACAAGTAAAAGTCCTGCATTCAAGACTTACTTAAGTAAAAGTACATAAGTATCAGCATCAAAATGTACTTAACATATCAAAAGTAAAAGTACTCTTAATACAGAATGGCCCCACTCAGATTGTTATACAAAATATATTAAAAATAGATTATTTTATTATTATCATTAATGCATTTATGTGAAAAGTAACTAAAGTTGTCTGCTAATTGTAGTGGAGTAAAAGTACAATATTTGCCTCAAAATGTTGTGGAGTAGAAGTATAAAGTTACTTAAAATGGAAATACTCAAGTTCAAATACCTCAATTGTACTGTACAGTGCTTGAGTAGATGTACTTAGTTACATTCCACCACTGGTGGTTTCAATCTTATCTAACTATCTGCAAAAAAGAAATATGCATGTTTCCCAAAATGTCTAGCTATTCCTTTAAAGTCTGTGCACTACTGATGACAGTGATGCCCTTGACCAGATTGTTTGCATGGATCCAGATATCCTCATTCAGCAGAACAGGGGATAGGTGGCTAATAAATGCAGGTGCATGTTAGCTTAGTGTTGAAGCAGTGTGTCTGCATACAAACTAGCCCCAATACAACTCTGGACATACGACAGGCCTCATTGCTCCCTGAAACCACATCTGAGGGTGAATGGGTCAATTAATTGTATGAGCATCTGCTTTTATCCAAACCACATTGCAAAGCAGTGGAGCTATAGTGCCAATGGTTGATGCTGTTCCAGCAAAGTGGTGCACTAGTAAGTTTTTCATGTCATTTTTTTTGCAGTAAAAGGGTTTGTAAGAAAACACCATAACATGCCTGCCATTATATACGGTGGTTCTTTGTTGCTAAGAGTTACCAAAGAAGAAAGAGAAGTCCCTGACATTTCCCCTGTCACCCGTGGCAACTGCTGAGAGCATGCTTCTCAGTGAAAGGTGAATTCCTCTGGGTGCGTGGCCCGTCACTTGCCTTTCTCCTGCCCAGATGCTCAGAATAGAAAACGTCTCTGCCTCCTGCAGCAAACATATTGTCACTCCCATATGGGTTTGTTTCAGAATGCAAATGTTGCTTAATAAGTTGGTGTTGTTTCATATTTGCATAATATTTAAGCTCAAAGGAGTTACAATTTTATTAATAATTGTTTAACTTTCTATCCCCCTTTCCCATAGACTGCATGCTTTTTCAACCTAAATAAGAAAATTAATTCTTGAACTTGGACATAGCAGTTGACAAAACAATATCACAAGGTCCATTTAGTAGCCATATAAGATCTTTGGATTCCATTTCACAATCTTCCTCAGCAGATGGAAGTTGCCAGTTTTAAATTTCAAATTTTCATTTTTTTTCAAGCACTGTTGTGGTGTAAGACCTTAAAATTTGCTGTCCGTCGTGAGGTTGGAACCTTGTCTTCCAGCCAGTCTCCTATCACACTGAGCTATAACTTTTTTATTCTATAATATTTCTGGACATATTATACTATTACTATGATTAACGATTAAGCTATTTTAAATCATTGTAGGAATTTTTGGACAAACAACAGAATGAACATATTTTGACTTATTTCGACCTACTATACTATGACTTTTTTTTTCTCAAATTTTGTACGTCCCCACCAAATATGGTGGGGTTTTTTGTTATTTCTGGAAAAGCCACCCTACTACATGTATAATCAAACTATAATGAGACCATTTTCAGAGTATCGGGAGATAAAAAATGATAAAAACTTATTCTAAAATTGTTGTTTTTTATTATAATATTGGGTGTATTGTACAATTACAATGATCAACAAGCTATTTAAAATCGGTTTTAGTCATTTTGGGGGGTTTTGTCATACTAAAATATTGTTTTTTTTAAATATATTTTTGGATGTTTTACGCTATAACTATGACCAACGAAGTATTGAAGCACGTCACTTCAGATAGCTCAGTGACAGAAGGTTTTTGGTTCAAACCTCATGACAGAAAGTGAATATCTAAAGTCTAACACCACAATACAAAAGTCAAATATGTCAGGGTGATATAAAAAATATCACTGTATATAAAAATATCGGTGTATTTAAAAAAATCTATTATTTTTTTTAACGAAAATTTTCAACATAGATAAAAATAGTGTATACAGTTCCTCAGATTCACATGAGACAGATGACTTCTTTATAAGTATCTTTATTCTACATTCTTTATAAGGTTAAAATAGTCCTGAACAAAAACACTATTTACTCTGGTTTGAGTGACATTTGCTAAAAACTACAGTTCCCAGCTGTTTTGGAAAATTTCCTTTTTTACTGAAACTACACGGTACATTTGTGACGCTTTTTAAAGACTCACATCTTCACTAAGGAAGAGAATTTTGACAGTAATCAGAGATGGGCTATGATTGTTCCTATCCTTTCATGGGATTTAGTGACACTTGGAAAACATGACGATAACACTGGCCTTATCCTTAATAGGTTGTACTTCAAGTTGGAAGTGACAGACTGCTCATTCCTACTGTAGCTGTTGTTGCTTGGCAGGCTTGTGTTGCAGACTCCAACAGCTATCAGAGCGAACCTTATTAGCCTGAGCCTGCACGCATATCACAGTCCACTCCTCGCTCCTCTCCACAGCGTGATTTAGGATGAGTGAGTGATCGAGCAATGCATTGCTTTCCTCCTTCATCCAAAGCAAATGCACACACACACACACACACACACACAGGACTCTGGACCATCACTTAACAGTTGCCATGACAACGTTCAATACCCCTTCATACCAAAACACATTGCAGACTTTCTAAAAATAATGTGTGTTGTCTTTTCTCGCAGACTCCTCTCCAGACAACGACGGCCTTCACAGCAAATCACTACAAGGTAAGACTGTGCACCTACAGGGACTGATTAATGGATTACCATACGGGGAATAAACACTTACTGTAATTTAATCAGTAGCTTATTGGATTTCGCAGCAATCTAACCATTGGTTGGTGACCTGAGATGAGGTCGGGTCAGTCTCAATGAAGCCCGGTGACTAGACAACTCTGTCTCAGTGTTTCTCCGCAGGCTGAAGCGGGATATGGAGAAGACATAAATACAGCAGACTCTCAGTGGGACAGAGAGAGTGAGGATACTGTTGAGAGTGCAGAGAGACAGATTAAGGCCATGTCAGCCACTGCCCCAGCAGTAGAACAGACAGCCGGCTCATGGATGTGACTTTTACAATGATACAAGCAAATTGTATATATGGGAGAAATGAGCCCTGCGTATTCATATAACTCATTACAACAGCCCCCCCTTTCTCCACTTCTCTCATTACTATGGCTTCACCTATAGGACACACACACAAACTGATATTTTAAGAGGAACGTATGCAAACATCCATAAGGATTCCACTTGTTTTTGGAGAAAAATAAAACCAAAACATTGCCTATAACTGAATGTCAAATTGGAGCAAATTCTTGGCAATTTTGTGAAATTCTGTAAACAATCTTGATGTGACATTGTGCAGTTGCATGAGTAAGTGGGCTGATGTGCCTGAAGTCGCCCTCGTCTCTGTAGCCAAGGGCGATGAGCCATTCAGCGCTTGGATCTTATGTAACACTAGGGGATGGGCTGTCAGTGGGAAGGAAATCAGGCTTCGTGTGATTGATTTCAAATGCTGACCATTGTGTTTGCAACCACCATCATGTCTGTGACAAACAACCTGAGAGCGAGAGGAAAACACACTCACCTCGTTTAGCAGTAAAATATCCACAGGAGATCACTTTATTTAGTCTCAAGTAAGCACACAACATGTTTAGGATGAAATCCAGTTTACAAAGAGTGCGTGCTTGCATTAACTCTAATAATACTGTGCGTTTTTTGGTTGAAGGATAACTAGGTGAAGTCATCGCTGTTCAATAGCAGCTGATAATGATGAGGTAGACAGTGACACACCCAATATGTACAGAGCTGGATCAGTCATGCCTGCTAAAAAGACCTAATATCAGGTAGCTGAAAACAGAGACATGGAGAAGAACAACCTGCATAGGGCTGTGTACTGATACTAAGAAAAGAATCACTATAAATACACCACATACACAGTTATTAAACATTACACCTGTGGGCTTTAAAGTACAGACAGTCTATGCAGGGATAAAATAGCTCAATAGAAAACTTTATAATTTTCTGTAAGGACTGCACACATATAGGTTGATCTTATATATCTCTATGATAAAGTGAAACCCGACAAAAAGCAGAACATTTGCCTGTTTGGTTTGATTAACTAAAAGTCCACACAAGGTAATATATCTGTTATATCATATTTGAAAAGAAAACGCAATGTTCTTTAACAACAAATACATTTCAGAATATAAAAATAAACTTTATAAATGTAAACTCAGACTAAAGCGATAATAACCACATATCAGCAGCTTGGATTTACAGTTGTATGGTGTTATTATCTAATACTTGGCGCCCTGTTGCTAAGTTACTTGGCATTATGAGCATGAATGTCAATAACAGCTGAGGATGATACATACAGTGTTATGGCAGCAATAATAATAATAACGCACACATATTGGACAGTGTCAGCACACAGTATCTTCTGCAATAAATTCAAAGAAAAAAAATCATTCATTGAGTTTGTTTTTCTTTCTTAATCCAAAATAAATATTCACTTCCATGTCAAAGCTCTGTGTCGGACAAACACACTCATCTTCACCTCTAGAGCTGAGGTGATACTACATTTGTTAACATGGTTAATAAGCATTACTGAAATACAGTACAAGAAAACTACTTCACACGAACAATGACTGGAAACTTATAGTCAAGAAACAAGGATTTTATATTTCCTCAAAGATGCCCTAGAGAGTTAACATAACAGTCTATTAGTTTTAGTTAGAGTTTAACAGTCAGCTGAAGCCTATTGAAATAATCACAACCTCCACTGAGGAGAGCATCACACACCGTGTTGAGTAAGGTGCACATAGACGCCTTAACAGTCAGATCTCTGAAGAGAGCTATCAGAGAGTGTAACAGTTCTAGTCAGTATCTATTGAGTATCATTCTAAATCAATAGGTTAAATGTTAAAGTCACGCACAAAAATAATGATGTGAAAGATCAATAGAAAACACAGTTATGATTATGATCAAGGTGATAGGATTCTCTTCTGTAAAATCACACTGCTTCGTCACAAAACTTGTAACATGTTTGTAAAGTATCACTGTGATCCAGTTAGATAGAGAGCTGCCGTGCTGGCCACAGTTACCATCACAGTTTAGTAGTGTGTGATGCCTAAATAGAATATCTAGTGTTTCACAATTGTGTAACTCTTTTAAGATACATCACAAAGACCACTACAGTCACTGTTATTTGAGTAGATATATCAAACCATTATATACAAAGAGACTCAACAGTTGTTGCTTTTCTCAGTGCGAGGCGCTCAGATTACAGGTCCAGACTTAGAAGAACCAAAGCAGGCTGGCTCAGATCCTCACAGCTGTACAGCAGCATTGTCTGGCAGCTAAACATCCACAGCAAAGAAAATAAACTCTGCAATTGGTCGATTCCAATTGTAAAGTGTGACCACACCATACATTTGCTACGCTATGCCCCCTCACTCACAGAGCAAATGTACAGCAGCCAAAGCCACAATGCTGCAAGTTACACAACCTTATTCCATGGCAACCATGTCGAGTGATTTGACAGCAACTGCTCAGCAGCTCCCGCTGTGCGCCTCAGTCCGCCTTGTCCTCGCCATTCTTGGCCCATCCTCGGCTCATGGCTGCTACCACGATGCTGTACATGTTGAGCCAGGCTTGACGCAGCGGTGCCGTGTAGGCCTGGCCCAAGCTGCACTGCAGCATGTAGAGAAGGGATTCACCCACCACCTGAACAAATCCAAAACAAACACACAGAGAAAAAAACATTTTTTCACAGCTCATTCACCTGGAAAATTGCTTTTTTAAGAGTTGAACTATGATTTTTTTGTCCTACAGCAAATGACTGTGTGTTGACTCCCACTGCCTGATGCTTCCTCCCGAGGTTGAGCAGAAAGTCCTCCAACGAGTGAAGGTCGTCCAGGTGGCTGACAGCTGCATCGATCACCAGCATCACCTGGGATCACACGCACAGAGTGTTTCAAGCTGTGCACAAGCCCATAATGTATCCTTGTAGTGGCGACTGCGGCGAAGAGTGCTCACCTTGGTGACATGTTCCAGGAACTCTGGGCTGGAGAGGCAGTCTTGTGTGGAGCCACAGTTTGTGGTGTAGTGGAAAAGAGTGAGGAGCGCCGGGTCCAGTTCAAACAGTCTACCACAGACAAATACCACACTATTCTATAGGTGTATACACACAGCATGGGTTGCCAAACATCCACTCTGACACAAAACCAATCTATAAATCATACATCTACAAATCTCTCCTGCTAGTGTCTGATTTAGCGGCAGCTGTCTCAAAGTAAATTGAGGATTATTGCAGTCTGTCGCCAAGCAACAAGTCAAGCTTCCGGTGCCTGCATGGTGAAAGTGTGCAGCGAAAGATCTAGCTTGATTCTCTCTCAACACCTGTGTTACATATTCATATATACTCATTCTTAAAACCACAGCTATTAAGTCACAACACAGACAACAGCAAGATACTATTACTTTTGGTTATAAGAATGACAGATAACGGCAAAGAATAACAATGTTTTCATCTCTTACAAGTCACTTTGTTGCCTGATTCCATTTGAATCATGCCGGTTGTGTGATGCATTACCTGGAAAACATGATGACACCATGAGGAACTTTGTTCTTGCCCAGGCTCTCCCAGCTGCCTCGTATCAGCTCCTTGTCTTTCCCTGACAGCTTCTCCATCCTCCCGCAGGCTGTAAACACGAGGCAAGTTCTTCTAGAGGGGAAACACACAACTCCTCTACAGGACAAGAAGGCTCAGTTTGAGGAAAGCCATAATATTCAAGTTAATCCACAGACGAAACATCCGTCGACCCACCTGCAAAACAAAGTGGAGCATCAAGTGAGTGCAACACAGCTGATTTGTTAGGAATGTTTCAAATATAAAGAGGGGGACACGGCTGCAGGCGTTATGACTACCAGGAGACATACAAAACATACTGTACCTTCTTGAGGTCAGTCTTCTCTCTGAACCTCTTCTGGTGAAGCCGGGCTGAGGGGTCTGTCTTTGAGTGTGTGTGTCTGTGTGAGTGTGTTTGTGTGTGTGCAGGCAGCAGCCTTGCCTGACACTCTGGTGCACTTGCTCTCTCTTTCCCCAGCCCCACGGTGCAGTCAGGGAGACAAGTTCTGCCACGCTCTTATCTGTCACACTGGCTGCTGCTATCTCTCTCCCCTTCCCGTTTGCCTCTTGATATGCTCTCTCTCCAGCACTGGGGATATTATTCATGCCACTGAAGGAGAAAAAGAGGGATCTCTCTCTTCTGCTCCAGAGAGGCTGCAGCGAGCCACAGCTCCTCCTGCAGGTGAACCAAGGACTAAAACATAAAAAGACTTTACATGCACGCACGGCAGATCCTGCACTTGGCCTTTGCACTTTAACTATAAAATCAAGAGAACTAAAGTAAATAAGAAAAGCAATGTAAAGACTTGTACAAAAATAATCCCTCTAATTGTTCACTTATGACCAACTAAAAGTGTTTGGCGTGTCTATATCTGCAGAGACCCTGCTCTCTGCCTTTATTTTCTCTGTTCTTCTCATTTTTGCTGTGTTCGGGATGTTTCTGGGCGTCACCCCAAATTATAAAAATAGCAGACACAGCTCCGGAAAAAAAAACGCAGCTATAGCTAGGCAAAAATGGCTAGTGGACAAAGGTTGTTCCAAAACAAGAGTAAATATGAGGTTTGCTTTCACTTTCCTTAAGCCTGGGAGGAGGCGAAGTTTAAATGTGTTTACAAAATAAGCAACAATTCCTGCATAGTATGCCTTTAAGATAAACAACAAAATAACCAGAAAATACAACCGAAGTATTTCATGCACTGATTTTTTTTAAGCCAGGTGAATGTAAAGGTTCAGTAAAAACTGGTTTGAACTCAGAAGCATGACTCTGAGGCCGCGCTGATGAATTAAAACATTCAACTACCTCTGTTTACCTCCGACAACATTAGGCCTTCTGTATTTTTTCCTGTATTATATATGCATATATATATATATATATACATATACCACTTATGCTATACTGTGTATATCTCTGCATAGATTTAGATATATTTATTCAAAGTAAAGTAAAGTGTAAATGTAAAGTACTTTCAGGAAACAAACACAAAAAACTATATTAATAATAAATGCTAAATAAATAGCAGAAATGTATGTATATAATGTGAATAGAGTGTATGTATATGTCTTATTTTTTATATTCTTACTCTGTTTTTATATCTATATGTCTGTATTGTGAGCTGCTGTGACAACTAAGTTTCCCCACTGTGGGATAAACAGGCAAAAGTAAATTTAAAAAAAAGAGTAATCAAGTACTGGGTCTAGAGAGCAGGAGTCCGAAAGGCATGCAAAGGGTTCGAAAGAGTCAAGACACAGGAAGGCAGAGGAAAAATTGGCTGAAGAAGGAAGCACAAAAGATAATCTAGTGGGGGAAAAAAATGGAAGTGGGCCAGTGGTAAAGCTACTGGGCTGATTGGGAATAGAGAACAGGTGTGCAGGAGAGATCAGGTGATGGGGAACCACAGGAAGACCACAAGGGTTACTGCAGGGCAGGATTGAAAATGTCAGCAGAGTTAGTTCACTGCATGGGAAAATAAGCAGACAAGGAAAATGTGAGGGTAGGAATTGGCTGACATTGTGACAGTGAAGTCCATTTGAGGCCTATATCATCTATTCTAGGGTGTGTTTTCAGCTGTGCAACCCATGCATTTGCAGAATTAAATGTGTGGGAATTTTTATATCTCACAGCGGCTGGAATAATAAAAGACCTGAACACACCACCTTGGTGAAATTATATTGTTCATCTGCTAAGTAGAGCCACTCCTCAAACAGCATGATCATAACATTTGGTGGCCAGGCGCTCAGCCTCTCATTAATCTAAATGAGATGTGTTTGTTGCACACACAGTTTGTTTAAATAGATGTCACAGGCGTCTCGCTCGGATATTATCTAACAGGTTGGGAGAGATTGGTTTTGTTTTCAGCTGTGCACTGGGGGAATCAGGTGCGCAGCGTTTCCCCTAGGGACTACAAGGCAGAGTGGGGAGGGATAAACTGTTTCCATGACAACCTGACAGGATAGAGCTGGTGAAGCTTTTATCTTGTCTGACATCTCAAGGAAGAAACTCTGTGATTAATTATTAAAGTACTTAAAGTACTATGTGGTAACATTTATTCATTCATTAATTATCTTTTTAATTATGCAAAATTATTATGTTCATATGTTTATGTTAATACCCAAACTGTCAAAGTGAATACTGTCGCAATCACCTCTTCTCTGTTACTGATTCTTTAATGATGCTGTGATCTGAACTGATGTAAACATTGCCTTCAATAACCTCAATGCCTGACATAGTGCCCTATAAAAAGTCACCATATGGTATGTACTTCTCTCCATGATTACATTTTAATTATGATTATATACATTTTCAGACATTCCCATGTGGTTTGTTAGTAACAAATTATTTCTAAAATTCCTGGAAGTCAGCTGTCCAAGCATGAGCTTACAGTTCAGGCCAGAGTACAAGAAGTGTATTTGATGTGGGTCTGTGGGCTCGAGGCGGACCACTGAACTGGTCGCTGTGAATGTAGATGTACAGTGAGGGCTGTTTATTTAGGTGGCAGTGTGGCTGTAGAAATAACTGGGAACTATAAGCCAAAGTTCTGAGAAAGACCCATGTCAGACGTCTGCTGTCCTCACGAGACCTGTCCATTATGCTATACAAAAACATTTTGACCTCATAACTTTTGAGTAATAAAAACATAAATATATACATCTGTAAGAATAGTATGATGTTTAACTCTGAGAAAAACATTTGGACGCTCAAATAATGATCCTGACGGGTTGACTGGTATTTATTGGTCTATAGACCTGACAGGGTGGAACTCAACAGGGTGGTATATGTTGACCTCAGTTAGCGTAAGCTCCGTGAGTGATCTAGATTTAGATAGTGAATGTTCTATACCTACGGCTACACACATTTTTAAACTTTCTTCATAATTTAGCCCGACCGGGTGGAACTTTTAGAATATGATACACGGGACCACACAAAGTTGTTGACGGCATCAAAGTGTGACCTTGCCGTAATAAAGACTGGCACCCAATTGATTCTTGGGCTATGGAAAAGTAGACAATGGCTGAACATTATGTCAGAGATACTGTCTTCTGAGCATGTTAGCCAGAGTTAATAATGACAATGAGAACTTTAAAAAGTCATGGGACCATTACTTGGCCTATGCTAATGGGAATGTATCATGATGAGGCAAATATGCTGCTGTAGTGCCTGAAATTTTATTATATTCTGGTTTTGTATTTCCTTGTTTTCATTTCCTTTTTGAAATTTTGGTAGGAAACTCACTTGTGATCCATCTGGGAACATATTACTCTACGTATAATACCAATGCTGTCTACTCTATTGTTGTTGATGATTTTTTTTTTTTACATGAAAACTAAATAAAAAGTTGAATTAGAAAAAAAGATTGTGATACACAGTTTAATATCACAAAATATGGAAAGAAAGATCATGAGTTTTTGCCCACCCCACTTGACTCCCTTGATTTCCATCGAAAAGCAATTTCTCACATTTTGAAAATACAAATAATTGAGTTAAATAGCCTTTAAATTAAATATTTTGAGTATTTTATAATTTTATGACTTATAACTCTTCTAGAAGTTGACTACTTGTCACCAGGGACATGATCAAATGGAGCACGTGTACCAAAAACAAGCTCAGTAAAGCTGCCCAAAAAAAAGCCTAATTTATTCAATTTTAAACTAAGCTACAAAAAATTATAACTTAGAGCAAAAACCGACCAAATTTCTCACGGTCAAAGTATAATCATTTTTTTATGGCTATCGGAGGATTCTTGATTTAGAGTGGGTGAAACACAAATTAATGTTACAGACACAGAGGTCTCAACTGGTGTTCTCATTTTGTTTTTGAACTTTTTTATTCCGGTAACCAAGTGCTCATCATCCTGAAAATTACAGTGTTCATATTCCTTTGCAAAATTGTCGTCATAAAACAAAAAAGTAGCTTTTTATATTTCTATATAAAAAATGAAATCTGCTTGACATATCATGCAGATCTTATACATATATACACTCAAAGCATTTAAAATATTAATTGCTCATAAACATTTACAGTCCTATAAACGTGTATTTCTCCCAGTTGTAATCCCTAACATTTCTGATTGTAAAGTCCAGATGTTTTGTCATTTCATAGTTTCTAGTTGCACATCCTAAACTATCAAATGCTCGGTGCGGATAGTTAGCCGTGACATGAATCATTTTTGAGGACAGTTTTGTTTTCTAGCGGAGAGGCCATAAAAAACTCTGCCGCCTGAACCTTTTTGATCATGGCATTTCTTCCCCTTTGGACTTCACGCTCTTCTCTTCCACATCTTCAATTTTCTCCCCGTCGTCTACATTTTCTTCCCTAAATCAGACATGTTGGGTTAGAAAAATGGCTATATTGTAATTACATCGAACTTTTACTTGGCAACAGTATTTTTCTTTCTTCGCTAAAGACTGTAGGGAAAGCTCAGAAAATTATGTAATGTAATATGACCAAACCACATGAAGTCCTTGGCTCTGCAGCATGAGTGCTATTCATAATTTTACCGGACACAGTGGTATTACATAGTGGATGAACAAAAGTTGCTAAAAATTGTCACTCTGCATACCTGCTGTGAATGTCGTTCTCAGTGCTGCAGTTCTCATCTGTATCCTCCTCAGATCTGGATATTGTTCCTTCAACTGCTTCCCCATTTTCTTCTACAAATAGCTCTTTCAAGCCGGCTTTCTTTAGCTTATTCCTGTATGTCTGCTCTGCGTGAGCCTTTGCATTTTTCTGCCAGTGAATAAAAACTCTAAATTATGCTGGAGGGGCATATGATTTACAACGTGATATTCTCAGCTTTACTATGTCACTCACCTGTTTCACCTGTTCGAACAAGAAGGGGCGTTCACTAACTCGTGCCTTCATATCCCGTAACTCCCTCATGTACTCTCTCATCCTTTGTTGGTCAGCCTCCCTTCATGTAAAGGAAGATTATAGTTTGCGCTACTGCGGCAGGCATGTGTGGTTGTTGTGATGTAAGTTGCAAAGGTTGCAATATTGAAGACCGGCCTTTAGTTGACCAGTACTCACCGATGGTGCTGTAGTTTGTCATTATACACTTCTTTCAAGCTGCTGTGTGGATCCAGCAACTTTGCATGGAGTGATACAGTCTTCTTCATAGTCTGGGACCTCGTTTGGTACTTCTTCAACCAGTCAGCGCTCTCTTGATTCTTGCTCTCCCTCATCTCCATTGACTTTCTGTAAAGGTAAAAAATATTCTGCACGTCAGAGGATTTGACTATTTAGTGTGTTGAAATTACACAGAGGAAAAAAGTATAAAGTTTCAAAGTCAAGGAAAAATAATCTGAGTCACCTGATGGCCATACAGCGCTTCCTTGCAGCATCTGTGATGTATGTGGGGAGAGTGTCTGCAGACAGTGATGTCAAGGCCCCGAGTGACTTGCTTCTGCCTAGATTACTTGCTTTTGGTTCCTGTAAGGCAAGGCAAGTTTATCTGTATAGCACCTTTCAACAACAGGGCAATTCAAAGTGTTTTACACCGAACATTAAAAACATTGGAACGAGACAGATATAAGATTACATTCAAATATTTATTTATTTTCTAAGATATTTTTGTTGGCATTTTATAGCTTTATTTGATAGTGGAGATATTCAGAGTGAAAGGGGGAGACAGAGGAGAAGACATTCGGGAAAGGGCTCCGAGCCAGATTCGACCCCGGGCCGCCTGCTTGCTGCTAGCTGGTAAAATATTTTTAAAACTATATATCAAATATCAAAGGAATAGAAGTTACAGTGCAGTATTACTGAAAGGCAGTGGCAAACAGAAAAGTATTCAGTCTTGATTTAAAAGAGTTGCCGCAGACCTGCAGTTTTCTGGGAGGGAAAATAGTTGACATATTTGTTATACTATGTAACAAAAGTATTACACTTTTAAAATTTAGAATTCAAGGTCCCATATTGTAAGAAGTGAGATTCCAATGCCTTTTTTTATAAAGCAGACCTAGGTGCTATATAAATTCTGTGAAGTCTACAGAGAAATTCATGCATGTATCAACTATGAAGACATTTTGTAAAATATCTATGTGACATTAATCTACACATGTCATTACATATAGCTGTTTCTTTACAAACCACACCTTCCGCAGCAAGAATACATATATCTATACTAGCTAAATCAGAGGAATTTGCCCCCAAAAAACTTCATAAAACAGATCTCTGGTAATTGTATAATTTTGGGCATAGCCAGAACATATATGAAAGAACTTTCACTGACCATAAAGTTCATTCTCCCACTTTGGATCGTGAAAATTACTGTTTTTCGCATTTAATTACTGTTATAATTATTTCTACTCGGGAATGCTCTCGTGTGAACCATGTACCACCCAGACACATTTCTATGAACATATATAGGGATGGTCTTGTGAAATACATGTTTAATCCATAAAGAAAGTGAGCGTATAAAACATGGTTCATGCTTGTATATCAGGCAGTGTAGAAATGGGCCTTGAGCTGAACTTGATAAATTATGATGTGCAGAAAGTTTGATATATAGTTGCTGCAGGGAGGGGAATATCCCTCTGTGAAGAGGCCCCACTGTACATATTTTAAATAGCCACAACCAAGGGAACTGGTTTGAAAGGCCTCAAAAAACACATAAGCCACACAAGAACTTAACCCGTACAATAAATGTTTTACCATCAAACAAATGACTTCCAAAGACACAAAAAAGAAAGTCATATGTGACCAGGTCAAAGTCATTTGTCACATTTTATGCACCCGTGTGTTGAGGGACCACAGGAATACATGATAGAGTACTGTAGCTGGCAAAAACTAAAGTTTAAACATCTGGTCTTATTTGGCCAGTTGTAGGCTTGATGCAATGATAGTGATATGGATCTGTTTTAAGCAACTGAGGGTTAACCTAATCAGCACTATAAATCATCAAGAACATTTGAGGATTTGAGGGAGGCTATTGGTTTTCTACCAGCCTTAAAAAAAAGAGCAGGGTATTGAGTTGACAAAGTGGTGGGTGGATGTGTCTCGAGCCATGCATCAAACAGAGTAATGTAAAACTAAAATGTGGAGCCATCTGCGCCTGGTGCTTTGGAGTCTTCTTATGCAATTCCTCTGCAGACACTCACTCTCAAAGACAGGCTTTATTCTTTCCACTATGTATGCAATATTTTGCAAAAGACGTTGTGCAGGTATGTGGTAAAAAAGAGGTTTTACCTGTGAGTTTTCAGCGCTCGTTCTACTTTGCCTTGCAGGGAGAGTGGATGTCCTCAGATGGAAGGGCTGACATCTTGTCACATCTTTACTCTGTGTTTTTCTCAGTGTCTCTGTCTGTAAGGCCTTGTGCAGCCTGCTGAAATCAGGGACCTGCTGGATGATCTTTGGCCGGAAACTGGGTCTCTTATCCAGGAAGGCCAGCTTTTCTTTCCTGGTGCGCTCAGCAGTGCGAAGTTTGGGGCTGCCTGAAACAGTAGGGTTCGCAGGTCGCACTGTTGTCGTCTGAGTGGGGACTCGCCTGCAAAGCTCCACGTCTGCATAGAATGACAATCAGGTGATTTAGAAGATGAAGTCATATCACTGCATGAATGGAAATTTAAAGGCATATTGTCAGGCACTCCTTTGTCTATTTCAGGTTCATAACAAGTTAAATACCATGTAATATTTTTTAGGTTTGTTTCTACAATGCATAAACTACTGTATATTATGAATTGTGTGAATCATTTCATATCTTACATCTACTGACTATCAGTGGCCGAAAATAACTTGGACAGCACTTTCTGCAGCTTCTCCAGCTCTACCTGGCTTGCCTGGATCAGGGTCTCTTTGCATTAGGTCCTGCTCCAGGGAGGCTACCTTGGCCCTCTTTTCCATAAGTGGTGGAATGTAACTAAGTACATTTACTGTACTTAAGTACAATTTAAAGCTACTTGTATTTTATTTGAGTATTTCCATTTTATGTAACTTCTTACTTCTACTCCACTACATTTTTTTGGCAAATATTGTACTTTTTACTCCACTACATTTAGTAATTAAATGAGCCCTGTCTTAACAAAATTAAAACAGTGCTTACATATAAGCATCAATACAAATAATGTTATAATATATTTAGAATTTAAATAACAATCTGAGTGGGTCCGTTCTGCATAATGAGTACTTTTACTTTTGATACTTTAAGTACTTTTTGATGCTGATACTTTTAAACTTTTTTTTGAATGCAGGACTTTTACTTGTAGTGGAGTAATTTCAATGTTGTATTCGTACTTTCACTTAAGTAACATATCTGAATACTTCTTCCACAGCTACTGACTATACACTTGTACTGTCGGGACCCCTGATTGAGGACCAACATAAAGCTGAAGGCTTGGGAGATGATTAACAAGATGAAAATTATAAGAAGAAAATCATTCTTAAACACAAATTATGTTAGTTCAACTTTTCTTAAATCTCAAGTGAGTTGCACCTCTTTAGGCATCTAAAAACTTTAAAGATGGAACAATCGCATCCGTAGGCATCACTCCTTTGTTAATCTCAATATATAGGGTCACAAGTCAAATAAAGTTGGTAACCAATGATCTATATACTGTATTGTAAAGTGGCACATGAAGTTAGATTACCAAGAATCTGCTCTCTCCATATAATATTTTGACATGAACTATCATACCAAACACTAGCCAGCGTCATTCCATCAGAAAGGGAAACCCACCTTTCAGCTCAGAATCTGAAGAGTCTTTAACATCTTTCTGAGGAGGTTTCCTTACAGTGGCAGTCTTGTTTTTCTGATCATGTGAGACTTGGTTTATTATTGCCATTAGCTTCTCCCTTTTCTCCACTTCTCTCTCCTGGAAGCGGAAAGGTTTTTGAATGGAGAGCAAGAAGTCCCTCCTCTGCTCATTGCCCTGCTTCCTTTCCTTCTCTCTCCGCTCCATCATCTCCTGGTAGCGGGGCTGAGCCACATGGCTGGGCACCGGGGGAGCGCAGAACTTCCTCTGACACTCAGCCTCATCCTCCTCTTCTTTCCTCACCTGAGATGTTTTACATAAAGCTGACCGCTCACACTGTTGTGTCCTGGTAGGAGTCAGTGTGCAGGCCTTAGACTTAGGCCTCTCTGAGTGTCTGGGGAGGTGCAAAGTCTCTTTGTCTGAGTTCAGGGCAGATGTAGAGGTGGATCTCCTCATTCTCACATGTCTGAAAAACAGTTAAGCTCTTCAAGAAAACAATAATGACAAAACATGAAAGACATTGTGAGGAAACCTACGTGGTCTGATGTTTTAGTTCATCTCTATCACCGGACTCCAAGTTTGTTGATAGTAGAGAGTTCTCATGGATCCTCCTCTCAAGCTCCTCTTTCTGTCTCTTCTCTGTCTCCTGCAGCTGCTGCCTGAGGGCCTCACTCAGGGCCTTTAGGTGCTGCTGGAGAACCAACTCTGATCTGAGTCCATCTTTGAGCAACTTCTCCAGCTTTGGCATATTTCCCTGACCTGTGACCTGTGGCAGGAACAAAAGATGTGAAGGATTGTTCTAATGTTTTTAATGCATAATCAATTCATCCATATTTTCTATCAAGGGAAAATTAATTGACAACAATTTTTAATCTTTTTAGTTACTTTAGTGTACTTTTACATCACAAAGTTTTACACAAAATCATAAGATGTGACCTGCCTGTGACCAAATAAGACATTCCATGATTGAAAATAAAAGGGGAGAAGAAAAGTAACGTATTCTGCCACCTTTAAGATGTACACACACATCAAAACAAACATATACACAATGACAGAATACATAACATAAACTTTACTCACAAATGTCACATTGTCACAATTAGGCACAATTTCTTAAAATGAACTGCTAAACATAATTTTAGATAGAGCAGAAACAACAGGAAAAAATGATTAGTCAAGTAATTGATTGGCCAGTGAAAAGAAAATTGGCAACAATTTTGATTAAGGATTAACCGTCATGTAATTTTCTTAAGCAAAATAAATAAATAATAATAATAATAAATCTGGTTCCAGTTTTTAAAAAATCAACAAAACAAAATACGGAAGAGGATTGGGGCCAGATAGGAAAAGAAAAAAAATGTTTTTCATTATGCAGTTCGAATAAAAAGTTGAAATAACGACAAAGTAAACTGTGTTTGGTTGTTGATAGTTGAAAAGATATTCCAAATTTTCATCAATGTAATAAATTGAGCAATAACTACAATATTTAAGGGTGTAGTATAACTATTGTATTGGGGAAAATTTGCTTTTCTGTAATTTGTGTGATTTTTTTAGACAAATATTGTATTACATTACATATTATATACGTATTTGTATATATTTGTGTATAACATTGGATTTCAACTTTTTTTTTCTCGACACTGTATTTCGACTTTAGTCTCGAACTTAATCATGATTTTTTTTCTCCTACCTGGCACTAATCCTCTTTCATAATTTGGAAATGGCCTATGCCTCTGGCAAATTATAATAAGCATTTTTGTAAACTTTTTTTCTGACTATTACATTGATAGAAATGATTCATAAATAGTAATATTTTTAATCGCATGCTAAATGCTTGCTTATATTAAACAGTGGCACATTTCGTCACATTGTTGAAATAATCGCCTAACTCCTTTTTTGTCAAAATTGTTTTGTTTTTTTGCCTAAATCATCTCCTCATGACGCTGGCCACCGATGGTGAAATCGCCTACATCCTCAGTTGATCAGATCATGTGATTTTACCCCTTTAAGATAATGACCTATGTCAAGTGTGTGACTTAAGCAGATTCATTATGCCTTAGTCAAAATAAAATGTGACTTTGGCAATTTTTTGAACATGCCTTTGTGACTTAAGCAAGATATGGTAACACTTTATTTTGAAGGTGTCTACATAAGAGTGACATGAGTGTGTCATAAACATGACATGGGATGTGTCATGAACATTAATGACACTTTGAAGTAACATTAATGCTCATGATACTTGTCATGTCATGTTTCTGACAAGCTTGTGTGACTCTTATGTAGACACCTTCAAAATTCAAAAAAAGTGTTACCATATCTTGCTTAAGTCACAAAGGCTTGTTCAAAAAATTGCCTAAGTCATTTATTTCACTTAAATTACATAATTTACACACAGTGTTATTACTATGCCAATAGCCATCCTTTGTTATATCATTTTTGAGTGAAGTGATCAATAAATGTCATATGTTACACTTTTGGTGAAGTTTTTTGTGTTTCCTGCAAAACTTGAAAAAATTAGTTAGCGATTATTTCAACACGGTGACGAAATCAAACTAACTGACGACTCCACCTCCAGTCTGTGTAAACGGGTACCATGGTAACCAAACCTTTGAGCTCTCAACCCAGAGATGTTTTATGCTGTAACCAAGCTAAGTTTCTATATCGTTTTAATATTGATACTTCTATACAAAACTACTTTCTTTTTAAAAGCAGATAATTCAAAAAAAGAAGTAATAATGAGCCGCCAACCTGGTAAAAGACGAGTTTTAGTAAGTGTTTCTCAGCGTCGAAGCGTCTTCCAAACTCCGCTGATAAAATACACCGCAGCTTATTTGGTGAGTAAATGAGGTTGTTGTTGTTGTTTGTTGTTGAATTAAAGTTGACAGAGTATTACACCTGAAACGAACAGTATCTTTTCCATCATTACTGACACTAAAAGTGCTCAGTTTTGGTAGCACGAGCACTGTTTGTGGACAGACGCAGCAGCGGTCTGACGCGACACACGACGTCCTCTGTGATTGGACACGAAACCCGGAAGCACTTCCTTTGGAGCGGTTGTCAACACTGGTCAAGACAACATGGCTGGATTACAGAGGGGACACAGCTGCCGTTATTAGGACACATTCAAGGAGAAACGTCTGTTTGATTGTCCTACAACAGCATCCAAACTTTATTATTAGGCTTGTTTTCGTTGTGTTGAATGCGGAGCTTGTCCCATGTGAAGACAGGGTGAAGACAGAAACATGCACAAGCTCACAAGGGCGACGCTGGCCTTAAACGGACTTGGCCGGTGTTTTATTGCAGAAAAGCATTTATCCGCTATAAAAATCACCAGCCGAGGATTTGCTGATGATTCTGGCAAGCATGAAGTTTATGATGTTATTATATCGGGGGGAGGAATGGTTGGATCTGCAATGGCATGTTCCCTAGGTGAGTGACGTCCGTAGCTAACACACTGTAACGTGTGACCCAAGCTATTATTAACCAATCACATTAAAATGAATGGGATCAAGATGTGTCCAACATGCATCTCTTTAAATACACCCCTATAAGCATTTGTGGGAAAGGTATTCAGATCCCTTACTTAAGTTAAAGTACGAATATTGTCACACTGTGAAATTACTCCACTACAAGTAAAAGTCCTGCATTCAAAACTTACTGAAGTAAAAGTACAAACGTATCATGTCAAAATGTACTTAAAGTATCAAAAGTAAAAGTACTTGCTATGCAAAATGCCCCAACACACACAGATTTTTATGTTTCTCCCAAATATAGTATTGTATTATTAGTATTATTTATGCATTTATGTTAATTTTCTCAAGATAGGGTTTATTTTAACTACTTAATATGCTGTTATGAGGTTTCATTTATAAAAATAATTAATCACTTTAAATTTATCAAGTTTTTTATGTTAAATCTTGACTTGAAAAGTAACTAAAGCTGTCAGCTAAATGTAGTTGAGTAAAAAGTACAATATTCACCTCAAAATGTAGTGGAGTAGAAGTATAAAGTTACATGTAATGTAAATACTCAAGTAAAGTTGTACTTGAGCACATTACATGTGTAAATGTACTTAGTTACTTTTTACCACAGCATCTAAACATGTGGTAATTACTCTAAAAGCTACTAAAATACAAATTCTGAGATGTGATGCAATGGAGGGGGGGGGGATATGATATTTCATAAATACCTGAACACTTAGTTTTACGTAGTTTTACATAAAACTTAGAGTTTTTACTGTAGCAACACTTCTGGTAGTTAATGTTATATGTGCACTGCCAATTTAAACACAATATTGATATGTTTTTTGACAGGCATGGATCCCAACTTGGTGGGGAAGAAGATTCTTCTGCTTGAAGCGGGCAACATGAAAGTGATGGACAAGGTCCCAGACACCTACAGCACCAGAGTCAGCTCCATCAGTCCGGGCTCCGCCACACTCCTGAGTGGTATATTCTAATACAACCTGACACACAAAAACATCACTGTCAAATGGTTTATTACTTTTTTTTTTCACAGTGTCACCGCAGGAAGAAAATATCTAAAAAAGTTATTTCTATGGTAATTACAGTAGCTCTTTCCCTGTGAGAGGCTTGTGGTGCTTGGCAAACAAATGGCTCCAACAAGGTTAAGCAAGGGATCAGACACTGTCCAGTCGCCTCGGCTTAGCAGGGATCATATCTGACCTTATTTGTTCCTGTAGCTTTAGCCGGGCTTGATGTACTCATCTGTGGAACATGTTCTATGTCCTATATCCCATTAGAGAATCCATTGGGAATAGTTTAACTTGGCCATCAGTCCAGACCTGTAATTTATTTTTATCAGTTAAACAAAATGCAAATTGAATGAACAGAAGAAAACTCTAAATCAAATCAATATTTGGTGTGACCACCCTTTGCCTTCAAACCAACATTAATTCTTCTTGGCAATTTTTCACACCTGCCGAAGACTTTTGCACAGTGTTGTATATTTTTTAGGTTTTTTTTCTTGTTATTCATTCATTACAGTTCACAACAAAAACAGTCCACATCAAAGTTCAAAGTCCATTCTCATTCTGTCTAATAGAGCTGAAAAATACCCAAAAAATAAAACAAAGGAAACTGATCAGAAGCTCCATGAAATATTATCAGGAAAACACATTTTTCTTTTATTCCAACACCACATGAATGTAGCACAAATGCCCTGCTTCACAATGTTAGTGAAAGTGAAAATTAATTTGCACATCTTCCTTATGATTCAGATCTGCTCCAGAACTTAATGTGTTCTCCCTTGGCTTCACCCTTCCACCATATTTCATGAAAATAAAATAATTAATAGTTTTTCCATAGTCCTGCTGACAGACAGACAGCCCTCACCAGAAACACAACCTCCTTGTGGAGGTAAAAACCTGATTCACTCAGCGCTCAGCATTCTTGACTTTACACTGTTAACCCCTTTATCTGATTACAGACTTTGACATTGAAATTTCAGTAGCATATTTGGAAGGAATCCAGTGGTGCAGCTTGAGTTTATTTAAAACATTAGGCTTGGCTGTGGCCTCATTGCCTCACACTCATCACAGATGAAAACACATCTACATTACTAGTTAGATACTAGTTGGACCAAACTTCCTACTTCTCTGCACATTATCTAGACATATGCACTTCCACTGATGCTTGTGAAATTTACCCAATTCATGTATTGGCTGACCATGAATATTTCTATGATGTTGTGTTGAATTATTAAAATGTGTTTGTGCACACACAGGTATTGGAGCATGGGAACACATCACAAAGATGAGGTGCAAGCCCTATAAAAGGATGCAGGTATGTTAACTTCAACTAGTTGCTTTTCGAAATCAATGCAAAAAAACGGTACAGTAACTACTGCCATTGGCATGTCAAAAGTTCAGGAACGTATCATCTTGAGACAAACAGAAGTGCCTCGAGCCTACTGCAGTTCAGAACATTTCCCAAAAATCTTTCTCTTACACAACTTGAGTTTTTCTTCCTATGTCCTCCAGACTTTGTAATTTACAGGCATACTATATGTATTTCTGTCATCCATCAATCAGCGCACCCACCATACAATTTGTGGAGAGAAAAATCTGTGCCACTCAGCGTCTACTCACTCATTCAGCTTAATGAACAAGCAACACTATACTGTATCATATAATCAACTTATATGGTATGTAATTGTTCACATAAAACCAACTGGAAACAGGGGTTTCATGTAACATGCATTTTGTTCATTCCTCGTGCATTTTCTGCATCTTTGTAGGATCTGTGGCATAAGGAATGCCAAAGAGCACAACGTATATTTAAACAAAGGCCATCTCCTGGCACATTCAAAGCACCGGATGGCTCTTTGACCATGCAAGTTTTATTTATTAAAGCCATGTTTTCTATGAAGAGTAAATCATTTTGACTTTTTCAAATTGGTACCCATTCCCCACATCTTGTAATTATAAAGATTCATGTGAACAACGGGAAGAAGATGAAAGATTAGGAGAGTGGTTGTTTGCTGCACAGTGAACCCGCTTTACGGCTGTGGGTGCAGGCTCAGGCCGTCTTGTAAGATGTGGTCGGTGTGTACCAAACACTCGACCGCAGGGTTTCTCTCTGGGCCTAAGATGTCATCATGCAGTTCCTTACAGTGATTATGGTAGTGTACCTCTCCCATTATACCTTCACTCTGCTACCGCTGCTTTGGATTGTTTGCCCATTGAATCTCAGTCATATACATTTAACCAATTGCACTGGAAAATATGTAGCGCAGGTCAGCTCTAAATAACATTCTTTCCATGCAGTAAATTGCTATTCCACCTTAAACGTCTAGTAAGCAATGAGGGTTTTAGATTTGAAACAGAAGGCGACAGAGTATTTGCCATCAAGGCGTCATTTAGCCCACATTTTTCTCCATAAAGTTGTGAGGAAGTGTATTGTTTAAATCCTAACCAATTCTACCCCAACACTGCATCATTTCACCCTGCATTAAACAAAAACCAAAACAATTTTTGGGCTGCTCTCAGTAAATCTTTCTCCCTAACCACTTATCACAAGTTGCAAACCCACTGCCATTAGTGGTTTTCTGTAGGGTATATCCCCCTACTTTATGGCGAGTCGGAAAAAAGTAGTGCAGCAGCATATTACTGCAGAATGATGGGTTTTGTCACCATAGTTACAACCCAGGAGAGGATTAACCTTGTACAAACACTTTCACCCCCTCATGTTTAACTCAAACAGTACTTTGAGGGTTGGAATTACAGTAACTGAAACTATATCTCATTCTGCTGCTTTTGGTTGCGGATAAATATTGACTCAGTCTTTATGTTCACAAACATGTCATTTGTTATTTGTGTTTCCAAGAGAATGTTTGCAAAAATCCACATCACAAAAATGTCATTCGGGCTTCCACCTCAGAGCTCCATTAAGCTGAAGTCAGTCGGCCAGCCAGAGGGGTGCTGGTGACCCTCGTGGCTCCTGGTTTGATGTATGTAGGCTGTGCCAACCTCCGACAGCAGCTAACAACTTTGATGTGTTCAGCTCAATGAAGCGGCACTTCTCTGCCCAGCTATATATAGGGAGAGGGGATGCATTTAAGGATAGACTTGCACACCGCAGCCATAATGAGTCTCTCATTTAGGTTTGGGATGCCTGCTCAGATGCCCTGATCACATTCGATAAGGAGAACCTGGAGGAGGAGATGGCCTACATCGTGGAGAACGACATCGTGGTGGCTGCGCTCACTAAACAGCTGGACAGCCTGTCCGGTAAGCCGAGCATTTATGCTCTGAAGGACCTCTTAATTCCTGTTCCATGTGCCTAATGGACACTGAGTCTGGCAGCTAATGTCACCACATTTATTCCATCCTGTCTCCAGGTTGTGTTTATTTGCACTCTCTCCCGGTGACTGTTTTTAAAGAAAAGTTGGAGCTGCTCGTGTTTTCCTGCAGTTTCAATCAACCCCTCACATTTTGGGAAGCTGCAAGGCCCCGGCACCCTGTGAGGACACGTGAAGTGGTCCAGTGACCTATTTAAAGCTGCCATGTGCTTCCAAGCTCTGCCACCTCTTAAGACACTAAAGCGCTGACAGGGTAAAGTGCCGTATTGCTGTTGACATTAGACCAACTATTGTGAGGTTCGCAAATAAAACTCGGCTCCACTACGTGCTTGACAGTTAAAGTGGCATATTTATAAACAGTTTTCAACATTTTGCACCAAACAACGGATGTGTGGTTACGGCACGTTTTTTGCCTCATGTGCCTCCCATTTGTCCGCTCTTTTCTCTCCTCTCATTTTAGTCGTGGTGTTGTTATGCTCAAAATGCAGTACATGAAAAGTGTGCTCCCCGCCAGCTGGTTTCAATGTAACCCTGCTCTCCAATCACTGGAAACCCATATTTGACTTTCGTGTTCGGGAACCAGTAGCCGTTGTGTGGACGGGTGCCGCTCCAAGTCGGCATGAGCCAGCGTTTCTCCTTTCATGTTTGGATGTCCAGCTGCTGATATTTTAGGAAGAGTGCAAAATCCAACAAGCTGGCAGCATGTGCAAAGTGTGGCGTGGTGTTCTTGTAGATAAACACTATTAGTTAGGGCAGTGTGGCAGGCCAAGGCCATTAAGAAGATTGTCAAATGTAAACTTTTGCAGCTACCATGTGCCAGGCAGGAAAACCAGTGGTGTTTTATGGGGTGGTTTATAGATCTTTCGCTGCTTTGGCTGCAAGGAAACCATCCTCTCCTTTTGATGGAAAGGCACTGGTTTAGTGTGATGATAGATATACAGGACCAAGATTGATCCCTTTGTTGTGAGAGAGTCACACCAGCTGACATTTTTATTTTAAGAAGCACTGCTCTATTTCTTTCCTGCAGCCTTTTGAAGTCACCAGTTTTATGTCCTTGTTGTTTTTCAGATAATGTGCAAGTTAAGTACAGGTCCAAGGTGGTGAAGTATGAGTGGCCCATGCCCCACCAGGCTGCAGAATCCATCCCATGGGTCACGGTCACGCTGGCCAACGGAGAGACTGTTCAGACCAAACTGCTGGTCAGTTTGATTCCGTCATTGCAAACTTGACTTATTCATCTGGTCTCGTCCTTTGAGGGTTTTTTTTTTTCTTTTTTACAATTTCCCTTTTTTCTCATCTGTTTTTCAGATTGGGGCAGATGGACCAAACTCAATGGTGAGGCGGGGACTGGGAATAGCTACAGTCAAGTGGAATTATGACCAGTCTGCTGTGGTTGCTGTGCTTCACCTATCAGAGGTGAGTATCACATTCAACTAGGGATGGACCATATGCATTTGTTTCAGCTGATACTAGTGATGGGACGTACTGTGCCGAGGCTTCGGAGTGTGTGTCAAGAAATCCATTAAGTCTTTTATAAAGTATGTATCAAGGCTTGTTTCTTTAAGGCCGAGTGACATAATTGATGATGTTTGAAGCCTCGCTGGTTCAGGGAGCGGTTCGAGTCTTGGCGTGATTTATGAACCTATATAAAGCGCAATGGATCCCTGTGAAATTGAGTCCAAGCACAGTGGGAAAATGATTGTTTCGTAATAAAAATGAATCAAGTCATTTTCATCACCCCAGTGTCCATAAGCACAATCACTGTCTAATCTTTGGAAAACACTGCAACAGTTTAAACATAAACATATAATTATTATTTAAACATTGACTGAAATTATACTGAAATGTTTGTTGAAATTAATAGACCTCTATAGCCATTATCCACACATTAATGAAAACAGATTAAATGAATGAATGAACCACACACAATCAAATTAAATTGTTTTTGGCAGTGATTATTATTATGTTGCAAGACAATTAAAATGCCATCAGAAATAGTTGAAATGACAATGAAGGTTTTGACCAGAAGGGGGGTTAGCTTCAAGGCTTCATGAGGCTTCATCTGGCCATCACTAGCTGATACTAATAACCGATTATTGCCTGCTTCTCATGTCCAATACTGATGAGACAAGTTCAACTTGTAGTTTATGCAAACCTGAGGGTAAGAACGGCAAAGATGTAGTGAGCAAAGATGGATAATGATGAAGAGTTCTGCAGACTTCACTATGTCTTTTATAGGGCATTCTGCAGAATGCAGACTTTTAACATAATCGTTAAGTTACACACGTTAATGTGTTCAGTGCTCATAACTTCTGACTACTGCCACCCACTGTACCAGAGTGTGTAGATGCTGTGCCAGTGTCAAATTTATCAGAATAATACACAGTGTTATATCATTTTCCCACGATTGTCTGATAATTTATCGGTAGCAATATATACACTCAGATATTTAAGCAGGCATTATTGGATGCTACTGAGTGAATTTACTATGAGCTGTTTTTATTATTATAGTAATTTTAATGTCACATCTGAGAACAATACACCCACCCAGAAGTGTCCTTTGTAATATCTTGTTTTTATATGCAAGATATGTAATTAAAATGCATGCCATACAATGCAGTACCACAATACTTCAGTATAATATTTAATTTCATCTGATTTATGTGTTGGACAGCCCACAGAGAACAATGTCGCATGGCAGAGGTTCCTCCCAACAGGACCCATTGCAATGTTACCGGTAATATATCTGCATCTACAGTTATTTTCATTCTATCAAAGTATCCATTTATCTGAAAAGTATTTGATCACCCTGCAGCTGTCGGACACTCAGAGCTCTCTGGTGTGGTCGGCCAGCCATCGGATGGCGGAGGAGCTGATGGAGCTGGACGAGGAGAGCTTCGTTGATGCTGTAAACTCTGCCTTCGTAAGTCTTCTCTAACATTTAACTGCCGATGCTGTATTCATAGTGAGATTTCACATCTGTCAGGAAGATGTTGCAACATTTGTGTATTTGTGTGCCACATGTGGCAGGGGTTCTCCATAGACTCACTCAAGAAGTGTTGAGCTGTTTTTCTGTGACTCATACAAACAATGTTGTCATTGTTTTGCCCAGTCTTCATACAATAGTAGTATATCGCAAAGAGAATGCTATACCTATCCATTTTTTTCTAATGTTTGGAGAAACTCCTTTTTCCCAAGCTGGCTATTTTTAAAGGGCCTGCTGATGGACGGGGTCACCGCGGTTGAGTCACGTTTGGTTTCAGGCCTGGTTTGCTAATTAAACCTGTGGTCTCCCAGTGTCGACCATTACTGCATGGAATGTTTTTCAAACAGAGCTAATTCAACTGCATAGCCTGGCCGGCATCTTCTTTTAATTAGCCCAGCTCCCGAAGCCGTGCCAAACCAGTTAGTTAGGGAGGGGAAAAAAGAGCACTTTCGCTGGCCTGGAGTTCAGCTTTGCTCCTGTGTCAGCTAATTTCTTTGTCCACTCAAAGGGATAATGTCTGTTTTTCTCTCTCTTCTGGTCATTTTTCATTCTGTGTGAATATGTCTCTGTCTGTCTGTGTGTGTGTGTGTGTGTGTGCACCAACAGTGGAGTAATGAGAACCAGTCGGAGCTCATCGAGACGGCTGGCTCTCTGTTCCGCGGCGCCCTGTCAGCCATCATGCCATCTGCAGGTTCACCTCGACAGCTTCCTCCGAGTGTGGCGGGGATCGGCCCAAAGACCAGAGTCATGTTTCCTCTGGGCATCGGCCATGCATCCGAGTACATCAGGCACCGGGTAGCTCTCATTGGGTAAGACTGGCTTCCAGTAGGGGTGTCACGATATAGCCGTATTGACGATAACCATGATATTTAACAAATGAAATATGGATATCATGTTAATAATATACAACAGAGTGTTTCCCTTATCAACTTCATCCTACCAGCCAGGCTCCTTACATGCTTCTAATAACTTACTTCAACAAACACTCTCAAAAGGCAACATGTCACAGTCGGTTCTGAGACTGAAAATCGTCTCCTATGCTCTGAACCTGAAAATACAAAATAAAAGATTTTTTTTTACAATTAGTTTCCACTCACATGATCTGTGACGGTGGAGCAACGCCACCACACCGTCCTCGTCTTATACACAACTCTCTCTCAGCTGACTGGGAATCGTCATTTTATTTGCGCACACCATATTGTGTCTGGCTCACACACTATCTGCTTGTCGTGCTAACCCATGGGTGAGCTATAAAAAGGGTGAGCTATAAAAACTGGATACCAGACCCATTCTTCATTGCATTGCATTTATTTGCATTTATTCAGTCCGATGAGAACTGCATATGCCAAAAAAGTTTTCGTTTCTCCTGCTGGCCTCACCCGCAAAATCCTGGTAGACGTTACATTGTGATGACGTCAAAGTTTGTTTTACTGCTTTCTACAACTCTTAGAAAGTTTTAGAAATATAAAATCCTCACGGATCAAAAATTCATAATAGAAAAAGTCATAATTCACCTTGTTTGCAGTTGGTGGTCTCCTGTCAACAGTTTTATAGACGTCTCTTTTATAATTGCAGCCTGTGGGATAAATTGCCTTTTGGGCCACGGGGGGATTTTTCACTTCAATAACAAGAGTGGCAACTGGGAAAAAATGGCAGCAAGGCTTAGCGATGGCGACATCAATGTGCTAACCTCAGCGCATGCTGCTAACAGTCTACGGCTGATTTAAGAACTCGCAATTATGAACTTTGGTTCCACATTATGTTCATCAATCTATAATATATACTTTAGTGGCTTTGTGTTAATATATGTGGGCGGCCTGCCCAGCCCTATGTGTCTATAGGTCTATGTGTGGAAAAAACTGAATATTGTGAAAATAATCCAGCCCCTTTTAAATCACTGCCATTTTTTCCTTTGTTATGTAGTTATGGTTACTCTCTCCAGAAACCCTACATTTATTTGGAGTGTAATTATTTTCGGCCCAAAATAAAATGCACGATTAAGTTCGTTTAATTTGACTGATCATTTTATTTCATCTAATTGTGTTCTGGCTGTGATACGCATGTAGTAAAACAACCCTAGTTGGCACATTAACATTTCTATGTTTTATACGTGAAGATACCAATCAAAAAATCCTAAAAATCAGCTTGTCAGGCAAGCTTTTGAGCTGTTCTTTGTTGCATCGGCTAAAGTTTACTTCCAATGCAAGGGAATCACTTTGATCTTGAGCAGTGCATAAAAAAGTATACTGTGAGTAGAATGTATATGGACACCGAGGGATATATATGTTTGTCTTTGCAGGGATGCAGCCCATCGAGTCCATCCTCTGGCCGGTCAGGGAGCCAACCTGGGCTTTGGGGATGTGGCTTGCCTCACACGGGTCCTGAGCCAGGCTGCCTTTGACGGGAAGGACCTGGGTCAGTAAGAACACAGACACGAGAGCTGCAACCATAGCACAGTGGTTTCCCCTAAGCTCTTTTCCATAGCCCCAACTCAAACGCATGCTGTTGATCTGAATTATAAAAAGCAACAGCTTTTCCGGCAACATTTATTTGATGTTTTTTCTGCTCCTTCTGCCAGGAACTATATGTAAGTTGCTTTTCATAAAAATGTAATCCTGTTATGAGATATTATTTATTTTTTCCACTGTTAAATGTCCTCAAGTCAAAATAGCACCAGCGTATTCACTTAATGCAGAAAACATATGACAGACAAATTTAAACTATGCTCTCATTTTTTAATCCTCAGTCTTTGTTTGTTTGTGTAGGAGCGATGCAGCATTTGTTAGAATATGAAACTGAACGCCAGCGAAAGAATCTGCCCATGATGGCAGCCATCGACCTCATGAAGCACCTCTACTCCACTAACGCCGCTCCTGTGGTTCTCCTACGCACCTTCGGTCTGCAGGCCACCAACATGCTCCCGACACTAAAAGTAAGTTTCCTCTCATTTCCTCCTGCACATCCCAGTGAACCTGGCCATCACTTAGATAATATCAACCACCTGTCAAACCTAAGCTCCGCCTCCGCCCTGACCCCACCCTCCACCCTCTTTTCTGATTACACGGAGCTTTACTTTAGCGGTGTCTATAATTTCCAGGGTTCTGAACCTACTACTATGGCATCTAAGTTTAGCCCCAAATTTAGTGTTACCAAAAGTGTGTGGGTGGGGTGCAGGGCTGGCCCTGGGGCAGCGGACAGCGGTGTTGGCTTGTGTTTTCACACCCCTTTTATTACCGACCACTCATGCGAAATGGCTTTATTCCCTACTAAGTGATTCAGACCAACACAACTGTATCTGGTTGTAAAGGCTGTTCGCTATGGAGGCACAAAAGTTAAACGTGACATTTTTTCCATATTAAATCTTGTGAGTCCACTGGTTTACGGGTCTTGTATAGAGGCCGGCAGTGCCACGCATTAGTAGCGAGCTTTTAGTGATTCAGAGTTTACAGAGTTTCTGACTCGATTTCTCTTTTGCTTCTGCAGGAGCAGATCATGGCGTTTGCAAGCAAGTGATGCATTCAGCATGCAAGGTTGTTCGGGGATCTTCAAAGACTGTGAGGCTGTAAAAATTGTGAATGTTAAAATAATAAAGATTTATTTTACTCTTTGGCGATGTCTGTTTTTGTTTGTGCTGGTTTTGTGTTAAATATGTTGCAGTTACAGTCCATAGACCAAGCTCTGAAATATTCAAGTACATTTCTCAGATATCATATGATATGTGTCTTTCTCGGATGGATGCATACATTCAAGTATTAAGGTACCAGTACACCCAACAGAACTTTGTTACAAGAAGTTTGTCTGAATATAAAATAGTAAAGGTACACACAAAGTAAATTTTTCATGTTTTATTAAAATACATGTATAGTATACATTTATTTCACTGGATTTAATAAAAACAACAATGTACATATTGTCAGTCATCAGGTTATTCATGCTGATGAACATACAGGCATTTCTGAGCAATTGTGCAGCATAAAGATTTTGCAACGTAAAAGCAGTTTCTGTCAAAAGATTTCACTAATACAAGTTTACATTATGTATATACAGCAGTAGTTATTGAACATGTTGAATACTGAAGATACAGCAAAGGCATGGTTTAAAGAGCAGTTACACTGAATAGTTAATATTGAATGAGGATAATTAAAATACTCTACATTAGATAAAGTTATTTAAATATTTGTACAGTTCACAAGAAAGATGAATTCAAAAACAGAATTCAATATTAGGAAGTTTTCTGAGCAACCAGCAAAAAATGAAAGAGTCAGGCTTGAAACTTTTTACATAATTTCTGTTTACATTTTTGCTGTGTTTAATGGCTGTAAATGATGTTGTGGGATGCACTATCTATGCTTGATGAGAGGTCTTTTTTGTCAGTCTAAAATAGAGTTCAGAGGCAGGGCCCCTGCAATTTAGCCAAGCTTGATAAGGTATTTTCCACTGTAGACAAAACAAACAGTAATGGCTGAACTTTAACTAAACTACAGGCATTAACCTCACACATGTAACAGCCATACGAGTCTGTAGGAGGCGTCTCCACAGTGCTTCTCTCAGTCATGGTGAATCCAGCACTACGTGATGAATACATACAACTCTGGTCGACATCAAAGCAACTGTCTTAGCTACAATATCTGCAATAAAAGTGTTATGTGCAAAGTTGAAGAAAAGAAGCTGTACGGTTGTCTATTTCCAATGATGGCTAGGGGGGAAATGCATTATGGTTCGAGTAAAATGATTTACTGCTAGAATAAAATAAAAAAAATTACAAGCATTTAGAAAGACAATTATGGTTGCACTTCGAGCAACTAGTCTCTAAATAAATTCCACTGCACTGTACAGTGCACACCAGGACCACAGTAAATACCAAAATACCATGACTGGTGGTGTTGCTTCTAAACTACCCTCTACACACTCAACAGGTAGACATTTCAGATCAGACAGCCATAAGGAATCAAAAATGTAAACGTTTTACAAAAATAAAGTCAGCCCACCAGTCATGAGCTCAACATACAGTAGAAATAGCTGGCCTTAAAAAAATATAGTGATTTCTTTTTTCAACAGGTCTCAGAGTGTTCGCAGGGAGCTGAGGTTGAGGAAAAGAGGAGGGGGCGTGGTGGGACCGGGTGTGTCTGTGAGGGGACGGGCTGATCGAGGGTGGACAGAGGACAGGAAGCCCCACAGTGACAGACTGTCCTTCTCAGTGCCGGCTGCAGTGACAGCGAGCTGTCCTTAGTGGATGTTGAGGTTTCTGAAGTAGTCGAAGGTTGCCCCCAGGGCCCAGCTCGTCTCTACGTTGTTCACCTTCTTGGCGAGCTGTTGAACAGAGTTTTGATTAGTGATTTTGACAATGTTTAAGTATTGTAAAGTGCTGTACTGACTGATTTTCACATTTTGTATCCCGTCCACAGTAATCTTCCCCTGATTTGCTCACCTGCAGCACAGTGCTGTCCTTGAAGCCAAAGCCCTCCTTTAGCAGACAGGTGATATATGTCATATCCATGCAGAGGAAGGGGCTGATAGCACGGTACTTGGTCATTTTGTTGCACACTGCAAAAAAAAAAAAAAAGCCACAGGTTTCAGACATGACATTTACACGTGTTTCACATATCGCTGATAAAAAAAGCATTTGACAGAGACACCTTGTTGCACCATATAATGGAGTCATGTTCCATGTCTTAACAAAACCAAACACCTTTTCTAACCCCTGTGCTACATGATTAAAAGATGACCTTTCTGTTTTGTTTGGCTGAATAAACAGGGAGGTGCGAGGGTCAGCACAGGGCTGCGGGTGGGTGGCAGTGTTAAACAGTTAGTGTGTGTTTCAGTATGTGTCAGCCCCCAGGTGGTGTGTGGCTGTCAGGTGCCCTCCTGCCTGCCTGGGCCAGACAGACATCTTCAGCTCAGCTGCCAGCCCAGCCTGAGCCAGGCTTGTTCCTCGAGACCATGTGACAGTGTTCTCACAACACAAACAGCCTTGCATAACACGTCAACTCATTCCTACTTGCTATAAATCTGGTTCTACATGGGCATTGGAGGTGTCACACACTCGAACTGATAAGCATGGTTGCTAAACATTTTACAGTGATGTTAACATGCATTCTATAACAATCGTCAACAATTTAATTGTTGATTCTTTTGACAGGACAGGCTGTGCCCGTTTGGTGCAATTGTGCCAAGTGTTTGGGCACAAACAAGGTTTAGTGCTTTTGCTGTTTAGAGCACAGGCTGTGCTGCATGAAGCGGTTAGAGGACTGATATATATAACTTGTAAGATTGTTGGTTTCATACACAAGTTTATACAACCCTAGAGAAGATACCATCAACTCTTACCTTCTTTGGCTCTCTTCTTAAAATCCCTGACTTCAACCGAACCACCCCGACTGCCATCTGTGCAGAAAAAACATGCAAACTAAATACCCATTTTCTGCAAAAGATGATAATTAGCATGAAAGGTAATGGTACTGGAAGGTGACTCTTTGGTGTGAGCCCACTCACCGATGAGGCCAGACTCCACAGCTCTGTCGAAGTAGTAGGAGAATGCGTAGAAGACGCTGCTGCCCTTCACTTCATAAGGCTGGTGCACTATTCCTTTGATAACCTTCATTACCTCATAGTAGCACAGCTTGTAGCCTGCATAGCCTGAAGACAGAGGGAGAAGGTAAATGTCATTTTATTCTAACTAATATTGAAAATAGTGGAGTAAACAATGAGTTAAAGGTGCTTGGAGGCAGCAATGGTTGGAATGCATTGTGAAAGTTTGGAGCCTCAGTTTTGAGGTCAGCCAGGGGTTGCAGCTGGGGGTTCATCAGACAATATACAAGGGAAGCCCCAGAAGGATGAGTTTCACACAGCCCCATGGGTATGGTTGGCCAAGATGTGCCGGCAAAACCATGTGCTGACAAGAGCGGCAGTTAGCGCGGCCCTGTTGGGCTGTCTATTTTTACCACATAATTGTGAGCAGTCCAGATCAAGCCGCTCGTTACACAAAAAAATAACAACTCAGGGACAAGCCCAGCATCTTTTGGCTACTTGACTGTGGTATGGGAGTGACTGCCTTATTTGTGAAGTTAACTGACAGTTTTCTTTTCGTTTAAATACAAGGTTGACTGCAGTATAATTGTTCAAGAGGGAAGACGGAGAGAGAGAGGGGATGACAAAACATGCGTTTGGCGCCAAGGTTACAGAAACTTCAGCGGGTAAATGTTCTCATGAGAGACTGTATTGTACTGTACTCTATTGTGTTCCAGAGTTGAGAAAGGAATGCACGGATTGCTGCATCCAAGACTCTGGGAAGGCAATCAAAACCTCAGGAAGCTTTTATCTTACCGTCTGGAATCCCGCTAACTTTGTAGGTGGTTCCTCCAAAAGTCACATCTTCTCTGAACTTTTTCGGCAGGCAGGAACTAGTGAAGATTTTCCAATCTAGACCTGGGAAAACAAAAACAAGAAGCAGTTTGTCATCTTCAAGTGAACACATTTATGACAGAATGACACAAAACAGAGAGGTGATAAAAATGTCTCTACCATCAGCTCCTAGTGCTCCGAGGGTTGCCAGTCGTGCTGCATACAGTCCATTTCCAAGGTAGCTGTGTGATGACATACAATTATGGTATGTTTATAGACAGATGTGGATGTTTTCCTCTACAGAAAACTGATATTATGGGCAAAATCCAATCCATTAACAATATAGCATCTTCTTTGTCTTTTATTTACCTGTGTGTGTAGAGTTGGTAGGTATGTTCAAAGAGGTTGAATCTAGCAATGTAGGTGGCGGGAGCAGACTGGACCGTTTTCTGTTGGATAAACAACAAAATGTTTAGTGGCAAGAACATTTGTACTTATTAAATCTTATTTACCACATAAGATATTTCATTCACCTTTGACTTGGGAAGGAATGTGATCTGTGTGGATCCGCCACCCAAATCCAGGATGCCTACTGTCCTCCTTGTGTTGGAGTACAAGTGACCTGTGGAAAATAAGCAGCATAAGGTGCTGTCCATCATCAGTGCAACAAACAGAGCACACTGTGTAATCTTGTGGCTTTATCACCAGTTTCAGTTAGAATTTCTTCCTTTTTTAACCTTTACTGTCAGTATGATGCATGCACATTACAGATCATGTCTTTCCCCACCGGGAAGGAAAAGACCTTTGCGGTTTGAAGCTTAAGGTGGTTCTTAAAAATAAATTTGAAGGTGCCATAGCTGTGCGTAAAAACACGAGGGAGATATTGCTTGTTTTTGCAACCTGTTTTGGGACCAGTGATTCAAGCTTATAACCTCAGACAGGAGACAAGAGTCTTTCACTGCTGGGCTTCTGTGTACATTGGAGCCTCAGATATGAGCCTCCTGACCACTAACACCACCATAGCAAAACACAAGCAATGTCTTACCTGTAAGGAAGTTCACTGTGACCCAGGCGAGGACTCCTAAAACAGCACATGGGTGAAAATGTCTGCATTAGTACAAGCCTGAGAGGTGATTACAACTGCTACATTTTCACTTTTTTAATGTGTTCAAGCAGAATGAACTGGAAAGGATTTCAATAAAGTAGCAGAGTTGGTGTAGGATTGCAGACCAGCCCAGGTAATTAGAATAGTCTCAGATGTCAAGTAATTGGGCTCATAAACTGAGGATAATAACAGGCACATGATGAAACATAACATAGTGAGGGTGTCTTAATGAGTGATGTGGAGGATCGCACTAAATTAATGGGCGTGGGGCAACAACTCACACTGCTTATTTATTTGTTTCAGCGAGGTAGTTACAGACCTCTTGTAAAAAGATTTATGAGAGCAGCTTGTTTGGTGAATTAGGCTGTTAAAGCACCTGGTCAGACAATATATGTCATATTGCATCACATATATATAAAGTGGTTACAGAGCATTGAAAGATAACTTACCTTCTTTTGCTCCATTCATGATGGAAACACTGTTGTTTGGCACAAAGAAAGGGGACTCATCGAACACCTCTTTCACCTGTGGAATAGATTCATCACCATTTCATTACAATTATCTACCAATTATGTGTTACTACAACATAACAATGCTGGACCGCACACCCAAATATTATGCTGTCGTCAGTCTATTCAGGCTCTGGTTCTGTTTTAGAGTGACAGATAACTCAACCACAAGCATGGCTGGAACAGTAGCCTGGATTTAGTACTTTAAATGACAAATATGGTTACTCCACACAACCCCACAACAGCTGTTTTTTTGCAACATGATAGCCACCAAATGGGCAGACTTGCTGCCTTTTTTTCAGTGACACTTGTAAGCACTTAGTGGTTTCTCATCCCGCTCCTTGGCGGGACGGGTGGTGTTTGTGCCAAACTGTCTGAGGGCAGAGAGAAAACGTGCCTCACCTCCTTAAGAAGAGCATTGGCCTTGTCTTCAGGCAGCAGACGCAGACCCGCTGTGGCCTTCAAGACCACCGGGGTCCTCCTCCAATCCTCCTCCGGCACTGTCTTCTTGGCGATCTTCAGCAGCTGTCGGATAGTGTTGCCACCCTGTGGGCGAGGCAGCGTACTCATCAGAAGGAGAGGCATTTCATAATCGAACTGGAAACATTTCTTCAGTGGTCAAAGTCTTTAAAAATGTGTAACAAACAGGAGTGGGCAGCAGTCATCACTATGAGGCATTTTTTGGTAATTACGCAGTGTTTACATCACATGAACCCAACCCAAAGAAAATCCCTGTGGTTTGCAGACAGTGAACAACTCCTTAATATACCTGATAATTAATAATAAGTGATGGTGTAAACATGGATACATACCTCCTCAGGGTTGTCCTTATAAGCAGAAAGTCCAGGCTTCACTGCGTGGTACATTTCATTGTCCAGAACTGGCAGCTCAACTAAAAAATAAAAAAAGAGCTTGTGTCAGGGAAGAGATCATAGAGTGCATATGATATTTTTAGGATAAAATAAAAACTCCAGTACATGTCATTGTACAGCCCCTGATATTTAGTACTTCACTACATCCTGATTCAGTTTTAGAGGTCTGCTTCCTACACAGTTGAGTCACTCAGGCAAATTAAAAGTCCACTTCAGCTACTTTTAGAAGTTTTATTGCCCCTGCAATGTTTGTCCTTACACCTCACAGTGAATGACCTAACAGCATGCAGACAGAGTGGGAGCCAGGCAGCATGTGTTTGGAGATAGAGTAGTTTAGAGAAAGTAAGCGCACTTACCAGGATCTTTCTGGATGAACTTGTAGATGTGGATCCTGCTGCCTGTGCTCCCAGCGTCAAACATGATCCCGTAGAAAACCCGGCTCATGTTGACAGGGGAGGAGGCTTCAGGCACCGGCTGGTAAACGTCGAGTTGTGGGTAAGGCTCAGATGCAGGATGCACGACTTCGGGCACGGGGTGGATAGCCTCTGGTATGGTGTGGATGACTTCAGGTGCCGGGTGGAACACCTCGGGGATCTCGGGGTAGGTCGGCACGCCGGGCTGCGGGACTTCTGGCTCCGGGTTGGAGACCTCAGGGAGGAGGTTTTCCGTGTTGGCAGAGTGCTCCCGGTAGCGGTAGAAGTGGGGGACGTAGCGGTGGTGCCGGTAGTATGTCGCCTCCACTGAGAGGCTCCCAGCCACAAGCCACACGCATAAAGTGAGGAGGAGGCTCGGCGTGGCCATTGTTTCACAGCCGGGGAGAAGAGAGAAAAGTAAGGCTGAGGAGAAGAAGATTTGCTGGATGCTGGAGTCAAAGAGTGACAGCAGGGGCCCTGCAGAGAGAGAGAGAGAGAGAGGGAGCAGTGGAGATGGAGAGAGGCAGAGTGGATGCGATGCACACTCAGGACTGCCCGGTCACCCGTTGACAGTATATAAAGACATAAGGGCTTGGCATGGGGCCACACCGAGTGCAGCCATCAACCAATCCAGTGGCGGTCCATCCCAGCTCCATCAGGAGTCCCCCCTCCCGTGAGCTGAGCCGGAGACCGACTACCTGCCTACCGACTGCATTTCCATTTTTTTTTCTTTTTTGAGGGAGGAGAAGAGGATTATTTTTGGTTATGTTTTTCCCCTCCTCATCTTTACTGGTTATTCTGGAGCCAAAAAATCCCCTAAGGAAAGGAGAAAGGGACTTATAAAGAGTCAAAATGAATGGCTCACACTCAAAAAGCCTAACGAAATTGTCTTAAAATACTTTTATGGGTGTATTTAAGACTTACATAGTAGTTTGCCTCAGTAATTCCTTCACCCAGCAGCTCTTTGGACTTTCACAACTTCACTAATTTGGCTACTGGTTAAATTAAGAGTGATTTTAATTTGTATCTGGCAGTCATAAAGGTGCATCTGTAGAGTTTTGAAATAAATTACTAGTTTTAAACACAATTTCAAAATTTTTCTCATCTCTGCACTCATTTTTGGAATAAACCTGCTAAGTACTGGTAAGTCTTTTTTATTTGAAACACATTGGGGCTTTGTGGGGAAGACAATAAAATAAATAAAGCAACTAAAACTCCTATTTCAGACTGAAAATGTGACTCATAGGTAGAATGGATTCTGGCTTTGTTTTATAAGGTATTACTACATCTACTGAATCATGTTCAGTAGCTGGAGTGAATCATGCCTGCATTTAAAAAAAAAATCCTTTCTGCCTCCTTTTCATGATCCTACAATAATCACCACATTAAATCTGCTGCAGCCCTTTCACCAACCTTAAAAAATGCAAATGTGACCTGCACTCCAGCTGGCATAAAAGTTAAAAGAATGTTAGCAATCATCTCACTCCCACTCATCCTTGTGTTAACCACAGGCTTTCCAAGGGAAAAATATTTGGGCAGCAAGGCACGTTTCACGAGAGAATGCATGAAAAGCATGAGTGGCTGTTTCTGCGCTTTAGGTGGGTGGTTGGCACGGCATCATAAGTCCATGCTGTAGTGTATCAGCTAATGCTTTTTCATGTAATGTTCAGAGTTACTGGCTTTAGTGGAGGATGCAGAGACAGCAAGGATATCCCACAGCAGCGCAGGCACAGCAACTCAGAGACCTTACATGAACTGAAGATTTATACCGGGTCTGTGATATTTTTCACCCACTTTGTATCAACAGAAAGAGGACAGACTTCTGAAAGGAGCCGCTGGTAGTCTAGCAATTGAGGCATCCGTGAGGAACTGACCCTGCCCCAGCCCTGACCTAACATGTGCTTATACGAGAGAGCTTCACCTCAGGCAGCAGGCGACTGAGGCAGAAACCGAGCTGTCGGCCAGCCCAGGCAGGAGGGTAAGGGGAGGGCAGAGGTCCTGCAGATGGGCACAAGAGAGTGCAGGAAGTCCACAGAGAGGACAATGTGGGGAGGGTGGGGCTTGGCACCAGTCTTCACCCATCATGCCATTCCACTCCCAGGACACTCGACTGTGCAAAGCACTGTTCCAACACTGTAATTTGGACTAAAAATATTGGACTTTCTTTCCTCCTTCCTTTTTTCTAAATACTGTGGCTACTTTTTTCAATCCTGCGGCTCACCAGAATGGTCGTTTGCCCCTATCAAAGCATACATGTGCAGGACCTCTCACTGACTTGTGCCCATAGATGTCTTGGTTGCATGTTAACAGTGTGATAATGTGATTATAAACCCCTGGATTAAACGTTAAAAAAAAAAAAAAAAGCCCTATTAGACATGTTAAAGAAGCCATGTTTTGTCTGGAGTGTGTTTTCATGTTGAAATCATTGTTAAATATTTTCTTGCTGTTGATGTTCAGACACATCTTGTGGTTAATGTAGCAATAAATTAGGTCAATGTGCAGTGTTTTTAGAGCTGCAATCCACCTCAGACCATGTGTTGCATGAATCACAGCATGTTTTAGTTTTAAACACACACCCACTTTTGTAATACTATCATTCATAATGTGATGAAGTAGGAACTCCCATCTGTGTAGAATGAGTCATTTGAAGCATTTTTAGGCAGTGGAAAATTTGACAATTTTTGACAAAAATCGACATACCTATCTATCTGTCTGTCTGTCTGTCTGTCTGTCTGTCTGTCTGTCTGTCTGTCTATGTATTCATCTATCTATCGCTATCACTAACAAAAAGATAATGTTAACAATATTTAAAGGTTAATTCAAGCATAATAAAGTAGGAACTCCCATCTGTGTAGAATGAAGATTTTAGATTTTACACAGAAAACATGTAAAATGTTCAGTTTTGAGTAGAGATTAAAAAAAAAAAAAAATCTTTATGTTGCCAGATCATGTTCGGATGTCATCCAAATGTTCACTGCTACCGTATAATCTGTATGTAAAGTGCTCCTCTACAGCATGACACAGCACATCTCAAACACAATGTTTTAAAGGACATTTTGGTATTTTCTTTCAAGTTAACTGAAACCATAAAGCATGAGAAGAGACCCCAGCTTTGTAATCTACACTGTGCAATATATCATTAATATGCTGCAATGTTACCCTCAGGAATGCCATGTTTGTGGGTGTCCTACCCCAAGAAGTCCATTGAAGAGACCCAAACCTTGTCATTACAATTCCAATGATAATGACAGCTTTGAAAAGCTCAGGGTTATTTCAGTTTTCTCTCCTCACTGTCATAGTAATTACCTTTAAATTTAGTCTTCAAACTTTGTTGATGATGCCAGAGCATAGAGTGACCCTATATGATACAGTTTACAGTAGCTACACCCAACACTTTTGCGTTATTTACTTTTATGTTTGATGAATTATCTGCACTGGACACTCTCCGGCTCCTGCAGAGAAGCTGAACAAGATAATGGAGAGAATTCAGTGGTTCTGAGCCTGAATTATGACCTGCACTAAGATGTAAACCGACTGCATTTTTTACGTTGATCTTAGTGGTTTTCCCATAACTCCAGCAAAAAACAACTGTGGCGATGGCAGCGACTAACACATAGTTCTTTTCAGGACAACCTGGACAATACTGCTGACAGGAGCCAAATGTATTTCATGTCGGCGTGTGGGAGGAGATCATGTGCAAACAGATCCTGTTTGATAGAGCCCAGCATGACAAGACTGTAATTACAAGAGAAGTGACAAATAGTGTGACAGTCGGTTGTTGAGCAGAACAGACATCTGTATCTTGCATTCTGCCACAGTGATTGGTTGATTGATTGATTAAAATATTTAGTTTTTCTGGAGAGTTATAAAATACTAGACTGCAGCCAAAAGTTTAAAAAGCAATATCTGATGATACAGTTTTTCTCACTCGCTTTGTTGCATTTCTCACATCACTATTTACATTTGCACAACAGTTAATGCATTTCTCAAAACAATTAGTACAAACTGCAAAATCTAGTTGATAACCTGCAAAAGTGTGTCACTTGCTCAAAATGGATAGTTCATTCCTCAAAAGCAAGTATTCACGTCAAAGAAAATGTCAGTGTCATCAAGATGAAAAGTCCTGACACCATGTTTATGAACAGGTAGTCAAATGTCTCTGTCATGTTTTCATTATGACAGTTTACTCTGTAAATGTTTTCCAATGCAAAAAAGTCAGATCTTGGTGACGCTACCTGAAAATGCTCCAGACAGCACCATATACTATTTGCACAGCCATTTGAAAACTGCAGTAAAGTTACACATTACTGTATTTAGTGAGGCAACTGAGTACAACACACTGAATATGTGTGTTTCACATTTTTATTGCAATTGCTTTGCAATTCTAATTTGTTCACAGCATTGTGCAAAAGAAAATATACACCCTTATTTAGAACAAACATAAAGTCCCTTTGGGTAGAGCTGTGCACAGCTGTTGGAACAGAACATGCAACATATGTTCCTCTCTGTCTGGCCACACAGTTTCATCTACATCACAGCCAATATCATCTCTTGCAATGCAGCGAGGAAAGTATCTCCTCGAGTGGCGAATCCACCCTCTGCAGGACTCTGCTGTGATGTCATCACATTTCATCTCCTTCCTCCCTGCACCCTCACCCCTCTTCCACGAGGCTGACCTTCCATTTCCGTGTCACTGTATTGTAGAAATGGTCCACTCTATGTCCTGCTTGGTTCATATGTGTTGTAAAGTGTTTATGGGTTTATGGATTTAGCTCTGAGTGATTGTAGAGAAGTGACTTATCATTGGTCCAACTAATGCTTCACACAGCCCTTCTCATCAGTGAAGGCTGAGGTTTGCCTGAGAGAAATTATTTTAATTTAGGAGACATTTCCAGGGGGAAAAAAGATTAAAAAAAAATGTGTAAAAATGATAGATTTTGACAACTAGTTCAACATTTTTGTATGTATTGACTCAAGCAATGAAAAAGGGACTATTAGTTTTATATGGAATGACTATTCAGCATTCACAAGTAGAGTTAATTTAAACTTACATGACATAAGCAATGATAATGTTATAAAACAGCAGAGAGTTGTATGAAAGAAATTGATGCATGTCCAAAAGCATTTGCAATGTGTTGTAACGAATGAGAAACTTCTACTATGATGAGCACAAATGACTAAATGCTGTGGAGGTTGAACTAACTATTGTGCAAATGTTAATAATAGTGATGTGAGAAATGCACCAAAGCGACTGAGAAAAACTGTAAATAAATGTGAATATGGAAAACGATGTTACAGTTTTTAAAATGATGGTGTTGTTTTTGTTAATTCTGGCAAAGCCGTCCTACTACATGTATCAACAGACTATAATAAGACCATTTTGAGAGTATCAGGGCATTTAAAAAATTTGACTTTTTCACCAAAAATTTCGACATGCTATAGTATGACATTTCTCATTTTTTTAGGACATGTTCTAAAATTGTTGTTTTTATAATGTTTTGGGATGTATTATTCAATTAGTATGACCAACAAGCTATTTTAAAAATAGCTTGCTAAAAAAACAGAAGGACCATATTTTGACTTTTTTTTGTCATACTATAGTATGATTTTTTTTTTTCTTCAAATTTTGGACATCTCAAAATGTGGTGTTTTTTTCCTGGTAATTAAAAAAAATATACTACTACATGTATCAACAGACTAAAATAAGCCTATTTTTGACAGTTTTGGGGCTTTTTAAAATTTTTCATTTTTTTCAAATTTTGGACATAGTAGAAAAAGCACAATTGTTAATCTTATGATTTATTCCTATTCCTATGGCTTATTCCTGTTAGCTGGTATCAGGGTCCTGGTACTGTCAAGGGTAATATAACCTTCACAGTCATCATTAATACTGTCAGAAAACCTGTGGTTTTACCATGACAAATGAATAACAACAGACAATCAAAAGCAGGGTGGCAAAATACAGGCATGTGCTCACAGGGGAGACAAAGACAATCGGACAAGAGGAGGAAACACAGGTATAACAAGGGGAAGGATTATTACAAATGAGACACGTGTAAGGAACGAAAACTACAAAATAAAACAAGAAGTGCACACACACAAGACAAGCAGACAAGGTGTCCATAAAGTATCTTTGCAACTTAAAAACATTATTACAAAAGCAAATAAACAGACAAATGTGTGGAAATTATTAAGACAGTATTCGATTTTCTTGAAATGTTCGCTGTAGCATAGCCTCATCAATGTGCACAATGGCTTCAGGGATATATTGCTCTAGGTCAGTGATGTCCCATATCTTTGTTCGATACATAATATCTTTAACATAACCCCACAGAAAGGAGTCCAGGGCAGTGATATCTGGTGAACGAGGTGGCCAGGGTATCCGGCCATCCCTTCCACTGCTCCATTTTTAAATGGGGTTCATTTACCACTACCAATTTCATCAACAGGGTACCTGAAATACACAAATGCAATTCAGTTTGATCAATGCGCTGCAGAAAAGCCTGAAAATTCATGAGGACTTGCACATGATGAAGAGCAAAACAAGCTGGTGAGTTCATTTTTACACACAGCCACAAGAAAAGAAATGCATCTCAAGCTTTCTCTCCACAAAACATGATCCAGCTAGCTTGTTCATCGTAGAATACAACTTTTCTGTGATTTACAGTGGACAACTTTAAATCTGTAGCATCTAAAAAATGTGCTGCGCTGTGTCTTAACAGCTGTCCTGTGTGTAATTATGTTGACATTTATTATGTAAGAAAACAACAACCAAACAAAATGACCATAAAACAAAAAAAAAACAACCCTCACATTCCGAGTTACATGGTCTAATGCTATTTTAATCTATGTCAGTGGTCGCAGAAAAATTAAAAGTGCTTGCTTGGGAAAGGCAGTCACACTGCTGGTCTTGATGTGTTAACCATACCTCATATGTCACACAGATCCTTGCTCTAAAATACCACTTTAAGTTACATAAGATAACACCAAAGAAGCTTATTTTCGATTCCTTTTATTCTCACGGACTTCTGCTGCTCGTAGTAAAGATCAAGCAATCAAACTGACATGACAAACTTAAGTTTACTGAACAAAAAAGGCACTTTTGCTTCTTTTGCTAGCAGCTGTTTTCCATCTTCCAAGTCTTACTTCATGCTGGTAAAGTGGAGTCCAATAAGCTTCTGGGGAGAAAAAAGAGGCATGGTCTGGACCAACTTGAATCATCTCTATTTTAGACATGTATGGCACTGTCACATATGTCCAGTTAGGGGAGGGAACACTGTCATGTGGTTGACTCTAAACATGTGACTTCAAGACAGCCATTTTCTCATTGTGAGGTGACAAAATAGTGGAAAAAAAGAAAGAAAAAGACAAATAATGACTCCATAAAGGCTAGTCCAACTGTAGTTACTGCACATCACCAGTGGTGGAAAGTAACTAACTACATTTACTCAAGTACCGTACTTAAGTGCAGTTTGGAGGTACTTGTACTTTACTTCAATATTTCCATTTTATGTAACTTTATACTTCTACTTAGTTACTTTTCAGGTTAAAATTTAACTTAAAAAACTTGATAAATTTAAAATGATGAAACTTTTTTCCACCCCAATTAAACCTCATAACAGTATACTAAGTAGTTTAAATGAACCCTATCTCTACCAAATTAAAACGCTGCTTACATTAATGCATCTATGACAATAATCTAATAACATATTTGTAATATGATGGGACAATCTGAGTGAGTACAGTTTCTTTTGATACTTTAAGTACATTTTGATGCTGATACTTTTGTAAGTTTTGAATGCAGGACTTTTACTTTTTACTTACTACAATTTTGAGGTACTTGTACTTTACGTGAGTGGTTCCATTTAAAGTAACTTTATACTTTTTACTCCACTACATTTAGCTGACAGCTTTCGTTACTTTTCAGGTAAAGATTTAACATAAAAAACCTGATACATTAAAAGTGATTAGCTATTTTTTATGAAATGGAACCTTATAACAGTATATTAAGTTGTTAAAATTAGCCCTATCTTGAGAAAAATAAAATGCTCCTTACCTAAATATATCAATAATAATAATAATACAATAATATATTTGGAATATATAAAATAATCTGAGTGGGGGTCATTCCGCATTAAGATTACTTTTACTTTTGATACTTTAAGTACATTCTGATGCTGATACTTTTGTACTTTTACTTCAGTAAGTTTTGAATGCAGGACTTCTACTTGAAGTGGAGTAATTCTGCAGTGTGGTATAAGTACTTTTACTAAAGTAAAGGACCTGAATACTTCTTCCACCGCTGCACATCATGAGGAATAGACAGATGCATGCAGCACTTGTCACTTTCAACCCAAAACCAAAAGGCCGTTTGCTAGATCACACAAAGGGAAAATTGTACAGGATGCAAACCAACCTGCAGAAAGATTGGTGCATTGATGTAGATGAACATAAACAGAGTTATGTGAAGAATAACGATGAAGAATAACGATTAGGCCCAGAGTTGTAATCAGATGGCTGATAACCTCTCATTTAGTCGTCATGTACATGTTTGTGGGTGCGTGTTTTGCTAGTCTCTCATGACTTTGGTCATTTTGTCACATTTTTGCTCAGACTGGCTTTTCCACAGTAGCATCTTGAGGTATTTAGCCTGACTGGTCTGTGCTTAAGTTGGTTTGCAGAGAGTATGGCCTGTGTGAACTTTGGTATAAAAAAAATCCAGAGCTGATACTGGGTGCAGTTATGGAAGCTTTGCAGAATTTCTAGCAAATGCATTTTAACAGCATTTAAAGTATGCATTCCATGTGTATAATGTTTTTTAATTTTGTGTGTCTAATACAATCTGATTGTATTTAACCGATTAATGATTGCACAAGTTAAATCAGCGAGATAAAAGAAAGAAATCCAGTAACTTTAACATGATTCAGTGATGAAAAAAACACCTATTTCTATTAAGATGATTGTCAGGATGATATATGATGACCAATAACCAATGGTGGAAAAAGTATTCAGATCCATTGCTTAAGTAAAAGTACTAATAACACACTGCAGAATTACTCCACTCCAAGTAAAAGTCCTGCATTCAAAACTTACTGAAGTAAAAGTACAAAAGTATCAGCATCAAAATTTACTTAAAGTACAAAAGTGAAAGTACTCATTATGCAGAATATTCCAATATTATTATTGGGTTATTATTATTATATTACTTAATATACTGTTATGAGATTTAATTTATAAAAATGCTTAATTACTTTAAATGTATCATGTTTTTTATGTTAAATCTCGACCTGTAAAGTAAGTGGAGCTGGCAGCTAAATGTATTGGAGTAAAAAGTATAACATTTGCCTCAAAATGTAGTGGAGTAGAAGTATAAAGTTACATATAATGGAAATACTCAAGTAAAGTACAAGTACCTCAAAATTGTACATAAGTAAGTACTTGAGTAAATGTACTTAGCTACATTCCACCACTGCCGACAACCCTAACCCTTTTTATTTCGTAGCTTATAGAACGCATGGATACTGCTGACAAGGAGCACAGGGAAAACAAAATGGAGAACAAATTCCTCAAATAAAAAAGTATGGTCAAGTCCTCCTACTGTGATCTATTTGGAAGATACTGACTAATAGTAAGGTGAAATTAGAGCCCGGAAGGTGGAGAGGAACCACAATGAAGCCAGTGTGTCAGTGTGTTTCCGCTAATCTAATTTTATTCTTTTAACTGAACTTTGATGTCCTCAGAACACAAAGAAAATTGTGTTTATGTATATGAATATATATATAACCAGAACTAATGTTATTTTCCTCGACCACACCGGTCAGTAATGTTCAGATCGTGTACATCACTGAAGCCAATGATCACATCTTCAGCCGCCCCAGAACCAGGAGAGTGTAATGTGCGTGGGGAAGACCATAGTTTATTACCTTTGAGGCCATAAGATGTATATTTCACCTCTGCTATGTTTAGTTATTTTTTACAGCTCATAAAACATCAACATTGATACTGGTGTGGTCCTGCCGGTCCTGTGTCAAATTGATTTAATTTTGAACACACTCAGCTATCTTTAGTACACTGACCCAGTAAATTTGATGTCACTGTGACCCCACAAATTATGTATTTGGCCATAACTCAAGAATCAATCTGCTAACTATGACAAAATTTCACAAAAATGCCCAATAGGTTAAACTAATGAAGTGATGATATTCTATATCCAAATGTCAACTTTACTGTGACATCATAATGTTCTTTTAAAACACTTTATTCAATGCTGAAAGTCAGTGAAGAGAGCATGTTTCTCACTGGAAATAGTGATAACTTTCATTTAGCCAAAAAAATACACTTATTGTCTTTTATTCAGTGGTGGAAGAAGTATCAGATCCTTTATATAAGTAGAAGTACATATACCACACTATGACATTACTCCACTACAAGTAAAAGTCCTGCATTCAAAACTTACTTAAGTAAAAGTACAAAAGTATCAGCATCAAAATGTACTTAAAGCATCAAAAGTAAAATAACTTGTTATGCAGAATGACCCTTACTCAGATTGTTTTATATATTCCAAATATATTATTGGATCATTATTATTATTGATGCATTTAGGTAAGTTGTGTTTGAATTTTCTCAAGGTAAGGCTCATTTAAACTACTTAACATACTGTTATGAGGTTTAATTTTTTTAAAAATGTCTCATCAATTTAAATGTATCATGTGTTTTATGTTAAATCTTGACCTGAAAAAGTAACTAAAGCTGTCAGCTAAATATAGTAAAAAGTCCAGTATTTGCCTCAAAATGTAGTTAAGTAGAAGTATAAAGTTACATAAAATTGAAACATTCAAGTAAAAAAAATAAATCTAAATTATACTGAAGTACAGTCATTTCCACCACTGCCTTTATTGAATTATATATTACAGGCATATATTATATGAGTCTGGACAGACATCAATGTAAACTGCAACTGGACTGTTTACACAGAGGCATACAACTGTAAGGCAGTAATTCTAGTTCTACTTGGAACGCTCCATGCACTTTAAAATAAATCTGAAATGATGTTTGACATAAAATTAAGATCCCAAGGGATATGCTCATAATTAGAGACGGTTTTGTCACAGGCTTTTTTGTTTGTCCTGTAAACTCTCGGCAGCTGGACGATGCCTCGCTGTCCAGTGAGGCGCTGAAATATTACATAAAGGAAGCAGAGGACCTGCATATATTGACAAAATCAACAGTGAAGGAAAATGCCTCCCTGGCACTGGATAAGGTATGTTTGAACTGTAGGACAGCAAACAGCACTGTTACTATTAGGCAGTGCTTGGATAGAGACCATTCATTGCCGTAAAGTCATTTTCAATCATCTCAGCTATGAAACACTTGTCAGACCTGTGCAGAATATATTTCAGGTGGTTTTTCCCTTGTGTTGTTTACTTGTGCTGACCCTGTGTATTTTGCTTGTGGTCCTGCTGCTACCCCCACCACCTCCTGACTACTACCCAGCCTCTCAGTGGTCAGTGGTTGTGGTGAGTTTCCACTGGTCTATGGGTTCAAATTCAGTGGCTTCTCCTTCACAGGTTTCTGGCACTGATTCCCTAAGACAAATAAATATATGGCACATTAATCTTACCTCTGATGATGACAGTAAATGAAGGGGGTAAATCCACTATGTTGAAGCGTTGGCCACTCACTCAGCAGCAAAGGCTCGCACACAAACAATTATCTGTTTCAGGTCTTCTATATATATTGGCATAAAAATAATTAAGGATTTTCCGAACTTCGAGGTGTCATCCGGTATTACTACTTTACTCTTCTGTGTACACCTCAAGAACACATTTGGATTGATTGTAAACCGTGGTAAAAAAGATCCCTTACTTAAGTAAAAGTACTAATACAACACTGTGAAGTTACTCTACTACAAGTAAAAGTCCTGCATTCAAAACTTACTGAAGTACAAAAGAATCAGCATCAAAATGTACTTAAAGTACCAAAATTAAAAGTACTCATTATGCAGAATGGACCCACTCAGATTGTTTTATGTATCCTAAATATATGATATAATATTATATTATATTATATTATATTGAGGTGTGGAGCCAGGTTGGACACACTGGAGGAGGTGGAGGAGAGATGCACTGTCAAGATGTTTGATAAATAAAGTAATTTTGATTTGATTTGAATGATTGATTTGAAATTGATCATGATTTTCATGTCAAAAGTAAGTAAAGCGGGCAGCTAGTGGAGTAAAAAGTACAATATTCACCTTAAAATGTATCGAAGTAGAAGTATAAAGTTAAATAAAATGGAAATACTCAAGTAAAGTACAAGTACCTCGGAATTGTACTCAAGTACAGTACTTAAGTAAATGTACTTAGGTACATTCGACCACTTATGGTACAGAGGGCTGAGGTAGCCTCCCTGGAGCAGGACCTAATGCAAAGAAAGAGCAGAAGACCCTGATCCAGGCAAGCCAGGTAGAGCTGGAGAAGCTGCAGAAAGTGCTGTCCAAGCGGGAGAGGGGATGGGGCACGACAAACATCTAACGAGTATCTTTGTAGAGCAGCATACAGAGATGGAGCAGTTCCTCCAAGAGGCGCTGGATGTCACACAAAAAGGACTCCCACACCTGGACTCTGTATGCTGGCCACCTCAAGAAGAAGGCCAGCAGCATCGCCTTCAGGACGGAGGTTCAGAACAATAAAAACTCAAACCAACAGACTGAGGAGTTTCTTCCCCAGAGCCATGACCTCCATCACACCTTCTGCACAGACACACCCCAGCCACTGAAACTGTGACACTTTATGCACTGCACTTTAAATTGTTGTGTGCTGCTAAGTATCTATTTATTCATCTGTTAGGCAATTTTTCCATACCTTGTTTTTAACTGAATGTTCTATGCCTGTTGGCTTTATTTATTGTCTGTATGTCTTAGTCCGGTTTTATGCCTTTTTACCAAGTAATACCAAACAGAATTTCGTTGTACATTGTACAGTCACAAAGAATTTGGAATTTTGAGGGACTACAGGCTTATCACTGGAGGCTGAGAGAAGCCACAGCAAGAAAAATGAAGTTTCCGCACATCCACACTTCACAAAGGCCCCCACAGTACCAAGTCTGTCTATTCAGACATGAATAGACATGACTTATACAATTGTATAATTTTATAATTTCCATGACTCATACAATTGTATGTCTTTGTGATATTTTTAATACTTCATGTTTATCAGCACCAAGTGACCAACCTGCAGCTCATTCATTTGTCATCTAATCAAACATTCATTAACCTTTACCGCACTCAGGTGGAGCCTATCCAGGTTGTCAGACTATCACAGGGCTGACACATAGAGACAGACAATCACGCTCTCATTCACTCCTACGGGCAATTTAGAGTCACCAATTAAACCTAAGCTGCATGTTTTTGGACTGTGGGAGGAAGCCGGAGTACCTGGAGTGAACCCACACTGACACGGGGAGAACATGCAAACTCCACACAGAAGAGCCACAGGCCGGAGTCGAACTGGCAACCCTCTTGCTGTGAGGCAAGAGTGCTAACCACTACATCACAGTGTAGCCCTCATATAATCATAATGCTCTTAATTGTCTAACTTTATACCACCAATATATGTAAAGTCATGTGTACAATACCAGGGGTCAATGAAAGTTTGAACTTTTGTCGCCCTGTTTTTAACCAAGCAGCAATGTTCAGCTCTATGAAGGAACAAGTGCTCAGGCTGCTCTTTGTTAAAACGAGCAGGCAGAAGTAAAAGGTAATAAAACCTCCCAATAATTGCATTATGTTTGTCTTAGCAGAAGACTTGCTTGTTGCTTTTGCATCGCTCATTAACTTCATCCTAAATAATACTCCACAACCCACTTGTAATCCCTGCAAAAGAAGGGGCTTAAACTTGTGGATCAATTACCTCTGAAGAACAAAGTGCAGTGACACCAAGCAGTAGTTCAGGCTGAACTTCTAGTGACTCCTCCCTCTTCTTAATGTTTTAAACAGCCATTTTCTCAGCAGAAGAGGATACCATAAAACATCAGTTTGGCTTCAACCAATTTTCTTTTCCATCCAGCTGCTTAAAAAGAATGAAGAAAGAGTCTGGGCACAATAGTAAAAATAGGCCCAGCCACAGAGTCGTGTGCTTGGAAACAAACATCTGGTCACGTCGATTTGCTTTCAGCCTATTGGCCCCTCTTCACGTGCACCAGCAGTTTATTTTGTTTCTTTGAACACTTGTGGTCGGAGAGCAGCTGGTAACATGATTTTCAGAAAGGAGTGTGCAGGGGATATGGATGTATGGGGGTATGGCAGGCAAGATGAGATATATATTCATGTTAACGGTGGTCTGGCACCTAGTCCAGCAGAATAACACAGAACATTTGGCGGCTCAGTTTGCAGCATGCAAGTCCATGTGCATTGTGTTGACCCAGGGTAACCCCTTTCCAAGACGGGCTGAAGGCCTGACTGAATAGACACCAGTGTGCTAAAACATGACGTTTCACTATAAGGTTCTGTATTTAACTGCAACTCTGCATATTTTACTTATAGGAAAGCCAGCCAACATTTGTCTTCCTCCTTTGAGAAGAAGAGCATATTGTCAGTGATGCTGCCGAGTAAGACACTAAAGGAATGTACAAGAATAAAAGTTGTACCTCATCCTTGCAATTATGAAGCCCGAGCAGATTTATTGGTGCCACATTCCATGTTTAGCTGAAAAAGCATTGGCTGTGAGAACACGAATGCCTGCTTTTGATTTATCTGACTGTTGCATTTTAAACGTTGCATAATGATGACAGTCTTTTAGAATTAGAGGCGACTTTCATCAACCAGGCGCCTTCGCCCGTTCTGCCATCGAACCCCAAACGCCCTTCCAGATATACACACCACATGACCTCTGTGTGGCCTCTGCGTTGCACATCACGCTCTGGATTGTTTGCCTTCGCTTTGCACGCTTCCCACAACGCGTCAATCATGCGAGTAGCATAATACAAGATGTTTGTTTGTGCTCATTATAAATATCTTACCATGCATGTATATATGGCTTGTTGTGAGTACTTGATCATACATAAAGCTTTTTTTAATTCTATCACAACCTATTTAAGAAGGATCCATTCCCTGGAAACAAAATAGTGCGTATACAAAAATATAGAATTATCAGATGATGTACAAAATAATCCTTATTTTGCGTTTGGAAGAAACCTGCCAACTCGAGCATCTATAAAGTTAACGATCAATTAATCGATTAATCACTACATGCATGTACACATGGGCAAAATAAAAGATACATATAGTACTATGCAAAAGCCTGTTTTGATAACGGCCACTTTTATTTTGAAAGAACGAAAAGAGACTTGATCCTGTCAATCGTAAAACTAACTCAAGTGAGATTATACTGTAAAGATAACACTAAAGAGTTCAGTGTCTTATGTTTTAGCCCCCGAAAAGGCATGAAGTTAGTTTTCACAGTAGTGTTGCATATTAAAGTGTGTTATGTGTTTAAATAAGTTTTAGATCAAATAAAACTTAGTAATTCATGCTAGCAAGGTTTGATACAGTAAGCTAGTTTTGCTCCAATTAATAATCTTATTTCTGTGTGTTTTATAATTGTTATTGCAACTTTCAGTTTGCAAACTGTAGCTTTATCCAACTTAATTCTCAGCTGTTTGGCTTATTGACGTACAGCCGCAGAACTGAACGCTCTGCCGTGTTTCAGTTCAGTGAGTACTGATACCAGTCAGAGATAAAATTAAAAAAATAAACAGATCGATTAAAAATTTGATGTGTTTGACCAAATTCTTAAGGACCATTGATCAATCTTTCGATTAATTATTCCCATCCCTAGTACAAAATCTCTATTGGATCAGTGCAATGCAGTACTCATGGTAATATTCATTTACGGGGATCACATCCACTACACGAGTAATTCACAACAGGGTTTTCAATACTGGTTGTATTTGAAGAAATGGTTCAAAAACATTGCCTCGGCCGTACAGATGTCTGCATTGGTTTTCATTTAAAGAATATCTAAATAAACACATCTAATATAAAATCTTTAAAAGGGGAGTATTAATGAACTATTCACAATGGAGGAGGCTTTCACATTAGGGATTTTAGGACGGGATCCAATTACAGCTGACCTCAAAGTACAGTTCATATAATTACAGTGGTGGGGCACGGTTGGTTGATTCAAAGGCTGATTAAAAGTGGTGTGGAGTACGGTTGATGTGTCCTCGTGTAGGGTTCGAATCCGGTTTGTAAAACAACTGCACCAAAAACATGGAAGTGGATGACTATTTCACAAAAGCAACAGTCATAACTTATATGAAATTAGCCTCAGTGTCCTGTATGTGGAAGACAGGTGTGCAAGTCTTGTGGTTTATCGAACTGAACAGCAGCACTTGGAGTATTTAGCGCCCCATGGTGGGCATGGTAACTGCAGGACTTTTCAAGGTGGCATCTTCAGCTTTCCATTGTGAGGTTACAGTTTTGATCTGTGTGTAGAACTGGATGCCCTGTAAAGAAAAAAAACATTTACATCAAACCTGCTACGTGTGTGCTTCTTATACCTGTAACAATAGGATGAATGTCTTTATTTTTTCATACTTGTTTTCCGTAGAAGTTCATGTCCCCTCTGAAGGATCCTCTTGACCCAGTGAAGGAGAACATGGGCAGTGGTACGGGGATGGGAACATTGACTCCAACCTGCAGAAAACAAGTATTTTCCCTTTCATTTCTATAAGTGTCAGCTTTGTAAAACAATTCCCCAGGATTCCTAAATTGCTAGGATGAGTAAGATGGCTGATGAGAGATGTGGTATATCTGTGCTGTTTAAAAAGCGAGCTTACATGATCTTGCAAAACAAGGCTAAACCTGCGGCTTACATTTGCCATTTTGAAAGCACAGCATGTTCTTATGAAAGGGAAGAAAAACTAAATAAAACATTTTGTTATGGAGGCAATAGGGGGATGGCATGGTTGGTTTAGAATGTTTGAAACAGCGGTAATAGGTTTGGACACACTAAGGCCTTTTGGCGAAGGTGCAGGGAGGGAAAAAAAGGAAAAGTAGATGTTTGTTGCATCGAGGTTTGGAGAGGAGAACAGCACATGGCCTGCGCAGCATTCCCCGACATGTGAACAGCAAACACAGGACATAACTAAGGCTCCACAGGCAAACAAACAGGGTGAAAGCGGGCCATATTTATGCTTAAACGTTGAACAGGAGGCTAGGAATCCCTTTTGAGTTTAATTTAAGATTTCCCTCATCGAATACTACCCGGAAAAATGTTTCTATGTCCCCCTGTTTTCTTTTAATGGACACATATTTGCTGTAGCTATTTGTGGCCTTCGCTGGAGGGAAGTGGAGAGAAGGGGAGAGAAGGGGGTTTCTGAATGTGTGTTTATTAGGTTAGGGGCAAACATGGCTATACTTGACATGGAAAATAATAGTTTTTTTAAATGTGTGTGACGGTTTTCAAACAGAAATGTGATGTGCTCCCTACTTGAGATGCTGTATAGACATGACAGAGAGATGTGAATGTCTCCTTTCTCCCAAAACAGAGGAACGCATTTGGAGGCTGCAGCCACTCACCTGGCCCACGTCCACCTCGTGAGTGTATTTGCGTGCAGTGGCGCCATTTGTGGTGAAGATAGCTGTACCGTTGCCATAGGGGTTCCTGTTGACCAAATTGATGGCATCATCCAGAGACTCTGCCTCGAGAACAACCAACACAGGCCCGAAGATCTCCTCAGTGTAGCACTTCATCTCAGGCTGCGAGAGCAAAAAACAGTTTTTACTTGCAATTAAGTTAGTAGTTTGGTTCTTAGAGGTACTCAGAAACATATAAAGATATTAATACATACTGTGACATTGCCAATGATGGTTGGACCCACAAAGTTGCCATTCTCATATCCCTTGACCTTGACGTTTCGGCCATCCAGGAGCACCTTAGCGCCCTCGTCCACGCCGCTCTGGATCAGACTGCAGACTCTCTCCTTGGACTGCGGAGAGATAAGAGGCCCCACGTCCGCACCAGGCTGGTCTCCTAGCGGGGCCCCAAAAACAACCAGCTATAAGGTTACATACTATGGCACTCGTATGATGTGAGCACATTACTGGCACTGACATTGAAATAAGTTCTCTTGCCACAAACATGCAAAAAGCCAGGACGAGGGGCACCCTGAGGCACTCCCTCAAAAATGGATACTTACGGGTTTCCTGTATACTACAGAAATAAGAGTCTGCATCACTGCAAACGGGGATAATCATTCTCTATTTTACTCCACATCAACTTCCTTTCTCAAAAGGATTTGATGCTCTGAACCGCTATTTAGGTCCGGGCCGCAGATCTGGCCACAAATTTGCAGCAGGGCTGACTCAACGAGCACTCGCTCCCAGCTGACTCCAATGTGAAGTTACAGCAGGGCAAAAGGCGAGATGTGTGGTTAGGGCGGCGTGGGTGGCCACGAGATGACTAAAGCGAAGGCCCTTAGGGGAACAGGGGCTCAGGAGAGACAGAGGTGAAGGCGGGGTGATGGGGCGCGGTACCTGCGTTCACGCGCAGAGCCTTGGAGCGCTCCACCAGCTCCGGCAGCCAGCTCCGCGCCTCGCCCACTAGGATGGCTGTAGACAGAGCCATGCAGCGCTGTCCTGCCGCCCCGAACGCTGCACCCACAAGCTGGTTCAGAGTGTTCTCCTTATTGGCATCAGGCATCACCACACCATGGTTCTTGGCTCCCTGCAGTACAAGAAAAGCGGTTAGCCTTCTGCCGTTTGATCTCCACATTACAGCAGCTGGTTAGTCACGAGTGACAACATAATATCTGGAAATTATATACAAACAACCTACAAATTTTACGTAGTAAATGTGTTCCACATTTTAGTCCATAAAACAGAGAGGTTTGATGGACACAAATTTAAACACATAGATGGAGCATTTGTAATTGTGGCTCTTCAGGGATGCACAGCTGCAGGGCGTTTTGCACCTTCTCTCATCTGTACAGCTGGCAGTCAGGAGGACCAAAAACATAACAAGTATCTGTTGGCCAATACTGCCACCTTCTGGGCATTTACAGCACCTACAGGTGTCAGACTTGACAGGCTGTGTTGGACTCTCACCATGTTTGACTGGACCCTCTTGCCATTTTTAGAGCCCCTCTCGTAAATGTACTCTCCAGCTTGATTCGAGCCAACAAAGCTGATCGCCTTGATAGTCGGATGGTCACAGATGAAATTCACAGCTGCAACAGAAACAGTTATGGAGAGCGAATTAACTGATACACCCTTAAATCAGCCACATTATATATTAAATACTGTAACAAATATAAATACAAATCTAAATTTAAATGATCTGTATTACAGAGAATACGATAAAAGATGATTTGGCAATTGTCATTTCTATCCATACTAGCCAGTTGTAAGGTAAGAAGAGAAGATGTCTCCTAAGGACTTGTTAAAAAGGTGAGCTTGGTGGGCCACATTCCTAATTTTGTCCTACTCATTAATGTAACAAAATAGATAATTATTGCATTTTTTTGTTCAAACTTTGATTAATCTGGAAAATATTGTCTCAATCAACTGGTGAATGTTTTTTTTGTTGTTGTTGTTGCTGTGAACAAGTTCTCCAAAATGAGGTGATAAAAAGTTACAATCTCAAAGATCTCAGTTCCGTCTCTTTGGTGCCGATATGCTGATAAGAGGTAACTGCAGATACATTTTCCTCATTTGCCTCACTTTCACTTGTTTTTGAGGTTTCATCATCTGTTGTCATAGCTATTTTCGTAGGTAGTACATATCTGGAAGAAAAAAAAAAAACAGTACAGTGCTTCACACATAAGTGAGTTGAAGAGCAAGTGTGTTGTGTAAACCTACCATCATACAAAACAAACAGATAAACCTCACACTGCAGACCAACAGATTTGCAGATTCCTTTTCTGTTGATCAACTAATCCATAATCAATTTATCAGCTCTGGTATATTGGTAGATTAAAGAGGAATCCATAAAAACTGGATTTGTCAACAGGTAGAATGAAAAAGAGGTTTTAATAAAAACACATTAGAAGTTATAGTCAGGCAGCTTAGGACCAGATTTGAGAAGAATAGGGACACGTTGGACAAAAGCACCACATTTTTTCTACATGCTCTCGATCACCATAGGTTTAAATTTTTGATGGGAGCCACTTCATCAAGATTACGGATCGGAGATGGCAGCCATATAAAGTCTATGAGAACCAATATATCTTCCAAGCCAATTAAATGAAAGAAGTTTGGGACGACCAGAACTCTTCCTAGACCTGGCCGTCCAGCCAAACTGAGCAATCGTGGGAGAAGAGCCTTGATGAGAGAGGTAAAGAAGAACCCAAACATCACTGTGACTGAGCCCCAGAGATTCAGTGGGGAAATGGGAGAAAGTTCCAGGAAGTCAACTATCACTGCAGCCCTCCACCAATCGGGGCTTTATGGCAGAGTGACCCGATGGAAGCCTTTCCTCAGCGCAAGACATATGAAAGCCAAAAAAACACATGAAGGACTCCCAGACTATGAGAAATTTGATTTTCAGGTGTGATGAGACCAAGATTTAACTTTTTGGCCTTAATTCAAAGCGGTATGTGTGGAGAAAACCAGGCACTGCTAATCACCTGGCTAATACAATCCCAACAGTGAAGCCTGGTGGTGGCAGCATCATGCTATGGGGCGTTTTTCAGCTGCAGGGACACGACGACTGGTTGCAATTGAAGGAAAGATGAACGCGGCCAAGTACAGAGATGTCCTGGAAGAAAACCTTTTCCAGAGTTCTCAGGACCTCAAACTGGGCCCAAGGTTCACCTTCCAACAAGACAATGACCCTAAGCACACAGCTAAAATAACAAAGGAGTGGCTTTGGAACAAGTCTGTGACCAGAACTTGTTGCATCATTCCCAAGAAGACTCATGGCTGTACTAGCTCAAACGGGTGCTTCTACTCAATACTGAGCAAAGGGTCTGAATACTTATGACCATGTGATATTTCGGTTTTACTTTTTTAATACATTTACAAAGAATTCTACATTTATGTTTTTTTTCTGTCAAGATGGGGTGCTGAGTTGTAAAAAAAATAACTTAAATGATTTTAGCAAATGGCTGCAATGAAACAAAGTGAAAAATTTAAGGGGGTCTGAATACTTTCTGTACCCACTGTATATCTACAGATACAGGTAAGCTCCAGTGCCCCAGTTCTCACCAGCGTGTTGGCCGTGGATGATGTTGAGCGTCCCGTCTGGAGCCCCGGCGTCCTGCAGCATCTTGGCCAGCAGCATGGCGCAGCCCGGCACCCGCTCCGATGGCTTCATCAGGTATGTGTTGCCGCACACCATGCCCATGGGGAACATCCACAGAGGGATCATGGCGGGGAAGTTGAAGGGGGCGATGCCGGCGCACACCCCGAGGGGCAGGCGGTAGGTGTAGGTGTCCATGTCCTTGGTGATGGAGGGCAGCGTTTCACCCAGCATCAGAGAGGTGACGCTGCAGGAGTGCTCCACAACCTCTGCAGAGAAAAGACACAGAGCATGCCAGACACAAACAATTATTTTATAGTTTTCATCTGCTAACTTATGTCTGATAAATTGTAAGTTATTAGGTATGGAAAAGCTGTCAATGGTGCTTGTGTCTGAGTGTGTGAGAATGATTTTATGAGAGAAGTATTGAGTGCGTTGACTTTGGGTGTAAACAGTGGTGGAATGTAATTAAGTACAGTACTTGAGTAAATGTACTTAAGTACAATTTGGACGCACTTATACTTTGAGTATTTCCATTTTATGTAACTTTATACTTCTACTTCACTACATTTTGACGCAAATATTGTACTTTTTACTACATTTAGCAGACAGCTTTAGTTACTTTTCAGCTCAAAATTTAACATAAAAACTTTTTTTCCCTGAATTAAACCTCATAACCAATCAAAACAAATAAAATAAAAATTACTTTATTTATCCCCGAGGGGAAATTCAGTCTGGTAACTGGAATGAGACAGCCTGATGGCTGTAGGAGCGAAGGATCTTTTGTATCTCTCCGTCCTGCAACAAGGAGAGAAGAGCCGTCCACTGCTGTAAAGTATATTAAGTAATTTAAACGCACCCTATCTTTACAAATGCTGTTTACATAAATGCATCAATGATAATAATTGAATAATATATTTGTAATATCTGTGACAATCCGAGTGGGTCCATTCTGCATAATGAGTACTTTTACTTTTGATACTTTAAATACATTTTGATGCTGATACTTTTGTACTTTTACTGAAGTAAGTTTTGAATGCAGGATTTTTACTTGTAGTGGGGTTATTTCACAGTGTTGTAGTAGTACTTTTACTTAAGTAAGAGATCTGAATACTTTTTCCACCACTGGCTGTAAGCCAAGCCTGTAAGGTGTAACTAGTGGCAATCATTCAAAGGGTTCATGAGGAAAAATACTGTGCAGTATAACTCATTAACTATTCCAGCCAACACACAGTGAAAGCCTTTTACCTATATATTGCCCTTTGTAAAGGTGTTTGTGCACATGTGAGAAGAACTTACGCAATCCTCTGAACACATCCCCCTCTGCATCTGCCAGGGTCTTGCCCTGTTCCACTGTGATGGACTTGGCGAGTTCTTTCTGAAATACAAGATGACCTTCACCTCAGTCCTTTTTTCTCAGCTTTAGATTTTGAACTAGAGCTTGGCAATAAATATTGCAATAAATGTGCAGTCATGGAAAAAAATATTAGGCCACCCTTGTTTTCTCCTTGCTTCCTTGTTCACTTTAATGTCTGGTACAACTAAAGGAACATTTGTTTGGACAAATAAAATAACAAAAATAAGATATATAAATAAGAGTTTAATTTAAGAGCTGATATCTAGCAATTTTCCATGGTTTTCTTGATGATTTTGGTTATTATCAAGAAAACCAGGGAAAAAATCATTATATTTGTCCAAACAAATGTACCTTTAGTTGTACCAGGCATTATAATGAACAAGAAATTGAAGAAAACAATAGTGGTGTAATCATTTTTCCATGACTGTATTGTTGCAATAAATATACAATAATAATGGCAATGTAATGATTTGCAATACTGTTCAACAATTGTTTTCAGCTGCACCTTACACTCTCTGACCCTTTGACTTACAATGTTGTCCTTGATAAGCTGCTGATAGCGCAGAAAGACCTGCTGCCGTGCTAAGATGGAGGTCTCAGACCAGGTCTGAAAGGCTCTGGAGCACGAGTCCACAGCAGCCGACATCTCCTCCTGCGTGGCTTTGGGTACACGGGCGATCACCTCATTGGTAGCCTGCAGAGGAGGGGGAAAAAAAGCACAGGTCAATATACATTTCTATGCTAAAGATGTCATAGTTACAATCAGCAGGGGCTGTTTGAGGTCACCAAGCATTAGGTAACAGGTGAATCCTAGCAGATGTTTAACTGAGATATTTGGCTTTCGTAGATCTGAAGGTCAGAGTTTGTCTCATGCAAAACCACAGTCTTAAGAAAACATTTATGACTGTGAGGTAATGCCCTGTTAAACTGTAGCTGATGTTTAAGCAACATTTCTCATTGATTATTAGTTATTTTGTTATACAACGTTTTTTATTCTCACGTGTTAATACTGGAAGAAAGGTACTGTGAATCTGCTCATATAGTTATGCCAAATTTATACATTTTCATCAGAGACACCATCTTGTACAAACAAGCAGAGATAACCTTCAAGAAGTTAGTAACAGGTTAAACAACTCTGATCAAAATCAGCGCTGTCAAACAAGAGCATCATAAAGCCCGCAGCAACAGCAGACTAAACGTAACCTAACTACATACTGTGTAGAAGTTGCAAAGTAAAGCACACCGTTTCCTGATCCAGGCCAGCTGAAGTACTTACAGGATTGTGAATATCCAGCCATTCTGACGTTTTGGATTCAACAAACTTCCCATCAATGAACAGCTTGGTGGTGGGCTGTGAGGAGAGAGATTACGTCACATTCGCTTTAGTGAGTTAATCGTCCGTGTGTAACATTTGCTTTACAGTGTAATAGCAGTCTGACAATTAAGTGTTCTCAACTCACCACGGATGAGGAGTAGCACATGCGGGTAACTTTAAGTGGGACCTGAGAAATAAACAACAGGTAATCTGAAATCATCAAATGCAATTAATATGATCCATTATTATACCTATAGGTTTTGTAAAACATTAAATACACAAAACCAACTGGTTACAGTTGCAGCCTGAAGGCCTGCAAGATTAATAGGCAACTACAAAGTGTTGGGTTATGAAAGTGCCTGAAGGGGACAAAGTCAAGTTAACTGGAGTGAACTGGGAGGATGAATGCAGTCAAGCCAGCAGGAGCAGATTGACAAGTTTTCTTAGTAGCTGCAGTAAAGTAGGGCCTCTTTATACTATAAATCAACTCATAAAAAGGATAGTTCATCAAAAAGTCCACAGTCGAATAACATTCTCTAAAGAGATTAAACTTAATCCCATCTGTGGAAAAAAAGAGTCAGTCTGTCAAGCAACCCTGGCATAAATCCTGCAGCACATGACACATTGCACTTTGTAAACAATGTGAGCTGTCAAACCTACTGTACCTGCGTCAGTTATTTACAAGGGTTTTAAAGCAGTACAACTTTCAACTCTTACCTTTGCCTTCAGCACTGATCTCAATGCTGTTGTCGCCATGGTGGAGATGTTACCAAGGACTTTATTTGTCTGAGTCTGCAGGTAAAACGGTGGCCAGCCGGAGACACAGTGCACAGTTTTCTCCCTCAGAGATGTATTACCTGTGGGCGGGCTCTGAAGGAAAGCCGAGCGTTCCTATTGGTCCAGTGTTCGCACTCCCATAAAGAACGCAGTCTGATTGGTCGATCTTGGGTACATTCTTTCCAATGGCCAGCTGACGTTCTAGATAATCCCGCCTTAGCTGTAAAACTCGACTAATCATTGGATAAAAGATTTAGGCAGTACTGACTGGAATGTTATGTAACCCGAAGCTGAACAGTGACCAAAAGCTTTGCCATAAATTCAGAAGAGCTCGCTTCTTGAAGGAAAAAATACCGTTATTCAGGCTGAAAGTGTTGTCTTCTCGCCGAGCTATGTCCACATGACATTATATACTCAACGTAAAAACAGACTTTGCTTTGAAATGTGCAGGACGTAATAGACGCAGGCGCAAACATAAAAGCGACACCGCTATCACAGCCACAACAATGCACTTGTCCTTAGTTTGCCTCGCCAAGGTACAGTAATAGCATTGTTAGCCTGTATGCTAAGTGTGTGTGCACTAATGTGAACCATATGTATGCCAGATTTTGCTTAGTCATTGACCAAAGAGTAGGTAGGAGGGATTTTTGGAGCACATCCTATTGGCTGTAGGAGGAGGATGTTGAGCTTTAGAAAAACTGTCTGCAATAGTTGATTCAGTCTAGTTGAGTTCAAACTACAGCCAATAAGCTATGGCAACTCAAACCAAGGTGAAAGAAAATAAAAGTTAACTATGTCAGGAGAATGTCTGGTGTGTTTTCAAATGGACTTAACATTTTCTGATTTTTTGTTTGTTTGCTTGTCTTCTATGCAGCCTGTTCTTCACGGATACTTCAGAAGCTCCTGTTCCTGGAGGGTTCGCATTGGTAAGTTATGTTTCAGCATTAAAATACTAAACTTATAACCCTTGTGTTGCCTTAACTTTATGTATGTACCACTTGTCCTAAGGGTTAAAATGACCCGCCTTCACATAACCTTTTAAATAAAGCAGCTTGATAAAATTTTAAACCCCCAAATCTATTTTGCATGAAAAAACAACCAATCACTCATCACAAACTAAGAGGTTTTCCCTCTTACACTGCAGAGAAACTGGATTTAATCAGTGGAATCCACTTGTTTTTATAACAGCATACCTGTTGTAATTGGTTTATTCTTTTACTAAAGTAGGGGTTAATTTTAATTACTAAAAGGTACTGCATAGGTATTAAACATAATGTAGCAAGCCTGCATGCATGGTTTTTATGGTCAAGAAATTACCCTAAGATAAGATTTGAACCCTGTTCAGCTTTCATAGAAATATGACAAGACAATGTTTTACTTTTTCTCATTCTAGGAAGTCATTGAATTACGAGTTGAGAAAAGATCATTAAGGGGGTTTCCTCTGCTGTTAAACATATTGTTGGGTCATTGTTTGACCACTAAGGCAACACAAGGGTTAAAGAATTTTGATGTCAGCATTATGGTATTTAACTTTTTTGTGCACCAGCTTTTGCTCTCAAAGGTATTGAATATGACCAAGTTCCAGTCAATCTAATCAAGGATGGAGGTCAGCAGGTACAGTATAGACTCACAGGATCATGTCATACTGTGCATGGTTAATGAGCATGATGCAGTCCATTTAAATCCTGTGTTTAGTCCCACCAAAGTTCTCTTGTGCTCAAGCTGGCTGACGAGTACAAGGCTTTAAACCCCATGATGCAAGTACCTGCAGTTGAAATTGATGGCATCACCCTGTCTCAGTCAGTGAGTCCTCAAAATGTTCCTTTAACCTATAAACTATATTTTAGTTAACCAACATAAATGCTACTGAAAATTGTCTCTTGCCCACACAGCTGGCGGTGATCCAGTACATCGACGAGACCAGGCCAGGGCCTCGACTTCTGCCCACAGATCCAAAGAAACGCGCCCAGGTTCGGATGATAAGTGATGTCATTGCCTCTGGGATCCAGCCTCTGCAGGTGAGAGAAGAGTCCAATTAAAGCAGACAGCTTATATAGGTACTGGGTTGCAAGTTCAGGTATGCATGATACAATAAAAAAAGTCACGTCACTTAAAAATTTTCATTTGGACTTGTACCTTTCAGAATTTGTACGTGATTCAAAAAATAGGAGCAGAAAAGGTGCAGTGGGCTCAGCACTTCATCAATCGTGGCTTTCAAGGTAGGTGGCAACGTCTTCTCAACTATACATCGACTTTTATTCTAAGATCCTCACTCGACTTCCTTTGCATTATGATTTATGTGCACCTTTCTCTTCCAGCTCTTGAGCCCATTCTGAAGCAAACAGCAGGGAAATATTGTGTAGGGGATGAAGTAAGAGACTCTTCTATTTTAACTGCATCATACACTGCTGTAATGGTTCTATTGTGCCTCTCACTCTCATAAAGTGCAAGCTATTAGAAATTCTAATTGATTACTCGATTGCACTTATATATTCTTTTTAATGCAGGCGGTTTAATGGATCTGTTGAATAAAGACGTGACATAAATGTGATTGTTTGTATGCCATTAAGTTAAGCACATTGTGTCCCTCTATGCTTGTGACTTAGATGCAGATTTACATTTTAGGACAAATTAATGCAGAGATGTGTTAATTTCAAAGGGTTCAGACACTTTTCTTGCCACTGTATTTGTAATTCAAAAGACACTTTATGATGCGTTTGTTCTCATCTGTTACTTACCATTTAGATATCCATGGCAGACATCTGTCTGGTCCCACAGGTCTACAATGCAGAGAGGTATGTAGTCAGACCTTCCATGAAAAAAACTGCGACATATTAATACACACTGAACAAAAAGAGATCAACATGAATGTCATGGCATTTTGTTTATATGAAACCACCTGCTATGCCCAACCAGCTGAACTTTAAACAACCTACAGAGTGAAGCATGACCCCTGTTTGTCTTTAATCTCTACAGGTTCAAAGTGGATGTCGGGCAGTATCCAACTATTAAAAGGTTAAATCAAACCTTAGTTGAGATGGAAGCTTTCAAAGTGAGCAGCCCGTCTTGTCAGCCGGACACACCTGCTGATCTGCGTGCATAGAATAACAACTCTGCAGCTTTAAAAGGCAGCCATGCAATTTTGTAAATTGTTGAATAAAAAAACTTTGAAAATAATCTTATTTCAGTTCCATTACTTTATTTTAAGGACACTTAGAAGAAAATCAAAAATATTTATTGGCATTTTGATATACATTTTATATTGTATGTACTGCTATGCTATGTGGGGGCAAGGTAGGACAAAGTAATGTGTAAAACATGCAGATCATTCAGATATTTGTTATGCAAAGTGCAAAACCTCTGAGCTCACCGCTTGCAGCATATTGCCTGTGTGGAGGAAGTATGCATGGTTATAGAAGAGACTGATAAAGTAATAAAAGGAAACAACAATAAAGCCTAAGCTGCAGAATACATCATGCAACATGGAAAGAAACAATCAGAAGGAAAAATAACTGTTAAAAGGATACACACACTTGGAGAGACTAATTTTCTGTCAGTGCAGATCAGAGCATCCTCCACTGTTAAACAATGATAAACAATTGTCCTGAATGGATTTGTCAACATCATTTGTCATGGGGAATCTCCACTGTGCACTTGAAGGTGTCATTGTAGAAGGTACCGGAGCAGTCTGATCCACCAAACACCAGCAATGTGCAGTGGGCCCTGACATTTTCACCCTGTTCATGCTTCTCTGCATCTGTCAGGACGGAGCAGCCCAGGTTTATCATGCTGTGTCCCGCACGAGGCTTGGAGCTAAACAGGGGAGACGTCACTGAGCTCCACATGTTGGTGTCTGAGGAGAAATCAATGCAGTCGATTTGTGACACGGCCGGATGACTCAAAGCAAATGTCAATTAATATATACAGTCTTTGAAAAAATTATTAAACCTCCCTTGTTTTCTTCAATTTCTTGTTCATTTTAATGCCTGGTACAACTAAAGGTGCATTTGTTTGGACGAATATAATGATAATAACAAAAATAGCTCATAAGAGTTTAATTTAGGAGCTGATATCTAGACATTTTCCATGTTTTTTTTAATAATGATTTTGGTTATGATCAAGAAAACCATGGAAAATTGCTAAATATCAGCTCTTAAATTAAACTCTTATGAGCTATTTTTGTTGTTATCATTAGATTTGTCCAAACAAATTTACCTTTAGTTGTACCAGGCATTAAAATGAACAAGAAATTGAAGAAAAAAGGTGGTCTAATAATTTTTTCCATGACTATATAAACAAACTGAAGTGGTTTCAAATGACGTACTCACCAATGTTGAAAATATGGACATCCTGCAGGGCCCCAATTGCACTGCAACCTCCACTGATTAAAATCCTGTTGTCTGTGATTGGCAGAGCTGCATGAAACCTGTCACACACAGGCGAGAAGTTTTTGAATGTTTATCATTGTTCTAAAGCCAGTTTCTACATTATATTGTTTTTTTTCTCTGACTGAGCTGAAAGTAATCTAACAAAATGACGCAGAAAGATACAATTTTGTCACTAGAGATTATATTTTGTGTGAAAACCCATTCAATTGAAAATGCAGGTCCATCTGTCAAAAGACGCCAAAAATATACAAAAAGCAGATGGCTCCATCGATGACATTTCTCAAGGTTGATTAATCCTGCACTCACCCTCGAGGCAGTGGTGGCATGTTCCCACACTTCACAGCTGTGTACTCCATGAATCCTTCACTCATTAAGACAAACAGAAATATCCATTTAAACCTGGACACAAAATTGTTGCATAATTAAGCCACTGAATCTTCTTCTTACCCAGATCTAGAACATGGAGATCATTAAGGTAGGTAGCAGTCTTCCTTCCACCAAATATTATCAACTTCTGTGACATCAGTGTGGCTGAGTGTCTGTTGGATACAAACGCAAGCATTCGAAGGAATGCTTTAAACCCAAATAACCATTTGTGTTACCCTGAAGTGTTGAGAAAACGCTTTTTCTTGCATACCTTCGTGGTGAATGAAGACTCCAAAAATGGAGAAAATTCTTGATGAATTGAAGTAAATGGAGATTGCATATAATAACAGCAAAACTATATCAAAACCCTCTCACAACCATGTAGCACACCTGTGCAAGCTTGAGACTGTTCATGCATTATAGTGCACCAGTTGTATGAGTTTGCAAACAACGTTTTTCTATCATTAAGCGCAAACGCAAAAAGTTCTTTTAAACAGTGGACTGGATTGTAAACGGACCGGAGCCTCTCATACTGAATCACAGACGCACAGGCTGTCTGATGCTACAAAAAAAGCAACAAAAAAAAGATAATAATGAGAAGAAACTAATTATATCACAGTATAACAAAAAAGTGATCTGTTTCATTCTGAAGAGTAAGCGTTTTCAAAACCAACATGGCTCAGCTCAAAATGTTGTTTCAAAACAAAACTTCTCATCTCTTCTCTGACATGATTTTCACATCAGATGATTTGCCACAATTTAATTCCCTCAAGAATTTTCTGTTTTAGGATTTTTCATTCACAATGGAGGCATGCAAGAAAAACAAAAGTTTTCTTTAAGAATTCAAGGTAACACAGGATGAGTAATTTTTTGTCAAATAAAACATTTTGGGGGTGAAACACTCCTATAAAAGTAAATTGTATTTGTAGGACAGTAGTCATTTTAAAAAGACTGACCCAAACCGAGGCAGAGGTTTGTCTCCTTCCACAATCGGCTGGTACCAGAGTTCAAACTCTGGGTTGAAGATGTACAGAGCGTTGCTGCAGGATTTATCCTCAGAAGACTGGCTCGGCTGAACTCCACCGAAGACAAAAAGCTCTTTCTTATAAAAAGCCGCAGTGTGATATGCCAATTTTGGAACATTTCCTCCCGCCTAAAGAGGGGGTGGATACACAAAAACAAAGGACAACATTTCCTATCCCTCTGCTTGAGCATTTGATAAGAAATCAAGAACTACAACAGGTTTCATCAAACCCACAGTGACAAGCGTCCACTTCCAGGTCAGAGTATTGAGGATGTACAGCTCGCTGTAGCGCTGACCTTCCCTCAGGCCCCCGTAAACAAAGACCGACTTGGAGTCTGGGTCATAGGTCGCAGAGTGTCCTCGGGCACAGGGTGGTACGGGTCCAGAGGTGGAGGAGTTCATGGGGAACCAGAAGTCATTGTCTGGAAAGAGGTCAAGAAGGAAAACAGAAAACGCATCATGCACTCAATTAGCAAATATTTAAGGGCTTCATATGTTGTCTTTATTCCTCCTCTGGCTGAAGTAAGAAATACACTACTGGTCAAAAGTTTTAGAACACACCAACTTGATGGTGAAAATGAAAGTGATGCAGTTTAATGTCTCAGTGTACTCTGAAATTAATGCACATTTGCAACATTTAAAATTCTTTATTGAGCATGATAGTGTTTTGAAAGTAAAAAAAAGATTCAAAATCACATTTTATGTTGAACTAAAGGACTAAAAAAAGACACAAAATGACAAAAAAAAGACAAAATGACAAAAAAGAAAACCAAAAGACACAAAATGACTAAAAAAAAGACAAAACGACCAAAAAAAGACACAAAAAGACACAAAATGACTTACAAAGACATGAAAAGAATTCAAAAATGGACAAAATAGCCCAAGACTCCATAGAGTTAAGTTGTTAACCCATTTCTTGTTCCCTGAAAAAAGGCCTACTTGTATAATTCTGAAATGTACATTATTTTTCAGTTTTGGTTAACCTTACCTTTTTTTATTTACCTCTGGCAGTTCACCACTTACCTTCGTACCCTTTCAAGCTGTTCATTTGACTTGAACTGCTTGAATTTCAATAAAAAACTGGAAAAATTGGGATGTTCTAAAACTTTTGACCGGTAGTGTATATGACCACACAAGTCATTTAACAAACTCCACTGACCTAACTCGAGCTTCCACAGGAAGTCTTGGCAGTAGTTTTGATCTGCCGTCTCCCCTCCGATGACGATGGCCGTGTCAGGGTCGCTCAGACACATCGTATGGCTCCAGCGCTTCGATGGACACACTGCAACTAAATCACAATCTGTCAAAAAACAACAACTTTTTGTTGCATTCAGATGTGACCACAGTAATTGTCAGGTTTTCTGACCTTCTCTGTTATCATTCTTTATCTGCACGGTCATTTCCTCTTTGCTGTTCATCCTGGACAGCCTCCTTTTCTTGGGAGTTGAAGCCTGGTCTAAATCCTCTGCAAGGCTGTCCATGTCCTCAGAGCTCCATGTCAGGTGGCCTCTCTTACTAATAACTGTCCGTCTAGGTGTCTTATCCTTTCAGTTGCAAGGAGCATATCACAGAATGAGTCACTAAGCTCAAATGCAGGCATTAATACATTCTTGAGCTTGGCTCTTACCGTAGGCCAGACTGGGGGTTTATTCCCCATAATGGAATGACTGGTGTCAATTTTATTAACTTGGATATCAGCATAGCATACACTATCGCCCAAGTGTGAGGTGTTGGAAGTTATCTACAAGGCAGAACAATGATGAAATGTTGCAACAAATTGCATACAAACAATTTTCACCCTATTTTTCTTACCGTTTCATTTCCAATGCATGTGTGTAATGTGTCAGAGAGATCCGTGGCATCGTGCTGTTCTGGGAACATGAATTTCCTTTGAACCAGAGGAGTACTGCTCAAGACACTGGCTTTGTCCTGCGGCTGATCACAAGTCTTTGCATGAAACAAAACAGTGAGATTATGATCACGATGATGTCAAAGTATCATTGTCAGTTTTATGAGACACAGTTTGTTTAATGAGTGGTTATGGTTGTTTTCCTCATGCAGGACATTAAAGGGATAGTTCAGGTTTATTGAAGTGGGGTTGTCCATAGTCAGTTTATTACCTGCAGTAGCTGACAGTGAGAAGACAGGATTGCCGGCAGGGAAGCTAAGCAATGCACTGCTGTGGACGGGGCAGCAGCAAAATATTTTAACCACCTAAAAAAAGTATTAAGTGTGCACTACTTTTGATATTTGTACCAAAATAACCACGCAGAACAGAGGAGTTGCTTGTCTACCGCTGCATCGATCATTTCATTTGCTTGTGTTATGGACGTCTTTCACATCACTCAAGGTCACCTTACAAACACAGCTAAAAACATTAGATAAAAACAAAAACACAATCAGCTAAATAAAAACAAAGAACTACATAAAAACAACAAACAGAGCAGAAGTGAGGATGGTCAAACAGAAAAGGCTAATCTACACAAGTGAGTTCTGAGCTGTGATTTGAAGGAGGAGAGAGGTAATGTCACAGATGGTTTGTGGAAGAGAGGTCCAGAGACAAGGGGCTGCATGGCTGAAAGCTCTGGACCCCATTGAAGAAAGGTGGGCAGGAGGAGGAGTGAGGAGCATGGAGGAGGAGGAGCACAGGGTCCTGGAGGGTGTGTGGGCGTAAAGTAAATAGTAACTAAAGCTGTCAGCTTAATGTAGTAGAGTAGGAAGTACAATATTTGCCCCTACAATGTAGTGAAGCAGAAATATTACGTTAAATATGTGGAAATGCTCAAGTAAAGTACAAGTACCTCAAAATTGTACTTAAGTGCAGTACTTGAGTTAATGTACTTAGTTACTTTCCACCACTGTTTAAAACACATTGTAACACAATAACACACAAAAAAACCTTAGCGTAGGCCAGCACCTCCAGTGTTTGGCAAGGCTGAATTAATGTTTTTTGTCAATGGAGTCATTTCCTCATGCATAAATTGAAACAGGGCAGAGAAAGAGAAAGCATTCTTGATATAGCTTACACCTTAAATTAACATTTTTTAGGTGGGCCTTTTGCAAAAATACATTTTGCCTCAGCTTCCACGCCAGTGCTTCTGTCTGCTTCTACAAACTGGGGGGCTGCCACACACCATCTACTGTAGATTACACACTGACTATTGACGGGTGCCTCATACAACCCCCCTTAATAAAAAAATATCTTAATCAGTTCATACAAACCCTCCTACCTCTCTACACACTGTGAGCACAATCTTGCCATACACTCCTCTCCTGCCTCTCTCTGCTGCCACTGTGACCACGTCAGGGCTCCAGTCACCTTCCCATGTCAGGCACCTGAGTTCAAAGTTGATTTTAAACAATTTAGTACAGGTGGGGAAAAAAATCCATACAGCATAGTATTGCAGTATTTTGCGTGGCAATATTATATCGATTCATGGCCGCCAAGTATCAATATTGTTCCAACGGCTGTCAGTATTTTCTGTTTTTGTTTTTCCCGGAGGCCATAGTGGCTCACTTTTAGGAATATACTGGAGATACTGGTATGATATGAAACTAGAAGACCCAAGGAATATATAGACACTGTGTGCAACATGGATATATATCGTGTCAGGAAGTTGTCGAAATAAGTTGTCGCTGCAAGTTAGGCTGTCTTTTATGTTTCATTAAAAAAAAATTCAGAGCAGTGAAGCTTAAAGTTGAGGAAAGTTTGATAAAATGCTGCAGTTGTTGTCGTCCATACATGTTTGACATCAGTTCAGTTTGACTGAATACTTTGTTGGTCAGTCTGTGGGTTTGACTCTCATTGTAGAGAAATAAAAACTGTAGTCAGATGAATAGACTGAGAATGTTCTCTTATTTCTTGATTGAACTTACTTTTGTGGACACAAAATGCTGTTAAACAGTTAAATAGCAATATATTGTATCGCAAAATGCTTAAAATCTCAATATCGTATCATGACTCAAGTATCGGGATAAAAATCGTATTTTGGGGCCTCCAGTGATTCCCAACTCTACAATTTAGACTTTTGTGCGTGTGTGTGTGTGTGTTAAAAGTAGCTAATGCACATCTTCCACATACCTTGCTTGTTGTGTCAGAGTCCCAATGTTCTGGGCAGGTACTTCTGCACTGACCAGAACATCTACTGAGATTGTCGTCTCGCTGTTTTTCCATTCTCCGAGACCAAAGATGACCAGCTGTTTGGGCAGAGGCAGTGGGATGTGGACTTGAAAGCAACTTCGGTTGGATTTGCTGTGGAGATAACATGTTTGCGTTTGTTGTTAGTGAAAACCATAGACTGTATGCTGAAAGCTGATCTATACAGGTTTAAAAATAAAAACGCTTTCCTGATGAACTGGCGGGGAGCGTCTCGCAGGGACCAAAGGACATAAAAATGTAGCCTCCCCATGTCGTTTCAGGTCGCCTCATCTACAACAAGCAGCAGCTAGCAGAAGCAAAACTTTGGTGCAACCTGGAGCTCCGGTAATCGTTTCTGATTGGCTGATTCGAGCTCGAGGCCGCTGTGAAAGGACACAGCTGAGACCGCAGCGCAATTAATTAATTAATTAATTATTGAATTACCAGGAAACAACGCTGCCATGTTTTATTTGTATTATTTTTGTTCATATTTGTTTGACATTTAATAAAATTGTCACATTGGTAAAAATAAAATAAAAAAGATAAATAAATAAATTTAAATGAAAAAAGACAAAGAAAGAGAAAGAAAAAACACAAATCACAAGTATGCAGTACCATCATTTTATTTACGTTACAAATGATGCGATTCTTAGACAAATACAGAATGTGCAAAAAAATATATTTTATACATGGTATCAGTGGTGAAATGTAACTAAGTACATTTACTCAAGTACTGTACCTAAGTACAATTTTGAAGTACTTGTACTTTACTTGAATATTTCCATTTTATGTAATTTTATACTCCTACTTCACTGCAGTTTTGAGGCACATATTGTACTTTTTACTTCACTACATTTAGCTGCCAGCTTTAATTACTTTTTAGGTCGAGATTTAACATAAAAACTAATCAATTTATTGTGCTTAGACATTTTTTTAAAATTAAACCCAATAACAGTATATTTAGTGGTTTAATAATTCCTACCTTGAGAACACTGCTTACACAAATGCATCAATAACATTAATAATCCAATAATATATTCAGAATATATAAAACAATCTGAGTGGGTCCATTCTGTATAACAAGTACTCTTACTTTTTACACTTGAAGTATTTTTTGATGCTGATACTTTTTTACTTTTACTTCAGTAAGTTTTGAATGCAGGACTTTTACTTGTAGTGGAGTAATTTCACAGTGTGGTATTACTACTTTTACTTAACTAAGGGATCTGATTACTTCTTCAACCACTACATAGTATGTATGTAATGACAGGATCCATCCACATTTGCAATGTACTCCAAGTAGTTTCCCCACTTCGTCAAATATTTTTGAGTCCTTTCCTGAGAATTAAGAGATGCCACCTTTGCCAACTGCTGCTGCTTTCCTACCATTATGCTGGTTGTGTTGTTTGATATTTTTGTAACAATGCACTATTTGTACACTCAATTTTCTTGAATAGCACAATGGCTTTTAAAATTACCGACCTGCCTCACCTGTTTTAGTGAAACGGTAAGTGGGATCATCGGTATATCCCTTTCAGCCTCTCATTTCACTGAGGAAAATATATCAAGTATAGCTATGTTTTGTGGGAAACTACTGGTAATGTTCAATATATGGTTAAGTCACATGGTCATATTTTAGGCTGTTGTTAAGCTTTATTTTATTTTATCAACTAAGTAAATAGTTTATTTTTACACAGCATTTTAATTATTTCATTATTGGTCTATTCAGTTATATTTTTGACTTATCTGATAACTTTTTACATTTTCAGGCCTTGACAATGGTTAGGGAGGTGTTGCATTGGTTGATTTTTCTGCTTTCCTCATATACAGCATGTAATGGGGATATGTCATTATAATACAGGTCAAAATAAATAAATACAAACTCAAATATGCCTTATATAAACCTTACATGAATAAATAAAACAGTAGATTTGTATTTGTTTGTTCAACTTCAATGTAAAGGTTTCAATGACAGTTGAAATACTTGAAGTTGCATCATAGAAGAACAATGAAGTCCAGTAAACCACAGGAGGCTCTTGATGCAACTCTGGAGTCTGACTGGCCTTCAGGGAGAGCTGAAAATAACACCTGGTTTCATCAGCACCTCTGTAACAATCAATCCCCTAATGCCATAATTTAATGGAAACACAGGGGACCCTCCTGAAGGGCTTTCTAATCCTGAACCAGCAGCGAGACTGTTATGAAATGATGGCGTCTTGAGACAGATTAGTTGAGGGACTACACACACCAGCTGTCTTAATGACTAATCTCTAAAGTGTCATGTTTTACGGTTTACCTGCTCTTTAATGTGTGTTCATGCGATTGATCCAAATCTAAAACAAATCACGCAAAGAAAACTAGATAATAATATTCTCTTTATTGTTTGAATATAAATTTCAGGAACAAATGTCATCATAACTTACAGTAAAGGTACAGTACAGCAAACATGGGAAGCTTTAAACCAGTCTCTTGACAATGTAGCAGCCAAATCTGTGATATCTTTGGGAACATGCGCACAAGTGAGTGTGGTAGAATTATGGATTTTTAGAAAACAAGGATGGAACAAGGCAACACAGTCGAAGTATGCCGAATGCACTGAGGACATTCGAAAACAAACACATATAGACCTGTGCACGAAATACATTTAGATGAAATATTACAACCGCTCCCTACCTCCGAAAACAGAAAATTAAAGGGAGGTGGCGAGGCAAATGTAAATATTGGATCTATATTACATAATAAGAGCTTTTATGTGATAAGGGATGGCTTTTAATTGTGTCATAAAAAGCACACTCTGGAAAACTGTTACCACTTGCTTCAGTACATTCAACATTCATCTTTTTACTGACACACCACTATGACAGTAGACAGCTCTGTGCACAGAATTTGCATTACATAATTATATTCTCCATTTGATTAAATTTAAACACAAATAAAAAATAAGTTACCATACAAAGCAGAAGGATAAATACACAGAACAACAACACGGCAACTTAATCATAGAAGGTGTACGCGTACACACACAGAACATAAAAAACTCAATTTCTTTAGAGCACTGCTGATTAAGCACCTGGTGAAATATATTCTGTGCAGGTGTTCCCTGATCACTGCTACCATAGAAATGTTACAGCTGAAGACAATATATGTTTTATGATGGGCACTTGACCAAATAGCACAGTGCATACACGGGAACATGGCACATATGCAAGGCTTCTTTAACTATCAGCAAAACATCGGGGCAAAATGCTGCATTTTAAAACTAAAATCTGATCGTAAATTCAACATGTGGCAACACAAGCTGATAGTGATAAAAAATAGATATGCTTATATTTAACCTTTAACTTCATCTTTTTCCAAGTGTGGAATCAAAAATAGTTCATAAATCGTTCTTAAGAGTAGTATTTTTTTTTGTAAATGATACATTCATAAACCAGCATCTCAGGCACTGTAATAAACTCTGTAGTACAGAGTTTTATTTCGCCAAAGTGAGTAGGAGTTATCAAACTTCACGAGGTAAGTGCCTTCACCTGGAAAGTCGTGGCTCCCCCCCTGGACGGATAAGTGACTGTCCTGGCGGTACACGGGTAAGATTTCAGCCAAGTTGGAGTTGCTGTGAGTTTTGGAGCCTTTCTCGACGTCTCCGTTAGTGACGGGCCCTGCAACAGGAATCACATAAACCACAAAGTCAACACACTGCCTCGCATCACAGCTGGAGTAAAACAAATAACTCGCAATTACAGTGTGTTTTGTTGAAGCAAACTAACTTAGATTAGATTTTATTGATCCCACAGCGGGGAAATTCACTTGTCACAGTAGCAAAAACAGAAGGAAAATGTGTGAATATAAATTACAGGATAGAAAAGGGTAGAAGTTATGATAAAAACTATGGTGAGTAGTGTAATGATTAGTGCTAACAAAGGTGTGGTGCTGATCTGAACAGAAACTACAACATGAGGTGGTGGTGCAGGTGTTGTAGAGTCTGACAGCAGCAGGTATAACACACCTGTGGGACCTCTCCTTCTTACACCATGGGGTAACAGTCTGCTGCTGAAGGAGCTACTCAGGGACCCCACAGGTGTCACGTAGAGCAGGGGTGTCAAACACTGGCCCGCGGGCCAAATTTGGCCCGCAGTGTAATTTTATTTGGCCCGCGAGGCAATACCAAATTATTATATTATTATAGTACTATAAAAGCTGACCCGCCGGTATTATACGGCGCATTTACCGCTAATACTAGATTTATTATTGTTATTTTATTTTGAAATGTATTTAACCTGTTGAAAAACTTTATTTTGATATTTAAATCAGAAGGATGCAAATAGAAAAGAGGCATATGATTTTTATTTAATTTTTATTTAATAAATTAATGACATTGATGTGTTTTTTATCTGAAATTTGATTTGCATGTCTGCACTATTTAGTTATATATTGTATGTTTATAAGCGTTGCTGGTTCCATATTCAATGTTAAAGCAAAACATGTTTGGTATATATTAAAAGGTTTATTTGTTCAATGTTGGCCCGCGATTTTATTCAAGTTTTAAATTTTGGCCCATTGTGTATTTGAGTTGGACACCCCTGACGTAGAGGGTGAGAGGTTTTGTCCATGATGGATGGTATAACACTTAATATGTTTTATAAAATGATATGCATAATTGAGATATCCAGTCAAAAAGGGTTTAAAGCAGAGCTGCATCATTAGTCAACTGATGAATAAGTTGATTAAACTGTTTTGGATAATCAATTAGTTATTAATGTATTTTTTCATGCAAAAGGACAGCTATTTCCAGTATTCAGATAAGGAGATGTCCTTCATTTCTCTCAACATTTGAGGCATCACCTTAGACTTTAACAAACTTGGACTCATACGTTTTCCACTATTTTCCAGATTGCTCCAAAGTTACAAAATCATCATTACAAAAATAATCACAATATAGTATAATATAAGAAAAACAATGAACAAAATAAGTAACAATAATAATAATATATCAACATATTACAAAAAAATAAAAAAATAATTTTTACTTTTTAAAAATTTAAATTAAAAATAAAGTGTCTAAGGAGTAAAGTGAGTAGAGTGCAGATGACATGGCAGGATGTAATATCCTGATAAATTGCACATGATAATGATAATGAACATAGTATAGTCTGTGGTGTTGAAAATTGTACATGATGTTAATTAGTCAGTCTGATATATTATATTCCCTACAGAAATGGGAGGATCTTATAGGTAAATCAAGAACATAATCTGCAAAATACTTGATAATGAAAATAATTGGTTGCAGCCCTATTTAAAAAGTGTGAGCTAAGTATAGAAGTGCAACCACTGACTGACCTTCCGGCTCCTCCTCTTCATCTTCGTCATCACTTGACTCACTGATGTGCACAGTGATAGACCGGGTCGTGACAGGAGTCCAGTCAAAATATATGCCGAAGCCAATGTCATAACCGTCTGTAGCGAACTCCCAGCACACTTTTTTGGCCTCAGGGACAGTGGGCACGTGAACTGTCATGATGTCGCCTCGGTACACTGTCACCACGCTGTCGTCCTCCGTTCGAAGCTTCGCCTTCAGCTCCTTCAGTGCAGCAGATGTCCATGTTGTTGGGGGTTTTAGAGGCGGCATCTGGGCTGCCATCAGGAGGAGCAAATGGCAATGTGACCACAAAGATCATAACTCTGATCTTATTTTTTAAAGCTAGCTGAGATAAGAATTATAAAATTGTTGATTCATGTTTTTTAAGTGATTGCGTTACACTGTAAACAGATTCATAACCGATTTATGAAATCCAAATCCTAGATAGAGAAAGCATCTGTCATGCATATTCTGCAGGTCCTCACCTTTCATCTCAGCAGAGAGCTGACAGCTCCCAGCGCTGTTGTTCTCCTCGCCTCCTTCCCCCAGGGCCGGCTCTGCTGGGGCCTCTTCATTACCCTCAAAATGCATACACACATATAAAAATATATACATATACACAATACTAATACTACAGCTGAGAAATTACAATCTATTGCACCTCCCTATTTATTGACAGCTCCTCCAACGTACTCAAATAACACATACCTCACAATGTTTGCCTGAATCATCCTTGGTTTCAGCCATATCAGCTGGGTTTGTGGATTGGGCACAGCTCTGAGAAAGGTCTGTGTTCTGGAGCCTGAAAAGCAGCAGAAAAGACATAACATTTCAACAGTGAAGGCATTAGGATGCAAGAAGTATAACTAGCAACACGTCTCCTTACAGCAGCGTTATAAGCAGCACTTTCTGCAGCAACAGGCTACCTGTCCAGCGGTCTGGTGTCGCTCTGTTTGGATGTTATTCCGGGGAACGACGAGAAGGAGAGTGCTGACAGCCGTGACTGGAGCTCTGATGTGGCTTCTAATCTCTCCATGGCTGCAAAGACAAGACAAACACCTCAGCCTGCGTGGCTAAAAAAAAAAAAGGAAAAAAAAAAAAGGATGAAACCCCGCCCCTTCAAACCACAGGGAGGGAGGGAAAGATGACAACATTAAACTAGCCTCCTAACGCTGGCTGCATAAACCAACTCAACAAACCGCTGTTTGACATTCACAGTCTATATTAACCACAGTAAAAGCAGCTAAACCCATTGACGCGAGTGTTGTGCACGTGTGAGGCTTTATTACCTCATCTTCATAAGCTGACATTAGCTGGGAGGCTAGCTGGTTAGCTCACATTAGCTAACGCTGCCGAGCAAGCAAAGAAAGTGCAGCAGAAGAAGAAGCTGCAGGCAAACTGGGCTTAAACTCATCTTACCACGATGTAACGCTGATAACTCGACACAGGTTTACTTTAGTCCGACTCAGGCCATCAGGAACTGCGCCTACATATCACTGAGATCATGTGACGGATGTCTCAGAGGTTCTGCTGCTGCTGTTTGACAGGAAAAGAAGCGAATGCCTGATTTTTTTGACACTTCCGCGTTTTCCCGAGTGTTGACGAAAATCCACGAATCAGGCGAAACGTTACAGACACACATTTTTTTCATGCTGTGGTCAATTTTGAGACTTTTGCCCTTTTTTGCATTTATAACATGTATTCTTTCAGACTAGTGGAAAGAAAAAAATCACATTAGATGTTTTTGATTCATTTTGATTTCTCCCAAAGCTTGTATTAGATAATGTCTCATATTTAAACATACAATTTCAGAAAACTATTAATACAATAATAAAATAATAATGATAATGATAATTAAATAAATAAAATAAAAATAAAAAATAAATATAATTATTATTATTCTAATGTAAGTTATCAAGTGGGGAAGTTTAATAGTGACATCTGTTCGTTAGCCAACTTTTTTATCCTGTTCACCTGTAGTGTCTTGTAAAATGTGTGTAATTTTACAATCCATATTTTTAAAGGCTTTTTATTTGTGTCTGTAGATTTCTCCCAAAGCTAGCATTAGAAAATGCCTCATATTTAAACATACAATTTCAGAAAACTAGTAATACAAACAAACAAAACAAATAAAATTATGTAAGTGATCAAGTGGGGAAGTTTAATGGTGATATCTGTTAGTTACCCTAGTTTTTTTATCCTGTTCACCCTTAGTGTCTTGTAAAAATGTATATTATTAGAATAATTTTACAATCCATATTTTTAAAGGGTTTTTTTTCTACTAAAGAGTTTGTTTTTTTCTCATTCTCTGTGACAGAAATCTCCACTTCAGTTTCATTCCTGCATATATTCTGTGGGGTTTTGACGAAACGTTTTTTATTGATAATATTTTTCTGATTTATGGAGTGACAAAAAGAGATATCCAAAATTCCCTCAGCAAAAACCTTTGACTTTAACAATAATTTTACACCTGGCTGTATCCAGTGTTTAGATTTATGTTCTGGAAATGTGTGCAAATAGGCACATATTTAATAAGATAATGCCATCTTGCAAAAGGTAACATTGCAGAAAACTTGTAATACAGAAAACTTGTAATAAAATGAATGTAGGTAATCACCTGGGGAAGTTTCATGGTGATATAAATTGGGGGTTTTGTGTGTTTGTTTAAAAACATTTTTTCACCCGTAGGGTCTCCTCCTAAGTATTGAGATCATATAGCCTGCAACAAGTTTTTTATTGCATTTGCAGTATATTACAACATACGAAGACTATTGCTACTTGTTTAACATTGTAAAATGTATTGTTTTATACCATGCACAGAAATATTAAAAACAATATCTGCAGATACAAAAAACATACTATTGAGGCATAGATAATGAAATGTAACCTGATACACTTTAAATAAATTATCATTTTGAGTAACAGGGGAATACATGGATCAAGAAAATATTCAGCAGATTCATTGATAATGAAAATAGTCACTTGTTGCATTCCTAATACAGTTATGTTTTACATTAGAGAGTCTTTTTTGCTGGTGTCTGTAGCAGTGATTTGTATGCTGCAGAGATGCACTGTTGCATAGATTCACTGCTTGACAGAAAGCACAGCAGTGGTGTGTCCCTGGTCTGGGCATCAGCAAGAGAAATCCAGGGAAATGGTCTTTGTGGAGGAAAAAAAAGTTGAATCAGGACAAGTTAAGAATGACAGAAATATACATCTATTCTTGGGTATTATATTGTTGCACTCACTCATCTGTATGAAGGGAAGATGCACAAGAGGCACTGATGAAACTGCGTGTGTTTAATTCTGCAGTGTGTTGCCATTTGTCTTTAAGGAGGCTGTTGATAAGAGAGAGAGTATCGCTGGATCCCAGACTGGCAGAGGTGCAGATGTTAAGCAGGCTGTACAACACTGCACATACCCAGTTCAGACCCAGAAAAATGCCACCTAAATATGAGAATAACAGGTCAGCTTAAACAGGAATACACAACGGAATACAGTGTAAAAAAAAAAAAATATTTATATTTTCCAGAAACTATTATTTTACAGGGTTTCTCTTGTTTTTTTCTATATTATGTACAAATGCCATAAAAAATTTTTTTTTACAGTATTATTCAATTGTTTAATGGTATTGAATGTTATATTACAGTGAATTATTTTTAAACAAAAAAATACACATAATATTGCCGAATGTAAAATTAAGATGACTGTCTTTTTTCTTACAGTCAAACTTAAAATTTAATGGAAACAAAAATGTAAAAAGAAATCATAAAAGTACAAACTGTAAAAAGTCTGGCAGCAAAAGTTGCCAAACACCGTCATATTAACAGCTATAGTTATTCTTTAGATACGCATCTTTTTAAAATACAGATATTTGCTGTATATTATCCGTAATTTTAAAGAAACTATGTGTAAAAATAGCTTAGAGTTGCTACTGTTACTGTTATTTGATGGCAACTTCACTTTTTTGCAAGTTTCAAATGCTTCCCATCAGATTTTTTTATAACTTGATGAGTTAAAATGCAAGCTCTGAGAGAGAAGTTAAAATCTGCAGTTATGAAACAGGGCATACCGCTCTTTGTAAGAGGACATGATGCCTCTATCAGCAAAGGGTCTGTAAGCGCTGTGGTCAGATGAGTGCAGGACAGCCACACATCCGCACTGTCACCATCGATAAAGTCATACTGTGGTTTGACAATAAAGTTGTGTCCAAGTAGCTGTGCCAGTCTGAAATAAGAGATAAAAAGAGAAGGACTGAGTGACTGAAGATCGCCAGCAATGCTGTGTGTGTGAATGAGGGAGTGAGGGAATGAGGGAGTACCTGGAGACGGGCACACCCGAGGTGAAGCTGTACACAAGGCAGCGTTTTGCCAGGTGAGAGCGGAGATCAGCACAGACTTTAGGGAGGTGAGAGGGCAGACAGCAGAGAAACAGGACGTCTGCCCACGCTGCTAGTCTGCGATTGTCAAAGAAACACTCAACTCCTGCCGGGATACATTTCACTGGAATAAGGAAGCAACAAGGCAAACACAAGGACAAGATCTTAAGTACAGTACAGGCCAAAAGTTTGGACACACCCATCTCATTCAATGCGTTTTTCTTTATTTTCATGACTATTTACATTGTAGATTCTCACTGAAGGCATCAAAACTATGAATAAACACATATGGAATTATGTACTTAACAAAAAAAGTGTGAAATAACTGAAAACATGTCTTGTATTTTAGATTCCTCAAAGTAACCACCCTTTGCTTACTAGAATATAAGACATGTTTTCAGTTATTTCACACTTTTTTGTTAAGTACATAATTCCACATGTGTTCATTAATAGTTTTTTTTTTTTTACTTTCTTTTTATTGATTTTTCAGTGAAAAACAAAACACAAACATATAATTTTACACACAGAACAGGTACATCAGACAGGGTCATCCATGGCAAAATACAATGGCAGGTTTTATTCTAAACAAAGGGCTGGCAGAACTCCAGTGGTCCAGTGACACAAAATACCTTCGTTTGTGCTGTCCACAAGGTCACCGGTACATAAAATAAAATAAAAAAGAACCCCATAACAAGCGGAAATGGAATATATATATACATATTTATACTGGGGGAGAAACGCTCCTGATTCATTAATAGTTTTTATGAATTTACAATGTCAATAGTCATGAAAATAAAGGAAAAAGTTTGAATGAGAAGGTGTGTCCAAACTTTTGGCCTGTACTGTACATATCTATGACTTTTTCAGTATCGTCCGTAGGCTTAAGGGGCAGTTTAGTTTGATCAGCTCATGTTTAATCATTACCTTAACATAAAAACTTCCAAGAACATGGCATGCAGCTTAATTAACTCTAAAAACCTTAAGAAGGCTCTTCTCTGGATTAAAAGATTGATATGCATGCTTCTTTGGTTAAGCATAATTATATTGTATAATTATGTATATTATATAATTATAATTATATTTACTATAAGTATTAAGGTAGTAACTAGAAGTGGTGGAAAAACTATTCAGATCCCTTACTTATGTAAACGTACTAATACCACACTGTGAAATTACTCCACTACAAGTAAAAGTCCTGCATTCAAAACTTATTTAAGTAAAAGTACAAAAGTATCAGCATCAAATTGTACCTAAAGTATCAAAAGTAAAAGTACTCGTTATGCAGAATGGCCCCTCTCAGATAGTCTAAATATATTATAAGATTATTTGTCGAGATGTATTTATGTAAGAAGCGTTTTTTAATTTTGTGAAGTTAGGGCTCCTTTTAACTACATTTACATTTACATTTAGTCATTTTGCAGACGCTTTTATCCAAAGCGACTTACAGGAAGAGTAAAAAGCAAACAATCAAGGTATAGTGCAATAAGAGCTATTAGTGCTAGTGACAATTCTTTGAGGAGTAGACTTATCATGTGGTCTAGGAGAGAAGATGCTCTCTGAAGAGCTGGGTCTTCAGGAGTTTTTTAAAGGTAGAGAGGGACGCCCCTGCTCTGGTAGGAACTGGTAGTGTGTTCCACCAGCGGGGAACAAGAAATGCAAAGAGTCTGGATTGCCTTGGACCAACGGGGGGCAGAGCCAGGCGCCGTTCATTGGAAGAGCGCAGCGGTCGTGAGGTAGCATATGTCTGTATCAGGGCGTTCAGGTAGGTAGGAGCAGTACCGGAGACAACTTTGTAGGCCAGCATTAGAGATTTGAATTTGATGCGGGCTGCAACAGGTAGCCAGTGGAGCTCAATGAGCAGCGGAGTGACATGTGACCTTTTTGGCTGGTTGTAGACCAGGAGCACCACCGCGTTCTGGATCATCTGAAGCGGTTTTACTGAGCAGGCTGGCAGGCCTGTCAGGAGGGCATTACATATACTGTTATGAGGTTTAATTTATTAAAATGGCTAATCATTTTAAATGTATCAAGTTGTTTTATGTTAAATCTCAACCTGAAAAGTAACTAAAGCTGTCAGCTAAATGTAGTGGAGTAAAAAGTACAATATTTGCCACAAAATGTAATGGAGTAGAAGTCTAAAGTTAAATAAAATGGAAATACTCAAGCAAGTACAAACCTCAAAAAAGTACTTAGGTACAGTACTTGAGTAAATGTACTTAGTTAAGTTCCACCACTGGTAACTAGTTACATGTAACAGAGTTATATGATGAAATAAGTAAATGTAAGTGCAATCAGTTACATTTACTGAGAAAAAATATGAAATCATATTACAGATACTCATCAAGATTCTGAATATTTAGCCAAAAAACTTATGTGTAGACTATAACAATCATTTTATTGCTCGGCATCTTTTCCCTATGAGTCAAAAAGGAATTGGGACAAATGTTTTCTTGTTTAGCAGGGGTGAAAGCAGTTTGAAACATTTGTTAGAAAATCAATAAATTATAATAAGTTATTTTGCTTTGATGAAGTAATTAAAATATTTACTTACATGACTTATTATAATTTTAAAGGGTAACTAGTATTCTGTAACTATTACATTTCAAAAGTAACTTTCTCAACACTGTATATTATGAATGTGAGAGTCATACATAGTATAAAATCATAACTGACAATGAGTTCCGTCTCTCTGCTTTACTCACAATATTCCAAAATGTTATAAATGATGTTCTGTTAATCTCTTGCATTAAATTAGGATTGGAGTTTACAGTGACAACATATAAAGGCCTTTTCATTTGCAGAAGAGAAAACATGCAGTTCCAATGTACAAAATGTGTCGGTGTACCTGCAGATTCTGGTCTTCTACTTGAGATCTTAATATGTGATGGTTTGATGCCGGATTTTTCAAGAAGGGAGAGGAGCAACTGTTTCCCCATGTGACCCAACCCAAGTATCCCAACACAGAGGTCACCATCTTCCCCTGATGCCACTGAGTCTCTGTTTGCAGTTTGGCTTCTGTTGATAAATTACACATACACAACAGTGACATTAAGGAGTGTAACAGTTGTTGTGCAGTTATTTCTCTGTGTTATATACAGTGGTGGAAAAAAGTATTCAGATCTCTTACTTAAGTTAAAGTACTAATACAACACTGTGAAATGACTCCACTACAAGTAAAAACCCTGCATTCAAAACTTACTTAAGTAAAAGTACAAAAGTATCAGCATCAAAATGTACTTAAATAGCAAAAGTAAAAGTACTCGTTATGCATAATGGCTCCACTCAGACTACATTATTTGTATTTATGCTTTTAATTTTGTAAAGACATGGCTCATTTAATTACTTAATAAACTGTTATAAGACTTAATTGAAAAAAAAAAGAGTCTAATCACTTTTAATTGATCATAAATTTTATGTTGAATTTCAACCTGAAAAGTAGCTAAAGCTGGCAACTAACTGTAGTGGAGTACAATATTTGCCTAAAAATGTAGTGGAGTTCAAGCAAAAAAGTTACATAAAATGGAAATACTCAAGTATAGTACAAATACCCCAAAATTGTACTCAAGCACAGTACTTGAGTAAATGCACTTAGTTACTTTCCACCACTGGTTACAGTTTAAATAAAATTTTTTAATTACCTCAGCGAGTGGACCAGTTTACACAGGAAAGCTGCGTGCGCGCACCCGCAAAACGTCAGTCCTGCCGAGCGTGCACGGAGGTAAAGCAACTTTTTCTCATCGTCCGTCAGTCCAGTCTCAAAAGAAAAACTGCTCAAATCACCAACTACATCCGCCATCGCCTCAAAGTTACACAGCTAAAAAAGAAAACAAGCTTTACAACATGGTAAAAATGCCTCTCCCTGTGTCCAATAGCAACAGGACAACTTCCGATTTACGTTTTATATTTTTCAAAATAAAATGCATGTTATTTAGGATGGATAAAACCGCTGCAAATACCTAAATTAATAATATATAAAAAAAGTTCATCAAAATTAAAACCTGAAACAGAAAATCAACCCATGGTAACTTAAACAAAGTTTTTATTTCTTTTTTTTTTCTTTCCAAAATCTCCCACATCAGCTCTAAGGCTGTGGAGGTATAAACATATAGAAATGCCTAAACTTCAATTACATCCAGTTATGAAAAGTAAAAAGCATACCCAACCACACTCTATTCTGGTGGATTTGACCGTTTTTATTTCCCTTTCATGCTTTTCATACAAAGTCAGCTGTACACTTATGTACAAGAAATATTATCCTGTCCACATAAACAAGAAAATGGGCAAATCAAATGTCCGCAACACAACATATCACGCCAAATATCAATATTCAAACATACACTTAAAAAATTAATTGCGCAGGATATTAAGACTTTGCTTCAAGATTTCGAGTAGATAGTTTCGTTTACAAGTCTGTGTCTATGATTTGAAAATGTGAGCGGCAGACTGACACAATAAAACATCTGAAACGGTTTTTACATTTTAAAGCAGCTTTTCAGAACAGCAGCTTTTTGTGAAAATTACACCACATTGATCACAGCTCAAAATAAAAGTGTGAAACTTTATAACAAATCTGGGTACTCTTCTCATCTCTCATTCATTTGAGCAAGAGAGTGTCACTTAAAGGTGCTAATAAGAGAACTTTACACAGCTGTAACACATTCAGTTTCTATACTTGTTCTGTCATATTTGCATGAAATGTTACACGTTAGGAATATTTACAGTAAATAAAGCCCACATACAGTACATTATATAAATTAAGGGTCATTACACCTATATATCAGTGTTTGTTGACACTAAGAGAACGTAACCACACACAACTTGTAAACAGAGCTGCTTGAGAACGAAGCAAATGTGGCGCCTCACAAATCAACAACCTATTTCTTCATTTTTATGATTTCATAATGCCGTTGTCTTTCCTACAACGGAACATAATCCACATGAAGACAATATGTGGCTCACAAATTCATCACTCTTCATACATCCATTTCATTAACCAAACAGTTGGGCAACGCTGATAACCATGAAGGCACTGTGAGGGAACTGGTGAGCTGACACAAGCTGAATCACAGTAGCTCAAATATCCACCAGATGAACAGAATTTTATTTACACCAGAGCTGCATGTGCACATCTGAGATGTTCCTCTTCAAAAACATTGTATTAAGCTGTTGCTTCTGCACAGTCATGGTTTCAGGTACCACATGGCAATAATAATAATAATTACTCCTCGCCCTGCCTCCACTTCTGAGACTCCTCTTGGCGTGCATCGGGGTGAATCTGGTTCCTCATTCCACCCAACACATTGGAGGTGGCTTCAGTGGCCATAATGAGTGGCTTGACCACAGCTGGTGGCAGCTGACGGAGAACTCCACCCACCGCCCCCGTCATCCCGCGCTGCTCATGCTCCCGGGTGGCTGTGTCATAGATGGTCAGGGCGGTGTCTGTGATGCCCTGTGGATGGAAACATGACACAATCCTCATTAAGACACAGGTTCTTTCCAATAATGTCGTGGAAGAGAAAACAATTTGTCATTTTACCTCTTTTACGACAGTATAGGCTTTGGCTACACCTTCTCTCAGGTCAACGGGCTGATGAGCCAGTCCATAATGGGAAAACCGTTTTATCCTCTTTGTATCTCTCTCATCAGGCACCGGAGACACCATGTCATAGGCCGTCTCAGCTGCTGCCTAAAAATGACACACAATAGATTTGTCTGATTCCTCTTAAGGGATTAGTAGTTACAGGTGGGGGAAAAAATTGATAGAGCATAGTATCGCGATATTTTGCATGGCAATATTTTATCGATTGATGGCCGTCAAGTATCAATATCGTCTGTATTTTCGCCATTTTTGTTTTCTGAAGGCCGTAGTGGGCTCAATTTTAGAAATATACTGGAGATACTGGTATCATATGAAACTAGAAGATCTAAGGAATCTATATGCGTATGTGTCAGGATAACGTGTCGGGAAGTTGTTGAAGTAACGCTGCAAAGTTAGGCTTTTTTTTAATGTTTCATTCAAAAAACTTCAAGAGCAGTGATGTCGTCATCCATACATGTTTGATATCAGTTGAGTTCAGTTTGACTGAATACTTTGTTGGTCAGTCTGTGGGTTTGACTCTCATTGTGGAGAAATAAAAAGACTGAAGTGAGATGAATAGACTGAGAATTTTCTCTTATTTGACGAAACAATTCTTGATTGAATTTAATTTTGTGGACACAATGCAGTTAACCAGTTAAATCACAATATATGGTATCACAATACTCACCATATTGCAAAATGCTTAAAATCTCAATAATATCGTATTGTGACTCAAGTATCGGGATAAAATTGTATCGTGGGGCCGATACGCTGATTCCCAACTCTATTAGTAGTTAGAATGGACTTTTTAGCAACAGTTAAAAGATAAGTTTACCTGGATAGTCCGCACCATCCTGTTGGTGAGCTCCAGAGCAGCCATAGCAGTAGAAGTTCCAAAGGAGGCGGTGCCGCGCTGAAACCCACGGACTATCCGACCATCTTTCCTGTACTGCTCAATCGGGAGCCAGACCAAATCCCTGAATCCCTGAACTGAACATTCACCATAAAAAGGGAACACATTACCTGAGAGATACACCTAAATCATGACACTGATTAAACTTGGTTCTACACTTAAAGCAACATAAATACTGACACTGAAACACTCATCTGATCACACCAAAAAGCCTGTGACTGAATCATACTCACCTAGCTGTACCAGAGAATGAATGGGTCCCACACCACCCAGTAGTCCTGGAAGCTGGTTCTTCTTTATGTCATTTAGCCACTCATTTATTGCATAGGAAAACAGCTTATCCACACCTAATAATCTGAAATACACACAGTATTAGTTTCCCGTGAACGGATATTGGTTCTCTGCAAGTATTACACATTTCACAGTGATGTATGATGTATCATGGTGTGAAAGATATTTGCTCTATTACTTCTTGAATCCAAGATGTGTCTGATATATGACTGAGATAAACATACCCTTGTCTATAGCACAAGCGCCTTAGTTTCAGCTCTGAACAATTCAACTGTGTCAACCCGATAATGATCCCTGCAAATGTCCCCTGAAACAGAACAAAATCATTCAGCACAATAATAAAAAATGACAATGTGGAATAAATATGTATCCCACTTAGACCACGTACCTGCTCCATTGCAACATGTTTCCCATGGTAGTCCAAGCGAATGGGAACCTCAGAGGTAAACCGAAACTCCCTGTCAGGAAAAGAAAATGTTACCAAACACGAACAAACAATTAAATTATTTCTCCAAAAAGGGTTTTAATTGTTTAGGTAACACTGACCTAAAGAAGATGGGCTGGTCTGTAAATGAAGGAGCAGTGGCTTCATTATCATTCACTTCCTCCCGACCAGATGTGGAGAAACCATTGTGGCTCAAACGTCTCTGAGCAGGCACTGAGATGATCGGGGCCGGGTCCTGGCTGCTGCCGGCGTGTTTGGAGAAGCTGCAGGAGATCTCTGGGGCGGCCGCTTTTTTTGTGGAAACACAGACTGTTGGAGAATAAAATAGGAATCATATTAGGGAGCCAGTCTTTGAAAGTGAGGGCTATGTATATGTTTTTCAAATTTCATGCACCTTTCAAGCCTTTTCAAGCTTTTCCAATAATTCATAGTTGTGGTAAATAACATATTTATACAGGTGCATCTCAATAAATTAGAATATTATAGAAAAGTTTATTTATGTCAGTAATTCAATTCAAAAAGTGGAAATAACACATTATATAGATCCATTACACACAGAATGAAACATTTCATGTCTTAATTTATCTAATTTCTTCTAATTATAATGATTATGGCTTACAATTAATGAAGACCTAAATATTCAGTGTCTCAAGAAAAATGTATATTACAAAAGACCAATTTTAAAAAGTATGTTTAATATGGAAATGTCGGCCACTGAAAAGTATGTCCATCTATATGCACCCAAGACTTGGTTAGGGCTGTTTGACTTGAACTACTGTATACAGTACATGCAATATATACATTATTTCACTTCCTCATCACATCCCCGTTACATAGAGCTATAAACAACAAAAATATCGATTTTTAAGGGAATTCTACAGAAGGGTTTCTTTAACCAATTAAAGGTGAAAATTCAAGTGTTTAAGGATTCCAGCACCTGATTTTAGGCACCTGTGAATAATGAATTTTACCTTCTTGAGCAGGTGGTGAGAAAAACTCTACTTCAGTAGCAAGACTGGTGAAAAAGTCCTTCAAGAAGAACAGCGCATCCTTCAAACAAACAAAGAAACAAGGCTGTCAGTTCAAAAGTTCAGATAGATATCTTTGTTACACTGAAATAAATCCTCTAAGTCTTTTACCTGATCAATATTGAGACGAAGAGGCATCAGCGAAACACGCAAACAGCACTCCTGTGGAGCCTGGCCTGACTCGGGACACATGTGAATCGCCTTAACTGTCAACTAAAACCAAAAACACAGAAGAAGTTACACGAGGCCATGACTTGACAGGATTGATGCGAGTTGTGTTTGTCGTTTTCCTCACCATGTTCGAATGGGCTTTTCTGGGCATTTCTTTGCTAGAATACAAGTAGAGGAACTTGTTCATCTGTGAGGTAGCCAGTCTGTCTCGGATTTCCAAGTCCTGTACGACAAACACCTGCCGGGAGACTGGCTGATCCATTGCTGGCCCAGAAGCCACCAGGACCTGAGGGTACACTTCATGCTGAAATCTCACCTAGAGAAAAAAAGAAAAGAAAAGCAGGTAAAATGATGAAGGATTGACTGAAGGCATTTAGGTGTTCTGTATGAGTGTACTGTAATAAGTGTATATTCTATATCAGGGGTAGGCAACCTGCGGCTCCAGCGATCTGCTGTGGCAAAAATTATACAAATTGAAACGTTTATTTCTTTACATTTAAAATTGTATTTTTCATTAGTGTAGGCCCAAAGGAGTTGTATTAAAAAACAAGTCTAATTTATAGTTTCCCTTGCAAGGCCAGCTTTTAATTCCAAATCTTCTCAGATATTTCTTAGGTTTCTAGCCACTTATTTGCACTTTGGTCCTAGCTGCATTCTGACAAACTCATATCAATAAATGCTCATTATGAACTATTTTTAATGTTAGGTAGGCTAATTTAGACTAATTTAGTAGGCTTTATTCTAAGGCTGAAAAGGCATGTGGCTTTGACAGTTTTTCTCTTATTTTGGCCGACAATGGCTCTCTGTTAGAAAAGGTTGCCGACCCCTGTTCTATATGAATGGGAACTTCACCTTGCTGAGCTGAATCTCCATCAAGACGTCAGGATTCCTTCCTCTTCCCCCTCCTGCCCGTCCTGAAGCCTTGGCCTGTCTGACTGGAGTTTGTGAGGGGGAGCTATGTGGTGTAGACCTGCAAGAAATATAAAAATTATTAAACAAGTCTGTTTCCATTTGAGCACATTAAAAACAGTGCGTGCACAGTCACAAAGTAAATGGCTCACCCCCGGCTTCTCGCAGGAGAGGCTGTGAAAGCAGCGATCCCAAAGTCTTTCCCACCGTACAGGTGCCAGACGACAGAGATCTCCTTGACCAGGTAGCGCACCTCCGGGACGGGAAAGTTCATGGCTCCGCGGCTGGAATCACTCCCCTCCAGAGGCTGACTGAAGTAATCATGTTTGATTTCCACAGGATCTGAGGTAAGCTGCTTTACCACCGGCTCCTGGTCAAGATCCTGAAACCCATACTGCTGACAGTGAGACCACACAGATTTTTTTTAGCCCATTTGGTACTTAACCATAACTGTGCAAGTGAGTGTATCCTGACCTCTCCTCTCGATCCTGGTGTCTCCAGTATACAGAAGTCGTCCGTCTCTTGAGCCAGGCTAGGGACAGGAGTGATGAGAGGAGAGTGAAGCATGGGGTAAGTGGGGCTTGCATCTTGGGTAAAATTCCCACTCTCATCTGGGAACAAGAACAGGTCGGAGCGAGGCGGGTCATGGTCTTGATTCCGCTCCTCATGTGCACCTATAGATAAAGGATTAAAGTTAGTTAAGTTACAGTACAGGCCAAAAGTTTGGACACACACCTTCTCATTCAATGCGTTTTTCTTTATTTTCATGACTATTTACATTGTAGATTCTCACTGAAGGCATTAAAACTATGAATGAACACATATGGAATTATGTACTTAACAAAAAAAGTGTGAAATAACCGAAAACATGTCTTGTATTTTAGATTCCTCAAAGTAACCACCCTTTGCTTACTAGAATATAAGACATGTTTTCAGTTATTTCACACTTTTTTGTTAAGTACATAATTCCACATGTGTTCATTAATAGTTTTGATGAATTTACAATGTCAATAGTCATGAAAATAAAGGAAACGCATTGAATGAGAAGGTGTGTCCAAACTTTTGGCCTGTACTGTATATCATTCATGGAGCTTTAACTTCAATGTCTACTGATCAAAGCCGTCACCATTCTGCTGCGGCCCTGCTGCATGCTGCCCATCAGTCTCCTCCATAGCTTCACTCATCAGATCCTGCAACATCTGCTGTTCAGTCTCAGCGAGCAACGGAGTTTGAGATGTGGGCCGGCTAGGATGCTCCGCCTGTCCAAAAATACACTCAAAGTAAGTATTTATGACCAGTAGAGATTTTAATTAAATTGTACCTATGTCATACTGGCTCCTGTGGGTGTCTCTGCTGACCTTGGTTCTTTGTGTAGTGGTGCTGTGCTTGGCCTCTGGTTCTGCAGGGGGCAACAAGTCCCCATAGCTGGCTACATACTGGATGAGGTTCATGAGGGCGGCACAGGAGTCTGAACATGTTCTGATGTGAATAACATCACTGGAGCAGCGCAGCTCAAATCTGGGCTCTGACTATCAATCAAGAGACAAATAAGAATTATGCATTTTTTAACCTTATGTTGACGAGAAAACTTTTAAAAACATAAATGTCATTAAGAGACTGACATCTCTTACCAACTTCCCATCAATTCCAGGTTTGACAGCTGTAATTCTCAGCTCCAGCGTTCCCATGTCTACCACTTGGACATAGTCTGTGAAAAAAACAGAAGCAAATACTGGTCAAAGCTGAATTTAAACATTTTAAACAGTTAATTCACAATCATTTCTGAAGCCAACTTACCACGTGCTAGATTGACAGAGACAGCATTGCTCTTGTCTGAGAGAAACAGAGCCGCTTCGTCCAAAATGATCCTGTGCAAGACAATTTACACTCAGCAAAATGTTTTTTTCTATAACGCAAGTGCATTTAAATCTCTCAATTTTGTAATCTGTACCTGAGTGTTGAGGAGGAGTGGTCTAAAGAGACACTGCTAGAGATGCTGAAAGTCTCTACAACTAACAGTGATCTGAGTGGCAGGTAAAGTGGTCTGTCAAGAGAAAAACGAATTAAAACACACACACACAGATAACAAATAACTCATTATTAAGTGCCATGTCGAATATGTATTTTACCTGTAGTCAAGAGAGCAGCTCCACAGGTGTAAATGTAATGTGGTAACAGACGTAGGAGGGGCGTAACCCAACACAGGCTCATCAGATACATTCAGAAATTCGACCATCTGTTGCACAAACATTGTCATTAACATTACAAATGTGTGATTTTACGGCACTTCATTTCATTCAAATGCTCTCTGAACATTTATGTTTATGACTTTTTCTAAGCAGACAATGTTGCTGCTGAACTTTAAAATAAAGAAAATATAATGTAATTATGCCTGGTAAGTCTATCATTGTTTGATATTTTCACTTTCTTACCAAATTCATGCTATTGTTATTTACCTATCAGTGTCAACAGACTCCTAATAAACATTCAAATTCCAGAACGATAACTATTCAAGTCGCAAATGTCTTTGCTCTCAGACATCCGCAAAGGAGGCAGTTCACTGAGGAGTGATGGTTAAAAACTGTGAAACATTTTTTTCCTCCTTTTTTCCACCTCACATTTTCTGAATTTACTAGGCTATTTAATTATTCTGCAGGCTGTAAGCTTTGGCTGTATGTGGCTCGCGGGCCGCAAGTTGATTATAGCTGATTTATGTGAAGGAAAAAGAATAAAAGAGGTTATGTGCAGTGGTAGCTCCATCATGGCCTACCTGGTCATACCAGCCCAGGCTGGGAGGGACCACTCTGTGCTGCAGTGTGGCTCCTCTCACTCCAACAGCAACCAGAAATTCCTGCATAAAAAAGACACACATCAGAAAACAAAAAAACAAGCTGACAAATGATAAATACTCAAAGCACGAGGGCCTGTTCCATAGTGATGCAGCGTGAAAGTACAGCATAGGTCTGTGGTTCTCTTTGGGCAATACCAGGTACTGTTTACCACATTTGCTTTTGGAAAACCAAAAATGAAGTTCTTAAGAAAATTCCCACCTCACAAAATTCATTAATTTTTCCTGACTTGATTATTATTTATTGTGAACAACTGAGTATTTTTTCATTATTAGCATCTATAAACTATTCAAATGGAACAATCTGCTTCACTTTCCAGCAATCAAACACAACTCAACAGAATCTCTACCAAGGTGATCTGAAGCTGTTCTGCTAGCCAGCCAGTGGTCGAAAAAGTATCCAGATCCCTTACTTTAGTAAAAGTATTAATACCACACTGTGAAATTACTCCACTAGTAGTAAAAGTCCTGCATTCAAAACTTACTGAAGTAAAAGTACAAAAGTATCAGCATCAAAATGTACTTGTAGGGCTCATTTTAACTATTTAATATACTTTTATGTGGTTTAATTTATAAACATGTATTATCACTTTAAATTGATCAAGTTTTATGTTAAATCTTGACCTGAAAAGTAACTAAAGCTGTCAGCTAAATGTAGTGGAGTAAGAAGTACAATATTTGCCCTTTATAATGTAGTTAAGTACAACATTACAAATGTGGAAATACTCAAGTAAAGTAAAAGCACCTCAAAATTGTATTTAAGTACAGTACTTGAGTAAATGTACTGATTTGAGTAACCTACTTTGACATTGCGTTCTGCACTCTGTGATGAGATTTTGACAGCAACAGACACCATGCTGCGGGCCTCCAGACCGATACCCTCTGAGGGTGTCGAGGATCTCTCAGGCGATGTCTCGGATTGGTAGATGGTCGGCTCTAACCAGTGGGGATGTGTCCTGCACGGCAACTTAACCTCTGAGACAGAGGTGCTTCCATCTACAAGTCCTGAGCGGTTTAACAGAGGGATACATCAGTGAAATTACACCGAATACATACATACCAAGGTTATTATAGTTAAAGAAAACTAATGAAATAACGAAAACTAGAATTGAAAAAACATTTTCGTTAACTGAAATAAAAATAAAAACTAGAGTTTTTAAAAAAAAACGATAACTAACTGAAACTGTATTGTGTGGTTACAAAACTAACTAAAACTAACTAAAATTATAGTGAAAATGTCCTTAGTTTTCGTTTTTGTCAACTGTTTCATTCATAATTCAGTGTTTCTATTTGAACATGCAACACATGGTGAATATGTTTACTGAGACTTGGATGTCTACACTCGAACCAAAATTCAAAACAGTTAATAACCTTATTGGGGCTGAGATGGATAAACCAAAGGAAATAAAGGCAAAATTTATTATGACCACTTTGAATCTCGCACCCAACATATAGCCCATTACAAAAAAAACTAAAACTAACACTAAAACTAATAAAAACTAAACTAAAACTAAGCATTTTCAAAAAATAAAAACTAAACTAAAACTAGAAAACTCACTCTAAAAACTAACTAAAACTAACTGAATTTGAAAACAAAAATTCACAACGAAATTAAAACTAAAACTAATGAAAAATCCAAAACTATTATAACCTTGATACATACACACTGCAGCAAAAGTGTGTAGTGAAAATGTGCAGTTGGTTTACCTTGATGGTACATGCAGATGTTACTGGTGTGGAAGCAGATGTAGTGTTGGTCCTTATAGCCTTCGTACTGTGTCACACTGAACAGCACCGCGTTTTTCAGCTCCAGCCAGAACTCACCGTGCTTGTTTTTTATTACAGTTTTATCCTCCTTCTAGGAAAAGATAAAAACTCAATTCCACTATGCATAAAACAAGATTTCCAGAATATCAAAAAGAATGGGAGTTTACCTTTGCATTAGTTTGAAGAGACACCAGGCCATGATTGACACTGATGATGACCGAGAACAGGCTCTGAGAGTTCTTGTTCTGGGCTTTGGGCTTTTTCTTCTTGCGAGACCTCAGGCCCAGGTCCGATACAGGATAATAGTGCATGGTCTCCTCCTCTGAGCCACTGGTCTCCTCTGTAAGCACAACACAAAGCATGTCTATGAAGTTGTTTAAACATGACTTCACATTACACATTTCCTTTAAGAGTCTGAGGCCATCCTACTTCATGGTGAATGTTTTTCTGTTGTCTTACCCTCAGGACCCGTAGAGCGGAACTGGCTGAAGCTGTCTTTAGAGTAAGTGTTGATCAATTGACTGGCGACAGAGAGTCCAACTCCGTACGGCATGCTTTCCACGGTCTCCACTGGAGATGGAGCAGTGGGCTCCCACAGCAGCAGGTCATTGTTTATCCTAAAATATTGAGAATGTACATAGAAACAGGCAGGCGTGAAGTATCTTAATAAGTACCTTATCCTGCCCTCAATCAAATCAAATTAAATAGCCTTTATCGTCCTTACACAGTCAACTATACAACGAAGTTGGGATTGCCACTGTTTAAGGTCCATAGTTAAAGCAATAACAAAAAAAATATTATGAGTAAATCATTTAAAAATACTCTGGAACACTGAACTAAAACAGGGACTAAAACAAGGTGCGATGTCATAAATAAATATAAAAATAGATAAATTACCACTGAAAATACTACAAATGGTTTAGACAAGGTAGATGGTGTGTTGCATATATTAATTGTATTGCACATATCAGTTTTAATACACAAATGTATATTGCAGTTTTTTTGTATACTGTTTTTTTACTGTCCTTTGTGGGTATTGAGCGGGTAAGACAATATTTTGTCACTAAATTTTCAGTTTTTGCATTTTAGCTGTCTGTCAACATGACCTGTCTCAACTAAAATATAACATAGAAACTGGAATCTGATATTTAAAAAAAGAATATGAACATTCAAATGAAAATAAATCTGAATTGAACACTAAAACTACATTTATACATGTTACAAAATTTCAGAAGTTACTGGCCCACTGTACAGCTCAAACTTTAAAAACTTGCACATTTTGTATCATATTATAAATTCTGTACCTGTTGTGTAGTTTTTCATAAAATGCCTTGCTGGGGAGCACTAACTGCACATTGGGGAAACACAACTCAAGGATGAAGCGAGAGTTGTTCATGGTTTTTTCCTGGAACTCTGTCATCTCAGCAACATCACCAGGGATGATCATCTGCACAAAGATAAAATAACATAAAACGTGGGCTTGTCACCACCTGCTCTGTCAACAGGGTTGGCATGCAAAGCAGTGCTCATGCTGCTGTTTGCATAATTGCATTGGTCATACATTATAATACATCAGTCAGAGGAAACACTCGCTCCTGAATGCAAATGTATCCAGCTGCTTAAAACCCACCTGCTTTGGACTAATGGCATCATCAGACCCTTGAAAACAATCCCTCAATCATTTTTCCACATTTTTTCCCCACATTTTCACATTCTCTCTGCAACATTTATAGTCTTTTGGATGTTTGAGGTGTTGAGCAGACTCACACAAATCAGTGCAGTGGTATTGACACATCTCGATCAATTCTCAGTCAATAGATTTAGCAACTGCTTTAGCCTCAAGTGCATTATTGCAATGTTTTAAAGCAAAAAAGCTGTACATAAACACTTACACACACTAGTTAGCTGTATAGTTACATTTTTGATGAATGTGGCCCTCTGTTAATGACCTACCTCTTCATTCTCATACATAACCCTTCTTGACGAGAAGGGGGATGGCTCTGGTTTCCCAAAGTCACACACATCTTTCAGTGAATGGGCAGCTCCTTCCTCCTCTTCCTCTTCGAGTGAATGGTCCTCGGCTCCTTCGTCGTCTTCAGCCGTCACCCGCTCGAGGATCGAGTGAACTGCAGTGGGGTTCATCTTCAACACGACCCTGCTCAGAGAGATTTGATGTCACTGAGGCCCCGTTCACACGAGGACGCTCGCGGGTAAAAACGACAAAATATTTTATCGGAAGTGTCTTTCGTTTAGACGGTGACGGTGTTTTGGGGGCTTAAAGACGCAAAAATCTGAAACCACCTTCCAAAGTGGAAAAGTTAAATACGCTCCGCCGTAGCGTGTCCTCTACACTGCCAAGCCGCAAAACTCTGCTCAGATCTGCTCATGTCACGTACGTGTTAACGTCACATACATGCTCCAGTACAGGAAAATAAACAAACGTGGGATTATTTCCATGCGTCGGACCTTCAAGCTGCTCTGGCAGCTCTAACAAACTTACAGGAGTCTTTCCACCAAATGTACAGGATATGTACAGATATTATTAGTGAACAGAGAAGGATCTGTAATTACCTCTATCACATTTTGGATGCAGCAATTTGTCGGAGGTGAGCCAGACGGCTGTGAACGAGACCTGGGAGATCTAGAGATGGTGGAGAACTTTGTGGAAGGAGTAGCTGATGAAAATGTGTGGCGTGAAAACTTCTGCATGCCCAAAGATGCTCTTATCGCTTTAAGTGATGCCGCCTGGCTGCATACAATCGAATTTCACACACTTTTGCGTCACCGTATGCAGCAGATTTCCTCCCGAAAATGCTCGTCTAAACGAGGAATAAAAAGTGAAGACGCGACGCCACTTTTGCGTCTTCTTTTCAGACCGTCCTCGTGTGAACGGGGCCTGAGAGGTACGCCTGAATGGACAGATGAGTTTGAGATACATGGATTCATAAACCAACCTTGGCCAATCGAATTTGACACTTTCAGATGATGTCATGTCTCCATCCATGGTGTGGGACACTCTGAGGAACCTGGCAGCTGGTTGATCCGGCTCCTCCTGAAACTTCCCTGTGCAAAGCAAAAAAATGTAATGCAGTCAGAGAGATATAAAAAATCTACAGAGGGAAATATATTTCTTTCCCCAAAAGACTGCATACCAACAAGCTCCCTGAAAGTGAGCTCCATTTTGGTTTGGTCAGGAGAGCTTCCACCCATGAACTCTGTTTTCACTTCCAAGTCTTCCAGCTCCAGGTAGAGAACTTCCTTCTGCAGGGACTTCTTGAACCAAGGGCCACGCTCCTGATCTGAGCGCAGGTCAGGGATTGGGAAGCGGATTGCAAGGCCCAGCAGTGGGGCATTGACAGTCAGTGTTACATGACAGTTGGTGGGAGTATGGCTGTCATCAAGGAAAACCTCAGTAAAGGCCTTATGCTGTGAAATGAGACAAAGAATATGATAGAAGAAAGGTTAGACAGCTGCAACATGTCATTACATCTATCAACATATTCTTATTTCTCAATCCTCCTGTTGTGTTGCGGGTCAAATTGACCCATTTCAAAGTTTAAGAATTTAAAAAAAATTGGTTTAAAGTATTTTTTGTATTATGTAGGTCTTTTCAATGTACAGAAAAAGTTTCAAAATGCATTTTTTTTATGAAAAACAAGTGAATTATCTTCATTAAACCATGATCTGTGAGAGCTAAAGAACACAGTTGAACTAAATATTGATTGAAATGGTTAGTGATGGAGTTATTAATGAAATATAAACAATGTTTATTAAATACACTTTTGGATAATTAAACATGGCCCGGGTCAAATTGACCCAGGAACATTATTGCTGTTCCTAAGAAACGAACATAACAGGAGGGTTAATATTCAATCAGTAGTTCTGGAGACTTAGGACACCCTTACCAAGCTGACATGTTTATTATAGGATGTGTACATGTGAGAGGCCATCAGCTCTGTGGTGGCCAGTTTCTGAGGTTGTAGCAGCGAGTTGAGACGGTCCACGATGCTGATGTCCAGCTCAGAGCGCACGGGGCCCAGCTCCACCTGGATCTCAGCTTTCCTGGGAATGGTGCTAAGGCGGACCTGGCCACCCTGCACAGAGAACCAAAGGGTTGATTGACTAGAAGCTTTTAGTGTTCAGTGTTAGTGCTGTGGTTTCATATTAAACTTATAAATGCTGTTACCTGAGGGCCTCTGCGCTCAGCCTGTTTGTAAAGCAGGTGAAGGCAGGTGGTGAGCTGCGCATCAGCACTGGAGGTGGTGTCAAATGTCAGGAGCTGAGGTGTGACAGAGAAACTAGTGAGAAACAATTAATGTCACGCTAGCTGCAACTTTCAGACATACTCTATGTATATCCGAAGCTCAGTGCAGTGCAAAATGTGCTTAGCTCAGGCTTGAAACTCTAACCTCAGTGTACTGGATGCCTCTTTGGGAGCCGCCAATGACAGCCTCAGAGGGGAACAGACACTCCAGAAACTCCATCTGGTTAAGGGAGACGTCGGTACTGAAAGTCCGCAAGCTCGATCCCTGACAGTGCTCATAGTTAATCTTCAGGCCCTGGCCCACAAACCTGCAAATTGTGTGCAGATTAGACAAACATTAAACACGTAAATGACAAATCAAGCGTAGTCTTGCACAAAGGCATTATTGAGAAAAAAAAGAAAAGTGCACCTGAGATGGTCGTGGGGGCAGGCCTGGTTAAACACTGTCCGAGACTGAAGGAAAGCAGCGGGGGCGAGCTGGCCGGGGCCTACCATGCTGAAGAAGTGGGCAGCCATGGGGCCGAGGGGACTGGGAGCTGCATCTGGTGGTGGCAGCGGGTCAATGTGGAGGACGGAGACAGCCAGGCTACTAAGTGTTAACCTCAGCACCAGCTCTGGCCTTGACTCATCACCGTGGGTTTTAGATGGATGGGCTGAAACACGACAATGCCAGGAAAACATACAAACCTTCAACTTCACTGTGGTGAAATGATAATCAAATATCAATGTTGTGTATAAAGCTTCAAAGCTGTGAGCTTTTCGGGACAGCCCTAGGTGAATGTTGGTAGGTTATCATAGAGACAAACACTGGAGAAAGATCTCATCAGATAGATATGCTGATGTAATCTTTGCTTGGAAGGAAAACATGCAAACTAATTTCCCTTTCTTAAGCATATGGTCACAGAGGGACTAATATTTAATAGTTGTATAAAGTTAGCAAAAATATACAGATATATTGTGATACTTACAAGTCTGTCTCAGTAATTTTTGAGGGAGTTGTGAATCCCGCGACTGGATAGGAGTTTCGTTAGTCTGCTTCTCTCTTTGTCGTGGTACATCCATGTAATCGTCCCACAGAGCCTACAAACACACATATCAGATAAGATGCCAGGTAATGTAACAACAGCAGTTCATTTGAAAGAGTTTTACAACACAAACTAAAACTCCCACCTGTCACGTATATACCTCAAAGCTTTGTCAATACAGCATTTAAATCACATTTTACTGCAATATGCAGACAACTCTTATGCTCAACTGCATTCACTTTCAATGTGTCTTTATAATTGCAATCAAAGAAGTGAAAACTAACTGCTGCATTTCCAGAGGGAGATTCTCCTGGTGAGGCAGAGTAGTTGCTATTAAGTGACAAATCCAAGTCAACTGTTGGTGGTTCACCCAGAGGAGGGAGAGAGGACAAGCTGTGAGACATGTCCATGTCTGCCATGGAGAAGAACACATCATCTACACCGCCCACAGATAGGTTTAAAAAAAAGAAGAAAAAAAAAAAGAACAGGACAAAGAAAAAAGACATTTCATTACATAGATGCAACCATAACATGTGATTCCTCTGAAATATCAAAGATAAAGTGTTTAAAGCGAACCTCGACTAGACACGGTTCTGGTCGTCTGGCTCTCAAAGAGGTCAGGATCTGCTCCTGGCACAGCGGTGTCCTTCTTCAGACAGCGGTTCAGTTCCATATGGAGCCGATACTCATCCTCTTGCTGTATGGGTCGGCTCTTTCTATCCTTAGCCCATTCCTGTGCACCTTCACACAAAGAGAAAGAAACAGTCTATTCACTCGACTTCTCAGTACTTCATTTTGGTGACATTATAATTACTCTGTCTGATCCAAATGTTCACTATTCGCTGTCAACAGAGACATGCTCACCTCCACCAGAGAAAGCTCCACACAAGTCCAGAAGAAGATGAACTTGCCGTGGGGACAGCAGAATAATAAGTGTATCGATATGTCCAATAACATCCAGCTACGGGGGGGGAAGGAATATAAAACACCCTGGTTAACAGCAATTACCTGGGGCTCATATTTATTAAGCATTTTGTTAAACTTAAAATATTTGGTTATTAAGAAATGCTTAGTCTACCTTTGCTCCAGGCATAGCCAAGTTGTTTTTCAGAGTGAGAGACAACTCAATTTTACCACAGAGGCTCCCAACCTGCACAGGTTCAAAGGGCGTTGTCGAGGAAACAGGCTCTGTAAACTGGGGATGAGGCTCACATATGATTTTGGGATTCCAGCTAGGGGAGAGCTTTGGCTCAGTTTCCTACAAAACAAGAGATATCTTTTTAAAAAAAGGCTGATGCATAAATACATTTTTATGCCATATATTAAAGACTTGCTACACCAACCGCTGGAGTGGGTGAGGATTTGCAACCAGCACGGGACACATCTGAGAACTCATCCCAGAATACGGTGATGCCTTCCATCTGCAAGTTTTTATGTGCAAATGTGGTTGGCTGATGCACATTCACACTTGAACTCTCCTCGCCAGTTTCATCACAGTAAACAATCCTGAAAGCAACCACAGAACACAATAAGACTGACAGGTACTTGCAATGTGACAGTGGAAAGTAATGCTTGTACTACATATTAGGGTGAGCTTTGTTATTTAGCTGCAGCCCTTTTCACTACCCACAACTAAATATAAAAATAAATATACAATAGCATTTTGTTTTCCCTCATCTAAGTCTCTAGTTTTCTGATCATATATTTTAAAAAAGGACATTTATAATGCATTATAGGTTTTAACATGATTCTGATGCTGAAAAATATTTAGAATATATTGCCACTGACTGCCCAACTTACTTTTTGATTCGAATCTCGATGGCGATTCCAGTTTTAGAGTTTTCTGGAATGTGTTCGACTCTGAGAACAGTATCCAAAAACGTCACTTTGACTCTTCTCAGAACTGCAAGACAGGAAATGAAAAGAAATTAATTCACACAATACTAGGTTGATAAAGTTTTTCAAATGTTTCCTGACAGTATAGGCATAAAGTACCTGTCTCTATTGTTTCAGCAAACTTCTCTAATCCTTCAAAAGGCTGGAAGCTCTCTCCCAAGTCGTCAGTGAGTTTCTGGCTGAGACATTCTTTGGCGAGTTGCATGCTGCTCGTCATGAAACTGGACCAGTACATGGGCTCAGAGCCAGATGCTGGTAGAAAAGCCAGTGGTGACACAGTCAGCAAATTCAGCTGTCAATTTTTTTTAACATGTTGGCATGTTTTGCTAAACCTTTTTCAAAGATGTTGTTGCAGTGGCACTTAATAATGCAGCCTCTCCTTACCCACTCTTGGTCTTGGTCTGAGCACCATCTCCAAACCCTTGATCTCTAGGGCACAGTTTTCGTGCAGTAGGGCTGCCCATGGAACCGTGAGAGAAATTGTCTGGATGAACCCTGCGATGACCTCGAAAGGGGCATCTGCTGTCTCTAGGAGCTCATTGAGCGACTGAGGAATAAGAAATAATGCTGAAGCTTATCTTAGTTCATACACATTCTATGTTTAAATAAAAGAAATGTATCTGCAACACTACACATACCCATTTATCCAATGGCACTTGTGCAAGAGATCCAGTGCCTTGATAGAGGTCTAAACTGAGCTGATCCAAGCTCAGTTTCTCCTGTAGAAAATTGCCCAGGTACCTATGCAGGAGGTACCTGCAGGCCCGCTTCTTGATGGACTCCGAAAAGGGCCAAGGCATCTTAACTCAATATGTGAACAGTACACAGGTGGTGAAAGGGATCTGGAGGTTCTGCAACCGGAATGCTATAGCTACTCAGACAGCTATGAATTAATCACTGGTGTGACAGTTGTGTCATCCTGTCGACTTCAAGACATGGAGAAATCCTGAGCTCAAACACCCTTCACATCCCAAGATTAGGGACACTTTGGAGGATGTGAGGACACTCAGGGATACGTGTGGGAATTGGTCCGACTCCAGTTTGCTGCTCCTGTAGAAAGACACATATGGTGGCCCCCTTTGGTAATTCGACACTTGGCACAACATGAGTCTTGACACACAATGTTTACTGCACAGCCGAAAAACAACAACGTCCATTAATGCTTCAGTTTAAGACAGGGGGCGTTTTAAGTGACTCCTGAGCAGTGTGTAACATAAAAACGTATAGATAACGTTAGCATTATCCCAAGCACACATTTATCCCCATTCAGGAGCCAGTGTAAACAAGCCACAAACGCACTTGCGAAATAACTGTTAGCCTGCCACAGATTTGCTAGTCACAAGCTTCCCCTTAGCTATGTTCACTCAAACAGAGCTGTCATCGTAGTCAAGAGACAAGAGTTGCCCTAGCTAGACAAAGGCATGTCATTAAGCTAACCAGCCGGCTACCGAGGCTAGCGACGTTAGCTAGCCTCTGAAACACTCCTGTCAATGCAACATTAGCATAGCCGGCTAACACGCTTGCTAGTTGGCTAGCTAAGTCCTAAAAATCAAACATTTTTAGGAGTTATCTACTGTCACACGTGAGTTAGCATGACAAAAAACACTTTACACTTACATACCAGCGCGACACGTCTACATGCAAAGTGAAGGAGCAGAGGTGGAGATAAACGCAGCTGATAAGTTACCTTCTGTGTGAGTTGTTTACAAACACTTTCATGACTCCGCACCAACACAGAGCCTACACACACGGGGAGGGAAGAGACAATGACGTCATAACATGGCGGATCGGTGTAGTCCACGGGACACTCATTCTGGCTCAAGATTTCTTTTAGGTCGTTATTAAACACACTGAGCAGTTAAGCTAGGAACAGGGCGTGCGTTGATGTGATTTAAGTGTCCGGTTCTTCACAGATCAGAGGCTCAACAGTCCCCCAGCTGCCGTTAGGGGCCGCTGGTCTGACTCTGAGCGGGCTGGAAGCTTCCACAAGCCGGAAGATCACAACCAGCGAGGAGGTGAGAAAAATGCACGCAGTTTGGTTAGAAATGATATTGTGACATATCAGATTAAACGTGTGATTAACCTGTTAAATCATATGTAAAATGCAGACGATTAAATAGAAAAAAAAACTCCCTTTAGAGCCCACCGAGCGGTCTAATATGTTGCAGGGGGCTTAGTTTTCCCAGAGTTTACCCAACGTGTAGCAGATGTTAGCCTTCTAAGTAAGCTACAGTAGATCAGTCCAGCCAACTACAGTATAATATACAGTGAGTTTCATGTATGTGTTATAGTCATATTGTGAACTATAACACCATGATTGCGATGCATGATTTCTGTGTGGGCAGTACCCAGATCTTGCAACACAAACAGTCCTAAAGATGTCGCTTTTTTTCTTTTCTCTGTGGAATCAGCACATTAATGGCTAGAGGTGGGAACAACTCAAAAATGTCTTTTGTGCAGAATAACACCTTTATAATGACACATATCATTAAGAGGAATAAATACATATGTGATTCTTTTTTTTTTTTTTATTGAATTAATATATACAATTATCTTCCAAGTACCCACAAGTGTCATGAATATTGGAAAAAAAGGGTCTCCACATACTATACATAATAAACTCTTTACATTTTTGCGTCATCTACTTACAGCCTTTCCTCTCCTCTCTGCTCTGTGTAAACAGCCTGCTGAGTCAATCATGACTTCACAGTGTCGCTGATGAGTGCAGAATTTAATGTCATTAATAGGATGTAGTTATTCCAAACGGTTTATTTTTGGCAACGTTTTAAATGAGACATGTAGAATAATTTTAAGAGTAGTTTTGGTTACTTTTATCACCTATGATCAGTTCAAGGACTGTCAGAAGGTTCACATTTTGAAGATAGTGCCTGATTTTACAGTTTCATTCTACAACAAATGCTGCATTTTGGGTGTTTTGATGTTTCAAACCTGCTGGCAGAATTGGGTGTTCAGAGGGTTAATATAATAAAGATTTTTCCTCCCCAAAAAAATGACAGATCCACTGCGTTCTGCCTGTAAAAATCCACATCAGATAGTCAACAAGGTAGAAGGAGAGGTTAAGTGTTTCACAATCAGTGGTTACATGAGCATAGGCTCATTGCCCATAAAGGCATCGAGCCAGCCGGATGAATGATGACACAGCCAGATGTGATGCACCAGGTTACAGCTGTCATGGAGAAAGAACGGCTCATACAAGAATGCTTCAACTTGCTTGACAAAAATGCACCAGGGTTGAGGACAAGTAGTTGATGTCTAGAAATTTTCATGGACTAGATGGGCCACCATTATATTCAGAATGATCTTATATGAGGAGAGGATACTTAGCAGGTGCAACTGGAATTCACCTTACCACAGAAATGTGCTCAGTCATTAGCTTGTCATCGATTTGAGCATTATGTAAGATGAGATGGCAAAAACTGAGCCGAAGCACATTAGTCTTCATCTCCGGGGACACACTGGACCTTTTTGGAGATTTATTGCTCTAAATAATAACTGGTAAACGAAGTAGGGACCTACAGAACTAGAAACTGTTTTGAGACTGATACTGATTTTAGAGTGGAAAAATTAACCAATTACCAATATCGCTGCCATTATAGGGAATTTTAAAAACTGGAATGAAAATAGACTCTTTCTATGTGGACAGTGCACCGCTCACATATAAGTTACTACTCATAGAGGATGTTCAGTATTAAAAATAGTCCACTTTACACATTGAAAGAAGGTGGCAAACCATAGTTCTCCTTTTTTAAAAATATAATAGGCCTTGAGGAAACGTGATAAACCATCAATACAGCTGAACTGCAACGCTGCTAACTTTTTAAAGCTGCTTCATTCTAAACATAGCTGTACAAAGCTGTATTAAATATTTCAAAGGTTTAGTTTAACATAGAAAAAACTGTAAAAACAGGCGTTATCATCGTAATTTGACTTGTCCTTGTCCTTGTCCTGACAGTCCTTGAAGGGATCATAGGTTAGGAAAGGTTTCCGTGATAAAAAGTAACCAAAATAAAGCCTAAAATTGTGAATTAAAAACGTTGCCAAAAGTAAACCATTTGGAATAACCAGATCCTGTTAAAAACATTTAATTCTGTGCCCCTTATCGACACTGTGAAGCCATGATTGATTCTGCTGGGATGACTGGTCAAGTGGTACATATTCACTGAAAATCAGACACAACTGCAGGTTGTTTACACAGAGCAGAGAGGAGAGGACAGGAGAGGTTGCAAAAATGCTAATAGTTCAAGACGTAGCGTATGTAGAGACTCCCCAACACTTGTGGACATTTGGAAAAGGGTTGTGTATATATAAATTACATTATATTCCAATTTTTTAAAAATAATTTATTATAGAAATTCAACTTGTTTTTTTTTCATTTTTTAAAAACTATTTATGCCATTATAACTGTGTTATTCTGCACAAAAGGCATGTGTGAGTTGTTCCTTCTTCTAGCTATGATTGTGCTGAATACACATTGTTACATGACTTATATATTGCAGTAAAAAACAAGGCCACAGTGATTAAAATGTACAAAGAGCATAAAAAGCCCTAAAATGGCTTGGGGTTCAGAGGGTTGATAGACTTAACTGCTGTCTCATTATAGATACAACCTGACAAAACTGTTGAGTCCAATCAATGTAGCTTGTTGCCATGGCAATAGAGAGCTGCTTTGTGTTGACACACTCCCAGTTATCTGCGTGGTTTCTGAAGTGCACTCAGTGATTTGTGGATGTGGAGTACTCTTTCTATCATTGTCAGCACCAGTCAGCAGGTTTTATTAAGACGCAGAAAAACATCTGGGCTTCAGCTGACTCAGTCGATGGAGTTGTTGTTGTTGTTCTGTTACAGGGGATGGAGATAGACTGCGAGGAACCCATCGTCTCTTCATTCGATGAGGACTGTGTGGTGCTCGGTGACGTCAAGGACATGAGATTGGAAGCGGAAGCGGTGGTCAACGACGTACTTTTTGCCGTGGCTGAAATGCACGTGTCACAGAGTCTCAACAGCGCGTCAGATGTAGCCTACATAAACGTGGAGACAAGAGAGGGAACCCGGTACTGTCTGGAGCTCACAGAGGCAGGACTAAGGGTAAGATGCACCAAAAGTGAAGCACATTGATCTATAGTTTTATTACACATTGTATGCATGTTTAACAGTAAATCGATCTATCATACAGGTGGTGGGCTATGCCTTCGATCAGGTGGACGAGGATTTGAGCACCCAGTATCACGAGACTGTTTACTCGCTTCTGGACACGCTGAGTCCGGGTTACAGAGAAGCCTTTGGGAACGCTCTGCTCCAGCGACTGGAGAGGCTCAAGCAAAACGGACAATAAAAAAAAAAAAAGGACCCAGATGCTGCATTACAAGTGGAATGATGATGTGGGTGTATTTGGATATGAGCCAATAATAAGCAAGTCTGCTCAAATATTATAGCCTATTATGTGACGTCCACCTGCCTAGCTACCACTACAATAAGGGGCCCCTCGCCCTATCGACTCTGCTTTGTTCTGACTCTCATATCATTGAAAAATGTCATTTTAGTTACTTTAGTGACTGCTAGGGATTGGCTGTATGGGACCTGTTGCAACATGGTGTTGTTGACTTTACTGTGGAAAGATCTTTCAGCTTCCACGTGTTACAAATGTGTAACTACGCACATCGTTTGACAATTCTGCACCTTTTTGTACTCATAAAAATGATCTGAGAAAGAAGCAGCAGGTTATAGGAATCATTGATCCAGTTTTCCCTCTCTGCCCTGCTTGCACTGAAGCTGTGACCTGATAACTGGTATATGCTCCAACTGGTTCTTATTCAGCAAGAGTCTCAGTGAAAGAGCCAAAGCTATATCCTTTCAATTCATATACTGCCTTAATGACACACTTTAGGTTGGAGAAGTACAAGAAAAACCTCATGTTTTACTTATTTTGTATTGACAGAGATAAAGGTATTTTGTGGGGCTGACAATTCACATGGTTCAGAAGAAATATTTGAAAGGCTGACATTGAATACAATACCAATTATTAGGCTTATTGTGTTTAGATATTACTTTTTCTCCATGCGGCATTGCAACTCAAGCTTGCATTTGAAGCTTTTGCTGTAAAAGTTAAGCTATCCTTGGAGGATCCTTTAAATATATTTTGTTGTGGTTTTGGCTTAAAACTTAGTTAATTTGTGCAGAATGCAGCACTTTTGTTTAGTCAATGAAGACCTCTAGAGCTGCTTTAAAATCCTGGGTTATTGTACATGTGATCTGGTTATGATTTGTTCTTCAGTGTTATGAAATCTATTTTACGAAAACTTGCTACTTTTACAGTCACTGTTATTCCTCGCTGCTGGCCTTTGCTCAGACCAATAAATTCTCAGAACTGTCAGTCTTCATTTTTTTCTCTTCATAAAAACAATCTCCAAATCTGTCGGACAAAATCATTATTCCAAGGTGAGGTTTTGTAGATTATGTTGACTGTCAGTAGTACAACGCCACAACCAATTAGAATTTCCAAAACAATCCCACCACACAGATTAAGCAACGGTAACAGGCAAACTAGTTTAAGGCTGTTCATTGTAAAATCATTCTGATCACTTAGTCTTTTAAAAAGCTCTGAAAAATGTCTGTCCAGGTTTCTTTTAATCAAGGTGAGATTTAAAAGCTGAATAAGCATTCTACATACTTGCATGAAACATTACTTCAGAATAAATCTGAAATAGTTGATTACTAACAATCACCCAATTGTTGCTGCTCTGACAAAAAAAAAAAAAAGTCAAGTTTGTAGTTTCTTCACCACTGATACTTTGGTGGAAATGGTCTGACAAGTACATAGAATAAAGTTAAAACATTGCCCAAAAAGCACAATTTAACTAAAAATTATCAACTCTAAGTCTGTTCACATCAGTCAGATAATGAAACTTTGTTATAGATTAGATTTCTTTATTATAATTTTATTTTCATGTGCAATATTCTATTCCATATGTCCAGTGGTACAAGGTCAGTAAGAAATATAACAAAAGGTTTAGTGAAGAAGTACAGTGTGTACTTTTTCTGACTACACAGCAGCCAGTAAGTCAAGACATTTGCACTGTAGCGGAATGTGGTTCAGGGCTATTCACACAAACTGCATTGTTTCACATACACATCTTTTAGAATTGACGGTTAGGGAGGTCACAGCAAATCAGCCGTTCATTTATTTCAGCAGGATTCAAGATGTGAGAGTGCGGCAAAGTCTTGCGAACTAGTGACAGACAGCTTAAAAAAATCTATTTGATGAATGACTAAAATGAGATCATAACTTGAATCAATTAGACTCATGAAGTTTACTCAAAGCTGAATCCCTTTTAAAAAAAACAAAACATTTGTCAGGAGGAGCTGTAGCTTAGCTCACAATCTGCACTGGGAACCGGATGCAGAACAGATCTTTTTTCTGGTCATCTTTCAGTTCCCACTCCACGACCAGCTTTATCTAGAAATGCAGAAGAGTGGCCAGTAAACAAGGTGTACTTTGTGAACCTTCAATTTGACAAAAAGAATAAAAAGGGGGAAGTGAAAGATGCAACAAGAGGGGAAAAAAAAACTGTCTCATTTTGTGAATACTGAAAGAGCTAAGCTTCAAAATACTTACTGCAGGATACTCAGACTTCACAGGAAGAGCGTTCACATAATGATACATTTGCTGCTTCTGGATGGGACACTGGATTCCAGACTTGCAGCCATCTTCAATGGGAATGGGGAAGGGCACAGGAATTCCAGCAATAACACCATGAACCACTGCTGTGCTTGTCTGGCTCTCCACAGCTACAACAGATTTTTTAAAAAGTGAGTGAGATTCAACATTTAAATGTCCAATATGCATTCTGTTGGTATAAGAATTTCTCAAAAGATAAAGTTCTCTTTACCACTGTTGAATGTCACATTGACACTGTAGGACTGTCCTTTGCGTAGCTGGCATGGCTGACTGGCACAAGGGGTAATGTCCACTAGGCTCACTTTGCCAGAAGAGGAGCCTGAAGAGAACAAGGAAAGAACAGTGTTTTTAAAAAAGTCCATATCTCCCTTTTTGTGGCACTGGAGGAAGCTTTTAACATGTGAGAAAAAATTAATAAAACCCTGATGTCATTGTTGGGGGGGTTGAGGGTGCCAATGCTGAGTCAACGCCTGAAAGTTTATCTTGGACTGTGCTGCTTCCTTTATTCTCTTTTTAAAACTTGTTGAGTCCTCACACTTCATAGAGGAACTAAAAAATCTCACTTCCTGATTGAACATATGTATCACTGTAGAACCAGAAAGATGACCACGTGTGGGAGTTGTTAATGTGCAAATTTAAAATATAGTGTTCAGGACAGGTGATGCCATCAATGGGACATATTTGGATGACATGACATGGGTGTGACATGACTTGGTGCCTAGTCAGTAAAAACGGAAGAAAAAGGAAGCCATTGACAAAACAATTTTGACAATCAATTGCACGTTTGGGTATCATGAAAAGGAAAACTTGTAATGTTTTGGGATCTGGGACTATAGGTGGGACAAAGCAATTTAGAAGTTTTGTTTTTGTATTCAGCGAAACTGGTAGATTCCCTTGGCTCCCTTTTGGTTTCTGTTAAAATGTTTACCTGTACAACACTCTTAAGTAGGATTTAAAGAGTCAAAAGACAGACAACTGGCCGTTTCACATACAACAGATGAATCTTATCACCAAGATGGTTAGAGAAACTTACCACAATCAAGGAATTTCACTGGCTCCGCGCAGGTGAAGCCCATCAGGCAGAACAAGACGATGAAACCAGTCCGAACATCCATGTTTCTTTCTTTTATGTGTGACACTGTTAAGATGAGGAAACGGTCAGAAACATTGCGCAATGGAAAAGTAAACTTTAGCGAATACAGAAGTAGTTTGACTTCAAGCAGTCAGCAGAAAGTGTTAAATCATATGACTTGTTTGTTTACCCAGACGTCCCGTCTGTAGCAGTGATTACAATGTTGAACACAACAAAGAACAAATACTCTTAGTCTCTGTGACACTAACACAGAGACAGTAAGACTCGTAATAAGCCCAGAAACTTTGAATGAACAAGATGTACCTGCGTTTGAAGCGTTTCCGTCTGTTTCCCAAGTGACAGTCGACGACAGCCGCCCAGCACCTTTTATTTCCTTGTATCACGAGATCGATAGTCACGCCTATTTATGTGGTGGCTTGTGTTTTGGTTGCCCGTAGTTACGCCTGTCAGGAAACCTCTCTGTGTAAAAAGCCCGTCTCCTGTGTTATACTTAGCAGATCAAACCCTCAAACAGTACATGAAGCCAGTCTTCTGTAATTTAAACCTGGATTTAGACATTTTCTTCGTGGATCTAGTTGAGAGGTGAGCCTGAAAGGCAAAACTAAGGTATCAAAAACATCCCACTAATGTCTTATCATTGCTGGTAAACTGACAAATCAAATGGCCGTATTGTACCAATCTGGGCGTATCTATTTGACAGACAGCCATATCAGCCAATGAATGTGCGAGCTGCCTCTTGTCGCCGGTTGGGGTGGAACTCATAACAGTTGTTATGGAAGATGTCATTGGTGAGAGGAGCTATGATAACTGCGTCTAGGTCAAGAGTATTGAGCCTTGCTAGGTAACTTTATTTTTTGTTACATCGTAGACATCATTATGGATAATGGCCTATAAACAACCTTGCTGTTGGAGAAAAAAACGTGTTGAATATCTACTAGGTAGTTGACAGCTAGCCTTTAACGCCACCGTTAGCTAACTAGCTAGCAGCAGGAGTGGCGATGTCACGTGTCCTGTTGTCATGCGATGTGATCTCAACGTAACATCAATGTTTTGCAGGGCATCTACTCTTGTGAGCAACCTCAATGTGAGCCAGCAGGTACAGCGACTTCCCCCAGGCTTCCCCCAGCCACCCCTTCACACAACGGGGCTTCAGCAGCGCTTCAGCAGCGCCTCAGCCCAGGAGAGGCCAGCTGTGTCAGATCCAGCTGGAGATAAAGTACAGCTCACTGAGTCATGTGTGAAGGTCAGCAGACACCCATGATTAAGCATCAGGCGCGTCTCAAAATCAAAATCAAGGGATGATTTTTTCCAGAGGAGTTAGTCAAGATATTTTGAGGATAGTGTTAACCCTCCTGTTGTCCTCGGGTCGGGGAAGGACGCAAAGGGAAGTAAAAAAGGATGGAGGAAAGAAGGAAGGAAAGAAAGAAGGATGGAGTAAGGAAAGAAGAGAGGAGGAAAGGGAGAAAGAATGGAAAGGAGAGAGAAAGGATGGAGGAAAGTAAGGGGAGGAGGAGAAGAAAGGAAGGAAAAAATAAAGAAGGAAGGAGGGAGAAAAGGAGGGAGGCAGGAAGGAAAGAGGGCAGAAAGGAAGGAGGAAGGAAGGAAAGAGGGCAGAAAGGAAGGAGGAAGGAAAGAAAGGAGGGAAGGAAAGGGGGGCGAGGGAAGGGAAGAAGGAAGGAGGATAGAGGAAGGGATGGAGGCGGGAGGGATGAAAGAAGGAAGGAAGGAAGGAGGAAAGGAGAGGAAATCAGGAGGAAGGAAAGAAGAGAGAAAGGAAAGGAGATAGCGGAAGGAGGAAAGAAAAGAAGGGAAGGAGGGAGGAAAGGAAGGAAAGAAAGAAAGGAGGGGCGAGGGAAGGAAATAAGGAAGGAGGATAGAGGAGGGAGGAAAGAAGGAAGGAGGAAAGAAGAGAGGAAGGCAGGAGGAGGGAGGAAAGAAGGAATAGTCAAAACAGATTGGGTCAATTTGACCCGGAAGGACGACAGGAGGGTTAACATCGGTTTAGAGCCTCATTTAATTGATTCCTTATCTGAGCAAGTGTTGACAGACTAGAGTCTGACATAACATTAATGTAAAGGTAATGCTGGGTTAGACCTGCAATTGACAAGGCAATTGACAACTATTTAGTCGTTTAAATAGCTGTCCATACTTTATGACAAGAAAAGCTGTTTTTAGATCCATACTTAGAAGATTCCCTCCTCTTCTGTTTTTACAGCATAGTAAACTGAATATCTGTTGGATTTGGATTGACAAAACAGGCTTTTAAAGACATCACCTTGGACTTTGAGTAAATGAATTGGACATTTTTCATAATTTCTAACATTTAATGTAAATCCAACTCAGTGAAGTGTGATGGTATTTGTCAAAACTATTTACATTTAAAATGTAATCATGGACAGTGAAGCAAAAACAGTTTATGTTAAAAAGCATTGCCACACAGCCACTATGTCCTGTTTAATGTGTTATTTTTGTTTTTTTGCACTTTCTTCTTCATGCTTATGTCACCACTCTAATCCAGAGACTGGGGGAAATCATGGACAAGGGCGAGTATCTGAGAATACATGTGGAAGGAGGAGGCTGCTCCGGGTTCCAGTACAAGTTTTCTGTTGACGGTAACAGGAATGAAGATGACCGGTAAACTGCCACTATTGTAGCTTTCAAGTTATTGTTTTACACTGGCCTTGGTGTTTCCTTATTCTCTACTTATTCAATAAACTGTCTTCCCTCTCGCATCCAGAGTGTTCGAGCAGGGAGGAGTGGGCATTATCGTGGATCAGGACAGCCTGGAGTTTGTGAAAGGAGCCACCGTGGACTATAGCCAGGAGCTGATCCGGGCCACCTTCCTCGTCCTCAAGAACCCTCAAGCCGATCACGGCTGCTCATGTGGCAGCTCCTTTTCTGTCAAACTATGACTCTGTCTCCATGCATCAATATTTCTTCATAACAGATTAAATGAACCTCACCTTTACTTCACACAAAAAATATTATAGACACTTTATTATGGAATGCATTCGAACTGGTTTGTAGTTGTGAAACTATTTGAACTGAATGAAAGACAGAGGTATCCATTAATCTGTGCTGTTTTGCTTATAGTGACAGCTGAGTTCCCAATATTCAACTGTAATCTGTTATTTATCCAACAAAACAAAAGCTCAGTTGAGGTGTTAGATTTGCCTCTGTGTGTAAAATATGTAAATAGGCCAGATCTATGATTGCAAAGAGCTAAGCTATTATTGTATTTGTTTCATCAATAATAAAATTGAGTGAATTTCAGATATCTATAGCTCAGTCATTTCAATTGATTATATGCAAATTGGTGTGTTTTATATAGTTAATTGCACTCACATGATGCAGGAATTTCATGATTGAGCACTGATTGGTTCTTTCGTCAGCATTATTAACATATCACAAAGTCATGGTTGCCTTTTGTTTTTTATTAAAGTGGAATTTAAGAAACATCTCACAAAAAATATACAAAAAGAATATGTACAAATGATATTTACACTGGTATAATGTAAATCAAAATATGCAGCAACATCTTTTGTATAGTTAGTCTTAATACAAGGAGCAAAATGTTTTGCACTTTTCATATTTTCTCTGATAAAACATTCCATTTAAGCAATATATCTGATTACACAAAACATTAACTTACTGTTGAAAAAAGTCACACCGTTCATATTCATGAAAATGCGACAATAATACGTCATAGCAGCACACTGAAAAGTGAGAGAGAGAATTGCAACCGTGTATTGAAACATCAATTTACAGCTGTTCTTTTTTTTTTTTTAGTTTTCTGAGGAATTTGGTTCGGACAGATTGTCTTCCAGTAAGCCATGCACACCCACTAACCACAAACAAATCCTCAAACAAGTATGCACACGTTGAACATGTCATGAGGGGGAACACTGCCGAGGGAGGTTTGAGGTCAACCAGTCAACAACACAACCACATAAACAAACCATAAAAAATAACGTCAGGGTAACACAGTGACCAGGTCAGGTGTACAGTGCATAGTATGCTTTGGCATGCTGACATCCAGAACATAACAGTGGATGTTACATTCAGGAGGAAGGCCACAGGATTTGGAGTCACCAGTAAAAATAGAACAAACAAATGACTACATGATCCAAAAAGTAAAACCAACGTAATACAAAAAGAATCCAAACCCTCGTTAAGTTAAACACTCAGATTAAGGCTAATTCAGTTTGCTACATGATTTAAAAAATGGCATTGTCAGTAACAAAATATCATAGGCCCGCCAGGTGGCACAACTGCCATATGGGATGCAGTTACACTCTTTAAAAAAAAAAAAAATCCATCACTGAAATGATATGCACATACTGATGATTTTCTTTTTCCAGGGATGATGTGATGTGATGAGAGCAGGGCTGTATGCCCTCCGCCTGTGTTCACAATCAGGTCTGATGCTGTGATGAGAATGAGCCTTTCACATATGCATGCACCGAGTTTTGAGGCAGTAAGTCAGATCACCACTCGTTTACAAGCTGCCAGGTCTGTCCTCCTCCTCTTCCTCCTCTTTGTTTGAATGCATCCTTTAGCTTTTCTCTGGAGAGACTTTCTGAGGCAGGATGGTCCAGGTGTGATCCTCAGTGAGGGGCGTGGACACACCTCCACACAAAGAGGCTAGAAAGGACACAAAGGAAAGGATGCATAATGCTTAATGTTTGACTGTGATATAATTTGTATTCATGGTTGCTATTTGTAGCCTCAGCTGTACCTCCTGTCATCTCCACCAGCGCTAACGACGAAACGATCCCCATTTGTGAAGCGAACATTAGTCAGGTGAGCAGAATGGCCCAGAAAGCGTTTGTGTTTGGCCTGAAAAAAGATCACATACACACCATCCAGAGATTCAGCAGATTTATCTGTTATTAGTCACGTAATGCCATAGATTCAACAGTTATGAAAAGATAAGATGTGACTTTAATTATCCTGCAGTGGGGAAATTTAGTTGTCACAGCGGCTCACGATACAGACACATAGATATGAAAAAACTGAACAAGAATATAAAAAATAAGACATTTAGATACATTCTATACATACATTTATGCTATTTGAGATTTATTATTAATGTACATTTTTTGTTTGTTTTCCTGAAAACACTTTTAACAGATATTGCACATAAGAGAAAATATATTTTAGCATGTTACATAGGTCAAATAGGTTGTTGCACGTAGTAGTATGAACACCAATGAATAAATATATTTAAATATATGAAGAGATATAAACAGTATAGTATAAGTAGTATATGACATATATAGTAATATAGAAAAATACAGAAGGTCTAATTTAGGCCTAATGTGGTCGGATGTAAACACAGATGGTGCAAATAAACCAGTAAAGTGACCTGGTAGAACAAACAGTGCTGTATTATGTGGTGCTGCTGTTGAACAGTCTGATTGCAGCCGGTAACAACCTGCGGAAGTGTTCTTTCCTACACAGTGGCTTTTATCATTTTTGTCTATCTGGTGCAGAGAAATAATTTAGACTTTAAAAATGTTATCATCATTTTGGAGAGAGATTCTTGGGGTCCTGGAGACTGTTTTTAAAAAGAAAATGCTTCTAAACTTCAAAGTCATGTACCTATGTGATCTGGACGGACTTGAATATGCTAAGCGGGACAAATACCTTTTGAGAGTGTTGTTAGTGGGGGGAAAAAAGGCTCTGACCAGGAAATGGCTCAAGAAAGACAAACCGACAATAAATGATTGGATTGATGTAATTTACAATATATATGTTATGGAAAGAATTACATTTAAACTAAGAAACCAAACTGATGTTTTTGAAGAGAACTGGTCAAAATGGCTATGTGTTAACTGTAAGACCTGATTTCATATAGATCGCAAAGATAAGATCAAACCCTCTATTAAGATTATTATTATTATTATTTTTTTTTTTAATTACTTCGCTATTTTCAAGCAGCATCCTTATATTTTTATGTATGATGTGCTTATGTCGACTCTGCTGTTTTACTTAATGCACAATCCTCCCCTTGTTATGTTATGTTTATGTTTATGTTATGTTGTATGTTCTTGTGCCCACTGGCACTTACGTGTATGTTACTAAGAAAAAACGAATAAAAAGTAAATAAAAAAAAAAAAAAAAAAAAAATGTTATCATTGTACAAATGACATAGTGTAATTATTAAAGTAATTATAAATCGCTGGGAAAATAACAAAAAATCATTATAATGTTATGCAATCACACTTACAAACTTCTCTGGACATGGAAAGTCAAACAGCTTCACCATCCCAAAGTCATCGCCTGTGACGATGTTAAGGCCTGAGTGGGACACGCAGGCACAGGTGACGTCTGCTTTGTCAGTGTTGCGGGACCAGATCCCCACCACCTCGTCCCCAAGGACACTGCACACAGAGAGAGAGAAAATATTTCTGCCCATCACCATTCCAACTAGGGGTGGGCGATATGGCCCTAAAATAATATCACAATATTTCATGGTATCAACGATATTCTTGACAACATGACAAAATACTGAAAAATATATAGAAAATGTGATTTTTAAAAATTATTTTAGAGTCTGTATAAATAAAAACCGACAACAAATTAAAAATCAACCATAAATCTAAATTGTAATGTAAAGTGCAAATCTCAACAGGTGCTAAATACAAAAAATGTACTCTTGACTCTTCAGTGCAAAACAGAAGTATTAGAAAATAATAAAAACCAAAACTGCAAATGTCAGTGGTGAAATGTAACTAAGTACATTTACTCAAGTACTGTACGTAAGTACAATTTGGAGGTGTACTTTTATTTATTTTATTTTATTTTATTTATTTATTTGCACCATAAGAAAAGACAATTCCAAAAACAAGAAATGAAACAAGAATAGTTAGTGCAGGAGAGGTTAAAAAACCCTATATGGGCTTATAAAAAGCACCTCCCCAAGAAATATACAGAAATTCAAAAATAAATCAGCTTAACTTGTGTATTTCCATTTATTTAACTTTATTCTTCTACTTAACTACATTTTGAGGCAAATATTGTATTTTCTTTACTTCACTACATTTAGCTGCCAGCTTTAGTTACTTTTCACGTCAAGATTTAACATAAAAAACGTTATTAAACATTTTTATAATTTTATTTTGATGTCACTACGTTGCCATTATCGTGACATGCATTTTTTTTATCATATAAAAAATATACCCGTATTATCATGAAAGATCCGATTTGGCACAGCCTTAATTCCAACATGCGTGTGTCAGTCTTAACCCGGTGACTCTCACCTTGTCCAGGTGGCCCAGGTAATCCTGTCAATGTGGGACTGCTCTGTGACCTGCTTCCCAGACGGCACCTCGTACACCAGTCGTTTATAAGCACCTGTGGATATCTGTTTCAAGGCATTAGAGGTTAGGGATCATACAGCCAACCGGTCAGCATCCGAGACACACATACCCTCTCACAGTTGAACCTGGTCTCACAGAAATCCGTGAAATAGCCACGGATTTCGCTTAACTCAAAATCCGTGGAATAGCCACGGAATCGCTCAAATTTCCATGAAACTGACACGGATTTTGCTACAATGCAAGTTAATGACAGTCATATCCCGTGGCTATTGGTTTGTTCCAAGTCACGTGACTTTCAAGGTCCCAGCGGTCAGAACAAAAAACATGGCGGACAGTTCTCTCATTTTTAGTGAAAAATCAATATTTTTACTTAGTTTCTGCATAAAAATGGATTTTGATCACATTTCTAGTGAGAAATATATGTTTTATTTTCTAAATATTCACTCAGTGAATGTACATAATCACTTTGTATGTTGGAATAGCCACGGGATATGACTGTCATTAACTTGCATTGTAGCGAAATCCGTGTCAGTTTCACGGAAATTTGAGCGATTCCGTGGCTATTCCACGGATTTTGAGTTAAGCGAAATCCGTGGCTATTTCACGGATTTCTGTGAGACCATGTTGCACAGTTTGTACCTGGACGTAAGTGCTGTCAGCAGAAAAGTCCATCTGCATCACGAAGCTGGGGATGTCCCTGCAGCAGTTGATGCGGTTCAGCTGTGGGCCGAGAGTCAGGTCGTAGAAGTCGACTGCACTCTCAGTAGAACCCACGGCCAGGTAACGAGAACTTGGACTGAACCTGTAAGAAAGACGTGTCACTCTCTGCTCTGTCAGATTTACTTTGTAGTTTGTGGAGTAGGATTGACCCGTGTCAGTCTCCAGAGACAAATCTGAATATCTTTCAATCTCAGAATGAACAAGCAAGTAAATTAATTAAAGATAATATGATGATGATTTATGGACCCCAACAAGCTTGTCCACAGCTTGTCCCTAGACCTGCTATTCTCAACCTTGGGGTCGGGACCCCAATTGGGGTCGCGAGATGATATCTGGGGGTCGCCAAATCATTTAGGAAGTCAGCTCTGTCTCCACTGTGTTAAAGTGTTCATGTGTTAATGTGTTTTAGTCTTTTTGGTCATTTAATGTTTTTTGTCTTTTTTTTTTTATCATTTTGTGGTCAATTTGTGACTTTATTGGTCATTTTATTTCTTTTTTTTTTTGTCATTTTGTGTCTTTTTTTGTCATTTTGTGTCTTTTTTTGGTCATTTTGTTTCTTTTTTGGTCATTTTGTGTCTTTTTTTGGTCATTTTGTGTCTTTTTTGGTCATTTTGTGTCTTTTCTGGTCATTTTGTGTCTTTTTTGATCATTTTGTGGTCAATTTGTGTCTTTTTTGGTCATTTTGTTTCCTTTTTTTAGGTCATTTTTTTGGGTGATCTGAACTATGCGTGTGAGATTCTGTCAGTGAGCGGGGGTCACGGACAACATGCATGTTAAATTGGGGGTCGCGACTCAAAAAGGTTGAGAACTACTGCCCTAGAGGACCCGCTTGGGTTTCAAAAGGGGCCCAACTGGACAGTCAGTACTTGGCCAGTATGGTGACTATCTGACAATCTGAAGGGTAGAAATACTAATAAAAATGGGCTACAAGACAAATTAGAGTGACTACCAGACTATGTTCTGACCGATGCTTGGAAAAAATAAATAAATGACACACACTTTCAATGACAGCCGCCTCAATTGCATAAAGAAGAAGAAAATGCACAAAAAATGTATAAAGATTCACACAGAGAAAACAATACACAAAAATCTAAAAACACATACAAAAATAAAACCTAAAAAATTAATATATGTAAAAATACATTTAAATATATAAAAATTAATGAAAAAATAACTAAATAAAATTAATTAAATAATATAATATAATAATAAATAAATAAATAATAATAATAACAACAATAATAACAATAATTAATTAATACAAATGAAAAAGAATATATGTAAAAATACATTGAAAATAAATTAAAAAAAATGCTAAAATAAATAAATAGATAAAGTGAATACAAATTCTAAAAAAATAAATAAATAGAAAATGTAATAGGAATATTATGTACACATAATGGATTAATAATAATTTATTTATCAAGTCATTTATTTGTTTTCAATTTCTGCAGCTTCTGTACTGCATATGTAGACATGCCAAATAGTTAATAAAAAATCCTAGCTCAATATGGCACTTTTCTATTAATGATCCCAGTAACTTGTGCAAAGTTCCATCCTCTTCCATCGTTACCTGATATCCTGGATAGGAGAGCGCCGGTCCCTTTTCTTGCCCCAGATTTTGAGCGAGGCGACCAGCAGGATGATGAACTCTCCGTTCTTCATGCCGATGGCCACCATGTCTCCTTCAGGACTGTAGCTGATGGTGCGTGCTGGATGGCCCAGGTTAACCTTATTCAGCATCTTCTGTTTCCCCACAAGGCCACACAAAATCAGCACATACTTATTATTACAATGATCTTAATTTCCTTTGATGAAAGCAACATATTGATAGAACGATATATGAAAGTAATGGTTCTGAGGGGATGGAGGGAACATGTCTGACCTTCTCTGGGATGTCCCACAGACGGACAGTGCCGTCCTCTGCTGCAGACAGGAACACGTCTCTGGAAGGATGAGTGCCCAGGCCCCAGATAGGTCCGTCCATGTGTCCGTTCACCAAGATGTTGCACGCTGCGTTCTTCTCTCCTACTTCAATGATCTCTGCATTCCTGGTCCCCACAAGGATTTTACCCTGACAAAGAAAATCAACAAAATGTGCATTAAGTTTGTAATTAGCTAGAAAACTTTATTTATTGTAATAAATGTATGTGTAACCTACTTTTCCTCTGCATACAGAGCGAACACAGTCTATGATCTGTCCGGTTTCTAATCGAAAAGCTCTGCAGCGTTTTAGCTCCTGGTCCCAGAGCTTCAGAGCTCCTCCTTCCTTTGACCTGTGGAGGAAAATATGTGTATGTTATCCTTCAGCTGATGAAAGTCACAGCTTTAAATCATATTAATGCATTTCCCTCTTAGTTTTAGTCTTAGTAGTACATTTATTTGGATAACTATCTATGCAAATCAATAAAACGAATACAAAACAAATCCTGCCATTATCTGCTATCAAATGCGATCATTCTCTGCTACATAGTATGAGCTCCTTTATATAAAGTCATGGAAAAAATTATAATTTTTTCTTCAGTTTCTTGTTCATTTTAATGCCTGGTACAACTAAAGGTACCTTTGTTTGAACAAATATAATGATAACAACAAAAAAAGCTCATAAGAGTTTAATTTAAGAGCTGATATCTCGCCATTTTCCATGGTTTTCTTGATAATAACCAAAATCATTATCAACAAAACCATTGAAAATGTCTAGATATCAGCTCTTAAATTAAACTCGTATGACCTATTTTTGTTGTTATCATTATATTTGTTCAAACAAATGAACCTTTAGTTATACCAGGCGTTACGAACAAGAAATTGAAGAAAACAAGAGTGGTCTAATAATTTTTTTCATTTTTCCAATATTATCGTGTATTAATGTAAACTAGCAGCACTTACGGTCTTTCTTTGCCCCCAGTGACGATGAGGCCGTCTCTCAGTGTGGTGTACATGGTGAACACAGGGCCCGTATGAGCTTTGGCCACAATTCTTACTAGAATGTGTTCCTTCCACACACACACATCCCCACTTATGGTACCTGTAAATGTCAAGTTATTCTGAAAAGAAAACAAATCTGCACTAATCTAGTGGCCTAAAAGAGCAGAGAAAGCAATGCAAAAACAATCCACGGCACATATAAGCAGACAGTTTGAGATCACATGAAGGTCAAACGTGATATGTGGTGAAAACAGGCACCATTTTTAGGATTTCATAAATCATTAGGATCAATTAGATGTTTGACAAAAAATATTCACTGTATGCTATACTTACAGCTCCAAATGCTACAGACAGCATGGTCTGCATCCGGGCATCCTCTATGGAGCTCAGTACACCTTTTTTGCTGAGCAAAGCTCGACCAGCTAACGTCCAGAAACGCACGTGTTTGATCCCCACGGACACAAAGTGTGTGTCAGAGTCCGGACGAAACTCAGCCACAAAGATCCTCTGGGTGTGACCTACCCGGCTGGCCACTTTGGCACCTAAATAAAGCAATGAAAGTGTGATCTCTAAACTGTGACTTTCCAATAATCCCTAGAATGAGGTCTATAAAGTGTATTTATTTAGTTTTACCTTCCTGCCACTTCCAGATGGTGACGGTGTGTTCGGGGTCCAGGCCCACAGACAGCAGGAGTTTTCCTGTGGCACTAAAGCTGACGGAGCAAACCCCACCGGAGTGGAAACAACGCAGCACTGACAGCGTCTGCTTGGTCATGGCGTCCCACACATGGATAGATGGAGACGTGGCTGGGGGTCAGAGGATTGTCTCAATTTAACTACTTTTAATGCACTGCTTTTCTTTCTCGCCTCGGACTTGTGTCATGCGTAAACCCTGAGCTGAAATATTGAATTATTTGGTTTTCTTTGTTTGAAATCGAGTGTGACAGAGCATGTCATATATTTGTGTAAATATCATTTGGATGGGGAGGAGGAAAGGTGGCAATTTACATAAATGGCTGCTTAATTCACATGATTGGTATCTAATGAAGGAGATAAGAAAGGTATCAAATTAAGTAATGTGCCGGTATCACTTTAAGGGTTCTAATGTTGGTACTGCTATTGTATTTTTAAGCTCATCAGGAAGGCTGGTTCTGTCCTGGGAGAGGAACTGGAGTCTTTTGTGGAGGTGTCAGAGAGGAGGATGTTGAGGAAACTGCTCAGCATCCTGGACAACCTCTCACCCCCTGCACACACTCTAGAGTCCTAGAAGAGCACCTTCAGCAGTAGACTGAGGTTACCAAAGTTCAAGACCACCACAGGAGGTCTCTTCTACTACCCGTGGTCCCCTTTATGCAGGGAGGAATGCTAATATATTGGACTGACTAATATTAAAATTATGTGCAATACAATTTTCAACACCACAGACTATATTATGGTCATTATCATGTGCAATACATCTGTATTTGTTACATAGGCTAACGGAAAGCTAACTAGCACCACCAAGACACAGCAGGAGCTGGGTGTAAATGGCAAGAAATCAACAAGTCCTCCCTGGAACTCTCTTGGTGCAAAGCCAAAGCACTACAAATCACCTCCCTCAGTTTTGGGAAGACAGTTATCAGGCAGAACCCAGCACCTGGAGACTTATTTTGACACCGAGTGGCCTGCACTACCATCATACAGGAATGTCGCTTCAACCCCAATACCAAAGAGAAAGCAACCATGGACCAGGGTTACAACAAAAACGAAGAGCTAATTGCCCCAAGACACAGGAATTCTACGGAAGAACAGATTTGCTCCACTCTCCCAGAATCCTGACTCCCCGAAAGTGGGCTCATCTTCCAGCTCCAGAGAAAGGTATGAGGCTAATTCATATGCTAAAAGGCTACAGAAAGAGCTAACCACTGGGCCCCAAACTCTGATAGTGGGTGACGGAGCTGTGAATGAGATAAAACGTTCTTGCAGCAAGAACAAAAAAGTATGTAGACAAGCAGAACGTAGGTGGCGAAAGAACAAACTCCAGGTATATTACGATATTTATAAAGAGGGTCTTCGCAACTATAATCAGCAACTGAAGAATGCAAGGCAGTCATATTTTTCAGAGATTATCAATAGAAACAGTAATAATGCCCGCACACTTTTTTCTGTAGTAGACAGACTGACAAATCCCACAGCATCAGTCCCTCCTGAACTGCTGTCTAACAAGTCATGCAATGACTTTGCAGCCTTTTTCACAAACAAAATATTACAGATAAGACAAGCAGTGTGCAGCTCCAGCTCAGGAATGATCCAGATTACACCGGTCCTTAAATCACTACACTGGCTTCCTGTGAGTCAGAGGATAGATTTTAAAATCTTACTGCTGGTCTACAAAGCACTGAATGGTCTCGGACCAAATTACATGCTTGATCTGCTCCCTCTCCACGAAGCATCCAGACCCCTTAGGTCATCTGGAACTGGCTTGTTGCGTGTCCCAAGAACAAGAACTAAGCGGGGTGAGGCAGCTTTCAGTTATTCTGCTCCTCACCTGTGGAACAAACTACCTGTAGATCTGAGGTCTGCCCAAACGGTCAGCTCCTTTAAATCAGGACTAAAAACACTATTGTTTACTGCAGCGTACTCTTAACTTTAACACTTATCTGCTCTACTCTACTGCCCTTACTTTTTAACTACACAATGTTTGACTTGTGCTTTTTATTATTTTATCTCTTTTTTATCCTGCTGTATCTTATTTTATTATATTTCTATTTTTATTTCTATTTCCCTGTTTTAATTGACTGTTTTTACTGTTTTCAATTGTGTCTTGCTGTTTTTAATGTGTATGTAAAGCACTTTGAATTACCTTGTGTTGAATTGTGCTATACAAATAAACTTGCCTTGCCTTGCCTTGCCATCCTTCCATGCCATCTGCACTCTACCCACGTTACTCCTTAGACACTTTTATTTTTTATTTTTACATTTTTTTAAATATTTTTCATTATATATTGTTATTGTTACCTATTTTGTTCATTGTTTTCTTATATTAACCTATGTTGTGATTTTTTTATTTTTTTATTTTTTGTAACTTTGGAGCAATATGGAACCAGAATTTCCTTCCCGATTACTAAAGTTCTATCTTATCTTTAAAATGATCTCACGCTCTATGTTTGCATGAGTCAAAGTGTCCACTAGATGGCAATAACATGAAAAATATAATGTGTTGAATGCATTCATGTTTTCTCTCATAGGAATTTCAAAATTCATTACATTTCCTGCTTTACATGAAGACTTTCCAAATGTCCTTACCTGACATGTCACCAGTATCACCTGAAAAAAGAGGGAAAATCTGATTTATTGACATATCCAACTAAATATTACAACATATTTTTGTGAAACTTTCTGAGTAAAAGTGGTAGTTTTTTTCCCCACAACTGCTTCTATGTTTGAAAAATGTAGGTAACTTGCAAAAAAATGTATACAAATCTAAAATTAAATGTACAAAATGTGGGTGAGTTTTGATATTACAGCCCTATGCCATTCAGTGTCCTTTTTATGTGTGTCTCTCTGTGAGAAATGCAGCATGTGCAACAATCCCACAACTATTCATGTATGCAAAAAATGTTAATTTTGCTCTATAGGAGAGTGAGCTTGCAGTAGAGGGGGGTGGGGGCAGGTTGGCTGTCTGCCATGTACAATAACCCCCCTGCACAATGCACAACACAGGATACAGGGAAGAGAAATGAAGCGGCTGGTGACACAGGAGGTCAACTTCTCACAAACATACCTACTTGGCCAGTTGCCACCACATTGGGGAATTTGGGATGTTGATTGATTGTAAGGCACAGAATGTCATCACTGTGTTCTACATAGAAACTTTGGCAGGCTGTAAGAAAAAACACACACGCACACATAGACACACACACACACACACACACACCACAAATACATGTGAAGTATATGTTATGTTTGCTCGACAGGTCGTGAATAGTAACACTGTCTACTCACAGGTCGTCAAGTTGAGCACGATGCCAACTGAGGCCGTGTGGTAGATGATGTCCGCCCCCTCGTTCAGGTAGTGCACGTTATTGCGGCAGTCATTGCCACGGTAACCAAACACCAGCTCCAGCACCAGGTCCTGTGGGGGGAGAAAAAGATCGTCAGAAAGTCAGAAAGGTCAACGCCATGACAACTAAGATGCTCAGAGCCAGCTGACGGCTGGAGGAGCACGTCATTATTCAATTACAAAGTCCCCACAGAGGCTGGTACGAGCACACCACGTCTTCACATTAGATAATCACATTAGTTTAGGTCAGGGGTGTCAAACTCTGGCCCGCGGGCCAAATTTGGCCCGCAGTGTAATTTTATTTGGCCCGTGAGCCAATATCAAATTATTATATTATTATTGTACTATAAAAGCTGACCCGCCGGTATTATACGGCGCATGTACCGCTAATACTAGATTTATTATTGTTATTTTATTTTTAAATGTATTAACCTGTTGAAAAACTTTATTTTGATATTTAAATCAGAAGGATGCAAATAGAAAAGAGGCACACGATTTTTATTTATTTTTTATTTAATAAATTAATGACATTGATGTTTTTTATTTGAAATTTGATTTTGCATGTCTGCACTCTTTAGTTATATATTGTATGTTTATAAGTGTTGCTGGTTCCATATTTAATGTTAAAGCGAAACATGTTTGGTATATATTAAAAGGTTTATTTGTTCAATGTTGGCCCGCGATTTTATTCAAGTTTTAAATTTTGGCCCATTGTGTATTTGAGTTTGACACCCCTGGTTTAGATAAAGCTCCAAGTCTGTGTTTATCTATTAGTTTGCTGTGTTTTGATAAGGATCTGTGGTGCTTCTTACCTCAATGGGTCTCTTCTTTTTGCCAACATTGTTGGTCTGCAGCTTCTCTGGCTGAGGCAGCGCTCTGCTGACAGGAGGCCTGAAACAGACGGCTGGGATAAGAGAGCTGCCGCAGAGCTGCTTGTCATGCTGATCATAATGATAATGATGATGAGAACAATTTATCGCATTACACTGTTTACGATTCTGACTAGTACACAAAAATATTCCACAAACATCTGCTGCTGAAGTTTTATAGCAAAGGAAAGGCGAATTCCTGCTTTTTATCTAAGGAAAACAGCTACAATTCACGAGGTGGGATGATTCATTTTAAAAGCAATTTTACTGTCAAGGCTTCTTGTATAACAAGTGTGTAAAGAGTTTTTAATAACAGCAAAGCACTGAAAGAACTGGGTTTGAATAAGGTGACTGTGTGGGAACGTGTCAATAGAAAGTGAAGAATTATCTGCTTTTAAACGAAACTAAAAATTACAGGAAATATGAAATATGAAAAATGTAGGCAGTCAGTGAATACAGTGTGATTAAAAACTTCAAAATCTTGTTATCAATAGTAGCATTGGTGGCATCTCTCACTCTCTTTTTCTTTTTATTATTATTATTATTATTATATTATTATAATATTATTATTATTATTGTTGTTTCTAATTGTTTGCTGTTATTTCCTGGACTTGCCCTTTATTCATCATTCATCCTTTATTATAATAATAATAATTATTGTTATTATTATTATACATTTTCTTCTTCTTCTTCTTCTTGTTATTAGTAATTATTTTCTTTATTTATTTTCTTTTCCTTGCTCTTCTTGTCATCCATCCACCATATATACTTCACCTAAGACTTGGCTTTACACGCACACACTGGCCTGTTTTGTTGTTCCTGTCTTTGTCCTGTTTGTTATTGTTTTGATTTACCTATTGTTTGTCTTGCAATAATTAAAAATAAAAAACATCCCTGATTATTATAGTCAATGATAAATCAGAATAAAAATACAGTTCCACTCAGATTAGCTACAAAAACAGCTTTCTCTCATTCCTTTAAAGAAAATGTGTCTAATTACTGAGACTTTTAAAGTGCACATGTAAAACACAATGGTACAAAAACTATTAATAATGCAAAGACTGTAAGGAAAAACTGTCACCATGACCTTCTTTTACAGGTGTGAAAAGAAAAACACTATCAAGTGTCTTAAAAACGGACACCAAGACACTCTTCTCTTCATGCTTCATCAACAGATATCTACATGACGCCCCAACCTGTGTGTGTACTCTATAAAGTAAGCGGCTTACCTTGACCCTCTGCACGGCAGCAATAACAAAGAAAAAAATAAGAATTAGAAAAAGGTTCTCACAGCGTTCACTGCCGCCCGGCGGACACACACGAAACACAACACCCCAGCCACTGAGGACATGAAACACAGGAGTCAGCACCATTGTGTAGCCATGACAACTTAAGTCCATTTCCATGACAACTGCTGCCCAGACGATGCTGCGTGGATGTTTGCACCATTGTCAAAAAAATTGGAAATCAAGAAACCTGAAAGTCTGTGACACACTTAATGATGGAACATGTGAGAACTACATATAAACATATAAACCAGATATATGAAAAACACTTTAAAAAAAGAGGAAATCTTAAAGGGATAGTGGGTAGTAGACACAAAAAATAGATAGATAGATAGATAGATAGATAGATAGATAGATAGATAGATAGATAGATAGATAGATAGATAGATAGATAGATAGATAGATAGATAGATAGATAGATAGATAGATAGATAGATAGATAGATAGATAGATAGATAGATAGGGATATCTTACTGCAAGGTAAAGCAATAAAAATATGCTAAATATAGCCTACACTTTAAATATATAGATTTCTATAGGTGGCTTTGTTTTGCTGCTTCAGTACATTGTTTAGCTTCTGTGTTAGTACTCCTGTCTAGGGCTGTACTGATGGCCATCTACTGTAAATAATACACTGACTATGGATAAGTACGGCCCCACTTCTTTAAATTAAAAATATTCCTTTAAGATGTGTACACTCCAGTATTCCTCTCAGTTTGATGTGTCGAGTTTAATCCACTTTAATCACTTCCCCAGAGTCACTGACTATTAAAAACCCTTTCTGTAAAACCCATTCAGATATTGTTCTGCTGACTACAAAATGGATATTAAAGCAAATTGAATTCAAGCTCTAATTTCAATGTTGCCCCAATTTGTCCTGTCAGTCAGAACCACAGCTCATCAGCAAGTGAATTAACAGCCACAAGAGTGTCAACGACTTAAAAGTGAATCACTAAATAATGGATTTGTACAGAGGAAAACTTCCTTTGTGTGAGTGTTTCTCTTTAGTTATACATATTTCAAAATATACCCACTGCTTAATATTTTATTCAAAATCAACATACATGAACACAAGAGCTTACCTGACCACCCCTTGTCTTCAAGTAGAATTAAAGAACGAAGCAGGATAATGACAGATGGACAGCCATGAAAGGAAAGAAGAAGAGCAGAAAAGGCTGAGTTATTTCAAAAGAGCAGGGACAGGGCAGGAATTTCATGCAGGAAAAGAAAAAAGAGGTTTGGCTTCATCTTGATGCCTGAAAGTTATTTTTTGTACTACTCAGGAGCGTTCCCCTCTGAGCCGCTTCATCTATAGCTTCAATGACGGATACCTTTCATCCACAGAGGGCTCTTTCAGCTGCAGGTGGGGTTTCACACCCGTCATGGGTCGCATGTTGGTGGATAAGGCCTTGATGGTGTAGTTGATCTCGTTTTCCCTCGTCACATCGCTGTCATAACCTGGTGAAAGATGTTCATTAGGGATGGGCGCTATGTTTTTATACATAAAAAATTGCATACATGGGCAAAATAAAAGATATACAGTCATAGAAAAAATATTAGACCACCCTTGTTTCATCAGAGGTTAATTTAAGAGCTGATATCTAGCCATTTTCCAAGGTTTTCTTGATAATGATTTTGGTTATTATCAAGAAAACAACAGGAAAATGACTCAGCTCTTGAATTAAACTCTTATGAGCTATTTTTGTTGTTATCATAATATTTTTCCAAACAAATGTACCTTTAGTTGTACCAGGCATTAAAATGAACAAGAAATTGAAGAAAAATAGTGGTCTAATAATTTTTTCCGTGACTATATACAGTACTACGCAAAAGCCTGTTTTGATAACTGGCGCTTTTATTTTGAAAGGACAAAAAGAGACTTCCTGTCGATCATAAAACTAACTCAAGTGAGATTGAACTGTAAAGATAACCTCAAGGAGTTCAATGTTTTATGCTTTAGCCCCCGAAGAGGCATGAGGTTAGTTTTCACAGTAATCTTGCATGTTTGTGTGTTTAAATAAGTTTTGGATCAAATTAAACTCAGTAATTCATGCTAGCAAGGTTTGATACAGTAAGCTAGTTTTGCTCAAATTAATACTATTGTATTTCTGTGTGTTTTATAATTGTTATTGCAACTTTCAGTTTACGAACTGTAGCTTTATCCAACTTCATCCTCAGCTCATTGGCTTATTCACGTACCGTGTTTAATTTAACTGGTGACTTTGAGCCAAATGCGTGTGTGGTTTAAAACAAAATCAAACTAAACCTTTTTATGTAGACTTTCATGAAGACTCCAGAGATAACATTTTACTTCGTAATAAAATAACTAGATAAAGCAACCAGCCACATATTCTCTTTTTGTATTTAACTGCTGCCTTACATGTCACCAGTTAAACCGTAACAATCGCCACAGAACTGAACGCGCGGCTGTGTTTCAGTTCAGTGAGTACTTATACTCAGTCATAGATAAAATTAAAATTAAACAATACACAAATATATTAAAAATTCCATGTGATTGACCAACTTCTTAACGACCATTAATTGATCATTGATTAATTATTTCCATCACTAATGGAAACAGTTAAACTTGCCACATCAGTAGCCATTTTTAAAAATAGATTAAAAACCTATCTTTTCTCTACAGCATTTGGTTGAATTGTGTGCATGTGTGGTTGTGGGAGTGGGTGCACATGTGTGAGTAAGTAAGTGTATATGTGGTGAATATGGAATAGCTTGTCTACCTGCACTCTTCAATTAATTTGTAATCGATTTTTGTTTGTTTTTTCTGTGTTTTTTGTTGTTGTTTTTTTAACTGTAATTATGTGTATACATTGTGAAGCACATTGAGTCTGTCTTGTGCATGAAATGCGCTCTATAAATAAAGTTGAATTGAATTGAATTGAATTAATGGGAATCATACATATTTTTAGTAACAATGAATAATTTAACAAATAAAAATCTTAAAGGAAGAAAAAAATCCCTCACCTCCATCATCCTCACTCTCGATGTCCGACTCCTCGCTGTCACACTGTTTGAATTCCCGGTGGCTCTCGGGCTCGTGGGCCCATATCATGAGGCACGTGTCACCGCCGCCGACCGTCACCAAGAGGCTGTCATCATGGGTCCACCGCACATTGGTCACATGTGTGCTGTGGGCCACATAGCGTTTGAACTTTGCATACTTCCCCTGAGGGAGAGGGACAACATTTATTTAACACTTGTGACATTCACGCAGTAATTAACATAACATTTGCATAAATCTAAAAATAAAAAGAGATAGTTCAGATTTTATTGAAGTGGGGTTGTTTAAGGTACTTATCCATAGTCAGTGTGTCACCTACAATTTTTAACTGTATGCCATACAGTAGAATATTTCCACTGCTTAAACTTACGGTCCACTCTCTGCTCTCTATGAAGGCACCAGACCCCTTATGATGAAAAAATAATCAGATCCTTTATTTAAGTTAAAAAATTGAAAATTTGAAATTACTCCACTACAAGTAAAAGTCCTGCATTCAAAACTTAATTTAAGTTTTAAGTAAAAGCACAAAAGTATCAGCATCAACATGTACTTAAAGTATCAAAAGTAAAAAGTACTCGTTATGCCATTATGTTATATGTATGCCAAATATATTATTGGATTACTGTTATTGATGCATTTATGTTAGAAGCATTTTACTGTTGTCATGGTAGGGCTAAATTTAACAACTTAATATACTTTTATGTGGTTTAATTTATAAAAATGTCCATTCTCTTTAAATGTATCATGTTTTTATGCTAAATCTCAACCTGAAAAGTAACTAACTGTCAGCTAAATGTAGTGGAGTAGAAGTATAAAGTTACATAAAATGGAAATACTCAAGTAAAGTACAAGTACCTCAAAAGTGTACATAAGTACACTGCTTGAGTAGATGTACTTAGTTACATTCCACCACTGCTTATGATAAAACATTATTTTATCTTGGAGAACGCAGGAGTAGCTACCGCTGCCTCGGTTTGTGAGTTTGTTTCTGTTATTGTGTGACTTTGGTGAATCTGAACTAACCTTTTAAAACACAAAGTCCCATTCTGGTGGCTTTGAAGAGAGAATAGATGGATATAATAGCTTCAGTTCCCCCTTCGAAAAGGCCTGTCTGACAGCAGGGTAAACTGATGAATATATTCTAAATATAGTAAAACTAAACTTAAACTGGTACTGACTTTCATAAAAAAGTGACACAAAAGTGCATACAACGGATACAATGGTGAATATGCCAACCAACCTACAGCACTAAAACAGATCAAAGTTTAGTTCGTTTTATTGCAATTATAGATGCAAAGGCAATAGCATTTAATTAATATTTTAAAAACGTTAATTTCTTCAGCAACCACTCCAAATGTTGTCAGTGGAGACTGATTGTGGCGGATCTTAAACAGCTTTGAGAAAGATATGAATACATCTCCCCAGCACTTACAAAGTTGTTAGCATGTCCAAAAAGTGGGGACAGTCGTCCCTATTTGGGGTTCGCATCAGAATAAATCTTGGCTTATTTATTTTTAGCATCAGAAGGCGATGGAGGACTTTAAACTGTAGGACTCCATGTCACGTACAAAACTGTTCAAAACTAAATCCCATGTATCCTTAGCTAGTGATATTAATTTTCTTTAGTGGGGCTTTTATTAGTTGGCTAAAATATATATTGAATATTCAAATGAGCCATGTGTTGATGGGCAGCGGACAAGCTGTTTTGATATGTTGTGACTGAAGTATGTGGTAGTATTTGACAGAACTTAACATTTACGTTTTTATAGAAAGTACTATTGATAGGTAATTACCATTGTATTAGCCTATTTAAAGTCTTGTTAACTCGTTAACGTTACATTTTTGCGTCATGAAAACTAGAGATAGCTAGCTAGGTGGGATAGCGCTAACGTCTTCCCTACCTCAGGAACAAGGGCTCGACATTTAGCTGATGTAAATTTCACCTCAGCAGGTTCCTTTTTTATGGCAGGGAGGAGGCATTTCTCTTTCTTTACTCTTAAATGAACTCAGGCAGGAGATTCATTTTGCTGTCTTTTCAAAACAGGTTAATTTGTCATTTTCCAAAAAGGTCCTTTCTAATATATTTAATATATTGTGCATTAATGTTTATTGGTGAATGAGAATGTTAAGGTATTAATCTGAAAGGTAAAACCAGCGTAATTTAACCAAACGGCCTTTATGCCCTGTCATGTGGCCTTTGTGCCCTTAAAATAAGTGTGAACAGGAAGGCCAAATGGCCTTGCCCCTAAAATGACGAAATTCCAAGCCTGAAAATTAGTTTTACTGTATTCCTGCCTGCTTCTCCACACCTAGTGTGTGTTGACTGGCATCTACTGCAGGTAATACACAGACTATGGATAAGCACCTCATACAACTCAACTAATGTAAACTATCTCTTTCAAGTCATGAAGCATTCAAACCAAATCATACAAAGAACTGGCATTGTGTTACCTTGACAGGGTATCTGAAGAGCTTGACATATCCCAAGTCATCTCCTGTTGCTAGCACCTTCCTGTCGTTACTAAGGCAGGCAGCGGTCACCTCTGTGACCTCGTTGATCAAAGGCCAGATGCCCTCAACAGATGTTCCCAGGACACACGTCCACGTGCTCCAGTCGATCTTCTCCACCTGAGCCAAGTAAGTAAAGATGAATTCATTGCAAACTACTTCACTCAATTCAACTGGAGACTTCCTCCCACACTATGGCTCCAACATTTCTGGAAAGAAGTAATCACTCAATTAACCCTGTTCCTTGGCTATAGCATTACATTTTGTCGTTCCACATGCATACTCTGCAAATCTGCATATACTCAACACATGTTCAACACAAACCATGATACCTATACTTGTTGCCCTAACTTTTTTTAAGAAAATAATGCTGCTTATCTTTAAAAGTAAAGGGGAAAAAAACTTAAATAGTTAATATATTAAACAATTCTCAGATCCATCCTGCTGCTGGTGAGCGAAAGCCAAAACTCAAACATAAACGTAAGTGTAAGAATGTACCTGGGGTAACATGTATGTGTATGAATGAACAGAAAAGGTACTTCACAATAAAAGCATTAACTATCTAACAGGCAACAAATACAAGAGCAACAAAACAGAACATAACAATTCATTTTGTTCATTTATCTACTTATGTACCTTATTGTTAATTTAAACTTGACAATTGTAAGTTACTCAATATATGTATATGTATATATATATATATAAACTTGCAGGAATGCTACAAGTATAAAGAACACAATATGTAAACAAATACAATTTCCTATGAACTCCTGCAACAATGTATTACAAAAACCCAAAACACAATTAATTTTGTCTTCATAAGAAGAAAGGTGGGAGCATTTGAACCATCTCCAGATGAGTAAGAGTAAAAGGTCAAACTATTCCTTTAAAGGCCCGAGACGGCTGCAGGGTCTTTGGACCACATTCAGGGACAATAACAAGAACTACTCACTGTCTCGACATGTCAATAATGATCCTGTGATCAGGTGTACGACACAAGACTGAAACGTGTGGGAGGAAAAGAGGAAAGTAAGTGCCTCATGAAGAAATAAGACAAACAAGAGGGGTATGAGAGGACACGGCTCTAGCGAGACACGGCCTAGCAGCATCTATCATCTCTGACCCTTATTTTCTTAATGCTTCCCTGCATTGTGTGGCTCGCAAGGTGTCTGAATGTCACGCTGTATTAAGGGGACTCTAAACACTATTCCACTTCCGCTGCCAAAATTAGAATGATACTGGTGAAAAGTGGGCCGTGCTAATGCTTCACTGCCCTTCCTCGAGCCTCCTCTGATCCCGGAGGGAAAATGTGGGCCAACAGCGTAACCACAACCAGCGCTGCTCCTGTGCCTTCCCTCGATGCTTACCTCTGTAGCCGGGATCGTCTGCCTCTTGCCTCGAGGAGCCTCGAAGAAAAACTGCTCTTTAGCACCTGTGTTAACTTGGAGTAGTTTTCCTGTGGACGAAAGAGCCCAGTGGGCCGTGATGTTTAAATGTTTTTTATACAGAGACATTCTGAATGCATAATTGGCTCTTTACAAGTCGTTTGCAAGGATTTACTGAGAGTATTTAAGCAAGCATGCTCACCTCTCTTGTCCCAGTCCAGATGGGTAATGTAGTTGAGGCATCCTTTGCACACCCCAACCCGTTTACTGCTCATTACATTGTAGATGTCCACAAAAGTGTCTCCTGATGCTACTGCAAGGTACTTCCCAGCACCTGAGCAAACACAAGAGAGAGGAGTGTCAGTTTCAGTCCACTACTTTGGTCCAGGATGAAATATCTCAACAGCCATTGGATGGATAGCCGTGGCATATTTTACAGTCATTCATGTCCACTTTAGGATTGATTGCAACGACTCTGGTAATCCCTTACGTTTCCATTTAGTTCCTTTATCACGTAAAGGAATTAACTTGTCCAATTTCTGGTTAAAACCTGCAAAACTAATGACATTAGCATCAGTCTTAACTGCATTTGTTGCAGTAAAAAAGACTTGAACCATGGACTGTATAAAAGAAGTAGAGGCCTTAAACCTGCATTCTTCTAAATGTCCAGCAGGGGGAGACTCCTATGGTTGCAATAAGAAGTTCGCCTGTATAGGAGTCTATGAGAAAATTTGAATTATTACCTCAGTAACTATTTTCCTCATAAGTTTATTGTCTCAATCGCTAGTTAATTTTAAAATTTTAAACGATGAGTTCTTTTTGTAAATTACAGTCCCATTAACAGCAAAACAGGCAATAAACAGGGTAGCTAACTTGTGTTGGCTACCATGGAAACCTGTCAATGAGGGGTTCAGTAATATAGGGGTATCCATGTACATTTAAAACAAGCTGTGAACCTGCTTTTAGTTTATTTGAATTTCGGAAGCTACAGTCACTCTGCATGGTGTAGCCTGGGGCCAGCTGCACCCAGGGACTGGTATAGAGGTGGGCGTGCATAGTGTTCTCGAGTTCTAAGCCAGATCAACCTTCTCCGTCAGAATGTGGGCGAAATCATGGTGTCTACATTCACTTTTTTTTACAGTCTATGAAATGGATCCATACCATCTTGAACAGGCAGCTAGTCTGGACTGAAGTGTTTCAAGCTTGCTACTCCTCCCCAGGAAGCATCAAAGACTAGGTTTAAAACTAAACTCATCATCATCATCATCATCATCATCATAATCCGTAGCAAACTGGTCATAGGTGCACTATGATGTTTTTCCACCAGTTCTTTCCATTTTGTTCAATCTTCTGCAGTTCTTGTTGCATTATACAGTGTCATATTCTTCCAACTTGCAATATTTAAGAGCCAGTTTTTCTATTCCATCCTGCGTTGCAATAGAGGACGCGGCCGTTGTTTACCCGGGGCCACAACCGATCCGGTATGTGGTTGTCTAGTGTAATCATCATAAATGTTTCAAATTACAAGATAATCTGGTGGTGTCCAACTCCTCTTCAGATTAAAACTAGACTTAACACCAGTATTAAGCATATTAAATGTTCTCATGCTTCCTTTTTTGTGAGTTATTTGTGACCCACCTGGGAAGCCTTATCTTGCTTCTTTACGTATTCCTTAGTACAGCTAATTCAATCAAATTGAACCCCATTTCCTGCTAAGCACTACACTGCTCTGTACGGTGACTTCTACTGTAAGAGGTAGACTGTCATGGGTGTTGGGTTGAGAAACAGGATCCATTGCTTTGTGGAAGAAGGTTAAGTGTCCAGGAGGAAGAGAGTTTAGTTTCTTGCTCTCACTTTGTCTGCCCCCACTGTTTCTCATTCCTCTTTTGCTGCCTCTCTGTCTGGCCTTATTACAGAAAGCCATTAATTTGGGTCAGGCCTGCAGCAATATCTCCCCCACTCACGGCGCGGCGGTAATACGTCTACCTGCTAAACTTCAGCCATCCTACATACACTAAGATGCTTTGAAGGGCACACAGATTTTAGAGGCCTATTTACTCCTCAGACAGGATTTCAGTGGAGTTTTGTCAGGGTGAAGAAATGCGGAGGTGAGCGGCAGACCTGGAGAGAATCTGATATCGGAGATGATGTCCTTGCGGTGGTGGAAGGACACCAGGTCCTCCAGGGTGTCTGCGTTCACGATGAGGAAACTGCCGTCATTCAGGCCCACCGCCAAAGCTTTGCCATCAGGGGAAAAGCAGCAGCAACGGCCGCCTGTGGAGGACAATGTGTTTGTTAAAACCCCGGGGCCGACGTACTTCCTGTCAGAAAATACACTCATCTGTTAGTGTTTTCAGCTGTGACTCACCTTTTCTGAGTTTGCGTACAGCCAGCATGCAGTGGCTTGGTGAGAGGTCCCATATGCGCAGGGTTTTGTCATCGCTGACGGTGGCACAGAGAGGGAGGTGGGGATGAGTGGCCAGGCCCCACACTTCACCTTCCATGTGACCCTGCACACACATGAAGTTTCATTTGTTGATAGTATTGTGGTTTAAAACATATCACACATACATGTTTCTTCAACGTGGATTTGACTCATTGACTCTCATGTCAATTTTAAATAGGCATCGGTGGTTTTTAGCAGTTAAAAGTGACTAACAGGCCATCACAATAGTTGAACGGCTCTTAGGTAATAAAGGATTTCAAAAAAATGAAGAAAAACAATGTATTTAGCATGAATATTACACTTTTCTGTGTTTTATCTTTATTTTCATATCCCTGTGTACATATTTTTCTTTTTTTTCAGCAGCATGTTTTTTCCTCTCTGATATTCCACATACACAGACACTTACGGAGCCTGTTTCCCACACAACAGCTGACTGAGGACAACCTTTGGCTCTCTCATTAACTGATCCCATCCATCAGATTGTGCCTGTGTATTTTAAAGCTTTTGAAAAGGGCAATCAATAGCACTGGCTCTGTCTGCCTACAATCAGGGGAGACGCTGCAGGACCACTTAACTAAATTAACAATCTCCTATTAAGAGGCAATAATTCATCACCCTTTATAGCCACCTCCTTGGTGATTCTGAGCTGCTGTGTGAACCAGACAGTAGTAGTGCTTTAATCACAATGAAGAGCAAAGCTGGTTCGTATGTTTTAACCACAGAATGATTATGCAGCTGTTACTGCTGACCATTATAACGTGTATTCCTAAATTAAAACACCAACAGGCATAAAGTCATCATCACTTTACTGCACTTTCAGTAAGACTGCACTGTAACTTCTATTGCTTGGATATTTTATTTTTTTATATATATAGTTTGCTTTTGATTTTTAAATTTTATATTTGAATGTACTTTTATATTTTTTCTTAAATATTTTATATATATATATATATTTTATATATTTTTATTTTATAAATCAAGACTGAAAACTTTTCTGTTTGCCACTGCCTTTCAGTAATTGCTAATACTGCACTGTAACTTCTATTCCGATATTTGATATATATATATATATATATACTATATGCTTGTTTTCATTTTATATATATTTATTTATATTTTAATGTCATTTTATATGTCTCTTTCCAATGCTTTAAATGTTTTGTGAAAAGCACTTTGAATTCCCTTGTAGTGCAATATAAATGACGCTTCAGTTCATCTTCAACATTTAAAATCTTTACTTATGCAGCAGGTGGCACACAATTAAAAAAAAGTCAAAGCGACCACTCAGTGAGCTTTTACTCTTTTAAGTCAGCCATCACCAATTTACACGCACTTTTATACAAAGGCGCCACATGCTCATGAGTAGGTTAAACTATTCACACTCAAATGGTTGATGGGAGCTATTTCTGGTTAACTATCTTGCCCAAAGATATGCTGCCTGCCATGGCCAGGAATCACACAAACCATCAGTGGCAACCACTCTACCATCTGAGCCGCAGCCACCCTGAGGTAGGTGCACACCTCATCCCATGTTGGCGTGCAGAGAAGACAAGAGTGCAGCAACAAGTGGTAGGCCTAAGGCTGTTCTCTTCGTGTAGGGTTTTTATGCTGACAGGTTTTGAATGTGTGTGACATTTATTGTTTTCATGCATTTTCAGACCTTTTCCCCCTTGCTGTGGGACTATTTTCTTTGTTTGGTAGTTGTTTTGGTGGGGTTTATTTTTCTGCCTAGTCCCCCCTGGCAAGTGAGCTGATATCGGGGAAATTTAATCGGTATTGCCGTTAGCGTGGACTAGTTTTATACTAGTTTTGTTGTCAGAACTTCTGTAATAAAAATGTTCTACTTGTTGCCTCCTTGACTGTCATTGCTTATTGATACCCTCTTAAAATAATGGCCTAAATCATTTTTTCAGGTTTTTCTGTCGAGTTAGGGTTAGGGTTAGAGGTGGACGGCATCATGTGGAGATAACTTAGGCAAAGAAACTAATATTTGTCATAAAATGATATAGGGCATTATTTAAGGAAGGTAACGTTATGCTAGTGATCTACAGTGGGTGTAACACCAACTAGAAAAAGTTGCCATACAGACTCCTGGCTTATCATACTGCAGAAAGAAACTGCTGGTAGCTTCCTCATGAATATCCCCCCCCCCCCCCCTTCAGCCAGTGAATACCTGTGGGGTGGACATGGAGGTGGTGCCAAGTTATAAGTATCTAGGTGTATACCTGGATAATAAGTTGGACTGGTCCCTAAACACAGACGCTCTCTACAAAAAGGGGCAGAGGCTCTTTTTCTTAAGGAAGCTCAGATCTCTGGACATCTGTAGTAAGATGCTGCAGATGTCAGATCAGTCTGTGGTGGTAGTGTGTTGTTTTATGCTGCAGTCTGCTGGGGAGGCAGCATCACACACAGAGATGAAGGCGGTTGGACAGACTGGTCTAAAGAGCTGGTTCTGTGGTTGGAGCCAGGTTGGACACACTGGAGGAGGTGGTGGAGAGATGACCTGTCAACATGTTGGAGGCCATCTGGAAATACCCAGATCATCCGCTACACAAAACCTTGTGCTTGGCTCCTCTCTCTCTGTGGCAGGACGGAGAGATTCAAAAGATCCTTCTCTCCTACAGCCATCAGGCTGACTCATTCTTCTTCCAGAGCTAACAGACTCACTGAATTTCCCCTCGGGGATAAATAAAGTAATTTTGAAATTGAATTTGAAATTGAAGCGAGGATGTTTGAATCTGATGTGCTTTTTATCATTAACATGCTGACAGGTTTTAGGATTATTTGTATTCGTATCTTACCTGGACCAGCAGAGTGATGGGGCCACTCTTGTCCACTTCCAAGATCTCTCCGTTCTTGGTCCCCACCAGGATGTGGCCATGGCCCAGAGATATGGCACGTATGGAGGGGTTGTCCTCCAGGAGCAACCCTGCAGAATCAATGATATACAGCATGAAGTCAGAGACTGCAACTTGAACCAGGACGCAATCTTCATCTCAGCTAAAAGCATTAAATGCTTTAAATGAATTTGCATTGGACGGTTGTATTATATTCTGCGACTAGATAAAACCCCAAGGACAGTGGAGGTTGAAGCTTTTGACCTTTGACCTTTTTACCTTTAGAGCCTGGAGCTAGCACTGCTCGCTTGATGGCGTAGGTCTTGAGGCATCTCTCGAAGGTGTCGTCCCAGAGAGCAACTATACCGTCCTTTCCTCCAGTCACAAATCCCTGCAGGGAAAATATATTGACAGAGTTAAAACTGCAAGGATATTCTCCTGTTGGACTTTACTTGAGTATTTCAGTATATATAACTATGTACTTCTACTTCACTACATTTTAGAAGGCAAATATTGTACTTTTTACTCCACTACATTTAGCTGACATCTTTAGTTACTAGTTACATTTTAGGTCAAGATTTAACATAAAAAAACATGATAAATGTATAATGTGTACGCATGTTTATAAATAAAACCACATAAAAGTGTATTAAGAATTTACAATAGGCCCTACCTTGACAATAAAATGCTGCTGACATAATCAGTATCTATAATAATAACCAAATAATATATTTAAAATATATAAAATAATCAGAGTGGGGTCATTCTGCATAACAAGTACTTTTACTTTTGATACTTTAAATACATTTTGATGCTGATACTTTTGCAGTTTTACTTAAGTAAGTTTTGAATGCAGGACTTTTACTTGTAGTGGAGTAATTCTGCAGTGTAGTATTAGTACTTTTACTTAAGTAAGGAATCTAAATACTTCTTCCACCACTGCATACAGCCCACTATAAAAAAAGAGATGGCTCATCATTGGTATTATTCAGAAAAAACTGGTGAGTGATGGAGCCTTTTCCCCTGTGGTACCTTTTCTAGAGCGTGCACACTGAAAACAGGGCCGTCATGAGCCTTGACAGTCTTCATCAGGAACATGTCTCTCCAGATGCAAATGTCCCCCGTGCACGTGCCTGAAAACACCATCTCCTCCGACCAGCCGTACACAGCGCACATCATCGTCTCCGTCTTCCCCATGTTCCCCTTGCGCCCAATTAGACCACCACCTGAAAAGACAAACAGACAGTCAACTCACAGGAAGAAAAGCCAGAGTTGTGCTTGTTAGAGAAAAACCCCAGGAGTCTTACCAGCCTTATGCCAAAACTTCATATGCTTCACACCGGCTGTGATGAGCTTGTCAGGAAGGTAGGGGTTTATTTTGACAACGAATATCTTGTCCTTGCTTCCCCTGGAAAACAAGTTTTATATTAGCCTTCTCGTAAAAACACGTAAAAACATTCAATTTTCACATTTTTTTTATGCATCCACACACTTCAGATGTTTTTAACTGGCCCCATAATACGATTTTATCCCGATGCTTGAGTCACGATACATTATTATTGCGATTTTAAGCATTTTGCGATATGGTGAGTATTGCTATACAATATATTGTGATTTAAAGGTTTAACTGCATTTTGTGTCCACAAAATTAAATTCAATCATGAATTGGTTTGTCAAATAAGAGAAAATTCTCAGTCTATTCATCTCACTTCACTTCTTTTTATTTTTTTAACAGTGAAAATACTGACGTTCCGCCGGCCGTCGGAACGCTTAATATTGATACTTCGCAGCCATGAATCGATATTATGTTGCCACACAAAATGTCGCGATACTATGCTGTATCGATTTTTCCCTCCACCTCTAGCAGATACACACTTTTTTTTTCAGTTTTGTGGACATGGTAAGGATTGGGCATTTGTGCTCCATTCATGTGTTGTCAAAATAATCAGAAAAAAATAGCTTTAGACTGGAAAAATGTATGTGAACGCCCCTCAAGTTGGAACATTAACAACATTAACAATGAGCTCTGACTTCCCTGCTTGTGTGTTTCATCTACTGTTAAGTTTTGGTCTTGAGTAAAACAATGTTTAATTTCATCATGATTTCTTATAGTTAAAATGACAAACAAACTTGAACTTTAAGTTTAAAATAATCCACCTACTGAGGCTGCAATAAAAATTCATGGGCCAGGTCCACAAAGGCTCATAAGAGATGCATATAAGAGGCGCTGTGAACATTTTTTTTTAATGAAACCTGAAAACGGACTAACTCAATCATCCTGTTATGTTCGTTTTTTCAGGAATAGCAATAACCCGGGACATGTTTAATTATCCAAAAGTGTCAAAAACTAAAAAATTCCAATAAACATTGTTTATATTTCATTAATAACTCCATTACTAGCCTTTTTAATCAATATTTAGTGCAATGTTGTTCTTTACCTCTCACAGATCATGGTTCAATGAGGATAATTCACTCAAAATACGATATATATGTAATCTAAAACCATTGTTTTAGATTACATTGATTTCTTAAAATTGTATTTTACATTTTATTCTTTTTATGAAAAAATACTTTTAACTATCCTTTTTAGATTTTTAACTTTTGAATTTAACCCACAACATAAGAGGAGGGTTAATTTGGATTTTAATAATGTCATTATTATTATTATTTGACTAATTCTGTCATTATTATTCATCTTAACAGTCATATATATTTAACCACATTTTTATTGTCTAATTTTCTTCCCCTTTTTTCAATGGGTTGCATTTATATATATTTTTTATTGTAAAGCATATTTTTATGATGAAAAGCACTTATAATATTGTGATTTTTAATAATATTATTATGAAAAATGTGACCCTTACATTTTCAGGTCACATAAGGGAGGACTCTTTGAAAAGCATTACAAAAAAAAAAAGTCCTGTAACTGTCTCTTCGTTTTTCTGATTGCATTTCACAATAACACCATTTAGGCTCAGTGGCTAGTCCTGTCTAATGCGATAGACCGTACCCGACACTTTAACTTCTCTAATCGCTGCCCTTTCTGCTCCTGCTCCTCTCCCTCCGACACCCACTCCCCCTCTCCCAGCTGAAGACTAGACAGTGGCGGTGCACAAGCAAGGCTCTGTCAGGCCCCATTTCCCTCGGCTCGCCTCACTGCACTGCCCACCAGGGTCTGCAAAGGAGATTAGTGCAGCTCCAAGCTGTCCCTGAGCTGCAGTGAGAGCCTGGCACACAACACGCAGGAGAGCAACCCGCAATGCACTGCTCCAAACTAGCCAGGGGGAATTTCTATGGAGTAGATACTAAATATGAACATCAAGTAGGACAAGCAAACAAAGCAAAAGCAAAGATATTTTAGGATGCGGATGTTTTCCAGTTAGATACTTCTGGTTCCTGCTGGTTTCCAGGTTATATAATTTTAACCTTCCGTGAAATTGAAAATCTTGTCTTCTGAACAAATTAACACCTCTCATGCTTTGCAGTTCTGGTATCAAATGAACAAGCTTGGTGTTTGTGTGCTCCCCATGTGGACTGGCATGTATTGATCACATCCTATGTTTGTACATAGCCATCATTTGCATCATTGGTTCAGGAAATCAGTCCGTCACACTTGAGTTCAGGATTTGTCCTTTGTCTTTATTTTCCAACTTGTTTCAGCAATCGGCTACACGGTGGTGTAGTGGTTAGCACTCTTGCCTAACACAAATGCACTTAGGTTAAATTGGTGACTCTAAATTGCCCGTAGGTGTGAATGAGAGCGTGATTGTCTGTCTCTATGTGTCTGCAATACCCTGGCGACCTGTCCAGGGTGTACCCCGCCTCTCGCCCAATGCCAGCAGTGATCGGCTCCAGCCCGCCGCAACCCATGTCTGGATAAGCGGTTAAGGATTATGAATGAATGAATGATTGAATGTTTCAGCAATCAGGACAAACACATAGGATGTGTGTACTATTTTCATTCATCCTTTTTATTACATATCATTCTATATGTCTGAAACAGCTTCAATATGTGGGACACATTTTGTCCTTAATATATTTACTTGTGCGTGAACCGTGAATGGTTGTCTGTCTCTATGTGTCAGCCCTGTCATAGTCTGTACCCCGCCTCTAACCCAATGTCAGCTGCCACCTAAATTCGGATTAGTGGTTAAGGATAATGAATAAATTAATTAATGTTTCCTTGTCAGTATAAAATTTAATATATTAAGCACTCAAACCATAGACTGTACAGTGGTATGCAAAAGTTTTGGCACACCTGACAACTTCCATTATTTTCTTTTATAAATCATTGGGTGTTTGGATCAGCAACTTCATTTTGATCTATAAAACAACTGATGGAAACAGTAATATTACAGTAGTGAAACTAGGATTATTCAAATCAACAAAATGACAAGGGTGCCCAGATTTTTGCACCTGTCTAATTTTGTTTTGATGCATATTGCACATCTCCTGTTAATCCAATAAACCTAGTTTCACTACTGTGTCAATCAGTTATCTGACGGATCAAAATGAAGTTGCCGATCCAAACACCCAATAAATCTGAATAATGGAAATAGTCAGGGGTGCCCAAACTTTTGCATACCACTGTTTATAAAGATGGACGACTCGACAGCTCCCCAAAAGTGAAGTCAAAACCCCTCGATCGCCCCCTGGTGGCTGGTTGCAATACAGGTCATAAACCCTTCCCCCTCTATGTGAGTAGACTGGACTTGAGCCAAAATAAAATGTTCCCAAAGATGGTTTATGTCATTTAAGAAAGTTCTCATCATGCTGATGTTTGTTCAAGTGTTCTTTTTTCTGGTGAGGTTTTTGGTTGTAATTGAGTCGGGCGGCTGTATGGGCAGGAATTCAATACCGCAGCTCCAAATGACGTCACCAGAGCAAGATTGCAGTGCCCATATCCAGGATATTTTGGCCTCTTTATTTATTTTATTTTTTTTATAGTGGAAGGAAATAGAGACGCATCTACTATCTTTATATCTATGGCCCAAACTCTCCAGGATGAGCCTGTGGAAGATGCACAGTAACTCTCTTTAATTATGGATCTGCAGATGAGGCCCTGGGGCAAACTCCTACTCTAACCATTCAGACACTGCCAGGGTTAAGTGTTGCAGTGGAGCCACCTCGTAATCTAAAAAAAAGGTAATTCTCCTTCTTTCCTCTCCTCCATCAATCACGCCGCCAGCTCAGCACAGCAAAGTGGCTTCAATTTAACCCTCATCCATAAATGTCCATATTTAATCTAGAAGTGCTAAAACAATCTTTAGAATTAAAAGGTTTGTCAAAGGTTTTTAAGATGTGTGGAGACAGCCAATGCTGTGTGTTGAAAGGCCCACCTGCAGCCATGTAAACACTGTAATATCACTGTACTAACCGCATGGCAGAGAGCTTCTCCCCCTTCCTCCAGTCCCACAGCACAATAGTGTGATTGTCATCCAGACCCACCGAGGCCAGCCGCTTGCCATCCGCTGTGGAGGGGAAACCAAAACCAGTCAGTACAGCACAGACAGAGCCAGTCCTGCTTTGGTTCAGTGGAGTTTGGGCCTTGTTAGCAACATGAAAGCAGCCTGGTGGGTTTTAATCTGCTGCAGGTGACTCACTGACACCGACATACAGATCACTACACTGCCTCTGTCTGGGGCCAATTAAGGGAAGTGAGATGAACAGCTCTAGCTTGAAGCCTGCCGAGACTAAAAGACAGCAGAAATAGTTTTTTTCTATGTTGCTTGTACTGTAAAGCAGGTGTCTTGTGAATTTTCTTTTATGTTTGAAAGTAAAAGTTTTCTGTTCCCCTGTGAAAGCAGGTTGTCTGGAAGAATTTGTGAAAATAAAAAAGCATGTTATGTTGAATCTGTCTTAATAAGAGATCTTAACACTGTCTGAGAAAAACTTACCAGAGAAGTCCAGAGCACACACTCCGAGCTGGTGGAAACCCCTCAACACAGACATGGGTTTTAACATCTCTGTGTCCCATATGTGGATGGAGGAGTCTCTGCCGACCTGGATAAACAAAAAACAACCAAAATATGTACTCAGTCTACTTAATTCAACCTATTTACACAAGATGATTTTTAGCCTTGAGCAAAGAATCTCTCTCAGGAAACTAAACTAAAAATGTTGAATATTTCATGTTAGAATTGCTGGCAGCTTACCTGGCCTGTTGCTACAAAGTCCTTCAGTGGGTGGATAGCCAGACAGAGGATGTCATCATCATGGCCCATGTAGAAGCGCTGTGTATTCTGCTGCCTGTTGTACACGACCCCAATGGCAGCCACATGGTAGACTATCTCCCCAGTCTGGGTGTAGAACAGGTTGCTCCTGCAATCATAGCCCCTGTAGCTATAAACAAAAACAAAAAGAGAAAAAGACTACATGAAGGGCCTAAAGGGAAGGATTTTCAACCAGCTTTGTATCATTACAATGTGTCGAGTATATGCAAATGTTTAATTTCCCTCCATGTTGCCAGCACCCAGAGCATCCTGCCTGCCAGCAAATATCAACCAGAAGACGCAAAATGTTTGTCGGCTCTAGGGCTGTTATTCAAAATATACACCATGGCGCCTCACTGCTCTGAAATCAAAGCAGCCTGACTACTCACTGACACTACAACTAGAAGACCATTGCAGAAGATATGGAGGAAGAGAAGGAAAGAGGAAGAAGGAACCATAGAAAAAAACCTGGAAAAAACAACCACAAAACCAGCGGGGCGAGTAGCCTGAGCAGTGGTGGGGAAAAGTAAAAATACTAATACCACACTGTGAAATTTCTCCACTACAAGTAAAAGTCCTGCATTTAAAACCTACTGAAGTAAAAGTACAAACGTATCAGCATCAAAATGTACTTTAAGTTTCAAAAGTAAAACTACTCATTATGCAGACTGACCCCACTCAAATTGTTTTATATATTCTAAATATAGCATTATATACTAGGGACCCTCCAAAAATCTATATCCTTTCAGTCTTGTGTAGTGTTTGTGTATAAGCAAATGTTCTTAAGAGAGAAATCTCCTGTCAGTGTCTCGGCCATCACCCAGTTCAGCACCACGGACAGCTCCGACCAGCGCCAACTTGCCATCATACCCTATATCAGCTATTCTCAACCTTGGGGTCGGGACCCCAATTGGGGTCGCCAAATCATTTTGGAAGTCAGCTCTGTCTCCACTGTGTTAAAGTGTTCATGTGTTCTAGTCTTTTTGGTCATTTAATGTCTTTTTTTTTTGTCATTTTGTGTCTTTTTGTGTCTTTTTTTTTATTATCATTTTGTGGTTAATTTGTTTCTTTTGTGGTCAATTTGTGTCTTTTTTGGTCATTTTGTTTCCTTTTTTTGGTCATTTTGTTTCTTTTCTTAGTCATTTTGTGTCTTTTTTTGTCATTTTGTTTCTTTTTTGGTCATTTTGTGTCTTTTTTTTGGTCATTTTGTGTGTTTTTTGATCATTTCGTTACCTTTTTTTGGTCATTTTGTTTCTTTTTTGGGTGATCTTAACTGTGTGTGTGAGATTGTGTTCAGTGAGCGGGGGTCACGGACAACATGCATGTTAAATTGGGGGTCGCGACTCAAAAAGGTTGAGAACTACTGCCCTATATGATCACATGTGACGAATAAACATTACTGATTGATTGATAAAACAGTCAATCAGGTTATGAGGTTGGATTGACTGTGGGGATAAGGCTAAACCAGTAGGCTATGTCAGGAAAAGCTAACAGGACAGCAACAAGAAAGTACGATCCGTCGGCCAGGAGGGCCTATTTCTTTGTAAGAACAATGGTTAATTGATGATTTTTGTTAATAGACGCTGTTTAAATTGGAATACGTCCATCACTTGCTTCGCGTCGAGCCGAACAATGCCCCTTAGCCGTGGTACAACCCCAACATACCATGACCTGTCGTGGGCTATTGCTTAATTAGCTAATTTGTATTGATGCTTTTGTGAAAGCAGTGTTTTAATTTTTGTAAAGACAGGGCTCATTTAATTACTTAATATACTGTTATAATATATAATTTAAAAAAGTCTGTTCCTTTAAATTTATTAGGTTTTTAATGTTAAATCTCGACCTGAAAGGTAACTAAAGTTGTCAGCTAAATGTAGTTGAGTAAAAAGTGTAATATTTGCCTCAAAATTTAGTGGAGTAGAAGTATAAAGTTACGGTAATAAGTACAATTTTTCAGTAAATGTACTTAGTTACGTTCCACCACTGACCCTGAGCGTAGAGTTATTGCCCAGTGCATTCTGGTTGTTGTATGTTTTCAATCTTTTGTGCAACAGGGAATACCACAGCCCTTTCACCCTGTTTTTCTGGTCATGTAGCACCAATTTTGTAGTATAGTATTTGTGCCTTTTTTGTTGCATGTACAGTCCAGTTTTGCGATAACACAGTTTTCCAGCTGAGAAATACTTCTTTAATTAAAAATGTGTCCAGTTTCCAAAAGCCTACCCATGAATGAAGTGCAGCTTCACCCCGCTCCCTGGCGCTCGCTCTCTCTTCTTCATGGCCGTCGCTCGATGCTTCTCTTTGCACTGCTCTTTGAGCTGAGGTAGATCTTCTTTATAAACCTGGATACATGATACACAGAAAAGTGTGTATACCTTCTGTGTCGATATGACTTTAAGGGGAAACATGTTCAAAAGGGGAACATCTTTGATATATTCACAAACCTGTCGTCTATACGTGAGTTGTGTTTCCTGCTCGATTTCTGAGTCCATCTCAGGTACGTCTGACTGATCGGAGTCTGACTCTTCACTGTTAGAGTCGGCCAAGGTCTCTGTGGGTAGAAAACAAGGTTGCATCACACCCAGCAGATTCCTCCCTAGCCTCTAAATCAGACAAATATTCCATCGCACACACAGAGAGAAATACTGCATTCTGCTTTAGTCGAAGTGAGGGTCAATCATGTAATAATCCTGTGACATCTCCTATTTATCAGGCAGTCGTTGCTGCACAGTGACATCGCTCAAGACAAATGTATAAAAATGCTGATGCGGCACAGTGTAGCCTTGCCAAGACAAGGCAATAAGCAGAACTGGCAGCTAAGGGCGGCCACTCACAAGATCCATTAGTAAAATTAAAAGGAAAGGCAGTTAGTATGTGCTTTAATTTCAGAAAGCACAGCTGCGCTCTGTCTCTGGGAAAAATATGACTTGGGAATGACAATGCAATTATGCTTTCCAAGCTTCTTTCAGTTTTATTGGATTTGTCTTAATTAATGTGATGGCTGTTCCTTTTCGCAGGGGCTTTATATAACGGGTAGTTCACGAGCAAAAAAAGATGGGAAGGGAACAATCTAGTACATTTGTCTCTGGTGGTTTAGCACATCGAGTTTAGGAGGCTGGTGGGAGCAGTATGAGCGCACATTATTAAACAGTCATTCATAAAACCCCTAATATGTAACTTAGAAACATGCTGTGACATATTATTTCTTTAAAAGTGTTCACATGGTGATAAGTGGAAACAGTCTCAGATTAAACATTTTGGGCTAAGAGGTAAATGACAAGGAACGAGGCCTGAATAAGATGTTCCACAGCACTATATACAGTCATGGAAAAAATGATTAAACCACCCTCTTTCTTAAATTTCTTGTTTATTTTAAAGCCTGCTACAAGTAAAGGTGCATTAGCTTGGACAAATATAATGATAACAACAAAAATATATCATAGGAGTTTAATTTAAGAGCTGATATCTAGCCATGTTCTATGGTTTTCTTGATAATAACGAAAAAATCATTATCAAGAAAACCATGGAAAATGGCTAGACATCAGCTCTTAAATTAAACTCGTATGATATGTATATGTTGTTATCGTTATATTTGTCCAAACAAATGTACCTTTAGTTGTACCAGGCATTAAAAATGAACAAGAAATTGCAGGAAACAAGGATTAATATTTTTTCTGTACTTAATATGACATTAACTAAGGTTAGGTTTATGTTAGGAGACTATAATTTTGACCCTGAGATCCTTGAAACTGCACTGGCATAGATCTAAGTCTAGATATTAGTTATGTATGAAAAACAACTCCCAAACATATTTCAGCCCTAAAGTTAAAATAATAAGAATTAGTCGAGGAAAAGGGAAAAAAAATTCCATGACTGTACAATACATATTGTTACAAACTTGTATTTAGCGACATACTCAACTGTACTGACCATAAGACTGTTAGAGGAGATCTTTTTATAAGAATTAAGACTTATGGAAAGCATTGAGACGCACCACTGGGGACATGCCTTTTTTTCGTATTTACAAACTGCCACCAGCAGTGGCACAAGAAAGAGGAAAATTGACACTGAGTCTAAAATGGTAGTACATACAGTATTTACTGTTAAAAGAACTGACCAAACAAATGGTCGATTTCATGAAAGAAAAGAAAACATGACCACCACAAACTCTATACCTTGGATTGTTGGTGGCTTGTCTATCAAACTTGTCATTTTAATATTTTGTTTGTTAACAGGTGTATTTCGCTTTAAAGGGACTCTGATGCACACTGCAGTATTTGAGTGGGAGGTTGAGTAGACTTCAAACTTTCCTTTAGGCTTTCCCACTCAGCCTAATTTGATAATGTTTTGTTGGCAGGAGCCACTGATTTTGTGAAATAAGTAATATCAATAATGCAAGTCACTGGTCTGCACACAAAGCTGCATCTAAGTGTAACACTGTAATATTCCTGATTGGATAGATGAGAAGGTAAAATGCAAATCCTCTTTTTTTGGGGGGGAGGAAAATATATATATCCCCACACTACAGTTCAATGGTGACTGACTGGGGAGAGGAATCATCTTACCTTGAGGCGCTATATGCACAGCTTCTTTAGACTTTCTTTCAGGAACAAACTTCCACTGGAACACTGAGTGATCAGCACCACCAATAGTTATGACCCACTGGTAGTCATGTGACCATCTGGCATTGGTTATATGGGCTGAATGACCTAAATACTTTTTAAATTTTGCACCTAAAATCAAGAGGAGAACATATTAGAAGATAGTCATATAATAACTTCTGAACATAACACAACAACTGGGTCTTACTTACCTTTTTTTATACATGGATATCGTAAAAGTTTGACTAATCCGTAGTCGTCAGCCGTTACTAAGACTTGATTGTTAAAGTTGGCGTCCACAGAGTTAATGTCATTGATATCTGAGTACTTGGGCCATATTCCATTGACCTCAGGGCCCAACACACATGTCCATGAAGCCCACTGAACCAGCTTGAGCTCCTCCCTGTTGGTCACCTCCTTCCCACCTCAACAGAAGACAGAAACATTTTAACTCACAAAGATGCTCTGTGACAGTATCACATAGAGCAGTAGTTCTCAACCTTTTTGAGTTGCGACCCCCAATTTAACATGCATGTTGTCCTTGACCCCCGCTCACTGAACACGCGTACAGTTCATATCATACAAACTCAGTTGATACGACGGATTTTGGACAAATAATGAAGCAGACAACTGTCCCTGTCTGTGCTACTTTGGGATTTGTCATAAGAGACACAAAATTACCAAAAAAATACATAAAATTAAGCAAAAAAGGACTCAAATTGACCACAAAATGACAAAAAAAGACACAAATTGACCAAAAAAGACAAAAAAATGGGCCAAAAAAGAAACAAAATGACCAAAAAGACACAAATTGACCACAAAATGATCAAAAAAAAGACACAAAATGACCAAAAAAGACACAAAATGACCAAAAAAAGACATTAAATGACCAAAAAGACTAAAACACATTAACACATTTTAACACAGTGGAGACAGAGCTGACTTCTAAAATGATTTGGCGACCCCCAGAAATCATCTCGCGACCCCAATTGGGGTCAGACCCCAAGGTTGAGAATAGCTGACATAGAGGGTTTTCACTGACGTCATGTTCTGGACGGTAACCCGGATGCGCGGCAATGTTGGGGGCACCCGGTTACCAACTAAACGGACTAAAATGGAGAATGGCGCATTTTGGATACTTTAAGTGAATTTAGGCATAACAAACAACATAAAATCATGGAAAACATGATTAGACCTCCCTTGATTTATTCACTTTATTGTTCATTTTAATGCCTGGTACACCTAAAGGTACATTTGTTTGGACAAATATAATGATAACAACAAAAATAGTTCATAAGAGTTTAATTTAAGAGCTGATATCTAGACATTTTCCATGGTTTTGTTGATAATGATTTTGGTTATTATAAAGAAAACCATTTTAGTTGTACCAGGCATTAAAATGAACAAGAAATCGAAGAAAAAGGGAGGTCTAATATTTTTTCCATGACTGTAAATGCTCATCAAAATGCGTCCACCATACAAAGGCATATGGGGAAGGACTTGGACCACAAGAAAAGATGCGGTATTTAAAAAATGATGGTTTATTGGTCGTGCAGATCCCTACGAGTTGGCTCCCTCTTCTTGGATCCATGAAATACAGCACATTTTAGCTGTACATTTTCAGAACGATCAGAATTATATATTAAGTCATTAATGCCACATGCGGTAGCTTGATATGAATTATATTATGTCAATTATGTCAGCAGCTTTATTTATATAGCACATCAAAAATAGCCAGTGTCATACCAAAGTGCTTTACAGTAAAATAATCAAGCAGTAAAAACAATAAAAGCAATAAATGTTTTTACAACTTACTAGAGATGGAAATAATTAATTGATGATCAATTAATGGTCTTTAAGAATTTGTTCGATCACGTGGAATTTTTAATCGATCTGTGTATTTTTTTTGTTTTTATTTTATCTATGACTGCATATCAGTACTCACTGAACTGAAACACGGCAGAGCGTTCAGTTCTGTGACCGTACGTCAATAAGCCAATGAGCTGAGAATTAAGTTGGATAAAGGTACAGTTTGCGAACTGAAAGTTGCAATAACATTTATAAAACACACTGAAATACAAGAGTATTAATTGGAGCACAACAAGTTCACTGTATCAAACCTTGCTAGCATGAAATACTAGGTTTAATTTTATCCAAAACTTATTTAAACACAAAACACATTTAAATATGCAAGATTACTGTGAAAACTAAGCTCATGGCTCTTCGGGGGCTAAAACATAAAACATTGAACTCCTTGACGTTATCTTCACAGTATTACCTCAGTTGAGTTAGTTTTACGATTGACAGGATCAAGTCTCTATTCATCCCTTCAAAATAAAAGCGACCATTATCAAAGCACGTTAAAGTTATAGATAATGGAGTTGGCAGGCTTCTTCCAAACGTCCATCCCTACTATTTACTATTAAAAATATTATTATCATTACACTAGAAAATTTGATATGAGCTGCTGCAATCAACATTTCAATTAACTGACAAGAGTAAGTGAGCTTTGCCAACCACAAGCGCCTCCTTTCCTCCGATAACTTCTGGCATTCCTCTCCCTGGTTTTAATCACTTTTGGAAGTCGATAATATTCCAAATGTTTTTCTCTTTTATGCTGCAGTCTGCTGGGGAGGCAGCATCAGACACAGAGATGCAAGGCGGTTGGACAGACTGGTCTAAAGAGCTGGTTCTGTGGTTGGAGCCAGGTTGGACACATGGAGGAGGTGGTGGAGAGATGACCTGTCAACATGTTCCAGGCCATCCTGAAATACCCAGATCATCCTCTACACAAAACCTTTATGGACCAAAAAAACAGCAGTGGACGGCTCCTCTCTCTCCGTTGCAGGACGGAGAGATACAAAAGATCCTTCTCTCCTACAGCCATCAGGCTGTCTCATTCTAACAGAGATTCTACCAGACTAACTGAATTTCCCCTCTGGGATAAATATAGTAATTTTGAATTTTAATTTTTGCATTTTTCCTTGCGGACATTCGGGATCTAACTTCAGTGCCTGTGTGGATTACCTCCAATATAGCGACTGTCGGTCTGATGACGTGTCGTGAAAACCCTCTATCAAAGCAACTCTTTTCCACTTTTCGATTGCCAGTATTTTACAGAGAACGTGACTCAAATAGTTGTGAACGTGGACTTACTTGGCATCCTGTAGAAGAGCCTCTTTCCGCTGCCGTCATTGGTCTGCAGGTGCTTGCTGTCCGTGGACCAGTCCATGTGTGTGATGAAGCTGTTGGAGCCGATGCACTCGCCCACTTTCTTGTACCTCTGCACCACACCGTAGATATCCACGGAGTTATCATTAGAGCCGACAGCCAAGTGGGCACCGTCAGGAGAATACTTTAACTCATGGATGGCCTCCTTCCTGTCCTTGATGTGGACCACCTCTGTCATATCTCTGGAGGAAAACAGAGAAATGGAGCTTGAATGAGAAGCTACAATGGACACAAAATGATGAAGCTCTTCATCATAGTAGCCGTTCACTAGAGAATCAAATTTTCCACTTTGGCCTTTGGATTGCGTACCCACCTGACTCTGAGAACGGTGAAGGAGCCATCCTTCATTCCCAGCGCCAAATGAATGCCATCAGTGCTCACGGCTGCACAGCGGATAGGCTCCTCCATGTTACAGCGGGCTATCAGCGCATGATCTATAAGGCTCCATATCCTTTGGACACAGAGAAGTAGGACAGATGAGGAGGCAGTGATGAGATTAAATAGAGTCAACAACCATGGCAACCGTGATCCTGTTTTTGACTGCATACTGACTGTTACAACAGCTTCAATAGTGTAGATTTTTTTAAACACAGACATGTGATAGATGGCTGTGTCAATGCATATCACAATGTTTGTTTTTTTCAGAATTTTGGAAGATTAACACCAGCTCTAATAATAAGTCTATAATAAACTGTGCAAAATGCAGACAGTTAGACCCTGAAGGACCCAATTTTCCCAATTGAAACCCATTTAAATGGTTAAAATACACAAAATAAATGAATATTTGGTAGTTATGATCAGGACTGAAGTACGATAGCCTTGCTAACACCAGACTATAACACAAATGAGATATAGTCTGGATACCAGCAATTCATTTTCGCATAGAGGAGGCATTGTTTACGGTCCTCCAGAGCCGTTTATTGGGCGCTACGAATGTCTATCATCAGCGTCTGTACGTAGCTCTTAGCCAATCGTATCAGTTATATCAGATGACGTATGTAGAGCGACAGAAATTTGAGCAACAAGATGACTGATGTTTACATAGCCAGACTAGCCCATCTCTACTTTTTTTATTTTAAAATTAAAATGCTCGATTCTGCTTCTGCAACGTTTTTCTGCAGCTTGTTGTGGCTCTGGCTGCTCTATAGTTTCAGCTCACAGTCTACCGGTATTGTGTGTGTGTGTGTGTGTGTGTGTGTGTGTGTGTGTGTGTGTGTGTGTGTGTGTGAGTGTGTGTGTGTGTGTGTATGTGTGTGTTGCTTGCTGCTTTGCTTCTCCAGTTCTCGCTTTCTGCAAGATTATTTATTTTTACACCTTATTTCCCCCCTCATGTCATTCTGACACACATCCACTGATTTTATGGTCAATAGACGAGCTGCTGCGGGTCTCTGGGCGGCTCCGCTGTCCCCCGGCTCGTAGCCAGATCACCGTGGTTACAGCAGCGAGCGGTAGCGGGGCTAGTTGGTAGATTAGGCTTTTGCCAAATCCTGTCGGGAGCAAGGCTAAAACATCCTTTTTGGTGGTGAAACAGGAGTGTAAAGCCAGACGTTGTTCTTCTTTTAAAATAAACTTTGGCTCGAAACTATCTACAACACTGTCTACAGCTAGATCCAAAGAGAGCTTCACGTCTGCTGCAGCCATGTTGGATCTGTAGGAAAACTACAAAACTACCAGCTTCAGTCTGTCCAATAGTACGCGTCATCGTCTTGCCGTCCCTCCCCGTTCTGTGTGGATCCCTAAAACAGGGCTAAGAAACGGCCATGGACACCAGACCCTTTCGCAGTTCAAAATGAAATATATGCGATATGCATATTTTTTTTAATTTTCCGATAAGGATAGTCTGATATCCTTTAAAATGTGATTTCTTCACCAAAGGATATAAAAGTTCTAAAAAATTCTTCTTGCTTACCAGAACATATTTGGATGGCCACAATGTTTCAGAACAACAGCTCTTGTTTAATTTATTTAAACTTAGGCACTTAAGAGACTCCCAGTTCCATGTAGAGACGTGAAATGGGTAAACATTCAGGTTCTCTCTCCTGAGGTAAATTGTGCAGCAAAGAAGAATGAGCAAATAAATGGCACATTATCATTTCTTAATAGGTTAACAAAGTGATTTTCATGCACCTCTCTCTACCATTATGTGCCTTTTGTTTGTTTTCTTTTTGAGATATTAAAACTTCTCGATAATGTAAAATTGCACATCAACAAAACAATGTTAACGATATTATTGTAGATCATATACAGTCATTGAAAAAAATGATTAGACCATTGTTTTCTTAATTTTTTTGTTAATGCCTGGTAAACAACTAAAGGTACATTTGTTTGGACAAATATATTGATAACAACAAAAATAGCTCATAAGAGTTTAAGAGCTGATATCCAGCCACTTCCATGGTTTTCCTAATAATGATTTTGGTTATTATCAAGAAAACCATGGAAAATGTCTAGATATCAGCTCTTAAATTAATAACTCTTATGAGATATTTTTGTTGTTGTCATTATACTTGTCCAAACAAATGCACCTTAAGTTGTACCAGGCAGTAAATGAACAAGAAAGCAAGGAGAAAAGAAAGGGTGGTCTAATATTTTTTTCCATGTCTGTATATCGCCCATTGCCAGAATGAAGGTAGTTAAAAGACTTTAACATTAATATATAATTCCATGGCAGTTTTTGACACAGAAATGTTTGTCCTTTGATGTAACAAAAGGGAGTTTTTTTTAAAGGCATGCACAAGGATGCATAAATTAATATCAAGTCATCAAATTGTGAAAATGTATTATTATGCTGATGTGCTGAGGTTTTTTTTCATGCTTTTTTCCTCCTTTCCTCTCCTCACGTGTGCTGTATTTCTCTCTCTTCTCACCCTGTCGTCCTGTCCTGTTTACCTTCGTCATATTGATTGTTTGTGTGTGTTGTATACATTTGGATAGGATGATGGCCAATTTCGTTGTACTTGTACTTGTTACTCTGTGCAATGACAATAAAGGGTTCATTCATTCATTCATTCATTCATTCATTCATTCAAATTCAAAGTTATTTAAACATCATAAGAAGACAGCAGCTTCACCTGACTGAGCGATCATCACTTCCTGTCATGGCCAGAGGCTTGGTGGGGTGGACAGCTAGAGCCCAGAGCTCGCCTTCACAGTGACCCTGCATGATGAGGAAGGGCTTGTTTCGGTCGTGGACCACCACCTCGAAGATCTCGCTGTCTTGTGTGCCCACCAGTATGTGATCTCCCCGCCAGCACACGCTGCGCACTGACAGCCCTGTCAACAACACACACACAGGCACTTATAAAATCAGGGGGAAGGTTTTTTTAAAAAAGCATGCCAATGTGAACGCAGACAGACATTTGCCAACACTTACACACATGGGCGGATTATGGGACAATGGGCCCCTGGGCACAGACATGCAAAAGGCCTCACCACCTTAATGACTCATAAACACTATAGTTGTTTAGCCACAGCTAGTTTTGTTTTGAGTGTATTTGTAGTCATTAAGAATTTCTCTGTGGTTTTCATTCTCTTTGTGGTTGTTTTGACCCTTTTCATATTCGTTCCGAGTGTCTTTGTGTCGCTTCGTAGCTATTTTGGTCTCCTTGCGGCCATTTTGTGTCTCTTTGTGGTCATTTTGTGTCTCTTTGTCATACTTTTCTGTGTCTCTGTTGTTATTTTCTGTCTTTTTTGTGGTCATTTTCTGTTTCTTTGTGGTTGTTTTGACACTTTACATATTCATTGTGAGTGTCTTTGTGTCTCTTTGTAGCTATTTGGGGTTTTTTTGTGGTCATTTTGTGTCTCTTTGTGGTCATTTTGACCCTTTTTATATTCATTCTGTGTCTTTGTTTCTGTTTGACACTATTTTGGTCTCTTTACATTTGTTTTCTGTCTCTTAATGGATGTTTTCGATCTCTTTGGCAAATGTCATTTGCATGTAATTTTGCATCTCTTTGTGGTTGTTTTGTGTCTCTTTGTGGTAATTTTGTGTCTGTTTGTGGTTGTTTTGATGCCTGTCATATTCATTCTGAGTGTCTGTGTCTCTTTGTAGCTATTTTGGTCTTTTTATGCTTGTTTTCTGTCTCTTTGTGGCTGTTTTGACCCTTCTCATATTCGTTTTATGTTTCTTTGTGGTCATTCTGAATGTCTCCCTGGTTGATACGTGTCTCTCTCAGTGCCCCTGTTGTTTGGGCCCCTGGCCCTGTGCCAGGTGAGTGACGGTTCAGTAATCCATCCATGTTCATACAGTCATTATAAGAGACAAAACAGGGATAATAAAGACAGGAGGTGCAAATAGCCAATATGTAGGCCGCCCAGGATTAACAGGAATATACAATGACAGCAAATGTTGTCAAGCCAATCTGCCAACTGACTCTGGGTAATACAGTGAGAAGAGGATGGAGGAAGCATGTGCTGTATACATATGGGAACATAACATCTGTATACGGCGTAAGACTGCAACAGAGTTTGGACTTACTAACAACAGGAGGAACAGTAGAACAATGTGGAGACTGCCACAAACAGACTGACATGGTTAACAACTCCGTCTGCAGTTATATTACCCACCTCGGCTATTTTCACCTCTAGCTACTGTTAGGTCCAAGATTATAAATACAAGAGAGAATAGAACACAAGAAAGAAATTATTAGTAAGGTGGACAGAAAAGGCATAAAGGGTGTTTTTTTAGTAGATTTACACAATTTTCCCAGTGCCTCAGGTGACTTCAGCTTGGCCTGCAACCTTTTCTTTATTCGGATTAAACGAAAAGGAGGCAGTTTGACATCACCTTTATATCCTTGGTCTGTTTCCCTGAGATCAATGACGGTAATTGGTTTGAAGTTGAGATCCCACAGCCGGACACAGCCGTCTCGGCCCCCGGTGGCAAAGCCCTCTTCACAGACATTCATGCTGAAAATCCCTGACTGGAGGAAATGACAGGCTGTCAGTGAGGATCTACACAATAAATGAGCAGCGACAGAACCAGCCCCAGCTACAGACCGTGTAGTGTTGCTGCTGCTCAGCCATTTGTTCCAAAAGGCTTTCACAATTAAAAACCTGCTACTGTGGCCTCAAGATAACACAGAACTAGGTAACAGGAGCTGTAGTATTATTATTTTTATTACTGGAAAGCTCTACTGATGACCTCCTTTGGCTAAGAGGCTCTTTATACACAGGGAGGCACCTTGTTAAACCCTTAGTTTAGAGACATTTGGTTTTTACAAAAAAGCAGCAATGAACGTGTACTGTAGTTATTATACCCTCCCCCATCCACCCATCACCTCACCCAGCTGTTGATCCCATAGATATCATTTAATCCCGTGGAGCAAAAGGCTGATCCTTTTCTACTGAGCAGAATCAAACGAAGCCAGCATGCATGGCTTCGACCCTGTTTAAGTTTTACTAGATTTGCTGTGAGTCTTTTGTATACTGGTGCAGCAGCAGGGTGCAAAACCAAGCCTAAGCCACAAAGCACAAAACATCTTATAAACTCACCCCATGAGCTCCTTGCACTGTCCTCATCAGGTTGATCCCTTTCCACACGTAGATGTCGCCATTTAAGGCACCTGAATATGTGACCTCGTCTTTGGCGCAGGCAAGGCAGAGGATGGTTTGGAGATCCCCCGTTTTGCCAAAAACACCACGTTTGGGTGTGAGAGCATTACCGCATAAGCTCCAAAACTGCAAACACAAACAGAAAGAGTGAAAGAGTATGGTGGCTAATAATCCTCCCTGTAATCCTCTCCTGAAAGAGCCAAATGGACAATTACAGAACATTTGGATACAACAGAGTCCATTAAAAATACACACACACACACACACACACACACACACACACACACACACAGACCTTGAACAAAAAGCAAAGTCAAATTGAAATGCTGCCCCTCCTCTTTATATGATACTGGGGAACTCTTGCTGGGGGTCAGTGCTGTAACCACCTGATCAGCATGCACAGACACAGACACATGCACACACACACGTCGGCTCATTATTTATGAACAAGGTCATTGGGATGCACGGGCACGGCCTCGTCTGAGGGCTAAATCCATCAAACGGAGGAGGAGAGAGTGAAAGAGAGACGCTCTGTCGGCATGGAGATGAGATCACAGGCAGAGAGCTCAGGGAGGGCGTCTCGAATGCTGAGACACGGCCATCGGCACGTGAAACAGAGACTCATCACCGGCAAGCAGCGGGGAAATGACAGGATGACAGCCTTATTTTCTTGTTGACCTCAAGGACCATTTTCCTACCTGAAAATCTTCATTCATAGCAAAAAACATGTTTTAAGCTATAACAACCTTGGATGATTCTGCTCAGAAAAGACAGAAATTGTAGGTGGTGCATTGCTTTTGACAACACAAGAGCTGAGCCTTGATGGACAGCCACACAATGAACAAATGAGCTCCGCGACAGTGACAGCCTGTCACACCCTCACTAACAACTATCGTCCTGACTGATAGGGCTGCAATGTGCTAACAGGAGGGATCGATTATCAGAGACAGGCATCACAGCCCGCAATCAAACATCTGAAGCTTGTACGCACCTCACCAGGCCAGGTCTGCTCTAATCCTGAGCTCCTAACTGAGCTCAGAGTGAGTATTTGCATGTGCGTGAGTTTACGTGAGGGTGCCGGGGCTGAAGGTTAAGCAGTAAAGATTGTAGGTGTGTGAGTAATCTGTGAAGGTGTATATATGCAGGTTTAAGTGTGTCAAGTGGAAGGGTTGGCTGAGATGGAGGAGGGGGTTTTTTTTGTGGCGCAGCCTGTTGCGAAGGCAGTGGGGATGGATGCGGCGTGACTGCATAGCCCTCCCTGCCCGCAACTGATAAGGCAGCAAGACACGGGTGACGGCTAATCCCCTCACTGCTGAATTACAGAGAGGAGACGAGATGCTGAGGGGGGTTTACGGTGAGGCCAGGAGCAGGAGAGAAAGGCACAGAGGGAGAGCGAGAGTAACAGAAGAAATGTGCTGGAAAATGAAACTGCTTTGTGTTGAAATCAGGGCCTTGTTAACAATGTTGCTTTCTCTGAATATTATTTCTTTAACATCCCCCAGAGAACCCCCGGTATAGTGGATGCTACTCGTAGAAACGAAGGATTAACGGAACGTCATTAGCTCAGTTACCTACAGATTACTCAGAGGAAACCCTTCTACAGGCAGTAAGAGAGTTGGAACTCATCAGCAACTGCATCACCTCTGACCCCTTTCATCTCACTCATAATATCCCCCCTTAAGACTACACTGACCCTGAGTGGTGTCAGGGTGCTAAATGCTAACAGAGGTCAACTCTTGGCAGCTCACTGTTAGGAAAACTTGATGACTGGCTGTCAGCACCGCTCGAAGCCGATTTTCTCAAAGCTGCTGTCATTCATCCACATGGTGTCAAACTCAAGTTCACCTCTGTAGCAACTGGTGTGTCAGATGTAGCTATTGGTGTTCATTTATTTCTCTTTCATTTGTAGATTCCATCCAACCGAGTGGACATCTAGACCACATTGTATTTTTGTCCGTACATTATTCTCATTGTCAAGAATCATGTAGTTAAAGTACTGCATGACCTCATAATGACAACATAACTTTGACTCTTTTTTTCTCAAGACACCATGCACAACATTAAATACTGCCGCCTTTAAATATCTTGTATCAGAGTTAGCCTAAATTTCATTTTAATTTACAGTTAATAATAATAATAATACATTTGATTTATATAGCACTTTTAAAGGGACTCAAATTTGCATAACATAACAAATTGCAAAGTATGTGGTATTAGTTGTAAATGTGCTACAAAAATGGTTGGAGAGCCAGAACCCCGACAATATAAATCAGTGGGCTCTCAGATAATAATAAGATAATTAAGGACAGGAAGCATAAAACATTTTTGCAAGAAAAGAAAAGTCTGTTTAATTTGATATTTTTCTCCAGTTTTTCCCTTCTTCAAACTACTGGAAGATTTTGCCTCTCTGGCCTTAACCTGCATCTCAGGTGATCCGACAAGTAAAGAGGTCTTCGTAAATTCAGAGACTCAACTGATGTCCTGCTTGGATCTGCTCAGACTCACTGCACTAATCATGTGAATAGACAGACAGATGAGGGCATGGCGAGTAACCGCCAGGAGCTCGACGTGGCACCCATTGAAATGGCTTCTGTGTTGTTGACTGTATTCTTGTCAGTACAACTGTATTTCCTTTTTCGGCAACAGTAGCATAGCAAAAAACATCATATCTCTATATCTCTTTGTGGTCGTTCTTTGTCTCTTTGTGGTTGTTTTGACTCTTTTCATATTCATTCTGAATGCCTTTGTGTCTCTTTGTCATATTTTGGTCTCTTTATGGTTGTTTGCTGTCTCTTTGTGGTCATTTTCTGTCTCTTTGCGGTTGTTTTGACACTTTTCATATTCGTTTTATGTTTCTTTGTGGTCATTCTGAATGTCTCCCTGGTTGATACGTGTGTCTTTCAGTGTCCCTGACATTTGGACCCCTGGGCCTGTGCCAGGTGTGTGACGGTTCAGTAATCCATCCATGTTTATACAGTCATTATAAGAGACAGAACAGGGATAATAAAGACTGGAGGTGCAAATAGCCAATCTGTAGGCCGCCCAGCTTATGAAGCTCTGTGTACCCCATTAGTGTCAGGGAGCACCAGGAGACAATAACCTTATTTGTTTAGGTTCATAAAATGTACCAGGATTCACAAATATGGTGGATATAACTAAAAACATAATGCAATTTTACATCGTCTGCTGTATTAGCCATGCCTTTACACATCTGGAGTTGCATTCTACTGCCAGGTGTGAACAGACGTATTTAAGGCTGTCCATTTGTGATGGGATTATCCAAGACACATGTTAATGCCAGTTCCACACAGGTTCCTTAAGGCCCCCACGAAAAAAAATAAAGAATGCAACTGGTGGTGATTAGATAACGCTTTGTTTTAATGGGTCCCAAGCTGAAAAGTTGTGCAAAAACCGTGGTGGGTACCTTTAAACAGCTTTTACCCAGCAGCTAGCCAGGCACCAGGCCAGGCATATGATGGTAGATGTGGTGTTCCTCTGTGAGTATATAGGCTGAAGAGGGCCACGCTACTGTCTGAGTTGTCCTGAATGAATCAAATCAAATCACAAATGACTGTTAAATTAGCTGGGAGGAGCCATGTGAGGAGGAGAGCGTAGCCAGCAGCCTCCGTCCTCGTCACAAGAGGTTGTGTTTTCCTCAGCCTGCTAGTGAGTGGATTACTGGGACTAAATCTCCTGGATGCTCTGAGTGCTATAATCGCTGAGCGAGCACAGGGCCAGGGAGCAGATGTCACATGGTCCACAGGGTGAAGGCTGGGGAATTATGTGGGACAATTGCTGGATTGCCTTGGCATCAGAAAAGCAGAAGGGAGGGAAAGAGAGGTGGAGGAGGAGGAGGAGGAGGGGAAAGACTGGAGGATTCAGCGTGGACTGGGGGGTTGGGTGCGGTGGCCGGAGGATGTTTCTGTGCCACAGCGGTGGGGGAAGAGTTCAGTGGGAATTACTACGAGAGGAGGCAGGTCAAGCTGGATTGAGAGGAGGGAGTCATCAGTGACATGTTACACCACAGGGGAATACGTACAGTAGGCTAAACCTCCTGACTGAATCAAGTGCCGCGACATGTAGCCATGATTCACCCTCTTCCCTGTGTTTTGGAAATAAGCTTCCGTTGTGGCTATGGACTCCTTGTTGTTTCCTAATAGCCATGCCACTCAAGGAACACTACTACATATCCCAAGGGAAGGCTTGGCGAAGACACCCTGCATGAACTCATAAAACATTTATGAACACCACTCTTCTGTGAAAAAGAAGTGATACAGATAGGCCCGAGAAGGGAAGTGAGCACAGCTGCACAGCTGCATGTTGAACGGTGGAGTGTTTTTAAAAGCTGAATGAGGAGAGCGGAGAAGGGGAGCTGAGTAGCAGAGTCATGGTTCCTCATAAAAAGGGGACATTTTTCCTCTCTGCAGTGCAGATTACTACAAATTTGAGGGAAGGGACTGTGAGTCATTGCCTGTCCTACTTATGTTAAGTGGCTAATAACCATGAACTCTGGAATAAAGTGAATTTGCATACATCTATTTTAAGACTTTGATATGGTCATGGCGATAAAGCAGAGAAGGCAGGGAGGAAGGGGGCACACAGCGACCGGATTCTTCCTAAAAATCCTAATCTGTTTTCAAATATTATGCAAATGAGGCACTGGAACTCCAACTCTCAGGAGCTGGCTGTAATCTAAAAAGTGTAAAATGACCAGGAAATGGCTGTACCTTGATATGTTTGACACCACAGCTTACAAGCCTGCTCGGCTGATACAAATCCCATGATATGTCAAATATCTGTAGGGGGGAAAACATACAATGTATTAAATATTGTTACACAAACACCACCACGTCATATTACAGCTCATTATCATGCACCATATTGATATTGTGTAGCTTTTAAATATGATGACCATCTATTTTTTTTATTCAAGCCGAAATCTGGACTCCTAATGACCAGATTTCTTACAAAATATTAATAATATTTTTTTTTGAAAGGACAACAGCATAAAAACAACAGAGGAAATGAAAAGACAGTGTGTTTGTGTTTGCACAGACTGTGTTATAATGGTGTGTGGGCTGAATTAGAAAACAACAGCTGCCTGTATTTCATCTTTTTAAAATTCCTTTTCATTAGTCGTGCACCCTCTCAGACGGGTTCTGGAAAGCTCACAATCAATCAGGCCTAACTTGTTTATGTCCCAAGTGGGCAGGAGCTCCATCCTGGGTTTATAGCTAATTGAGGCGGTCGATACTGAGCTTGTGACGGACACAAGGGAAGGAAGAAAGTGTTTACCCTGTCTGTATGACCGGGAGCGGCTGCCAAAACCTTCCCCCTCCTCCAGTCCCACACACAGATTGTGTTTTTAGAGTCCAAACCCACGGACACCAGACACTGCGAAGAGAGGAAAGAAAAAGACATCACAGATTGAACCGACTCTGCTCTGTTGCACTAATCACTGCAAAACAAACTTAGCTACCTCCACTGGCAAACCACAATGAAAGGGCTAATAACGGCTACAGAGCAGAAGAGAACAGTTGTCCAGCCCCTGGCACTTCCACTGAGCACATTTGAGTGCTTTTGCTGGAGGAGCCTCCTATAGCTGACTGAGTGAGTAGGCAGCATCAGCAGCAGCAGCAGCAGTGGAGCAGAAGAGAAGAGAGCCGCTCTTATGGAAATCCTTTCTCCACTCGGCAACTTGCTTTACATGATAGAGCATGTCGTCTTTGATCCACTGCTGCTGAATCAGTGTTCGACTATGGATTGAAGTCTCCGCTGAGGAATTTGAACTTGTATTAGGAGAAATCTGTATTTTAATGATGAGCAAAGAGGCCCTGTGTGATGAAACCCAGTGAAACCATGTGGATGATAGGGGTGAAAAGTACATCATAATTTGACAACACAAGTAATATTTTTAGCCACGCTGGCAGTGTGGCTCCAGGGATGTTGGCCGGTCGATTGGTCCACCGCTTTAGTCAAGACTGAATAATGCAACAACTTTTTAAGAGATTGTCTTGAAATTTTGCACAGACTAGGGATGTGTATTGTATCATTTACAATAACACCGGTATACTTTTTATATGATAAAAAGAAAACGCATATTGCGATATTGGCAACATTCCTATTTCTTGATGTAGTGACATCACGTCAAATAAGTACAAAAGTACCAGCAACAAAATGTACTAAAAGTAACAAAAGTAAAAGTACCCGTGCAGAATGACCCCACTCAGACGTATTCACTTTCTATATATTCTATTTACAGTTTAGTGTTGGATAATAGTTTTGATGCATTTATGTAAGCAGCATTTTACTGTCACCAAGGTAAGGCTCATTTTAACTACTTAATACTTAAACTTACTAATACATTTGTGATTTAAATTATAAAAATGTTTAATCACAGTTTTTATGTTAAATCTTTATAAAAAGTAAATAAAGCTGGCAGCCAAATGTAGTGAAGTAGAAGTATAAAGTTACATAAATGGAAATAAGCAAGTTAAGAAGACGTGCCTCAAAACTTCACTTAAGTACTTGAGTAAATGCACTTAGTTAAATTCAATCACTGCAGTATTATTTTTATTATTTTCTAATACTTCCATTTTGCACTGAAGAGTCAAGAGTAACTGTTTTTTATTTGGCAACTGTTGAGATTTACACTTTATACTACAATTTAGATTTACAGTTGATTTTTATTTTGTTGTATGATTCTTATTTATACAGGCTCAAAAAATATTTAATGCTTTTTTATTTTCAATATACTTTTCAGGATTTTGTCGCATTGTGAACAATAACGTTATTGCAAAAATACCCTTTTTACCATTAGTAAACATTTTCCTAATAATCTCAATTGCTAGTGTCATGTCTTCTTTAATAGAGCATAATGTTCATTTTGTAAATTATTGTCCAGTAGAATAGACAACAGTGGTTTAAAAAACTGCAAATGACAAAGACAGTGCTGACAAAATGCTCAATTGCCATTCTCAAGGATTCACAAACCAAAGGGTAACGTCATGATGACAATGGCTTATATTTTTATACAGTCTATGCAGTAAATTGATGGAAGTTGTGTATTTATTTGGGTGCTGAGCAACCCATATAAAATGTGACTGCCTCTTCAATATATACTCAGTACAAGAACACAATACTCAGAACAAGAATAAAGTAAAACAAAGGTTGCACTCTACTTACCAGACATCAAAATTTCAGCTCATAAAAAATGAAATGCCTAGAAAAACCTTGAAGAGATGTCTTAAACATCAGTGTATATTTTGATATTGCTATAATAGATGGATAGGGTAATGACTCAAGACATTCCTCTGGATTGTCTTGAGTTCAGCTCTGACTTCCTCTAATCCAGGAAGGGGAGAGATGGAGAGTAAATAGAGCCGCTAAACTGAGAAGCGAAGGAGCCTCCTCTGGCTTTAAACACTGTCACATTCCATCTAAATCCCCAGCTCTCTACCCGAGCAGGAAAATAGCACGGGGTCATCTCCCTGTCTCTTACTGCAAAATACAGGAGGTATGACTCTGTGAGCTCCTACGGGAGGAAGAGGGAGACGTGCAAAGATAAAAACCTGGAGATGCTTCCGCACAGTATCGATTTTTATGGTCCAAGTCAACATTGGACGGAGGCTGCAGCCTGTAAATATTAACTGGTGGCAAGTCAGCTGGGAGCTGGCTCGGAACATAACATGAAAAGGTTCAGCAGCCACTTACAAATAATGGATATATGTTGCGTGGCACCAAAGTCAGATACTATTAGCTTAGAGTGTTTCAAAGAGCATGAAAATTTTACGCCTCACTTGGACACAGGTGGGGCGGAGATAGGCCTCTGTGATTATATGATCGGGATTAGTGATCATGATAAATTTCAGGTTGATTACGTTGATCAGCTGTGAGCATATTTACTCGATCAAACATGTTGGAAATGTGCACGAAAACAGCCAATCAGAGTCGAACTTTTCCTGCTCCACTACTTTTTGTAAGATGTCTGAGAAGTAAACAGAAAGACTGACATGGAGCTGAGGACAGTGAAATAGATGTCAGCCATGACTTGGATCAATAAACCAGGGAGGTACAGGTGAATGTTGTTACAAATTACAATCTATCCGCCGCAGTATCGACAGAAAACTAACACAGCATGGCAATTCACACAGGTATGGTGCATTCAATAGCATCAGAATGGCTATGGTGCGTTAAAGAGCGTGGGACATATGAAAACTTACAGAGAAACAAGTAACTACTGAATGGAACTTAGATAATAAACAAGTTAACAAAACATTTACGGCGTGGGCTTTCTAACAACCACAAATCTGTTGAATTATTTGAAAACGTACCACCCAAGTGCTTTATTGTACTGTTGAGTAAAAATTGTTTTTAGATTTTTCTATGTACATCTTATTGAATTTGCTTTGTTATTTACTTTGTATGTTAATAAAATATTTAACTAATTTCTAGTTTCTTTCATTTTCAATACAGATGCTTTAAAACTGGCACTTTCAAAAATATATTTAAAATATCATGATAATAATCGAGATCAGACGATATGAAAAAATATATTGTGATCATTTTTTTGCCATATCGCCCAGCCCTAGGCAGAGACCTTCTTCAGGATTCCCAGAAAGACAACCAAGACCAGCAGGACCGAGAGGGCAGATAACCACTGAGTGTCACCGATTGTGTTGCGCTGCTGTGAAGGAAATTTGGTGTTTCCTGCATGGTGGGACAGTTCCCACATGGTGGGAAGTAGGCGGCAACCTACTTGGTATTCAAGACACAAGGCATTGTGGGAACTGACTCTGTGAACTTAACAATTCTAACACCATGACTGAGGGGAACGTGTTGACCAGTGGGCTCTGTCCTGATGTGATATTTAGGGCAGGAAGATAGGGCCGCATTGAGTCTTGCTGAAAAGCCAATGCTGAAAAGTGCAACAGTCATAAGTCGAGCGGTGTATGGGACTTTGTTGTATTGTAAAATAGCCATTCGAAATTGTGCGATGTATGGAATACGAATGTGCTAATAAAACCTGCTGAACAAGAGTATTGAGTGCTTTGTGTTTGGCTAGCTCACCCATTAACGATGAGTGAAATGCTGAGTTGTTGCCTCCTTGGTTCACACTGGTTCCAAGTCTCTGTGTTTTCATTATATTATCTCCATTAGCATAACTTATAACCCTCAGCTGCACTGTGTTATGTTTAGAGTGTTATTAGTAGCCTTCGCACAATGCATCCTGGTTTATGTAGGTACTGCCTTCATGAACTCAGAAAGAGATTCCACAGTAAGTATAGCATGCACTGGAGAATTTGTTGCTTTCAGTGCACTACAGTTGATATCCACAAAAAAGGTGGCCAGTTTTCCACCTTTGTACTAAATCTTTTTGCACCTTGCACCACAGGCCCTGTCAATCTCTGTCATGCAAAGTATAAAGCACTGCAACGGACTGTTTTCCTGTAAAAAAAAATCGACCAAGTAGAGCATGTCTGGGTGCAGCTGTCCAGCCAATACTGCTGGAGTAATCACAGATGTGTCATTCAGAAACTCAGCCCAGCAGGCGAGCTGCAAAAGCCAGCCGGCAGCTCTCTAGTGGAGTTTTGATTAGTGCTGCTGCGCCTCTCAAACAGAACAGTTCTGTTGACACATTCAGCTCTGCCTGTGCTCTTTTCGTCACAGCAGAAACCAGAAGCCTTGCGGAAGAAATTCAAAAAAGGAGGATGCAATTCAAATAACACTATGGGGGAGTTTCATTTGTACCTGTCCCTCGAGGTCGAAGGCCAGGCAGGCGATGCCGTGTGTGTGCACATCCTTGAGGATGGACACCGTCTGCACAGTGTAAGAGTCCCATACACAGATGTAAGGCTCCTTGCCCACCTGTCCTGTGGCCACCAACACACGCTCCGGATGCAGAGCTAAACTGTACAGAGAGAGAGAGAAGGGAGAGAAAACATCTGGTTAGCAATTGCGTGCTTGTGTGTGTGTTAGTGTGGAGCAGATGAGGGATTCACCCTCCCAGCGGAAACCACTGGGATGAGATGAACAAATTAAGTCTGTGCTGGGTCTGAATATGGAGGCAGAGGGGCAGCTTGACGAGGTGACATGGTCCAATTAACTCCGTCATGCTCAAATACACAGCCTGGCTTCATGCATGCCCGCAGGGTGCTCGCAGTGTATAAAAAAAGCAGTATTCTGTGAATCTGTGAATTTCATTTCTGCTCACTTTTTCAGTGTCCATTGAACTATACTGTGCTCATTTCACCTTTTCCAATTCATCTGGGGTTTCCTCGCATCACCAGGCATATGTTTGTAACACAGTTACATAATCTCCCCTCCACTCGTACCACCCCCACCCACAAGCATTCCCACTCTACAGCTGAGCAACAGCCTGCTGTATAAAGCTGTCACTCCCTCCCCCTGCCCCACCCATCCTTTCAGCGGCCGCCAGTCACGTTCCAGGCAGGCCTGAGTGATTCACTGGGCGATTCTTCCTCTTGCCTTGTCCTGGCCTATATATTTCGTGCTGTGACGGAGCTCCCTCCTTTATAATCAGGCTGCCTGTTTTGCCTACTGCTCTCCAGCATTTCTAATCCTGGCTTGTATTCAGACAGCCAGCTTCGCAGGCCGGGCAGCCTTAACCTGCCGAGTCCAAGCAGCTCATGCCAAACGTGGCCTTCTTCAATGTTCACCTCTTCGCACTTTCAATCTACTTCTCTTCCTCCGTCTTTATCCTTCCAAGTTCTCAGGCTGAATCTGAATCTGTCTGACTCGTGACACCTCATCTGCATTGCAACGCGCCGTCACCTTGGACCTGACAAAGCTTCGGCGGTGTAACGTCACTGAAAGCTGAGGTGGGTTGAGATGTGACAGGTCTGATCTTTGTCCTCCCTCAGCCCTCGTTCTCTCTCATCACCTCCGCTTCCCCACCTTCTTCTTTGTTGAACCTCTCTCCAACCTGGCACAATTTTTGCATCTTACTTTTTATGAATTATATAATCAGAGCAAAGCGGCTATAAATAGCATTCAGAGGAAGAGAGAAAAAATGATGGAACACTTTGAGATGCAGACAGACACAGCAGAGAAAACTGCTCTGGCACAAGCAGGTAGTGCACAGCAAATCTGTCTGGTTTGACACTGGAACAACATGAAATATGAAGAATAAAATGTCAAACAGCAATGGAGTCGATCTCAGGCCAAAGGTATTTACAGGAAACGCTGACAGTCTGGACTTTCACATGTCTCACAGCTCACTAAATGTCCATGTTACTGAGTGGTATATCCAGCGCATTCTTTTGCCAGCTACAACAAGAAGACTGTTTCATTTACATTTCTTTCAGCTGAAGAGCTTGCTAAATGCCATCACTAATGACTTAGCCTGCAGTGCATCGCTGTGGTTCTCCTGTTTGATATAGGCTACGGCTGTTTGATGATGCTGTCTTCCATCTGCCAAGTCCTGTAGTACAAAACTAGCTAAATACTGCAGCAATTAAACAGCCTGTTTTTATGCAGATATGAGGCAAACACAAAACAGCCGGAAGAGTTGATTTTTCACGGTGAGGATGCAAAAAAGCAGCACAGGAAGAGACAAAGGTCAACAGAGGCAAACAGGAGAGCATGAGGCACACCTTTACACACTCCAGCATAAATGTTTTCCTTTTTTTTTTTTAAACATGGGAAGGAATTATGATAAGCCCTCACGATATAGCGAGTCTCTGAGGCAACTTTGATTCACATTTCCCAGTAGTTTCCTTTGTCTGAATTTACCTAAAGTGGATTAGAAAGAAGCAAAGGATTAGCATGTTTCTAAAAGTCTATCTATATGGGATTCCACATCATGTTTTTAATCCCTCTGCCTATCAAAGTCCATCTGAACACCTGCCCTGGAAGCTAAAACCATAAAACCTGGAGTGAAATCATACAGAATATGAGTGTGGTGGTCCTCAGCTGTACTATTACTACTACTAGGGATGGGCGTTTGGAAGAAATCTGCCAACTCCAGCATCTATAACGTTAGTGATCAATTAATCCATTAATCACTATGTTTTTATACATACTCCAGTATGTATAAAAACATGGGCAAAATAAAAGACATATACGGTATACAGTACTATGCAAAAGCCTGTTTTTATAACGGATGCTGTTATTTTGAAAGGACAAAAAGAGACTTCTTGTCGATCATAAAACTAACTCAAATGGGGCGTCCCGGTGGCACACCTGGTTCAGCCATAGAGGCATTGTCCTCGTAAGCAGGCGGCCCGGGTTCGAATTAGACTCGGAGCCCTTTCCCGCATGTCTTCCCCTCTGTCTCCCCTTTCACTCTGTCTCTATCAATAAAGCCCAAAAATGGCCAAAAAATATCTTTTAAAAAAATAGGGCATTGGGCTGGATTCTGGCTGAAGATGCCATCATGACACCCTAGAGGAAGAAGTCCTCTTGTGGAATATTAGCTAGGTTTTTTTAGTCGTGAAATACGGTCGCAAATCAAAATTAGTGGATCTCTTCACTGGAAACAATGTTGAAGCAATGCATTAGCTAATTGATACGTTGAAAGAACATGAATTACAAGACAGCTAAAGTGAAAAATGATGTGTATTCATCGACTGATTCAGATCGCTCCAAAATGTGATCTTCCATGCTACACCCTTCCACATTCATGCAAACCTATTTGCAGGGCCGCATTGATAATTGATCAATCAACAAATTGATGGACACGAATTGGTTCAACTCTATCCATTTGTCTTTATGATTCCTTCCAGGTAAAAAAATGAACATGAACTTCCGAAAAAGAACTCAGAGAGCGCAGAGGCCATCACGCAAATGTTGGCGAAAATGAAAAATGATTTGTGTATCTGCCCAGTTATTCCAAGCAGGTCGATCTGCAGGTGCACAGTACTGCAGGACACACCTACATGAGACAAAAGAGTTGCAGTTAAGTTTGACTTACGGACCTAAACTAATTAGTTTAAACTAATTAGTCTAGAAAAAGATCAGGGTGTGAGCTAAAGTACTTTAATCCACTAGGTTTTGTGTTGTGTAGTGAAATGGGTGTGTTTTGTAGTCTGCAAGACTACAGATAGGCCCATCTCCATATTTCGGATCCACTCCAAAATTCAATGGGTTCTTCTGTGAGCCCTGATACACAATTGCACCAAGATTCATGCAATTTGGGTCATTTGTTTTTTCATAATCTTCCTGACAAACAGACAAACAAACATCAGTATTGAGGTCAAAAGTATGTGATATTTAATTCTGTCATCATCAACTCATAAATACACTGTAATAATCCAAAGTAATACCGATATCTGGGCTGTTTTTAAGTGAGGGCAAAGTGAGGAGTACAATATTAGAGTGTGTGTGACTGCATCCACCTCATCTGTGTGAAACATTCATAACACCACCACTTAAATGAGACGCCTGTCCAAGTTTATTTCTTTATTCTTGCCGACAACCATGCTGATTCATGCCATTGTGCTAAGTAACTGTACTGTACTGAACTCTGGAGGATCCTAATTAGGGAAGACAGATCTGCTCTTTAGAGACCCAGGCAGCTACTCACAGTGATGATGGGACCTAAGACCTCAGTGTCTCACTGACACTCTGCACAGAGCACCCAGAAATATGTGTAAAGGTAAGAAGCAAAGGGAAGCAGACAGCTTTGTCACCAGCAGTAAAGGTTATTGGTACGATGTGCTTTTTCTACAATCTTGTCACTAGTTGGTCCTCTATTGGATCTGTTTCTACTTTTAAAATTTATGAGCATGCTTGACGCAATAATAAATGATTAAATACACTGATTGACAAAAAGCACAAAGATAAATAAAAGACGTTAACTCCAGATGCACCAAACAGTAACATGAAGCATTATGTAAGGGCACACGGTCAAGAACTGGAGAAATACCATGAAAAAAGGCTATAAGAAGAAGAACTTTAGCAGAAATCAACATACTATTAAATAAACTTAAACAAAGGTATCTTTTAGTATTGGTACATATGTTTACAGATATTCCCCGATATGAAAACTGATGTATTCATATCGGGGAATATTGATACTGGCTCCGAAATGGTGGAACGAGCTCCCCACCGACATCAGGACCTCAGACAGCCTAGACATTTGCCGCAGGCTGAAGACCAAACTCTTCCAACAATACCTTGGTTAAGTCATGGTCACCTATCTATCTATCTCTCTCTCTCTCTCTATGTATATATATATATATATATATATATATATATATATATATACACACACTACCGGTCAAAAGTTTTAGAACACCCCAATTTTTCCAGTTTTTTATTGAAATTCAAGCAGTTCAAGTCAAATGAACAGCTTGAAAGGGTACAAAGGTAAGTGGTGAACTGCAAGAGGTAAATAAAAAAAGGTAAGCTGAACCAAAACGGAAAAATAATGTACATTTCAGAATTATACAAGTAGGCCTTTTTCAGGGAACAAGAAATGGGTTAACAACTTAACTCTATGGAGTCTCGGGCTATTTTGTCCATTTTTGAATTCTTTTCATGTCTTTGTAAGTCATTTTGTGTCTTTTTTTAGTCATTTTGTGTCTTTTGGTGTCTTTTGGTGTCTTTTTTTTGTCATTTTGTGTCTTTTTTTAGTCCTTTAGTCCAACATAAAATGTGATTTTGAATCTTTTTTTTACTTTCAAAACACTATCATGCTCAATAAAGAATTTTAGATGTTGCAAATGTGCATTCATTTCAGAGTACACTGAGACATTAAACTGCATCATTTTCAATTAAATTCTGGAAAAGTTGGTGTGTTCTAAAACGTTTGACCAGTAGTGTATATATATATATTTTTTTTTATTTTTATTTTTTTAAATACTCTTCTCTTCTACAGCATACTGCACTCCTGTAGCGATTACAGATGACTCTTTAAATTATGTACTTACTTGGTTCCTGTGGTCTTAGGCTAGTACCTTCAGGTTTAATGCACTTATTGTAAGTTGCTTTGGACAAAAGCGTCAGCCAAATGACATGTAATGTAATGTAATGATGTTAATGCAGATAACGATGCTTAACCTAAAACACCGACAGTAATGTGTAGGACAATTAAACACAGTGATAAAGTTGACAATGTTAAACATTGTATTTACAATGTATAATAATGTATACTAATGATAAAATAGTTGTTGTCATGAAGTTATTTTTTTGAGAAACAGCCTTCTGAGTAACTTTGCACAGACCTATCAGTGCAAAGGGTTGCAATTGAAAAAAATCGACACAGCATAGTAACACAATATTTTGCGCGACAATATTATATCAATTCTCGGGCGTCCCGGTAGCACACCTGGTTGAGCGCATACCATAAAGGCACTGTCCCCGTAAGCAGGCGGCCCGGGTTCGAATCTGACTCACATGTCTTCCCCTCTGTCTCCCCTTTCATTCTGTCCCTATCAATAAAGCCCAAAAATGGCCAAAAAAAAATAAATATATATATATATATATATATAATATCAATTCATAGCTGCCAAGTATTGATATTTAGTGTTTGGACGTCCGGTGGGCTGTTACTATTTTCGCCCTTTTGTTGTTTCATGAGGCCATAGCGAGCTTTTAGGAATATACTGGAGATACTGGTATCATATGAAACCAGAAGATCATCTAAGGAATCTATAGGCACCATGTGCGTCAGGATATCGTGTCGGGAAGAGCAGTGAAGTTTAAAGTTGAGGAAAGTTTGATAAAAAGCTGCAGTTGTTGTCGTCCATACTTGTTTGATATCAGTTGAGTTCAGTTTGACTGAATACTTTGTTGGTCAGTCTGTGGGTTTGACTCTCATTGTGGAGAAATAAAAAGACTGAAGTGAGATGAATAAACTGAGAATTTTCTCTTATTTGACAAAACAATTCTGGATTGAATTTCATTTTGTGGAGACAATATACCATATTGCAAAATGCTTAAAATTCTAATAATATCGTATTGTGACTCAAGTATCGGGATAAAATCGTATCGTGTGGCTCTGCTGACTCACACCTCTATTGACCACTCATAACATTTTCTGTTACCTATTAGTGAATCCAAGAAATCAATGCATATGGAATGGGAATACATGGCACAACAAATGACTGTGCTGTCAACTGTCAATTAATCCAGATTAGAACAAAGGAGGATGGATACAGAGATATGTGGATCGCATCTATTAGCTCTCATTAATTGCCTGACAGCACATTCCCACACATTCACCTGAGAGTCATTCGTTCCACATGAACTGCTTCCATTTGTGCAACAGCAATATTGTTTGACACTCAAATATTCTATATTGAGCGTACATCGAATGCACAATAATGACTTCACAGAACATGTTTGTCAGTTTTTTGTACTTTTGACTTTAGCTCACACATTAGTATGCAGCGTCAGTTCACATTAGCTCATACAGTTCACAGAGTACAGGTGCAAGACTCTTCTCTGCAACCTGACACATTTTATTGGAAGAACCTTCCTCCTAATTCTAACAAGAAAAAATAAATATTAATACAAATGTATTCACGGCGTCTCCCCAAGCTCACTGAAACAAGACCGGCCGCAGTCTGGCATCTATAATCCATAACTCTGGCTGTGGTCCATCATAAAGTTAACAAGATATTGTCACATGAGACAGTCTTTTTCATTCCTGTGTCCATAACAACCTCTCATTAACTCTCATGCGCCATCATTACAAAGGACATGAAGAAGACAATACTTTGAATAGCAGGAAATACAGCAAGGGTTGGCTATATATTGACATTATAGATCGTGCACAATACCTGATTTTTGCTACAGAAAATGATATTCTTATTAATGCAACATATGCATTATATGAATATGTTCCTTCCCCTCCACCATTACCACCTGGATTGGATGGATAAGACTCTTTAGTTTTTTTGTCTGTGTTTTGAATGTGCACTCACTGTTCAGGTCAGTGTGTACATGTCCTGCATGTCAGCATGATTGCAAAAAGGAAAGATTAAGCTTTGTGCTACAGATTCCTGCAGGTTTTAAGCAGTAGCCTCAGGCTCTTTGAGTTTTGGAGTAGAATACATATCTGAGCTGCAACAGAGGGGAAACAACTACAGAAAGATGTGAGGGAAACATAGCAAATAACGGTTTATATCACTCTTTTGCTAACATAGCTCAAGGGGAAATGTGAATTAACTACAACACATCCTCAGCCTTTTATGTTATTGTCCTATAACCTGTAAATTAACCAGATAAAGAAGGTCAGACTGTCTTGTATCCTTATTAGGACTCCCTATCCTATTAGCTCCTCCACATCAGACTGGGAGACCAGTTAAAAGAGGCTGCAGGGCAAGATAATACCAGTGGGGAGAAGCGAGGCCGGCAATTAATTTGTGAAGTAAAACATTATTTTACATGGAGCTCACAAACAACCAAAATAGACCGAAATGAAGAAAAAAAGAGGAAAACAGAAAGGAGAGAGGGATCTCTCATCTGAGGGGGCTGCAACTATTCCACATGAGTTATTGCAACGTGAGAGGAGTCCAACAGTTATTCAGCACTGAATCTGCTGAGGATTGCTCCTGGTTGTGCCATAGCAGTCTAAGTCAGAGTGTTTATGAGAGCTTCATAAGCACTCCTTTGAGATGTGCACATAAAATGACTAGTACCTGGACTGTGTCAACGATAGGAGACAGCTTAAGAGATCTGTGTTGATTGTTCTGTAAATGTGTTCATATTTGCAAAGCTTTATATCTATTTAAACAACCTGGCTGCAGAAAAAGCAACAGACCCAAAGACACCATAAGGAGCCCTATCTGACTGAATTAATACACATTTGCAATAGTGAGAACAGGCATACAGATGGCCAAGCTGATGGTTTACCAATTCGTTATTACTATTGAATATTCATTAGTTTTGCAAATGCAGTGAGTGACTCTTCCAGTGAAGCGTTTGAACTTCAGACACAGGGCAGCTGAGGGTTAGTATCTCTATTGTCCCATTAATAATGGAGCAGGAGTCCAGCTGACTACCGACACAGTATATAATGCTCGTCATCTCCAGGCCAACCCACACACACATGTCAACACAAGCACTGGAGCGTTGGACACAGGTCGCTGTTTGTGTGGCGTGCTGAGAAGACAGTAGGATGGGCAGGATCATTACATGTGTGATGTAACGCTGGTTAGTTTGCTGTGCTTTTATGAAAGATGAGGTTTGTTTCAGTTGCCACAGACCACAGAAAGCTTTCCAGTCCAAGGATACCCTCAAGGACAGCTGTGCACAAGTGCATTTTTCAGAATTGCACATTAGTATTATTGCTCCCTATGTGCTGGAAGAACAAGACATGCAAGATGCGGTTTTGGAAAGCTTTTAAAATGTGTTGAACAGCAGCCAGATAACAATGAAAGCAGGAGTGCCAGCAATCTGAGAAAATTGTGTTGATTAATTATTTAGACAATCCACAGAAAATGAACAGTCAATAATTATTGAGCCATTTATTAAGCAGAAATGGCAAATATTTTCTGTTAACGCTTTCTCTGATGAGTGGATTTGCAACTTTTCTCATTGTGACATTTCCATAAATTAAATATCTTTGACTTTTAGGCTGTTCTGCGGACAAATAAATTATATACTCAGCACAAGAAAACACAATATACTAATCTACGAATTGTATTAGGTGATGTCATGTTAAGTCTATGTTTTTCAAATCTCTACATTTTTAATTATTATCAAATGTAGAATTTACATTAAGTCGGCAATACAATTATGTATTTCATTAAATATTTTAAAGATATATATAGGAGTATGAAAGGGCCTTTTACAATGTGTTGACCTAACTGATTATTTTAATTTACCGTCTTTAATTTATTATATAACTTCTTGTTTGATTTTCTTATTTCTTGTTTGGCCATGATTTATTTCTTTATTTTGCATTTCAACACTATTTTAATAAGACAAAAAAAAACAATTTTAAAATAATCCCCTTGAGTTTTAAGTAGCTATTTTATAAATTAAAGGAGCATTTTAGATGAATGATTATCTCCTAATGTAATAATGTAGCAGCCATGCAACTACAAGAGGAGTGGCAGCGGTTTAATCTTTAGTGAGAGAGACCATCTATCAGTCTGGAGGACTGGTAAAAAAAAAAAAAACAACAAAAAAAAAAAAACCTTGCAAACTTCGGGGATGCTGTTGAGTAGGTGTGAGCACCTTTGAGCAAAAAAAAAAAAAAAAAAAAAAAAAATCAGATTACATTACACAAGGTGACACCAGCACCCACAATGACAACACTACAGTATCAATTCATGTTCTGCTGTGGGTCAAGTGCTGTCCGAGGTCCTGAAACCAACTGTAATTTGAATCATTACCTGATTATGTCATCGTTGTGTCCCAGGTAAAATTTCTGCTTATGCTCCCGGGTGTTATACACAACTCCCACACCGGCGACAAAATAGACTATTTCCTTGGCGGCGGTGTAGAACAGGTTGTTGCGGCACTGATGTCCCCGGTATCCGTACACCCACTCCAGTCTCAGGTGGCAGTTGGGAGCAGTTCTGTCAGCCATGTCCGCACTTCCGTGTGTGTCTCTCTGTCGCTATCACGTAGGTTTTCAGATATAGTGTCATTCACCAAAAAGGATTTATTTTAAGCCTGTGTGTCCCATTAGTTCCGCTGGATTTCCACCATTCCAGAGAGAGCGTTGAAATTAGGCATGTTTGAGGGTCATGTGAATTTATAGTCTCGCTGTCCGCTAAGATGAAAGCCCCCCTGCCTCTATTTAAGAAACAGGTTTCTAAGCTGTTGTTCTCATTGTGAAAATCCGCTCGTACTTCTTCAGCCCGAGGCTCGCGGTCCTCTTCGACACAGGTCAAAGCTCCTGTCAAATCCTACAAAGATGGAGCTGCAATGTTATTCCGCAAGCACCGCCCACAAAAATGACGGATTCGCGTGTCGTCCAATCAGATCCTTCGGTGGGGGAAAGAAGGAGAGGACAGCTCCGTCATAGCTGTAAAAGTTCTGCTAGCACGGACGGAATTTTTTGGGGGGGACACAGGGGACATGTCCCCTGAACTTTTTCAAAAGGCCGTTTTTGAAAGTGGACATAAGAGACATCTTTAGAAGTCAAAGTGTAAATTACTCAGATTACAGCCATCCTGCAACACTTCACTGGCTCCCAATAAAGCAGCATCCACTTCAAGATCCTCCTCATCAATTTCAAAGCTCTTAGTAATCTTGTAAAGTGTCTTTGAGTTTTAAAGTACTGATAAATTAAATGTATTATTATTATTATTATTATTATTGTTATTATTGTTATTATTATTATTATTATAACTGTAGAACCTCAACGATGCAGAAATTTTTTTTAAAAAAAAAGCTTATATTTAATGCCAAAGAGATATACTTTTGATTATTTTTATTCATTATTTTTATGCATTTTGAAAGGCAGCAACTGTTTAAAAATCACAATAAAACCTCGGATTACAAATGTGATTTTATACATCCATACTCATGATAATTGTGAAACTACGTTTTTTCCTCTATAACCGTATCATCAAAATTGATGATTTTCAAATTGTCACACCGTTCATGTAATGGATCAATATATTTTTGTCAGGTGATGGATAGTAGAGATGCAGAAGGAGATACAGGAGGAGAGGCTGAAGGAGATATAGGTCAAAAAGGTCAAACCAAAAAAGGGAACAGTAAACTTAAAAGTAACAATAGAAAACTAGAAGAACAACTAGAGAACACAGTGAATTGAAAGAGTTTGAGTTTTATTAAAGATACTTGTGTCCCCCTCACCTCTGAAATCAAAATTTCATCCATGTATGCTAGGCTAATATTTCAAACTGGATAACATTATTTGAATTTAAGATTAACCCTCTGAGCCCAAGCCGAGCCGTTTCAGGGCGTTTTGTGTTCACTGTGACCTTGTTTTTCACTGCAATGATAGGTCCTTCATCTCTGTGGAATCAGCACAATCATGCCTAGATGTGTAAACAACTCAAAATGTGTTTTGTGCAGAATAACTCAGTTATAATGGCAAACATCATGAAAAAAGAAAACAAACAAGCCTAAAGCTGGATTTTTCTGATAAACTATTTTTTAAAGATTGGAATAAAATGGAATTTATCTATATAACAACTAACTGTCATGAATACACCTGTACTTACAACCTGTCCTGACATAAGAGTGACATGAGCGTGTCATAAACATGACATGGGATGTGTCATGGACATTAATGACACTTTGAAGTAACATTAATGCTCATGATACTTGTCATGTCATGTTTCTGACAGGCTTGTGTGACTCTTATGTAGACACCTTCAAAATAAAGTCTTACCATATCTTGCTTAAGTCACAAAGGCATGTTCAAAAAATTGCCTAAGTCATTTATTTCTCTTAAATTACATAATTTACACACAGTGTTATTACTATGCCAATAGCCATCCTTTGTTACATCCTTTTTGAGTGAAATTATCAATAAATGTCATATGTTACACTTTTGGTGAAGTTTTTTGTGTTTCCTGCAAAACTTGAAAAAATGAGTTAGGCGATTATTTTAACAGGGTGACGTTATTTTATTTTTTAAAGAGGAAACTATGACGGCGAAGAACCGCCCTCTTCCGCCGTTGCTGAGCAACAGAGGAAGCTTCCTACTCGCCACCATCCCAGCTTGGTTCAGCAGCTTGGTAGCCGACTTTTACACCTATTTTTTTTCCTACCAACGTAATGGAGGTGACGATGGACCCTTTGTTCCTGGCGTGGAGCTATTTCAGGAGGCGGAACCTCCAAAAATGTTCAGATATTTGCTCAAAGATATTACAAGACAACCCCTACGACCAGGTACTGTGATGTAGTTAGCCGGGTTAGCCTAGCCTGCTAGCGATTAGCGATTAAGGAAAGCCAGCTTGTTTGCTAACGCAGGGAAGCGGTGGAACCTGTTGTATAATCCTGATCAGTCAAGTCCATGTAGTTTATCGGAATTAAATTGAGTTATTGTTGCATTTACTGGCGGCTATTTGAATCAGTTGTGCCTGAATTGTTGCTGGAACACTTTCCTGGCCACTACTTATTTCATTACTACTGCATTTCATTTTCACGTTTCTCTTTTTGGTTTTCTCTGCAACATGTTTTCCATTCATTTCTCATTTTCCCCATTTATTCACATCTGTCCTCAACTTCGTTTTCCTCTCACTAACTCCATGCTGTCTTTAGGAGTCCTCCTCCTCACTTATCTCAGAGGTAACAGTGTTACTCTGACACTCTTTTTCCTGCTTTTCATGCTGATGTTTCAACATAAACGCTGACTGAAACATGTTCACGTCTAAATCCGAGGCCATCTCTGAGACTGAAACATTGTGTTTTTAACAGGCTGCCTGGAGCTTGAAAACCCGTGCTCTTACAGAGATGGTGTACATTGATGAAATTGAGGTCGACCAGGAAGGCATTGCTGAGATGATGCTAGATGAGAGCTCTATTGCTCAAGTTGCTCGTAGGTTTGAACTATTGTCAGCACCACAAGTACAAAAAACAAAAAAAAACTTAATGACTAAATCGGTTTGATTGGTAAGACTTGACTTTCTTCCAGGACCTGGAACATCGCTGAGGCTCCCTGGAACAAGCCAGGGCGGAGGTCCTACTCCAGCTGTCAGGTACTGTCTGCCAGGCAGTGCTTGCATTATACCATTAAATTTTTTCCTTGATGACACTTTCAATAAAGTAAGAAACACCTTTTCTTCTCTCAATTCAAGGCCTATGACACAATCAGGTCGTCCTATTACAGGGTTTGTGAGACCCAGCACACAGTCAGGGCGTCCTGGCACAATGGAGCAGGCCATCAAGACCCCACGCACTGCAAGCACTGCTCGTCCTGTCACTAGCGCTTCTGGCAGATTCATCCGTCTCGGAACAGTGAGTAAATATGCCTTCAATTGTGTCAGTCTACAGGGAATGAAAGGCTCTGTGTGAAATACAAATATACTTTTCCCACAAGAACTCTTCTATTTGAAACACAGAACCTGCCCAATATTATCTTTCTTTGAAAAATAAATCAAATTTGATATTTAGATTCACTGATCTTTGTTTAGATACTTTTATGTTCTCATATTTTCTACATTGCTAGATCAATGACATATATGTTTTAGTATTCTTATATGTTGCTGTTATGACTTTGAAGAAAGCCTGAAATATTTTTGCATGACATTTTGTCACACTATTTTTTCCAGGCTTCAATGTTAACCAACCCAGAAGGACCGTTTATAAACTTGTCGAGATTGAATCTGGCCAAGTATTCCCAAAAGCCCAATTTATCCCGGGTAAGACTGAGACTGTGACTTGCAGAAATGAATCACGATCATTGTTTTCTCAGACATGTCAAGTAACCACTATTTCCCTTCTCAGACACTGTTTGAGTACATCTTCCATCATGAAAACGATGTAAAAAATGTAAGTGTTTAATGAATTTGCACCGTAAAACAAAATAGCTTTACTTTTTAAGATTGTTGACTATTAAGGATGCAACAAAAACTTTATATTTCTTGTCAAGGCTTTAGATTTGGCTGCTCAAGCTACTGAGCATGCTCAGTTCAAAGACTGGTGGTGGAAAGTTCAGCTGGGGAAATGCTACTACAGGTAACTAACAGACATCCAAATTGTTGGCGGTCAACATTTCTAGTATTAATTGAAATTTTATTTTTTCTGATTGATGTAAAGATTGATGTCTCTGACCTTTGTAGGCTTGGTTTATATCGAGAAGCAGAAAAACAGTTTCGATCAGCTCTCAACCATCAAGAGGTGGTGGATTCATATCTTTACCTTGCGAAGGTAGGCACACATTGCTAATTAGACGCACAATGGAAAATGCTCTTTCTTTGAGCCCATTGCTAATAAATGAAAAACCTTGCCTGTCTTTTCCCCTAGGTGTATCAGCGCCTGGATCAACCAATAACAGCACTCAACCTTTTCAAACAAGGCCTGGACCACTTTCCTGGTGAGGTTACTCTTCTAACAGGAATCGCTCGCATACATGAGGTACAGTATGGTCCCTATTATAGAGTCTTCTTATTTTTCTCTCCTTATACAATTGCCAGATGAAATAAAAAAAAACACATGTACTGTTTATACTGTAATGTAATATACTGTGATATTGTCACAGGAGATGAACAACATCTCATCAGCCACAGAGTATTACAAAGATGTCCTGAAGCAGGACAACACTCACGTGGAGGCTATTGCCTGTATAGGCAGCAATCACTTCTACACTGATCAGCCTGAGATCGCTTTGCGCTTCTACAGGTCAGATGAACATTTATGCATAATTTCTGTTATGAATTGTTACAGTACATGTAATGAAAAATGATATCCCATCTGTGATTTAATAAGACTCTCCCATTGTTAGGCGGCTCCTCCAGATGGGAGTGTATAACTGCCAGCTGTACAACAACCTGGGTTTGTGCTGCTTCTACGCCCAGCAGTATGACATGACCCTGTCCTCATTTGAGAGGGCTCTGGCTCTGGTAGCTAATGATGAAGAGCAGGCTGATGTATGGTATAATATAGGACACGTGGCTGTGGTGAGTATTGACTGTTTGCAAATACTGTAGAACTCCCAGTCAGATGCTTACAAATCGAAGTAGGTACAAAGTGCATGTGTTCTGTGTTTACAGGGCATAGGGGACTTGACACTGGCCTACCAGTGTTTTAAACTGGCTTTGGCTTGTAATAATGACCATGCTGAGGCCTACAACAACCTGGCTGTGCTGGAGCTGCGCAAAGGTCGAATCGAACAGGTGAAGATAGATTTCTAAGTCATTTAGCTTTTATTTTATTTTATTTTATTTTATTGTAAGTCGCTTTGGACAAAAGCGTCTGCTAAATGACATGTAATGTAATGTAATGTAATTACAGTGGTAAAAATGTGAGGTATGAGATCATATTAGTGTCCTTTCAAAAACCCCTAGATATGATGTTACACAGCTCGTTGATTTAGAACCATTAAACTCAAGTCATTAGTGTTATTCTTACAATCAAATTATATAAAACCTATCTTAAAGGAATAGTTCGGATCTTTTGAAATTGGGTTGCATGAGGTACTTGTCCATAGTCTGTGTATTACCTATAGATGGCTTTTGGAACTTTCCAAATTTGGAAATGCAGGCAGGAGCACCGACATGGAATCCAAACAATGTACTGCTGTGTACGGGGGCAGCAGCTAGGCCTATTTTAGCCACCTAAAAAAAGGCCCAACTAAAGGAAATCAGAAATCAGTATAAATATATACTATTTTTAGAACATTTTCAACCAACAGCCCTGTTTAAGGTTATGTCGGGGTTTGCTGCTGTCTTCCTCTGCCTTGATCTGTCAGTCATCTCTTTAAAAAACAGTGATGATTGTTTGAAATTTTTCCCTACAATACAGTATTCATTCGAAAGTTACGCTTGCACACCAGAAGTCCAACAAGCTCCACCAATTAAACCAACCAAAAGCTAGGCAGTCACAATTTAGCATTAATATAAAGATATGAGCCGAGATATTATGAGATACATACTTTACGGGACTGTTGTTATCCAACAGCAGCCTGGGCTGTGTGCTTCCGTCACATGCAGCTAGATGTCAGCCATCAGCTGAAAGGTTGTGTTGCTGTCATGCTAACACAAGCTAAAAAAAGGGCTGGAGTAAGAAACAGGTGTGTTATTGGATGATGACAGTTGGAATGGGAGCGTTGTGAACAACTATTATTTGGTAGGGTTGTTTAGATGTCAAAAAGTACATATTGTAAAGGTTTTTTAAGTTGCCTTAAAAATGTGGTTGAAAATCAGTCTTCAGGCTTAACTTGAACTTCTGCTGAGCAGGTTAGGTGGCAGTATGATGTCTTAGCTGTCTGATTTAGAAGATATCTCTGCCCGCTCCTCAGATGCAATCCTACTATAAATAGGAAAAAGCAGGCTGCAATTCGGGCCAGATTTCTGCTTTCTGTCAAATGATGTAAAATGTGTCATCTGGCAAAGATGTGGCGGAGGCGAGCTCTGGCAGTAAGAATTTTTATATCAGATTTTCATGTCAGGGAAGTTGAAAATCAAGAGTTATTTTCATATAAATTTTGATCAGTAATTATGATGTTGACAATATTAATGGTTGTTATGTTTGAAACAGTCGAAAGCCTTCCTACAAACTGCTGCATCACTGGCCCCTCACATGTATGAGCCACACTTCAATCTCTCCATTCTCTCTGAAAAGGTAATTTATCCCTATGTAACTCATCTAAACAGTGCAGTAGTTAAAAGACAGAGTATAATCTTCATGTTAGAGTGTGACAACATTATATTTTTGTACGTTTCCAGATTGGAGACCTTCAAAGCAGTTACACTGCCGCCCAAAAGTCTGAGGATTCTTTTCCGGAGCACGTGGACACTCAGCAGCTACTTAAGCAACTTCGGGAGCACTTTGCTGTGCTGTGAGCGTTCGAGCAGCATGCTAAGGAAGCAAGGTGTGGTTTGGATAATGCAGCTGTCAAGATAAGAGATACTAAACTGTTGTGTTAGGTTTTGGAACCAAAAGTTATTACAAATGAGGTTGGTAATAGTCAGACATGGAAATCAACAAATTGGTATTAGTTTTGGTTTGTGTTTATTTATCAAATGGTATACAGGCTATACACTTAATTGCCAGTTTATTAGGATTACCTTTAAATTAATGTGACAGAGTGTGTTGTTGTGTCCCACTGGAGATAGTCCTGTGGGGTGCATTTTCTGTCTAAATTCTGCACACCAGCATTGAATTTGGATGTAACTGGCCTTGTTCTGGCTTGTTCATTCTTTTGCACTTTCCTGACCATTCTCCTTTGAGCCCACTGATCTTCAAGCTTTTACTTCCTTACAGAATCCCAGATCACTGGTAGTTCTTTGCTTTTCACACCATGCTTAGTAAATCCTTGCAACAGCAGGGTGTGAAAAGGCCAACAAGACTGCTGTTTGGGGAAGTGGTTAAGTTTACATATAGTTTTATGGTCTATGTAATGCTGAATAAGTTTTGTGGTTTATGTAATGCTGACTAAGTTTTATGGTTTACGTAATGCTAACTATCTGGTGCATTTGCAAGCTGAACAACTAACTGACACTCTAAATGCTGCTTTGTCACACAACATATGACTTGCAGGATTTTACAAAGGCGGGTGTTCTCCTGATAAACTGGTAACCGAGTGCACAGATCTGTATAGTAGTTATACATTTATGTACATAGTAAAGCTTACATTTTATAGATCATTTCAGAAATCAGATGTATTTTTTGTATTTTAACCTTCCTTGTCATTTTTGTAGTCTCCACACATTGACATGACAATAAAAAGATTTAGAAAAATATGACATAGTTAAGTATTCATTCAAACAATAAATTGAACACTAAATGTGATTTTAAAAAATCACTTTAACTCGCGAAGGTTGGTGGCATTTGGCAAATCCATTTCAGTCCATGAGTGCATGGAGCATCATTCCAGGCCTTGAAGGGATTGTTTCTGGGATATGTAGCTGCACAGTCCTCACCACCCTGGTCATTTGGCTCTCCATCATTCCAGTACCTGAAAGTATGTGAATGTGTTATCACAACAATTCTTATAATCACATATACAATGTTTCTATGTTTTTTAGCATGTACAGTTACCCCTCAGTCAGTCTTGTTCCATCGTGCCATTTCCAAGTCCCTTCCTCCTCCACATCTCTCAGTCCGATCCAGTATCCACTCTGGCTTATGGATCTTATGGAGACTTGAAAGCTATTTATCAACTGACTTATTGCCAGCTGTCAACACAGGAAAAGTACACACAAATGTCAAGTACATTAATTTAAATTGTTGTTTTTTTGTGCAACATAGAGCCTTTTGCTGCTCAGAAATAAAATGTAGAGTGTTATAAAAGAGAATTACAAAAATGAAATGGCACATTTTTTTTACAGAAATATCAACGTGTTAACTACATTTTGAGTCTTACATGTTTCTCTCGGCTGTCTACGACTGCCAAGTCACCTCCTTGTTTCATGCAGAACTCTCTGGCTTCCTGCCATCCTCTGCGCGAAATAGCATCAGAGAAAGGGAAGTAGTAACACAGTGACTCCATGAAAATCCATCCTGGTAGACAGTGTCTGCAGCCCTCCTCTGTTACCAAAAGAAAATGGAAACATGATGTGTTGTTGGTTGAGTCACAATAATTATGTATTCATACCATGATAACACAAACAATCAGCAAAAAAAAGCTCTCACTCATCATTGGGATATGTGATTTTATTGCTGCAATTTCCATTTGAAGGGCATCACTCTTCTTTTTGTAGTCTTTGCTTCTTTTATTCTGGTGTTCAATCTCCCATTTGGTAACTTGCTGCTCACGGATCTCACTTGCCAACTCATTCTTGACTTCATCCCTTTTTTGGACTGCAGTGTTGTAAGTAGCCTGCAGTTTGGACACCTCACTGCCGATGTCCATTACTGTGTGCTGCCCATCAGTGAGTTTACCATCTGTAAGTGGTCAAGACGTGTTACAACACTTTTTATAGTTAATGTACATGACACATAAAAAAATTAAAAAGTCAAACATCAGCACAGTAATTGGGTGCTGATAAAAAATTAATGAAAAATATTTTTTGTATTAAAATGATTGGTGCTCAGGCATTTATAGCATTTTAATCAATATAATTTCATATATATATATATATATATATATATATATATATATATATATATATATATATATATATATATATATATGAAATTATATTGATATATATATATATATATATATATACACTACTGGTCAAAAGTTTTAGAACACACCAATTTTTCTTGTTTTTTATTGAAATTCAAGCAGTTCAAGTCAAATGAACAGCTTGAAAGGGTACAAAGGTAAGTGGTGAACTGCCAGAGGTAAATAAAAAAAGGTAAGGTTAACCAAAACTGAAAAATAATGTACATTTCAGAATTATTCAAGTACCGGTAGGCCTTTTTCAGGGAACAAGAAATGGGTTAACAACTTAACTCTATGGAGTCTTGGGCTATTTTGTCCATTTTTTAATTCTTTTCATGTCTTTGTAAGTCATTTTGTGTCTTTTTTTGGTCATTTTGTGTCTTTTTTTTGTCATTTTGTGTCTTTTGGTGTCTTTTTTTGTCATTTTGTGTCTTTTTTTTGTCATTTTGTGTCTTTTTTTAGTCCTTTAGTCCAACATAAAATGTGATTTTGAATCTTTTTTTATTTTCAAAACACTATCATGCTCAATAAAGAATTTTAAATGTTGCAAATGTGCATTAATTTCAGAGTACACTGAGACATTAAACTGCATCAACCGCAACCTTTTTCAGGGAACAAGAAATGGGTTAACAACTTAACTCTATGGAGTCTTGGGCTATTTTGTCCATTTTTTAATTCTTTTCATGTCTTTGTAAGTCATTTTGTGTCTTTTTTTGGTCATTTTGTGTCTTTTGGTGTCTTTTTTTGTCATTTTGTGTCTTTTTTTTGTCATTTTGTGTCTTTTTTTAGTCCTTTAGTCCAACATAAAATGTGATTTTGAATCTTTTTTTATTTTCAAAACACTATCATGCTCAATAAAGAATTTTAAATGTTGCAAATGTGCATTAATTTCAGAGTACACTGAGACATTAAACTGCATCATTTTCAATTAAATTCTGGAAAAGTTGGTGTGTTCTAAAACTTTTGACCAGTAGTGTATACACATATTTACCATTTTGTAAATCTAGGAGAGGGGTTAACAGTGACTTACAATAGACTCCCAGGCCGATGTCAACTACTAGTAGAATGACAGCGAGCACGGCCAGGCTCACTGTGAGAAGTTTGTAATGATCCAAACTGGATCCAGGTCTCACCATGGACATGGACACTACACAGAAAAGTGGTGGATTGATATCAGTATCAGTTCAGTTAGTATCAAAACAATATCCAGAAGGCTGAGGCACTTAAAGTTTTTCAAATATAATTTGACACTTATCTGTATATTCTAGACAGTATCGATGAAAATCAATGGTTGAGCTATTCAGTGATTTAAAAAACATGCACTTTTAGCAAAACAAGCACACATTTTAAAAAAACGTATAGAAATGAGTACAGTGTCTTCAATGATATTTTCCAGTACTTTTTTAGAATCTAGGATCAGTATAAAATAACAGACTTCATTAACAGAATCTTCTAAATAATTTCTTTCCTTCTCATCCACTATACCTTGTTGTTTTTCTTGGCTTGAGTAGAGAGTTTGCTCGTCTCCGCTGAGGTCATCATGATAAATCAGTTTGTTATATGAACCACCAGAAGTGCCAGCTGAATTTTCTCCTTCCTCCATTTTGACTGTTAAAATGAGAGCAGTCCGGCTTGATTTTCTGGGAAGAGATTATTTATTCGGACATTGCCCTGTGTGTAGCTCTGTGTGTGTGTGTGTGTGTGTGTGTGTGTGTGTGTGTGTGTGTGTGTGTGTGTAACATTACAAACAGAAAATCAAGTTCATTTGTTAAAAATTTACAGGGGGTGGAGGTAATTTAAAGTGCAGTGTCATTATATTAAAACACTCAAGCTTTATGCCTTTCTTTAGGTGTTTATTTAATTTAGTTTTATGTCATAAAGTTATTACACGGCAGAAATTTTCTTCCATATACAACTGGACATATGGTGCTTTATCAGATCATGTAGTTATGGTTATAGTAACAAAATGACTATCAACAACTTCATATGAAATGGAACCATGAGCAATGTGTGTAACTAGTGTTGTAGACTAGATGTAGAGCACTTCAAATAGCTGTTTTTTTTGCTAAAACATAACATGGGGAAAATGCCTCGTCTGCTACAGTCCAGCTACTGTTTAATTGTAATGCACACAGATGTCTGTAGAAGTGTAGTCCCTAAAAATGATCACGTGTTGTGATTGGATGTTAACATTCGGAATTACACAGATTAAAAGAGCTAGAGCTGCCACGATAAAATGGCCAGCCATTACAATTATTACTTCATCATTAAAGAATATTTGGTAATTTGGTTATTGATATTAAAATATACTTTATTGCTCATCTATTATAAGTTAACTATGCACTTGTTAACAGTTAACTATGCTTTTTGCAGCTAAAGGGATCTAAAGCGAGAACAATGCCTTATTACTTGTTAATTAATGTTTATTACAAGGACCTTAATATAAAGCATTACTGAGTATTTTTATGCAAAAATGGCATAAATTACTGTTCCAGCCTCTCAAATATGGAGATCTCCTGTTATTCACAGTTTTCTATCATGTTAATATGAATATCTTTGGGTTTGGACTGAAAGAACAGCACATTTAAAGACATCACTGGACTTCGAAGAACTGGGATGGACATTTTTTTTTTTCATTTTTACTATTTTCTGATGTTCTGTAGACAGCTATTAAAAAATAATTGTGAGGTGCAGTCCTACATACAACATGCATTCAAATGTGTCAAACTGGTTTTTGTTTATTCTTTTAAGATTTTGCATGGATACAAGTATTTGTGCAGTTATTGGGATTGTCACTTGAGAGGTTTTATGTTGAGCTTGGCATCATTTCACATATCCAGTTATATTGATGGTCAGAGCAGTTTCCATTATACCATGTCCCCTTGCTGTTTGCAAAGTAATAAAAAGCAGCACAGTTGCCACTCTGATCTCCATCATGAGCAGGCTGTCCACTTCTCCAGTACCTTGAAGAAATAAAAACCATTCAGAGAAGAATTCAGTTCGACTATATGTGTCATACATGATGATATTGTCACAGAGCTCTAGAAATATACAGTTTACTGCTTACCCTGTTTCCACTTCGGTCACATTGTTAATCCAGACCCACGTTCCCGCTGTCACTACGTCAGTGAGGCCGATCCAGAATCCATTCTGCCACCACATACCACTGCCTCTCAGCTTTGGAAAGTTGTAGGAAATAATTTGCTGCGAGAAAACAAATGCAGGAGTTAACACCATAGTTGCACAGGTTGGTAGTCATACAGTACAGGCCAAAAGTTTGGACACACCCATCTCATTCAATGCGTTTTTCTTTATTTTCATGACTATTAACATTGTAGATTCTCACTGAAGGCATCAAAACTATGAATAAACACATATGGACTTATGTACTTAACAAAAAAAGTGTGAAATAACTGAAACATGTCTTGTATTTTAGATTCCTCAAAGTAGCCACCCTTTGCTTACTAGAATATAAGACATGTTTTCAGTTATTTCACACTTTAATTAATTCCACATGTGTTCATTAATAGTTTTGATGAATTTACAATGTCAATAGTCATGAAAATAAAGGAAAAACATTGAATGAGAAGGTGTGTCCAAACTTTTGGCCTGTACTGTATATACAGTGTATATTTATTTACTGGATGATCAAAGGCCCTAAAAAAACTTTTTTTTTCTCACTAACCTCAGGCTGTCCCCATTAACAGTTCGAATGATTTTGTATGACAAATAATCCCACAAAATTTTGACTGTCAAAAAACCTATGTAATTTTAAAAGCCACCTAGGTTCCCTGTTGGGTGGAGCAAGGGTCAAATAACTGCTGTTTGTGTCCTGTTGTTTTTATAAGCCTAACCTAATTCTTTTTTCCTAACATTAGGATAGTGTTATTGATGCCTGATCTTAAGGAAGTGGTTTTGGTGGCTAAACCTAATTATTTTACAGCATTTAAAGCATGTTTAAAACAGCATTCATGATGTTTAAAACAGTGATTGTGATGAAGGATACAACAGCAGTTGTCAAGTGTCACATTTTGTAGGATGTCATACGTATCGCTTTGCAAAAGCTTTAGCAAGAAATCAACAAACTCTGTCATGAGAATACGTTGTTTAGCTTCTTAAAATGAGCAATGAGGTGGACATTTTTCTCCCATATACTGTAATTAAGAGAGCCTTAAGAAATAACTTTATGGGGCTTCAAAACCAGGAGTGAGGCCTTAAATGAAATGTGCCAATATAAACCTCTTAAAATGTTTATTTCAGAGATTGAAACCCACCTGCTCCTCCAGGTTATTGATCACAATTAGGTCGGCCCCTTTACTAATGCAGTGAGCTCTGCTATCCGGCCAGTTCTTTTTGGAGTCAGACACAGGGTCAGAAAAATAATAACAGGATGATTTCAGAAAACTCCATCCTCGTAGGCATCTGCCACAGGATTCCTCTGTTGCAACAGTAGATTGGAAAAAACATTTTTTGTTATTGGCTGTTTTGTAATATTCTGTTAAAAATGATTGCATTGCTTTGACCATTTTAGCTCTGGTACGTACAGGACTGTTTAACCGCAAATACATGTTGGAAGTCAGTCTTACCTAAAGTAGTTTTGTCAGTCAGCAGATTTGTCTTCTCTGTAGTGAGGGTCTCGATCTCTCTCTGAAGGCTGTCAATACTGGTCAGAGTTTGCTTCACTTGCAGCTTTAGTTGGACATGATTGACGCGCTCTTTCGCTAATTGTGCTTTGGCCTCCAGTTTGGCTCTGATGATGTCACTGTGGTTACGGAGATAGTTCATCTCAAGGATGAGGGGTGTAGCGGCTGAATTAGGAACCTGAAGGAAATCACCTTTGGCACCTGAGGTATAAAATGGGAAAGAGCAAAACTGGTATGTGAAGTTTTTGCACCATGGCAGCCTACATGTGAAAGTATCATGGGCACGATACTGAACCCCAAATGGCTCCTGATGCTGCATTCATCGGTGTATTAATGAATTCCCAATGGTGGCAGGTGGCACCGTTTAGGGTTGACTTGGCCACCAGTATGAATGTGTGTGTGAACGGTGAATGAGAAAAGCGCTTTATAAGTGCAGTACATGTGTGTGTATATATATATATATATATATATATATATATATATATATATATATATACAGTACAGGCCAAAAGTTTGGACACACACCTTCTCATTCAATGCGTTTTTCTTTATTTTCATGACTATTTACATTGTAGATTCTCACTGAAGGCATCAAAACTATGAATGAACACATATGGAATTATGTACTTAACAAAAAAAGTGTGAAATAACTGAAAACATGTCCTGTATTTTAGATTCCTCAAAGTAACCACCCTTTGCTTACTAGAATATAAGACATGTTTTCAGTTATTTCACACTTTTTTGTTAAGTACATAATTCCACATGTGTTCATTAATAGTTTTGATGAATCTACAATGTCAATAGTCATGAAAATAAAGGAAAAACATTGAATGAGAAGGTGTGTCCAAACTTTTGGCCTGTACTGTATATAATATTATCTATATGTATATATATATATATATATATATATATAAAGCCACCTTATTTCAGGGAAACATTTATTTGGATCTCTCTCTATATATAAGGTGGCTTTTTTTGTTGTTGAGGGAGCCACAGCGATACAAAATACATAATTCATGTAGCAAATGTGTCTCTAGATGCAGCAAATCATTCACTACATATCAAGTTACACATCTGTCACAGTCAGTGAGATACACACTTCTAGTTAAAAATGTCCACTCGGTGTTGTACACACTTGTACAGCATGTTAACCAATTCAATATTTTCTTGATAAAATACATTTTTATTGCCATTAATATCTTAAATTGTGTATACAGTCTTGCACAACCATATTTTGATATATAGTAATGTAAGTTCATACTGGATTTGTACATTAGATAGAGGAAATCATCAGTATTATGTGAACTGTCATACTCACAGTAAATCCCAATGACAACAGCAGTTATTATTAGAGCAGCATTGAGCAGGCCCAGGCTGACTATAACCAGTCGGTGGTGTGGAAACGCAGATCCACCTCCTTCTGTAAACAGACCTTGATAATGTTCCTCTGAGTTAAAACCTAATAGTATATTGGTTAGACTTATCTTATCAAATTAAAAGCATATTATGGGGCTTTTTAGCTTCTAATGCGCTACAGAGAAATGACATATAAAAAAAAAAAAATATATATATATATATATATATATATATAAATAATAGATAGATGTAGATAATCGAGTTAAAATCATCATGTTGTGGAACCATTACATAAATTTAAAGATTATACTTAATGATATTTGACATACATTTTAAGTCTCAGTCACTGAATTAACTTACACCAAGTCTGCTCGAAAGAGAAAAGACAGAAAAGTACATTGGTCAAACACTGATTTTGATTTAAAGCTAGTTGTACCTTGTCCAAATGTTTGATGATGAGACTTCGAATGCCCGTCGAAATCTTGAGAAATCTTTTGTTCCATTTTGTTTGCTGTTGTTTGTTCAAATGACATTCCCTCCTCTGGTTTTGACTTCGAGTTCTCTGTTATACTGGCGCCAGCTGTGCCTGTTGACTTGTTTGTCTCCTGCTTATACCAGTGATAAGGTGTGTGTGTGTGTGTGTGTGTGTGTGTGTGTGTGTGTGTGTGTGTGTGTGTGTGTGTGTGTGTGTGTTTGTTTGGACCCTGGTCTGGATGTTAATGTCTTTGTGTGTGTATGTGGATTATAGTTGGTAAATTGTCAGACATAAGGGTGCTTATGCAGCTTAACCTCTGTTTAAATAATATATAATGTTATACACATGAAGATATCAGCAAATGTGACATGGCTATTAAAATATGAATTTATGTAAAAATTCTTACACTGTGCTTGTAGGATGAATGCAGGTTGCTGCATCTCCATTCTGTCCATAATATTTCTATAATTGTACATTCTGCTGAGTTATGATTATGATACAATTGAGATACATATATAAATGTTTTGCTGATGTTTTAAAATTGGCCATTTGAGAAACTTTACATGTATTTAATGAATAGTTCGACATTTGGGGGGAAAGCATATTTGCTTCTTTTTTTTATTTGATCAAAAGAATGATACCACTCTGAGTGGTTTATGTTCTGATTAATAGTTGGCCAATAAATAATTGAACAATTCTTTACAGATCAGTAATAATTAAACATTAAAGCTCTTTGAATACATACTGACAGCACCTTAATGTGGATTATAAAGCATTCATGCATGATTTATTATCAATGAATAAAGCCATTTGTTGTATGACTGACATATACTTTATTAGGTATCCCTTTAGAAAGTGCTACCAACAGATTGTATGATAAGTGTTACAGAAAACAAATACAAAAGCCTTTGGCTGGATCAAAAATACATCTTCTACAGAAAGTTATCAAAACGATGAAAGGTTATTACAGTAGTCACAAAGTCTATGGTTAATTATATTATGTATGCAAACATTTTAGCTTGCAAGCAAATTTACCAAACATAACGTGTTAACTCATAGATCTTGGTGCTTTTTCACAAATCCATCTCTGAGGATAATCACAATTAACATCATTCCAAGCCTTGAAGAAGTTCTCTTTGGCAAGCACAACTCCACACTCCTTGTTGCTGTTATTATTTGGTTCGTCATCATTCCAGTAGCTGCAGAAAATGATAGGTTACAGAGTGTTGAAAATCATCTGTCAAAGAACCTGTAGATGCCTCAAAAGGTTTGTCAGATCGCCTATTTAATTAATTTTTTTGCACAACAAGTACTTTTATGTTTGTCAAAAGTTACATTGTTGAATGGCAAACTCTTAACTGATGCTTAAGGTGAGGTAAAATGCACAAAACCCCTTTCTTGCTCCATCTGACCATGCAGCAGGACAGCATCTCTTCTATTAAATTCTAGGAACCTTTATTGTTTGATGTCGGACTGGATCCATGCACCAGAAACTAACCCAACAGCAGATTGTTATGCTAAGAATTTTCTATAAATTCAACAGCATGTCACATGTTTAACTCTTACCCTTGAACCAGTGCTCTTCCATCCACCCATTTCCAAGTCTCTTCTTTGGGGAAATTTCTCACCCCAATCCAGAATCCAGCAGCACCATAGCTGGAGTACCGGTATTTGTTGTTCATCAAGTGGTTTATAGTTGCATTCTAAAAAATAGGAAATAGGAAGAAAAAAACCTTGAAAATGTCATTTGTACAGGGATGGAAGCTAATATTTAATCAAGTTAGATTATTTTACCTCTTTATCTTTGCTGTCTATGATTGCAAGGTCGCCTCCAAACAATTTGCAGTAATCTCTGGCGTCTTGCCAGGATTTTCCGTCTGAGTTAGAGAAGTGGAAGTAGTAACACACTGAGTTCATCAAAATCCATCCAATTGGACAGCTTCTGCAACCACTTACTGTTGTGAGAGAAAATAACAGTGAATAACGCATAATTATGCTTTTAGCATTTTTATGATATACAATAATAGTAAAACAGGACTCACTTATCATTGGTGAGGTGTATCTCAGCCAAGCAAGTTCCTTAGTCAGTTTATCAAGCTGCACTTCATAGACTTTGCTTCTTCTTTTCTGGTGCTCAAGCTCCCAGTCTGCTGGTTTCTGACGACTCATCACTCTCTCCAGCTGCTTCTTGGCACTATTTGTGTTTTCAGTTGCAGTCTTGCAAGCATCCTGAAGTTTGCTCAACTCGTTGTTGATGAATTCTGTATCATTAAGCGTGTGGTTTGTTTCTGTGAGTTTGTGGCCTGCAACTGTTGAGGACAAACAGCGTTAGTTTAGCGAATAATTCTCTCTTTCTCTCTGTTATCCCCCCTTTCTCTCATTTTCTACATATAGCTAATACTTTTCTATATTGTCCGACCAATTTTGGTCAGTTTCATCAGCCTATATAGGCATATCACAAACACATTGGTATCTAGAGGTATCTGCATATATTGTCTGATATGCGCATTTGTGAATACTCATTTTACAGAACACTTGCTTGGGTCTACTAATATTACAACTACTACTGGGCTCAACCTATTTATATCCGACCCACCCTTTTAGAATGTCAAGCTCCCAAATATAAAAATATAACACAAGAAAAAAAATTACAGGACAGAGCTTTATAATATCAGTGTAGTCTGTCCCAGAATTACCACTCTGCTGAGAAAAAACTAGAGGTATAATTTATAAGCTGAAAAAAGCTAATTATAAGCACCTCAGCCAATTATTATTGAGCGGCTTATGAAAGCTTTAATTATTTACAGGAGATGATTGCACTCCAAAATTACTAATAACTTATATATATGTTGGCAGTCTAACACAAGCACACAAATAGTATATTCTGCCTGATCTGAAGATGTTGATTAGTCCATTAACACAAAAAAAATCAAAAACTGTGATCAGGCCCAGTGGTGGAAGAAGTATTCAGATCTCTTACTTAAGTAAAAGTACTAATACCACTCTGCAGAATTACTCCACTACAAGTAAAAGTCCTGCATTCAAAACTTACTGAAGTAAAAGTACAAAAGTACCAGCATCAAAATGTACTTAAAGTATCAAAAGTAAAAGTATTTGTTGGACCCATCCAGATTGTTTTATATGCTCTAGATATATTATTAGATTATTATTATTGATGCATTTATGTACATTTAGGGCTCATTTTAACTATATATTGTACTTTTATGTGGTTTCATTTATAAACATGGTAAATCACTTTGATTTGATTTTGATTTGATAAATCTTTATTGTCCCCGAGGGGCAATTTGCTCTGCATTCACTTGAAATTGATCATGTTTTTTATGTTAGATCTCGACCTGAAAAGTAACTAAAGCTGTCAGCTGAATAGTGGAGTAAGAAGGACAATATTTGCCTCTAAAATCTAGTAAAGTAGAAGTATAAAGTTACAAATGTGGAAATTAAAAGTAAAATACCTCAAAATTGTACTTAAGTACAATACTTGAGTAAATGTACTTAGTTTATTCCACCACTGATCAGGCCTGGTTGTACAAGGGCCCAAGGCATGCATTGGACCTCTATTTTAATATTTTCACCCTCAATTTAAATGATAAAATAAAGAACAAATTATGAGATTAATAACTGTTGTGCTCAAACTAGGTCTTTGCCAAACAGTGAATAAATAACATCATGTGCCTTTGTCATATAAAAGCAAATTGTCGCTGGAAAGGAATGTTTCTGTTTGTGTGGCTGCACGGGAGCTACAAATGCTGCCCGCCTTATTTCAGATGCACCTTGAGACCCTGAGGCATTTTGTTATGTTACATGTAAGCACTTCATCGATGAATCAATAAAATATTCAGCACATTACGTGTTAAGTGAAAAGACATTTAGTCCTAAGCACAGAACACAGGAACGTTTACTTACAATGGACCCCCAGGCTGATATCAACTACTAGCAGAACAGCAGCGAGTAGCGCCAGACTCACTGTTGCCAGTCGAGAATGGCTCCACAGTGTCCGACTGTATGTGGGCACTGGACAGAGAGATGAGAAATCAATATCATAAAGCCAGAAACTGTATCAAGCCAATTGTACACTTCAAAAAAGATTTTAATGTTGCTTTACATATGTTTTATTAGATATGTTTTATTAATGATGACCAAAACAACAATTAGAGTATTCATTTAGAAGTTATTAAACCTCTGAAGTCCAGGAGATTTTGGTTGAAATTTGTCAACTTCCCATGCATTCGTTTCTGTCTGTGTTTAGTATCTTCACATGCACGGCTCAGTTTTTTCATTTTATTTTAATTAACAAAGTGTAAAGCTGTCAGGAACCGAAAATACAAGCAAAAGACACAGGTGTCTTGTCTTGGAAATGTACAATTTTTTGTCCCATTTATACACACAAAAAGAGCAGAAATAATAATACATAATAAAACTACAAAACAGTCTATTTGCATGTAAATTAAAAATAGTAATAGTTTTCATTGTAGAAAGAAAATTCACAATTTAAAAATGGTCTAGAAACATAAATGGCACACTGTGAAACTGGCTTTCTCAGCTTGTCTACATATCAAATATAAATAAAGTTATTACTGTAAATAAAACATCTGTATTTTCAATAAATAGATGGACTCTAGAGGGTTAATAATAGGCGTATTTCATTTGTCATTAGATAGCAATTTATTTTATCAGCACTATATTAAATCCTGATTTCACTGTTAAAGAACCAAAGAGCATCAGAAATGTATTCCCTCCTTCTTTAAACACTTTATTTGTATTTTAACATTACATTTTATTGTATTTTATTGTATTTTTATATTTTATTGCTTGAAGTATGCCTAGGTTGTTCTTTTTATTTAATTATTTAATTGTGTTGTTATTGTCTCTGTGTGTAATGCTGCTGCTACACTGTAATTTCCCAGCTTGGGATAAATAAATCTATCTATCTATCCATCTATCTATGTAAGTGCATTGTGTAAATAATAACTTTTAATTTACAATACCTTTTTGCGTGTCTTGGGTAGGGTTGGGGTAAGGAGGTTGGTCCGTGTCCTGCGAGTCTCCTTCATAAATCAGTGAGCTGAACCCACCTTGAAAATTACAACCAGTCATTTCTCCCTTCACCATTCTAACCACAGCTGAGATCGGTCCTGTGAGAGTGCATGCAGGAGATGGTGTGTCAGGGTATTGCCCTGTGTCAACATTTAAAGCTAGCATTGCTGAGCTCATTAACAGTAGGCGTGTGGTAAGCAAATTCCAGAGAAAACTTGCACAAGTGAAAAAAGGAGAAATGAAATTCACATTTGTAATATCTCTGCGTTTTTTTCAACTGGTGCAAATGTTTTCTCAACTGGTGCCACGTAGGATTTGATACTTGATACTTCCCTTTGTGAAAAAGTCGAGGCAAGCAGGTAAGAAGTCGAGTTTCCAGTAAGGCACAGGAGAATAGCACTATAAAGTGCCTTTGGTGTCCTCAGAATTGCTCAGTCATCATGAAAATGTAGCAAAATAATGAAACTCTGAGGCCTTTTTATAAATGGACAAAAAATGTGTTTCCTTCATTTTATACAGTTTTTTTTATTGGATGTATATGATTTTGTCCCACACACTGCTAAAAAAAAAGTGTGGGAGCTTGACCAACATGCATTTCTAACAGCATAACACCTGCTTAATACAATGAATATGAAGTTCAATGGAAAATCTCAGATTTTATTTGTATTTTTTTGGGGGGTCTCCAAGGCATCTTATGGTGATATTTGAGATGTTTGTTACAGTCGTCAGTCATCCCATCCAGACAGATAATGGTAGTCTGTGTAAATCAAGGCTAATAAGGTGAATGAAAACTAACGAAATAACCCAAATTAGAATTGAAAAAACATTTTCGTGAACTGGAATAATAATTTAAAAAAACTAAAATATCAGAGACTGCTAAGATCCATCCACCTTCAAAAAACTTCTCAAAACTCACCTGTTCAGTACTGCTTTTAATGTGTGACCATTGTTGTTGTTTGTTCTTATCTTTAACTGCATTTTAACTGTTTTAACTGTAAAGCGTGTTTGTGTACCCTGAAAAGTGCTCTTTAAATAAAATGAATTATTATTATTATTAATAACTGAAACTTTATTTTGTGGTTGCAAAATTAACTTAAATTATAGTGAAAATGTCCTTCGTTTTTGTCTTTGTCAACTTTTTTCATACATAAACGTTTTAGGTTGATGTTAAATCAATTTGATCCATCTGGTTTTATGAGTTAATAAAGTTATTGGGGCTAAGATCTATTACATAGAACATTACAAAAAAACTAAAACTAACACTAAAACTATTAAAAACTAAACAAAAAAAAAACCGAGCAAACTAAACAACTAATTAAAACTGACTGAATTTGAAAACAAAAATTCACGTGAAAACGTTAAAACTAAAACTAATGAAAAATACAAAACTATGGTGTAAATGTGTCTTTAAACACTGGTCTGATATTGTTTGTGGCACAGAATGTGGGGAAAAAATGCTTCTGTCCAACCGCCACAGCCCAAATGTAATATAAAAAAATATAAATCATTGAATTCTTATCCATCGATGAAACGATGAATGAGTTAATAACACATAACAAAACATAACCTATGGAACAGGCTGGGATATGATGAATACAATACTGCCTGTTAAAACTTGTGAATATGTGAAGAAGCTTATGGAATTTGATGGGTGATTTAAAAAAAACTGTCTGGAAAGAAGTCCATTAGGGTATGTAGAGATTCTGAGAGTTTTCATCTTTCTTTTGCCTTTAAATCCTAAAAAAGGTTAAGAGGTTTATTTCTATGTACCAAATGATGCTCTGCACATGGCCTCTCATTAATGACCATGTAACACACAACCCATAGATCATTTTCAAAACCAATGCACCCTGTTTTAGTTCATAGGTTTAATCCCCAATATTGGTAATTTTTGCAGGATCCAACACATTTCATATTTATCATACACTTGTTACATTTTGCTTAATAGTTGAGTACAGCAGCTAAGGTGGAAATTCCTGAAACAAAACACTCATCTCAAAGGTATTATCTTTATGACATCCAAACATATGCTTATATTTTTTGCTATACAATGCATCTTTTTTGTTTGGAAGTTGGCATCATTTATGGGTCTTCCAAAGGTTATTGGAGCTAAAAACTAACTGCCCATAGTTACCTCCCAAGTGATCCAAAGTAACAGAATAAATTAAATTTGATAAATTAAATTGATATTATGAGATCAGATTACAAAAATAAGTAAGTACAGTCTCGTCTCATATTTTACTCAACGTAAATGGACAGATTTTCTTTGCCTCAGTGATTTCAACGTACTTCCCTATTCTGTATTTCTTTACTGGATTTTAACTGGCCATGACAAACTTTACATGTATTAAAGAAATACACTGTTATTTTGTTGCCGAGAATTAGATGAGAATATTGTGTGTAATATATAATATAGTGTGTGTTTTGATTAAGACTTGACTAATAAATATTTTGTTAATACAGAGCAGTTATTAGTCATAAGGTCATCTGCTGTGTATTTCTAGCGAGGTCTTAAAATCATTAACTTACTCTCACAACTAAAGACTTATTGTACCTTTAATAACATTATTTTTTAATACAAATGGAACCACCTTATTACAGATTTATAAAGCATTAATAGAGCCATTAGTTGGATAAAATACTTTATTAAGTATACCTTTCGAAAGTGCTACCAACAGATTGTGTGATAAGGGTTACAGAAAACAAATATCAAAGCATTTGGCTGGATCAAAAATACATCTTAATTGCGCCGCGTTGTTCGCCATCAGGAGTCAGTACTGAATGTTATCAAAATGATGAAAGTTATTATTATTATTATTATTATTATTACAGTAATGACATGTGGAAAATACAGAAAAGACCAATGTACAGAACAGAAGATAAGTAAAGTTTTATCAGCAAAGTGAATGCTTTAAACAGTATATAAGCATTGAATTAATGCTTTGTTACACACATTAATGTAGCTCTAAGCAGTTTATTAATGTATTTATCTATAACTACAACTCTTTCTGTAGAGACTGTCTGAATTAATGATAATATGGTAATAATATGAAAAAATTCTCTAAAGTGAATTTAACTCTTTATGCAAACAGTTGAGCTTCTGACATAACATAACATAACATAACATAACATAACATAACATAACATAACATAACATAACATAACACAACATGCTAATTTACAGAATTTGGTGCTTTTTCACAAATCCATTTAATTTTGGTAATGCATTTAACGTCATTCCAAGCCTTCAAGGTATCCTCTTTGACAAACACAGTTCCACAGTCCTTCTCGTTCTCCCTGTTGCTATTTGGTTCGCCATCATTCCAAAACCTGCGGCAAATGATAGGTTAGAGACAGAATACATACTTTTTCACAGTCCAAATGATGTGTCTTTTTGTCATTGAATGTATTTTTCTAATGGACAAGAGTTGTAAAGAAGGCTGCCACATTTAAATCAGTCAGAAGGTTTTTCAAATGGCCTATTCAATGAAATTCTCTGCACAAAGAGTCTACGTTTATGTTTGTCAATGGGTTGTTATGCTGAGAATATTCTATTAATGCAACATGTCACATGTTCAACTCTTACCCCCCAACCAATGCTCTTCCATCCACCCATTTCCAAGTGTTTTCACCAGGGAAGTGGTGCAGTCCAATCCAGGTTTCACCATTTCCAACCCTGCTCCCGTCAGCCTTTATCTGCTTTATAATTGCATTCTAAGAAACAGGAAATACAAAACAACAACAACAACTTTAAAATGTGTTGTCATGTGAGTAATTTATAAGGTAGACATATTCTTTTCACTTTTGATTCTCTTTCTTATTTGTTTTTAACCCACCTGCTCCTCCGGGCTATCGATCATTGTTAGGTCTGCACCACGACTGATACAGTCCTCTCTGCTATCATTAAAGCTCTTTGTGGCAGAAGAGGACTCGATGTAAGAAAAGTAATAACAAGATGAGTTGAGAAACAGCCATCCAGAGGGGCATTTGCCACAGGATCCCTCTGGAAGAAACATAAGATTTATTGTCACCTTAGGTCTTATTTTTGTGTGTATTCATAGACTTGAATATAACTCTGTCTCACCATAGGACGATACATTGAGCTTAAGATTTGTCTTCTCTGTTCGCAGTGCCTCAGTCTGTCTCTGATAATTGTCATTGATGGTTTTCTGCTGCTCAATTTGAACCTTTAGTTCTGCACGGTGTTCGATCGCTCTCTGCAGCGTTTCGTTGGCCTCCTCTGCAGCCTTGATCAGATCACTGTAGTTGCTACGGAGATATTCAAGCTCACTGATGAGGTGTGTTGGAGCTGGATGGGAAACCTTGTTGGAGCTGCCTCTGACATTGGCAGCTGAAGAGGTAAACACACACAAAGAGCAAGAACTGTGACAAAAGTGTGTGCAGTTATGTAGTCAAAGATATATTAGTACTAAAGTTTGCACCGTTTTGTTAACAAGTAGCCCATGTGAATGTCATTCTTTTCATTAGGAGAACAAATTACAAACATATTGTCTTTGATTTTTTTCATTTTAAAGATAGAATTTCTTCATGATATCTCTATTGCAAATGCCATGAAAATAATGACTATACTTAAAATATAAAACATATAATAAGCTTGTTGTGCTTTAACTGTACCTTACTAAATTTAAATCTATTCAGCCATCTGATGAAAGTGAAATTGCATAAAAAAGGGAAATGAAACTTTTTGTAAACTTTAGTACTCACAGTGAAGCCCAATAGCAACCGCAGCTATAATCAGAACAACGTTCAACAGACCCAAACAGAGAAAAACCAGTCGTTTAGATCCATCTCCACCTGTGAACACTTAAAATCACAAAGATTACATAGTAAGAATATGATAGATAATGACTATGATAAACATGACTTCAAAGCTACAAATGAGCCTTAGAATAACAACATAAAATCACAGATTCATTTGTTTAGAGTAAGAGTGAAAAAGAAGTAAGAAATCTGTCAGACACTGTTGAAGATATTAAAGTTGTACCATGTCCAAATCTTTCATAGCGAGGGAACTTTGGTGTAAATAATTTTTTCAGCCAACCATCTATCCTTTGTGGATTCCCCATTGCAGTGCCGCAGCTGATCTGATCTGTTTGCCTCCTGCTTATATGTGTGAAAGAAGGCATGTGTCTGAATGTGACTCCACCCCAAAATGTTCCTCAGTTGGTGATGGTCACTGCATTGCAGAGATTTTCTCGAGAAAACTGAGTGTTGCATGGAGAACTCAGGGGAAGAATCGGTTGCATCACTGAAACCAAAGTACTGGACAAATTTGAATATAGAGAAATAGAGAAACCCTCACCCCATTTATGAGGAACATGCTTGCTGGAGTACTCCGGTGACCAGGATACTTTTACTGCATGTTTATAAACTTAGACCGGTTATTGAATTCTAGCAACTCATTCCACAGGTGTGGCTTGCCGGAGAAAAACAAGCAAAAGCACCTAATTTCTGGAGTGATGAAGAATCAGTCATTTTTCTTTCAGTAGTGAGTAGTGCGTATCATCATCCACTGCTCCCCTGTCCTACATAGTGATAGTTGTGGTGACAGCAACATTCAGAATCAGAAAACGTTATTGTCTGTCATGACAGAAAATTGTCTTAGACATGGATCACATACAACAACATACAAGACAATAGACATACAACATGTGTTCCTAAAAAACAGAATAAAAATACCTAATGAAGTTAATTTACGCAGGAAAAAGATTACAATATACTATATGTGCAAAGCAGGAAAAGTGTGTGTGTGTGTGTGTGTGTGTGTGTGTGTGTGTGTGTGTGTGTGTGTGTGTGTGTGGATCATCACATTTGATTTAAGATGGTTATGGCAGTGGGACTGAAGGATTTTTTATAGTGTTTTCTTGGCTCAGGGAACTTTATAACGACGGAAGTAACTGGAAAGATTTGTTCAGGGGGTGATTGGGATCTTTTGTAATGTTAGAAATAGAGTAGTGTTGCTGCTTTCAGTATTATGAATATGATCATAACTGGAAATCTCCTTATGGTACGGGTTCTTCATGTTCATGTTAAAGCATTCGTATTACTAATAACAAATTCTGAATGACTGCTCTAAAAACCAAATGCTGTGGTCCTTCGACCCTGAATGTTTCATGTAGATATGCAAAACAATTTCATTATATGTTAATTGAAATTGAGCCAGCTGTTTTTAGAAATAGAGATGTTGTTAAACATTTGAGTGTTTCTTAAGGATTGCATTGTGCTGAAAGAGAACAAATAATAATAATAATAATCATAAGGAACAACTTGTATTTATTACATTTTAATCCTGAGCGTATATTTAAATGGTTCCCATAACGGTCTCACTGCTTTAATATTTTAAATGAATGGATGAAAACAAAACTGTATTCATAAGCTTTAATATAACTATGTCTCACCAAAAGCCAAACTATTGTAGTGAAAATGTGTCCTCTCTGTTTGCAGTGCTTCAGTCTGTCTTAGATGATTAGCACGGAGCCCTGGCCCCTACAGCAAAAATGTTTTCTGTTTGAGGCCAGAAATTCCACTCTGTCGACCTCTGGCTGCTGTCATTGTGTCGGAACATTCTACAGCGGCAGTTAATTTCCGTTGATTGCTCTACTCTGATTGGTCGACCCCAAAGCCTTTCATCCTTTCATCCTTTGATGTATCTCTCACAGAAAGAGAGACCCAGACACACAGACAGACAGACAGACAGACAGAGAGAGAGAGACACACACACACACACACACACACACACACACACACATTTTGAGGTTAAAGGGCATAGGTTGCTGTTGTTCTTCCCAGGTGCTAACAAGCTGATTGGATCCACCTGGAAAGCTGATTTCCACCTGTGGAGCTGGCCAATCGGAGGTGGTGAAGATCACGGAGGCCATCTTGTTTTTGTTGTGTGTCTGTGAGACTTTGGTTTTGTGTGTTTTGACATTCAAATTCGACTGCTCAATTTGAACCTTTAGTTCTGCACGGTGTTCGATCGCTCTCTGCAGCGTTTCGTTGGCCTCCTCTGCAGCCTTGATCAGATCACTGTAGTTGCTACGGAGATATTCAAGCTCACTGATGAGGTGTGCTGGAGCTGGATGGGAAACCTTGTTGGAGCTGCCTCTGACATTGGCAGCTGAAGAGGTAAACACACACAAAGAGCAAGAACTGTGACATAAGTGTATGCAGTTATGTAGTCAAAGATATATTGGTACTAAAGTTTGCACCGTTTTGTTAACAAATAGCCCACGTGAATGTCATTCTTTTCATTAAGAGAACAAATTACAAACATATTGTCTTTGATAGAGATAGATAGATAGAATTTCTTCATGGAATCTCTATTGCAAATGCCATGAAAATAATGACTATACTTAAAATATAAAACATATAATAAGCTTGTTGTGCTTTAACTGTACCTTACTAAATTTAAATCTATTCAGCCATCTGATGAAAGTGAAATTCCACAAAGGGAAATGAAACTTTTTGTAAACTCACACATGTGCGCACACTCCTCCAGATACACATGCCACACACACACACACACACACACACACACACACACACACACACACACACACACACACACACACACACACACTTTGAGGTTAAGGGCATAGGTTGCTGTTATGTGCCAGAGGACTGTTTGTGTGTGTTTCTGCCTCTCCTCCTCCCCCCTCCTTTCTGTGTTCTTCCCAGGTGCTAACGAGCTGATTGGATCCACCTGGAAAGCTGATTTCCACCTGTAGAGGTGGTGTGTTCAGGCTTAAAAAGGACGATTGGGAAGATCACGGAGGCCATCTTGATTTTGTTGTGTCTCTGTCTGTGAGACTTGGGTTTTGTGTGTTTTGACATTCAAATTCGACTTGTTAGTGCTATTTTGTGGTGGTGAGGTTGTGACTAGGTAAATTGGGGGTACCCTGTACATTTTGCATTCACGTAGGATATTTTCTGTTACTCCATTAGTTTATTGGTTGTGCCACTCCTGTATTGTTCTGAAAAGCCTTTTTTGTAGAGAAGTTAGCTAGGCCTTTTGTTTTTTTTCTTCACAGCTAGTTTAGATCGGCCTTCTTTTGTTATATTTGTTTCAACTTTCTTTTGGCACAATCACTTGTCCCATCCTCCCCCACCTTAGTGTGTCTTTCTTTTGTTGTTCATAAAATAAATCATCATTGTTCACATCACTTTTGACTTTGTTTAATTTTCTGATTGTTGTGTTATTGACTGCTGGCTGGGTTTGGTCAGTGGACGTAACACTGTATAAAGAAATACTTGAAAAGGAATGCTTGTTGTAGGTGTGCTCCTTGTATATAATATAGTATCATAACATTACTAGTATTAATTGTTTGAAATCTCTGAAGAATCTCATCATAGTGTACACACCTAGCCCCTGTGGCCCTTTCAGAATTCCCCCAGAGGAAATTTTCTAGTTGTTCATTGTTCCTTGATCACCACACTATAGTTGCTACACAGAGAGTAGAGCTGATTGAGCTGTGTTTAGCTGAATGCTAAAACCCGAAACGAGCTGTCTCACCTGAAGACATGACACAGACACAGAGTGAGAACTTGAACAAAACCGTGTGCAGTAATGTGCTGTAGTCAAAGACATATTTGTACTGAACTTGATTAAAGTTGTATCTTGTACCCATACAACCCAAGTTGTATCCATAACTTTTTTTTCTTTACATTTGGAGTAAACAAATGAACATAGGATAAACGTACGATATGTTTCAGTATAAATATAAACTTTTCCATGTATTTTTGAAAATTTGGACAGGAATTTTACGCTAAAAAGACATACAAAAACCATAAAAATAATACTTATTGTGTACATAAATGCGAAAGTTTTGGTATCCATATATTTACTGTTATCACCTACATTAAATGGGCTTTAAAACATTTTTGAAGGCATGTTTAAATTATTATAGGTTATGCAATAACTGAAAACTGGCAAGGGGCTTATGAAGTTATGAGATAACAGCGAAAAACCACAGAACAGGGAAGTAAAACTCATTCTCATCACTCATCACCAGAAGAATTGCAGTTGCCAGCATAACAGCATTCAAAAGAACTAACAGTGACATTTTTTTTTATCTAAATAACCACATCACGGTAAATATTCTCCATCTACTACATTTAACATTTTGCATCTTTTTGTTATCAATCCATGCAAATAAAATGACATGAAAGTTGGTGTTTGTAGTAAAAAACTACATGTGAAGTAGCCTAGTTTATTGCAATATGACTTGTCTAACAAAATGTCTGGCAACTCAGTATAATCCACATAAAAAGATGAGTATTCTGCCTAATCTTGTAAATCAGTTGTCATTTTATTGACTAACATTTAATGAAAGAATGAATGATAACGTGGAAATGTCCGTTGTTGTTGTTTGACCTTCTCTAGTGATTGTAGCGTTATAGATCTGATGGGCTTAAACCTGCATCCCCTACTTTTGATTTATATTTTTATATGATTCTTAAACTAAACTGAAGAATATGGATTTACAACACTTGTGCTGGACAAAGTCTTTGCCAGGACTAATCCAGCACCCCCAGTTATTTCCCATCGTCTTCATGCTGGCACTGCAATACTTCTATGTTTCTGCTGATTTGCAGTACTTGGTGAATAGATTTTACACAATGTTTTATGACTGCACCCAACAGTTAATATGAGTTCCTGTTTTGCAAGTCTTGTGCATGAGGATGGTAGAAATTACATTTTCATTTCGGGAATGATGTGTTTGTGCTGATGTCCATTGTTTGGTTACACAATTTTTACTGTAACTGCCAGTAGTTCTGTGAGGTGACGGTCTGTGAGTCATGTGAGGTTTTCAACAGTAACTGGCCCTGTGCCACATCAACAACAGGTCTGCAGAGTGTCTCAGTCATGGACCCATTAGCTCCCTCAGAGGCCTCTCGGTTGGCTCCCTTCCTGATATATACAGGGTATCTGCAGGATCTTAAAAAGTCTTAAAACATCTAAAAATCCAATAATTTAAATTTAAGGCTTCAAGCCCAAAATTTTGCATTGAAATGAATGGGACGGCCGACAAAAAATGAGCGAAAAAGAACAATAATTGGAGATTTTTAAACGTCTACTTCTCCGGCATAATTTCACCTAGAGACTCCATTTAAACTTTAAACAGTCTTGTGTATTGGTGTATTAATCCACGTTTCGATAGGTCATATATTTTTTTATCAATCCCTGTTCAATGACCATGATCATTTTTGGAGAAGGCTTTAAAATTCTCAAAAAATTTCACAAAATGTCTGAAATATGATTTTGAAAGTTCTTAAAAATGTTTTAACGTCACTTTTATTTCAAACAAAAACTTCAGTCTCGCTTTTAAATGTTTCAATTTTTTAAGACGCTATAACATAACAAACATAAAACAGAACTAAGTACCTGAGCAGCCTGGTCAGAATTTGAGCTGTGAATAAATTCATACACTTTGCAAGTAATTTCGGGCCTCCAATTTTCCTTCATGTCTTTGGTACTTTTTCGGCAGTATGGATGTGAAATGGGTCATAAACTGTATTCATTATGGCCTTAAAAAAGTCTTAAAAGTCTTAAATTTGACTAGTTGGGTTAGGGTTAGAGACCCTGTGACTCACCTTACCCATGAGTGTTCTTATATCCTTGTTCGGAGGTAATCAGCACTTTCAGCAGCCTTGTAGCAGATTTGTTTGGAAACACACTATTTTATTAATGTCATTGTGCATTTTAAAAAATATATATAGTCACACTTCACAGCAATCAAATTTATTTTTTAAAACTTTATTCTTGAAGTAGTATCAATAAAAACTCATTTTAAAATGAGACAAAAACAAGCCAAAGTAAGGATAAAAAATATTGTATTTTCCAATCAAGCTTTCATGTCAGGACCCTTGATTTTTACGTCCCTGGTGCCATAGACTCTTTAAAGGACATCGGCGTACAGAAAAACAGGAAGAATATCACTGCCTGCGCACCCTGCCTCCTCTTGTTTATGTCATACCAGATTCACCAGTTCCTTCTAGATACTAAAACTAGTTGAAACGTGTAGGTGTAGAAAGGTGTAGTTAATAGATACAACACATTCCTTGGATCAGTTTTACTTAAACTAATCCAAATAATAATATCAGAGTAGTGTTATGCAGGCCTTCTTGACCCAAGTCTGACCACACAAGTCGACCTGTGTAATGGTGTGGTGATTTTCCATCTGTGCATATCCATCTGGGTTTTTACCTCTAAATCTGCAATGCAAGTGACTTGTTTGTGCAACCAGGATGTTTACCAGCCCCTTTTCTGTGTGGGGTGGCTGCTCTGTCAATATTACAAAACTGCATGTGCGGTAATATGTACTGGCACTCCAGCTCTCCTCTCTTATTTGTGAAAGTCTTTAACTTTTTTTTTTGCAACCTCTTATTTTAGGTGCTCTAGCTAAAGCCATTACTAGTTTAAAACCAGTGGTGGCATCTAAGTACTTAAGACCTGCACTAAAGTACAATTTTTGAGGTGCTATTTTTTCCATTTATGTAACTTTATACTTCTACTCCACTGCATTTTGAGGCAAATGTTGTACTTTTTAACAACTTTAGTCACTTTTCAGGTGAAGATTTAACAAGAAAAATGTGATCAATTTAAAATGATTAAACTTTTTTTTTTTTTTTATAGATTTAACCACATAATAGTATATTAAGTAGTTAAAATGGGCTCTACCTTGACTACAGTAAAATGCTGCTTGCACAAATGCATCGGAAATTGTAATCCAACAATATATTTGGAATATATAAAAGCTGAGTGGGGGCATTCTGTATAACGATCACTTTTTCTTTTGATACTTTAAGTACATTTTGAGGCTTAAATTAAGTATGTTTTGAATGCAGGATACTTTTTTTTGTTTAAAACCAGTATTCAGGTTGGAAAGCCCTATCTATAGATGTTTTCAATGAAAAGTTAATTTAATGAGCTACAAATTTGACAGAAATGGAATAAAACAAACAAAGCCAGATTTACAAAGTTTGCTTAAGTGGGTTTTAGTGTGGTGCTTATATTGCAAAGAGATAAAAGCAAATGGGTTGGCGTGATGTAGTATATAGATGTAGAAGTCTGAGCTGGGAGCCAATGAGTTGTGCTGAATTTTAAATGAGCAGCCAGGGGTCACACTTAACAACATGTAGCAGCTGGAAGGTAGAGATGGCAAAAATAGGTGACTTGCACCCCCTGCTGCCCACACATAGAAGTGTTGCTTTGAAAGAGATTCTTCATTTATTGCACAAGTTCTATACTATAGATTGTTGTAACTAGCTCTGTGGGGCTGTTTTTAGACATAATGGTGCTTTGAACTATGCTAACTTACATGCTGATGTTTAGCAGGTGTAATCTTCACTAAGTTCACCAACTTAGTTTAGTATGGCTAAAATCAAAACAGCCCTGCGATAGTCTGGCGACCTGTCCAGGGTGTACCCCGCCTCTCGCCCAATGACAGCTGGGATAGGCTCCAGCCCCCGCGACCCGATTGCGGATAAGCAGTTAATGGTAATGGTAATGGTAAAATCAAAACAACTTAAGAATAGTTCTAACTAAGATGTAGTAGAAGAAGGAATGACAACAGAAATCATCATTATCAAAGATAAAAACACTTGAAATCAAAATGATCAATGTTTCAAGAGCACCACTACTGAAACATTTATAACTGTAAGATGAATATGGTCTGAGCTGCAGGATCTTTTTCCAATAGGATGTAACATGGAGCTAAAGCCTTCTGCTGAACATGTTTGGTAACAGAATGGACCTTATGATGGTTCTGTGCTGGTCAGACGTTATGGAGGAAACTTCCATGAAGAGACTAAAACTCTGCCTGGATATGGATCACCATGCTCTCCACACCTAGTTGGGCTCAATTTCACATAACCACTCCTTTTTTTCTTGGCAGTTTGCGTAAAACCATGTTGCCCTTGGCTTCTTCATGTTCAGAAGTGCTGCACAGTCCTCCTCTCCGTGGTTGATGGGCTCCCCTTGTATCCAGTACCTGAAGCAAGGGCAAAGGCCAAGTTATTCTTATTTATAATAATCTATATTATTCATGTATGTCTTTCTTATATATCTTTGTATTTCTGCATAAGTTTTTGTTGATGATCAGATAAAAGGATTTTAATCAGTCATCAGATTAACTATGCAGGCATTAACATGTTACCAATTACGAAATTGATCCATCCACTTACATCAAAAGCCATTTAATCACATACATTTGAGAATGGAAGAGGCATCTCATGACCATCTACATTAACCTGTCTGATAGTCACGGAATAGTTGACATTTTGGGAATTACGCTATTTTTTATTTTGTCTTTTATTCTTTTTTCCTCCCAAACACAGACTCACACACCACCACCACGGCACTCAATATGCCTTCTCTCAACCTGTTAGTCATTGTCTGACTGACTCCCTAACAGATCCAGATATTTAACATGCTAGATATCTAGAATGTGTCAGTGATGCACTCAATTCCTGTTATTAAACAGCTCACACATGGGAGCTCACACTGAGTCAATGCAGATTTGTCTCTAGTCTTTTCGGGAAACCTCAAAAACTGTTGGCAAGGAGAAAATCAGGGTGAAGATGTGTGGTGTGAACTGGCCATAACTCTCAACAAGAAAGCAAATAAGTGTATTTCCCAAAATGTCAAATGATTCTTTTAAAACAGCAACAGTGCTAATAAGTCTTAAAGCTCTTACCTTTCATTCTGCAGAGTCACATTATTTATCCACGTCCAATTGCCCTCCGTTTGAATATCCGTAAGACCAATCCAGATGCCCTCTCGCCTGATCCCCCATGAAGGAATGCTTGGAACTTGTTTAGGTAGGTACTCAAAAAGATTTATCTGAGATCAACAGAATTGAAACATCACAATTCGCTACTTAAAGGCATACCTTTACTGTTTTTATTAGGAGTGCAGGCCTAGCTGAGGGGCTGTTGATGATAATTTGACATGGCAGAAAAAGCAAAGGGTCTTTCACAGCACCACTCAATAACTTTGCCGCCTCCAGTCATTTCAATGAGGAGAAAGTGGTACAGAGGAATTTCAATCAGGCGGTAGGGGTATGAAGTATTGCCGCCCACACGAATGTGCAAAGATTTTACTCTTTTGTTATTAGTCTTTCTCTTCTGGAAGAAACCACAATCTTTCCATGTGTTTTTTGTTTGAATTCTTGTTAACCATGTGTTTAAAACTATGACCCAGTGCGTCAAAAAATGACGCCAAGGGTTTAATAAAATAAAATAAATAAATAAAAAGCATTGGTATTATTCAACCTTGCATGGTGCAACTCATTACGAGGCCTCTGTGCCTGTGGTGAATCTTGCTGAACTTCTCCACCACTCTACTTCCTCTTTGAAATGCCTCTGATCTCCATTTGTGATGCATGTTGCATGCTATCATTACCCAGCACATCACACATGGAGTCTGTGAACAGTGAGTCACTTGAGCCAGACCATACCAGCTGAACGGACTGCTCATCTTATTAATAGATTTTTGGTTTAGCTTCTATAGTTTTAGGATGCCATGCTGTTAGTATCAGAAGTTTCTTCTATATACTACATTACAGTTTGTGATACTACATCAACTGCCTAAATTGCCCCTGTGTTTCCACTGGAACTGCAACATTTACTGTGTTGGTAAGCAGACCAGTATGGAAAGCCGTTCGAGCATTTATTCCATATCCTTGATATCAGACGTTAGTTCACTCCATTAGTGAACTGGTGTAAGCCAAAATGCTCACAAGTCAACTAGTGTCTTTTGACTTTACTAGTTAACTAGTGGACATTTTGGACCTCAATAGCTGATTAGTTAATTCAAAATGTGCCTCACTAGTTAACTAGTAAACATTTTGAGCCCCACTAGTGTAACGAGTAAGGTTGAGAGAGGCTTTAACTGTACAACTACCAGCTTTTGCCTTGACTAGTTACCTAGTGACAGTTTGGCTTTTACTAATGTAACTAGTAAACATTTTGAGGTTTACAAATGAACTAGTAAGTTAATAACAAAAAACGTTAACTAGTTAACCAGTAAGCATTTGGGACCTCATTAGTTGATAAGTTAATTCAAAATGTGCCTCACTAGTGCCACTAGTTGACATTTTCTACCTTACTAGTTAACTAGTAAACCTTTTGAGCGCCACTAGTGTAACGAGTAAGGTTGAGAGAGGCTTTAACTATACAACTAGTCAGCTTTTGTCTTGACTAGTTACCTAGTGAGCATTTTGGCTATCAATGGCGGCTGTGGCTCAGTTGGTAGGGTTGGTGGTTCGATCCCTGACCATTGCAGTACATGTCGAAGTACCCTTGAGCAAGATACTGAACCCCAAATTGCTCCCGATGCTGCGTTCATGAATTCCCAATGGTGGCAGGTGGCACCGTTTAGGGTTTCCTCTGCCACCAGTATGAATGTGTGTGTGAAAGGGTGAATGAGCGCAGTCTGTAGTCTAAAGCGCTTTGAGTGGTCGCAAATCGACTAGGAAAGCGCTATATAAGTGCAGGTCCATTTACCAGGTTCATTTACTAGTTTAACTAGTAAACATTTTGAGGTTTTACAAGTGAACTAGTAAGATCATTGAAAAAAACGTTAACTACTTAACCAGTAAACATCTTGGACCTCACTAGTTGACTAGTTGCTGAAAAAGATTGACCACTTAGAAGTTTTGTTCAACTAGTGAGACAAAATGCCAAATTAGTGGGACCAAATCTCCAAGTGCTGACAAAGACTGAACTAGAGAAGGGAACTGACGTCTGATATCAAGGATTTGGAATAAATGCTGAAACGGCTTTCCATAGACCAGACTACAATAACTCCTTTTCTAAACTCTGCCATGAGGAGCTTCTCACAGTTTGACCTTATCTTTTGTATAATATGCCTACTGTTGTGCATTAAAATATCCAGAATAATTCTATTCTACGCTATTTTGTCTCTTGTTTTCCAACTACGTGTTACTGGACTCACCTGCTCTTCCAAATTATCAATCACAGCAAGATCAGCCCCCCGCCTGATGCAGTCCTCCCTGCTGTCTGACCAGTTCTTTAAGGGATTGGGTCCTGATATAGAATGGAAGTAGCACGATGTGTTAAATAAACGCCATCCTGACTGGCAGCGTCCACAACTTTCCCCTGTTAGAAGAAGAAAATTACATAAAATCACAAGCAGAAAAAAAAGATTTGATTCCAAAATGAAAGAGAAAAAAAGCCTCTTACATATATCAGATGAATCGGCCTGCAGTGTTGCTTTCTCCACTGTTAGTTTTTCAAGCTGCAGCTGAATGCTGTCACTGAGGGTCTTGTTCTCCTGTAACTGCCTCTTTAGCTGCTGATGGTTCCTGAGCTCTCTCTGTAATGCTTGCCGGGCCTCTTCTTGAGCTTTAATCACTTCAGCCTGCATTAACTGAAGCTGCCTCACCTCTGCGATGAGAGCTTGTGATGTTAAATGGTAGGGAGAAGATTCCTCACTGACTTTGCCACCTGTTATTAGCAATGATAGGAGGGACCCTTTTTTATTCATCTTATTCAGAATATGCAGAAAATAAGTTACAATTTGTATTTATTTATTTATCAAGCCACGGTGCTTGGTGTAGACAGGGCAATTATCTAAGCTTGGTTAATATGTCCACAGTTTATTTAGTTAATTTTTAGTTCAATGTACTCCAAACTGACAACAAGAAGTAAAGTATAAAAATACATACAGCACCTTCATTGGATCAGTTACTCACAGTAAACCCCAATAACAATAGCAGTTAACATCAGAATAGTGTTTAGTAGTCCTAAACACACGATAACCAATGGATATAGTGGAAGACTTCTGGACCCGACTTTGACTGTGTACATAGATCCTAAACAAACAGACACGTCCATGTTAGCTCCATGTGAACAGAAGATAATAGTACATTATGGTTTCTAAAATCATTATGAGGACAGTTTAAATAAGATACGCCTACCGTTGCTTTCCGTGTTACAGTGTGATGGTTTTCCATCTGTACTGTCATCACTTGAAATCATGTCTGGATATCTGTCCGGTCTTTAGGTTTCTACTCAGAAATCCCCTCAGCACGTCACTTTTATCTGTGTTTGGTGACAGTTCTGTCAATATTACAAAACTGTGTGGGGTGTGTGTGGTGTGTTTAAATCCCCACAAAAATGCAGTATGTGTTGTTAAAGTGACAGTTACAGTTTTTCCCATTGTATTATCCCTTTATAGAACAGTGATCTTTAAGACGTATCAGTGAAGTGCCCCTTCTTAATCACCAGTGGTGGAAAGTAACTAAGTACATTTACTCAATTACTGCAATTAAGTACAATTTATGAGGTACTGTACTTTACTTGTGTATTTCCATTTCATGTAACTTTATACTTATACTCCACTACATTTTAGGCATATATTGGACTTTTTACTCCACTACATTTAGGTACCAGCTTTAGTCACTTTACAGGTTGAGATTTAACATAAAAACAGTATCAGTTTTAAGTGATTAGACCTCTTTTTAATTAAATCAGTATATTAAGTAATTAAATTATCCCTGTCTTTACAAAATTAAAACACTGCTTGCATAAAAGCATCAATAAAAAAATACTGTAATCATATATTTAGAATATATAAAACAGTCTGAGTGGGGACATTCTGATGCTGACACTTTTGTACTTTTACTTCAGTATGGTTGGAATGCAGGACTTTTACTTGTAGTGGAGTAATTTCACAGTGTGGTATTAGTACTTCTACTTAAGTAAGGGCTCTAAATAGTTTTTTCACAACTGCTGTTTGTCAGGTATAGCCTATATAATTCGGTGGATCAGCAAAAATTCTATCAATTCACAGTTATCAAATTTTCCAGAAAATGTAAGCTACTATATGTATTGATAGCATAAATAAATGTAAATTATAAAGCATGTTTGCACTTTCATACCATGTGTAAAATAAGTGTCCAACGCACTGCACCATATTATTCGTGATAATTTGGTATTAAAATAGATTTTATTTTTTTTGGACTAAAACTATAAACAGCTCTGGACCGGTGTGTATGTCACTTTAATTTAATCCGCTATTTGTGCTCTCTTTTTTCACTTATAGTTGCTAGACGAGCAATGAGGGGATTTAAGCCTTTTGCTGTGTTCCAATCATTTTATGCAGTCTATGCTGCCCTACAAAGTCTAACTGCAGTAACTACACAAAGGGTAAAACTGAGAAAAACTGCTTTAAAATTTTTTTTAAACGTTTTTAACTGGCCAGGACATGGGTTATAGGTAGGTAAGTGATATGACACTTATTTCTACGTGTATTGATGTCATTTTTTGACCCCAAAAACGTAGTTACTGCACTCTGGTTTTGCTGTAAAAGGTTCTAATAGTAATGCAAAGCGTTTAACAACTCTATTTAAAGATTTGTGTATTTTAGACTTAATATTATAAAGTAATGTTATATTTTAGTCTTAATATAATTGTATCTCACTTTTTTACTTCACCACTATCTAGATGATAATTTCCATTTCAAATAAACTTATAATTTCTATTATCTTTATGTTTAAATTAGTATATATATCCAAAGCAGGCCGTGTTAAGTGCAATTACTGCTTGGTTTTGAGTTGGATTTTGTGGTTTTTAGATCATTATTTCTCTGAAATTAAGCAACATTCAAATCTAAATCTTTGTCACAAGATAAAAAAGACATCAAGGGGTTTATTTTTAGTTATAACTCAATTTTTTACCAAAAATGTAGTTACTGCAGTTAGGCTTTGTAGGGCAGTATGGTTCCAATACCCATACTTCCCGTAGAGAGACCGTTTAATTTGATAGTTTCCGGGTTTGAGTGGATGAAAGGATGGACCAGTTTTCGGTGTTGTTGCCTCTTTAGTCGAACCACACCAACATATTTAAAACATTAGTAACTCGTTTGCTTGGAATGGAGACCTGTTGAACCTTTTGGTGTGGTAACATTTCCATGACAGTTCTATACTTTCTTACGGTACTTCACTTTCTTCTCGCTATCTTAACCATGTCAAGCTAGGCAGACTAGTGCCACTCGCGGAAGTGCACTCTGTTTGCCTTTCACAATAAAATACACGACCACACGCTCGAAGATGCGCCTTTTATTCTGAAACTTTAAAAAGTTGGCAGAACATCCTCATTTTTGTTGTGTCATGCTTGACGCTTGTGCAACTACTATATTTGCACGTATTTTTCTACGTTGTATTTTTTTCTTACATTGTGTGTGTTGAGTAGCTTCGAGGCATCCGGTAACTTAGTGCGAGTAACTTCGTACAGGGCTTTTTGTTAGCCGGTAACATGTTAGATGTGTGTGCGGTTTTGTAGGAGTCTTTCAGAAAGAGTTGTCGTTAGGCCTGTTCGGGTTATTTCCATCACTGCCACTGGCTAACAAGTCCCTAAACAGAAATGTCACTGGGGGAATATGAAAGACATTTCGACTCGCTAAATTCAGATTTGGGCGGCGGGTCTGTGGTCAGTGAGCGATCAGCGTCTGGCACTTTTAATGGCGAAGAGGAGAAACTGCATTACATTCCTATCCGGATCCTCGGGAGGGGGGCGTTTGGTGAAGCAATTTTGTACAGAAGAACAGAGGTAAGTTGGATAGATGTCCCAGCTCAGTTTTCTGTGTTTAAAAGGCACGGATCACACATTATGCCGGCAACAATCACTTTTCTGTTATTGAAAGTGTTCCTTAAATGGACCTAATTTACCATCACAACATGGCAAGACTTTTCTTTTGCAAGTTTACAAGTTCCCCATAACTTTTCCTTTGACAGGCTGCATGGGGTTTGCAGTCACAAATCATTCGAGTCACTGTTTACCATGAAAACACATGAATTCAATCATTTATAAATGTCTTGTTAATAGTGCTACATCTTATTTTCTGTGGATTATTATGATTTACTGTACAGGATGTGTCTGGCTAGCTGAATTGCTCACTGTCCCTCTGTTTCCATACCCCTGTGAGAAATTCCTGAGTGAGAACTGGATAAATGACTTTCCCATGCCTTGTTTCCTTATCCTGTAGTTCAGTTGGGTGCATATACTGCAGTAAATGTTTGTGCAGACCCTTTCATTCTATTCTGTATTATGAACCAGTTATATATCATCAAGTTTTTTTGTTTTAAACATGAGAAGATTTTATTCGTCTGTCTATCTGTAACCCAGTGATGAGGAGCATACAGAAACATATATACCTGTGCACTCTGTAAATCCTGAGGGACAATGGTATTTTTTAATATGTCCCTGCGGGCTTCCCTAGGACAACTCTCTGGTGGTATGGAAAGAAGTGGACCTGAACTCGCTTTCCGAGAGGGAGCGAAAAGATGTCATGAACGAAATAAACATCCTCTCCATGCTGGAGCACAACAACATCATAGCCTACTTCAACCACTTCATGGATAAAAACACCTTGTTCATTGAGTTGGAGTATTGTAATGGTAGGTAAATGTTGTGTGTCGGCTCTGAAGATTTGATCAAGACTACTTTGAACGTGGTTCATCTGTGACAGAATGCTAAAAGGCTCTCTTATCTCAGGAGGGAATCTGTACGATAAGATCAACCACCAGAATGGGAAACTTTTCAGTGAAGAGGTACGAGTACAACATCGCAGGGCATGTATTTTACTGTATACGAACTGACTATTCTTTATTATAGCTGTACCCTTAATATGTTTCTGTAGGTGGTGATATGGTATCTGTACCAAATTGCTTCAGCAGTGTCCCACATCCACAAGGCTGGGGTCTTGCACAGGTGTGTTCAGCACATTCTCATTCCCTTATCAATGCAATTATTTTTCATTTGTTTCAAATGTTTTCCTTAAATAACGGAACCATCCTTTCTTTCTTGCAGAGATATCAAAACTCTGAACATTTTCCTGACCAAGACGGACCTCATCAAGCTGGGCGACTATGGACTTGCAAAGAAGCTAGGCTCTGAGTTTTCAATGGCAGAAACTGTAAGCTGTGCTTCCTTGCTCCCCTAGCATCTTTAATAAGACAGTGTTAGATTTGGTAAATGACACTTTCACTTTTTTCTTCCTCTGTGAATCTAGTGTGTGGGAACTCCATATTACATGTCACCTGAATTGTGCCAAGGTTCAAAGTACAATTACAAATCAGACATCTGGGCCATGGGGTGTGTCATTTTTGAAGTCTTGACTCTTACAAGAACATTTGATGCAACGGTAGGTTTGTTGACTTGCTAGAAATAGTATTAATGCTTTGCATTAAGCAGAAAACGTGCCTTTTTCTCCCACCAGAATTACCTTATTTTGCTGCTTGTGTCCCTCAGAACCCTCTGAACCTCTGTGTCAAAATAGTCCAGGGCAACTGGACTATGGATGTGAACTCTGATGTCTATTCATCTGCATTGATCAAACTGGTGTACGACTGCCTCGATCAAGTGAGTGAGGAGATTATTCAGAAGCATTTTGCGACAGGTTGCCATGACACAAATATTTTACTTGCCTTTGTGAGGCAATCACTATAACGTTCTTATGATTTTTTTTGTGTTGCAGGATCCTGCAAAGAGGCCTACGGCTGATGAGATCCTGGACCAGCCACTCATCGCCTGCTGCAAGCAGTAAGTTGGTTGAAAAAGTAAAAAGAGTGTTTTTGTTATTTCCTTTAACCCACTGAACCCCAGGGAGGTTTTTCTGCAGAGTTTACTCAGTGTGGCCTCATTTTTCCTTCATGTCTGTGGACACAGGACACATTTCTTTTTGTGCAGTATAACTCAGTTATGATGCCATAAATTGTGAAGAAAGAAAAGGCGCATGTTGAATTTTTTGATCATTTTGTAAGCGGATAGCAAATCTGTATATACACAACATTTTTACAAGAATGAATTGACTTTTATGAAATATCACTACTTTAAGAGAGTGTCGGCTACACAGTTTCTGCTGGTAATAAATGGTGTTCATTTGTTTTAAAGAACACATTCCTTTCAAACCCGACAGTGGATTGTGGGTTAAGAGGCTTAATAAGATACTATTATTAATTCCATTGGATGCAACTTAGTAAAACCACCCATGACAACTCACTGAAATATTCTTCTCTGTTAGGGAGCTTGAAGAGCGAGTCGCCCTGCTCAATTCAGCAATAAAAAAACCAAAGTAAGTTATTAACACTTGTTTCATATCCTCAATTGTAAATACCTGTCTATGATCTCTTAAGTAAAGTTTTGTATTGTATAACTGAGTTTTTTATCCTGGCTGCACCATAGGCTGAGTACAGTGACGGACACCCCTGTTGCTGTGGTGACCACACGCTCAAGAGAGGTATACTTCTGGGGTGGAGGAAAGTTCACCCCCCAGAAAATGGACACATTTAAGGGAGGCAGCAGTGCCCAACATGTGTGTGCAGGGGAGAGTCACTTTGCAGTGGTGACAGTGGAAAAGGAGCTGTATACCTGGGCTGTGAGTATTAATCCTTCACTGTATCTGGTTGTTTTTGTTCTTCAAAATGCATGGCTTGGCCCCCCATCCGTCACTGCATTGACTATAAACCTCTTCTAACTGTTTACAAATCCCCCCATAGTCTGGCCCCTACATACCTGTCTGACCTCCTGCACCACCACACCCCCTCCAGAGCTCTACGGTCAGCAGACCAGCTGCTGTTGGAGGTGCCCAGGTCCAGACTAAAAACAAGGGGCGACAGGGCCTTCTCAGTAGCAGCCCCCAGACTCTGGAACTGTCTCCCCCTCCACATCCGTGCAGTGCAGTCATTAAATGTTTTTAAATCCCACTTAAAAACCCACCTCTTTTCTCTTGCCTTCTATTAAAGTTTTTTTTTTCCTCCGGCAAGTGCTAGGGAATAGTGTCCCCTAGTAATCCCACAGTGCTTTTAGAAAATATCCAATCTTCTTTTAATTTATTTTAAATTATTATTTTTTTTTTGTTTTCTTTGTTACCTTTGTCAATTTTGTCAATTCTGTATTTTATTGCACTTTCTTGCACTTTTATGTGAAGCACTTTGGTGCGGCTCAGCCGTCTGTAAATGCGCTATATAAATAAATCTGACTTGACTTGACTTCACTATAAGGAGCTTTTCTTAAATTTCAGAATGTCCAAGGTGGAGCCAAGATGGTGGGCCAGCTGGGACATGCAGACCAGGCATCGTACCGGCAGCCAAAGAGGGTGGACAAGCTACAGGGGAAGGCCATCCGACAGGTGGCATGTGGGGCTGACTTCACTGCCGTTATCACCGGTGAGTGAGGGAAGCTCCCTGCAAAACTTGATTTAAAAAAAACAACCTTTTCCTGTAAAGACACACATTTCGAACCCCATGCTGCTGCTGCTTTTGCAGATGAGGACCAGATGTACATGTTTGGGTCAGACTATTACGGCTGCATTGGAGTGGAGAATGAGCTTGGCACGGAGATCCTGGAGCCAGTGCTTTTGGAGTTCTTTGAGGAACGGCCTGTCCGTCAGGTTTCGTGTGGAGACAACCACGTGGTGGTCCTGACTCAGAATGGGGACATCTACTCCTGGGGCTGCGGAGAGTATGGTACATAGATTTGTTGTATTCACCATTTTAACTGAGCTGATTAAGTCTATCAGGTTGTTTTTGCTGTTATATCTGCAGCCAGCAGGTGGCAATAGTGACCCCTTTGATATACAGTCACACAAAGTGTTCTCAGTCAAAATTGCTCTATTTTCCTGCTGCAGGGCGTCTCGGCCTGGAATGTGAGGATGACTTCTCTTCTCCGATGCAAGTAAGATTTTGTTTCCTGTTCTGGTATGTAACTTCACTGTCTTTTAAGAGGCTAAAATCTTGCAAGAGTAAGACAGTAAGCCAGTAAGACACTAAATATTTTAAAGCAATATGATAGAACGGTCCTATTTGTCACTATCTGTTTAATAAGTACTGCATGCTATTTGTTTTTCCCAGGTAGAGATCCCTAAAGCCGCCACCATCTCCTCAGTGTCCTGTGCCAGCGATGGAACCTTCTTTATAACAGAAACTGGCAAAGTCCTAGCATGTGGAAACAATGAATTCAACAAGCTTGGTCTTAACCAGGGTATCTCTGGTCTCAAAAATCACCCTGGAGAGGTAATAGTTAAAGAACAGCAATAATAGAGACTTCAAACAATGCAGCTATGTTTACATGTTTTGTTTTGTCCTGTACCCAACACCAGTGTTGCCAGGGGATCCCATACATCACCACACTGACCTTGGTAAAGCAGCTGTCGTGGCTCAAGATTCAGGCCATAGCTCCAGGGAAGACCCACACAGCTGCCATTGATGGTACCGTAAAAAGAGACCGACAATTCTCCTGTGAGTAAGAACTGTTACCATTTCAAATAATCATTACTTCATATGATTTCTGGCTGTGCAGTACGTGGTCGTCTGATTACCTTTGGTTGCAACAAGTATGGACAGCTGGGTGTTAAGGACTTTAAGAAACATCAGGGTGTCCAGGTCCTTGTTGGACCCTTTGGAGGGAAGACCGTGAACAAAGTTTCTTGTGGAGACGGCTTCACCATCGCAGCCACTGAGGGTAAGAACATGTACAATCTGGTGCTTTTATGTCAATAATTTGTACACTACCGGTCAAAAGTTTTAGAACACCCAATTTTCCAGTTTTTTATTGAAATTCAAGCAGTTCAAGTCAAATGAACAGCTTGAAAGGGTACAAAGGTAAGTGGTGAACTGCCAGAGGTAAATAAAAAAGGTAAGCTTAACCAAAACTGAAAAATAATGTACATTTCAGAATTATACAAGTACGGCCTTTTTCAGGGAACAAGAAATGGGTTAACAACTTAACTCTATGGAGTCTTGGGCTATTTTGTCCATTTTTGAATTATTTTCATGTCTTTGTAAGTAATTTTGTGTCTTTTTTTTTTGGTCATTTTGTGTCTTTTTTTGTCATTTTGTGTCTTTTTTTAGTCCTTTAATCCAACATAAAATGTGATTTTGAATCTTTTTTTTACTTTCAAAACACTATCCTGCTCAATAAAGAATTTTAAATGTTGCAAATGTGCATTAATTTCAGAGTACACTGAGACATTAAACTGCATAATTTTCAATTAAATTCTGGAAAAGTTGGTGTGTTCTAAAACTTTTGACCAGTAGTGTATATTTTTCTGATTTTATGTCAAGGTTTGTGGCACTCATATTTCTTTCCAGAAGCCCCAGACATTTTGTCCGTAGGATATATTCTCACCTGTTTTTGTATCTTGCAGACAATCAGATCTTTGCATGGGGGAACGCAGGAAACGGGCGACTTGGGATGCCGGCTGATAAGGGATTTGGTTCAGAGGTATGCCCTGCCATGCCAAGACCTATCTTTGGTTCCCTCCACCATGTACCGGACCTGTCTTGCCGTGGCTGGCACTGCATTATCATAATGGGTTAGTAATCACAACCAGACATTTGTACAGTGCAAGGTTATAATAGTTTTGGATTTTTCATTAGTTTTAGTTTTAATTTCGTTGTGAATTTTTGTTTTCAAATTCAGTTAGTTTTAGTTAGTTTTTAGAGTGAGGTTTCTAGTTTTAGTTTAGTTTTTATTTTTTGAAAATGCTCCGTTTAGTTTAGTTTTTATTAGTTTTAGTGTTAGTTTTAGTTTTTTTGTAATGGGGTATTTGTTGGGTGCGTGATTCAAAGAGATCATAATAAATGTTTCCTTCGTTCCTTTGGTTTATCATCTCAGCCCCAATAAGGTTATTAACTCTTACAGTTTTAGGTGTTTTGTATTTTGGTTGGAGTGTAGACATCCCAGTCTCAGTAAACATATTCACCATGTGTTGCATGTTCCAATAGAAACACTGAATTATGAATGAAAAAAGTTGACAAAAACGAAAACTAAGGACATTTTCACTATAATTTTAGTTCGTTTTAGTTCGTTTTGTAACCACACAATACAGTTTCAGTTAGTTATCGTTTTTTTAAAAACTCTAGTTTTTATTTTTATTTCAGTTAACGAAAATGTTTTTTCAATTCTAGTTTTCGTTATTTCGTTAGTTTTCGTTAACTATAATAACCTTGGTACAGTGTACTGATGCAAGCAGTCAACTGTCTAACATGTTTTCCCTTTGCAGAGAAAGTGCTCAACTGCAAGACTATTCGCTCTAACAGCAGTGGAATATCAGTTGGGAGTGGTGAATACTATTTTTTGGTTACACATTTGTATATTGATTCATTTTATTTGCTTGAAGAATAAGTCTACATTTACACCTGCAAGTCTACATTGTTTATGTGTGTCAATGTGTGGATGTATACACAGGACTGAGCCAGGAGGCATCTTCATCCACAGTGGATCTGGACATAGAGCCTGGATCAGTGACAGATAGTGGTGACAGAGGTCTTGGGGGCACTATGGAGGATAATACAGAAGGGTGCTTCCTGGCAACCCCGAATATGTCAATGGCAAATCAGACTGGGGACAGCTCCTGCCCTCTCTGGCTTAGAAAGGTTTGTCATCAAAAAAACACCAAGGAATATGGGATCTATGGGTTGAAACTCACAGTTACACTAATTCAGAGTGGTTCTCATCCAACAGGAGCTTGAAAACGCTGAGTTCATCCCCATGCCAAATGACCCTGAGCTGTCCACTCCAGCCCAGCTCTCTTCTGTCTCCGATAGCGTCACTCAACCTTATGAGCATCTGAAAGAGATGACGGCGGCAGCAGCAGCTGTCAGCACTAACAATGACCTATCGGTAATTCGGACGTAGCTGTCCTTTGCACTTTTCTGGACATGAATTATTTACTCCAAATCAACACTTTTTAGAATTTCCCAACACTGCTGTCCACTATTTTACAGACTAAACGAATGAGCTGTTCTAAAGTCAATGGACTGGAGGAGGATGACGTCTGCAAAAAAGGAGAATCAGGCGCTTGCTGCAACGCAAGCAGCGAGGTCACACAGGTATCAAATCTGCATACTCAACAGTGCAAAAATGTGCTGCAGCTGAAATTGCATACTGCGCACTACATACTAAATATGCATACTTTGTGTACAGTAGTAGTGTTTTTTCTTCACAGCGAAGTAAAAAATTAACAAATTGAACCACAATTTTAAAATAATCTGGTTTTAAATTATCAATGAACATGCACAGTGTCAAAACCTCAGAGTCTCACACACACTCACACACATATACACACACGCACACACGACTGATGGAACATTGAGAAATAAAATGAAAAGCAGTGTCGAACAGGAAAAGACAACAAAAACAAAACAAATCTAACATAATAAATATATAATTCCTTGGTTGCTGTCTGCCATTGTCTGTTATGAATGCTTTACTGAACACCACATTGCATTGCAGGATATAAATGCAGGCATAGTGTCACCCCAAAGAGAATGCAAATGGCAAACATTTGGTTTCATACATAAGTTTTGGACATACTAAAAATCCCTTGCATACTGTTTTAGCAAAAATCATAGCATGTTAGTATGAGTAAAGAATTAAAGACGCAACAATCTAGTCAGATAACATGCCGTTGCCACAGTATTTGACAGAAGAGTTTATTTTGCAGCTGCGGGAGACGGTCGCTCGTCAAGAGAGCAGGATCCAGAAACTCGAAAAACAGGTGAGAGATTTTTCCCCAAAAGCCACAAGTCTACCTTAGTGCTGATTTGATCCTCGTGCATAAGTAATAGCATGAGTTCCTGTCGCCTCTAGGTCAATGAGCAGCAAAAGGAGAACGAAAGGCTCTGGGCAGCAATCAACCGTTCAACGCTACGGGAAGCTGAATGTGACAATAACGGAAACCTTCCCTCTGACGCCCGTACATCCGGGGACGGAGGAGAAAGAGGAGGAGGTGGATTCACAAACCATGGGAGCCGGTCGGCAGGCGCCTGCGAGTGAGGCCGAACCTGCAGGTGTTGTAATTATGGGAGAAACTCTTTTTGAATTAAACAAGCTGGTTAGATGGGAAGTGGAGACTGCACAGCCTTGTGTCTGTTCACAGTGGTTGCATGCAGTATAAACGTTTGGCAGAGCTAAGTTGCATGATCACATTCTGTTACATGTGTGACACTGTATTAAAACCCTGCACAGTCTGTTCTGCACAATTGTGTTGATGTCGGTGCGATGATCTAGCTAGTTTCTCCACAGACTGAAATGTTGGCTGGACTCAACATGAAACATCGGACCATGACACCTGCGAGAGACAATCCTATCCATCATAGTGTTCATCTGCAATGTGAATGATAAGTCCATGTTTTGTATCGTTGACTGCAAGTGATGTCAGCGTCGAGGCTGCAGTCCTTAGTGCTTCACATATTCATATTTATCAAATTACAGATAAGACCACAAATAGGAAGCAGTTTGCTAAGGCATCCAAAGATTAGTGTTTCCTAAATAAATGTTGAAAGATGCGCTGCCAGGACGTTGCCCAGATTGCTTATGATTCATATTGGAGCCATCTTCCACTGTGGAAACATAACTTTCGGTAACGCTTTATATTAAGGTCCTTGTAATAACCATTAATTAACAAGTAATAAGGCATTGTTCTCGCTTTAGATCCCTTTAGCATAGTTTACTTATAATAGATGAGCAATAAAGTATATTTTGATATCAATAAGCAAACAAAAGATTAATAAAGGCATGGCAAAGACATAATGGGTGGGTTATGGGTGTTTGTAATGCTATTATGAAGAATTATAAGATACTCATGAGGTTTTTATTAATGTTCTTATTATAAATCTCTTATAGCCTGCTATTAGCTGTATTATAATGCCATTATTAACACTTATATAGGCTTATAAACAAACAGTAATGTTAATAAGCATCTTGTAAGGACTTACAAGGGCCTTATTACTTGTTATTAATGGTTATTACAAGGACCTTAATATAAAGCGTTACCTAACTTTCTAATGTGTCACTTTATTTTAATTTCATTTGATAAAAATAATGTCTAAAGCCGTTTTTACATATTTACCAGACATTTTAGTTATTACGAACATATTCTAATTATCTCATGCAAATATATACTTAAAGTAAATTGCATGTTGTCGTATTACAGTATTTGTGTGAAACAGGAAACTACTGATTCATTTTTTTAATGACTTTTAGTTACTTTTTCTTCTTCCTTTCTTTGACTGTTGAATTCTTGTTGGGTCAGCACATGTAGGTCTTTCTTTTTGGTGACTTGTATGAACACTTGAAAAGTTTGCTTTGAATATGAAAGCATTTATGATATAGCTCACATTTCAGCTATGATATTTTCTTATTACATTTTTTTTTAACCCTTTTATTTGTCTTTGGTACTTTCTGAAATTATGTTCTGCTGCATTTTGCATCATTTGCCTGCCCCTTTGTATTGTTTGACTTCCATTGGTTTTGTTTATTGTATGTGTTATAATATATATATATAGACATATATATGTATATTTGTGTGTAAGAACATTTGTCATAATCAGCTTACATTGATTACATTTTGACCATTGGTCAGTGAACAGTCAGTCCATGCTGTAACATGAAATAGAAAATACAGTCAGAGTGCCTTATCAATCTATTGAAACCAAATTTCTGCAAATATGACAATGATGTGTCTTTGGTGATTTTTTTTTTTAAATACAATGTGTTGACAGCATAGTTTTTTAAACAGGTAACCAGATATTGTGGAAATGTACAATGTAACAGTTGTATAAACATGTATCACACAGTTACACTGTTGCTTCATACATACTTGTGTAAAAGCTATAAACAAAACTAACAGCTGTCTTTTGTTATTGCGTGTATAGTAAATTTTTCCCTCAGTCAGTGTCAGAAGAAGTATTCAGATCTCCTACTTCAGTAAAAGTACTAATACCACACTCTGAAATGACAGTCCTGCATTCAAAATGTACTTGAATAAAAATACAAAAAGTAAGTATCAAAAGTAAAAGTAGCCTACTGGTTATGCAGAATGCCCCCACTCATATTGTTATATATATTCTAAATATATTAGATTATTATTAATATTATTTATCCTTTTATGTAAGCAGTGTTTTAATTTTGTAAAGGTATATGACTCATTTAACTACATAATATACTGTTATGAGGTTTAATTAAAAAATGTCTAATCACTTTAAATTCATGCCTTTTATGTTAAATCTCGACATGAAAAGTAACTAAAGCTGGCAGCTAAATGTAGTGGAGTAAAAAGTTCCAAATATTTGCCTCAAAATGTAATAGAGTACAAATATGAAGTTACATAAAATTGAAATACTTAACTAAAGTACAAGTATGCTGCAGCTATAAGCATAAGGTATTCTTGTAATGAGCCAAAACTGTATTAGAAAGGTTAGTTCAAAGGGAAAATATTCCAGACAACTCAGAGGAGATCTGTAAGGAAAACATACATAAGGGATTCAATCAAATAATTTAGAGACTAGTGCTTAATAAGAGGGTAATGGTTGACTGATATTTTTTGTTCAAACGGTCCAAAGTGTCTGGGTCAGTTCTGGTCGGCTCATTTGGACCGTTTTGGTTGTGAGGTTCCAGCTGGAAGTCGACCCTCATGCAGGTTCCTTGTATGTGACTTCTGCTTCTGTCTTTGGTCCTTTTTCTTTAAAGCCTAAATATAAACATATCAAATACATTAAAAAACAGTGAATGCTTACTGTATTGAACATTAAATTCCCATAGAGTTGGGATAAAAGTTGCTGTAATGATGGTTAAACCACAGCCAAGTGCCATCTTTTTCCATTATATTTAACCCATAAGAACCCACGGTGACACAGGTGTCACACACATTTTAAATGTTTTAGTAATCTTCATGTATGTTTTCTCAAGTACATACATGTGTTTTTTAGTGTCCTACAGCTACAGTAGCTTGTTGAGAAGCCATCAAATAAGGCAGTGTTATTTATATTTATTTATTATTGATTTATTATTATTTTGTTACTTAAAAACAAATCTGAAATGGAATTTGTTGTCTAACACCACTATTAAAGTCACAATTGTGATATATGTTATGGAGATGAAAACAAAAAAGGCAGATGGTTATTTGTTTTTATTTATTATTGATTTAATATTATTTTGTTAGTTAAAAACAAACCTAAAAAAATAATTTATTGTTAAACAGCACTATTAATGTCACAATTTTGATATATGTTGTGGAGATGCAAAGAAAAAGGCAAATTTGTGTTTCTGTAAGCAGAATAGGTGTCTAGTTTATTTATTTAAAAATAAGAAATATCATAAGGTCCACTTGGTCTGTGGTATATCCGCCATAACTTTTTTCCTTTTTAAGGATTACTGGGTCTGGGTTCTTATGGGTTAAAGGTAAGCATTGTTAGGTTGGCTCTTTAAAAGTTTCCTACCTCAGGACTCTCAGGTCTGGTGTGCGTTTTCCAGAACTCCTCTATGGCTGATCCCTTGGTCCTATGAAGGGAGGAGTTGAAGACTTGACGTTTTGATTTCTTAACCTTTTGACAGATTTGGACATGCTTCTGTAATCTTTCTTTCATAAACTTTCTGTTGCAGATTGTGCACGGTAGGAGCTGGAGGCTGGCGTCTGTGCTGTCTTTCTGTCTGAGCTGCCCCTGCTCTGGTCTGTGGTTGCCTGTAGGTTGTTGTAGAGAGGTTATATTTTGGTCTCTCTCTTTTGCTTTCTCTGTTCCATCCTGTAACTTCACACCTGTGTCACCGTAAATGCCATCATCTTTTTCATCCCCTCCTTTTCTTCCTCTGGTTTGCTCTTTCACATTTTCCCACCTCGACTTGTTGAGCTTTCCATTCGTATCTTGCTTGTGAACTGTGATCTGATGAATTCCTTTGGGATCTTTTATATCACTTCTTTCCCCCCTGGTCCTTTCATCCTCCTGTCTTCTTTCTTGCATTATCATTTCGCGTCTTCTCTCTGGTTCTCTCCTCTGCTGCTCAGACAGCCTGGTTTTTGTCTGAGCTTGTCCTCTGTTGTGCCTCTGCTCTTCACTTCCTTTTTCATTACCTGCAGCAGTTTCTTTCTGGATTATTTGTCTTATTTTTTCCTCAACACTCCACAGCTTTTCCTGTAGCACGAGCTCTTTTGCATGAATTGCTTTGGCCATCTGCACTTCTCCACTGGGCTGTCTGTGTGAGTCTTTTCTTGGATGTCGGGATCCAGTGGTCTTTCTGACGCCATGTGAATCAGGTTCTTTGGGCGACAAAGTCCTTCTTGCTTGTTTTGGAATAGTGATTTTTTCATCTTGTTTTGCAGGGTTGGGAGGTCTTCTGTGGCTAACAGGCTTGCTTGGAAATGGCTGGTCTACTCCATCTGCTCTCCCACCAGGTAAAACACTGTGTTGTGCTTGAGTATAGCCATTGCCATGTCTTTTCCCTGCAGTGTTGTTCTGCCCTTGAGGACTGTGTCTTCTTCTCGTGTTTGTGCTCATGACTTATTTGTTGTCTTTGAAGAGACTTTAGCCCTCCACACAAGCCGCTGAGGGGTTTTTTCTGTATTGAATTTGAGAAAACAAAAAGCAGAAAAACAAAGAGAAAAGGGAACCAAGCTGTCATCTGTATGTATGTCTATTTGTTTAAAATATCTGCACAGGTGAGTCCCAAATCATCCTTGGTTACCCACAGAATTCCATGCAATTTGTCTCTAGACAAAATGTAGAAAAATCATATCAGAACAAATCACTGTTACAATAAAAACTATAATGTGTGCTACAAATACAAATAATAATTCCACAGGTCCTTTAACTTGAATAATGAATTATCTGACAAATACCATTGACAATACTAGGTCCAATTACTCATTTTTTCCTGTATTTTTTAATTTAACTACAGTAGTCTTTATGAGCAGATAACGTTTGCTCAGCGGTCATGCAACTGTAGTGTATACTTTACCTTCTGAGCACTTTTTGGACTGTTGGCTAGAAAGTCATCAGCAGATTAAATTTTGGTGGTTTCACTCCACAAATACTACACTACATATATACTCCACAAAATACACTAAGCTATGGTCTGCTGGAGAGGGGCCAGAAAGGACAGGTACAGAGAGAGACTAAATAAACTGATAAACAGGCAAGCAAGCTCTGTCCTCATGTTGTAGTTTCTGTTGAGATTACCACCACATCTTTGTTAGCACTTATCATTACACTACTCACCATATCTTTTATAAAAAATTTGATCTGTATTTATATTTTTAATCTTAACTAATCTAATCTAAATGTCATAAATAAAGGCAGGCTAGAAGTAAGAAACCTTTGCAAATCATGCTTTAACAAAACACTGCTAACATTGGCATGGGCTATTCTTGTTCTTTTCTTCTTGGATAACATTTGCTAGCCAGATAGCGTTAGAGGGTTTTTTTTAATATTTTTTTTAGCAAGGTGCTATCTACTTACCGTTAGTACTCCATCAGTGGTTGACACATTTTCCCCAAAACCCCTCTACATTACAAACACTTACTGACCTTTTGAATGTCGTCTGAATTTCAAGTAGCTAACGTGGAGTTTAGCTAACGTTGTTATGTTAAATTATCTGACGTACAGATAAAGCCTTAATAACACTCTATTCCCTAATGTTTACATTCGTTGCCTAGGAACCAAATATCCTGACTGTTTTCTGATTGGTCCAGTTAACTTGACGTCACTTCCTGAACGAAGTAGAGTCCCGTATGTTTGAAAAATCGAGATCCTTCCTCGGGAGCTGGTTAGTCATTTGGCTGCTGCTGACAGTATTCAGGTGAATTAAATGACAGACAGCCGGCTAACATGTATTATATTCAGTATGAGTAGGACGCTAAACATGTTAATTACCCAGGTTGCAAGTTGTTTGAACTGACACTGAGTTAGCATAGCGTGTGGTAGCTGTAACGTAGTACGACTGGTCCATAACTTAGACAGTGACACAACAATTGTCTTATTTCTCCTTTCCTAGGTCAGCTATGTCTAACGAAGAGCTCATTTCTGTGGATTATGAGGTTTTTGGCAGAGTGCAAGGTGTATTTTTTCGGAAATACACCCAAGTGAGTTTGACAGTGAAATCAAGTTAGCCTACAGTACACACAGGGTTGGGTCAGACTATCTTAAAATGTAGTCATGTACTGATTTTTTTCCATTTGTAACGTAATCTAAATTACATATTATCAGTGGTGGAAGAAGTATTCAGATCCTTTACTTAAGTAAGATTACTAATACCACACTGAAGTGACTCCACTGCAAGTAAAAATCCTGCATTCAAAACTTGATTAATCATTTTCACCCATTTTTTCGTCATTAACAGCACATTTTTTAAAGGTCAGATATTGCAAGTGATTGAAAAGTGATATTGTTAAACTGTTCTACTAGATGCAGCAGTGGAACAAGTCCAATAGTAATTCTGCAGTGTGATATTATTACTTTTTCTTAAGTACAGTCCTGTAGTCCTGCATTCAAAACTTACTTAAGTAAAAGTAAAATGTTTCAGCATCAATATGTAATTAGTCTTAGTATCAAAAGAAAAGTAGTTAGTTATGCAGAATGGACCCACTCAGATTGTTTTATATGTTACAAAAATGTTATTGTATTATTATTATTATTATTATTCTTATTATTATTGATACACTTATTTTAGCATCATTGTAGTATTGTCCAGTTAGGGCAAATAGTTTATTTGGTTTAATTTATAAACATGCGTAATCATTTTACATTTATTGTATTTTTTCTTGTTAAATCTCGACCTAAAAAGTCATTAAAGATGGCGGCTTAATATAGTGGGGTAAAAAGTACAATATTTACCCCTAAAATGTGGTGAAGTAGAAATATGAAGCTACATACAAATGAAAATACTTAAGTAAAATACAAGTCCCTCAAAATTTACTTAAGTACAGTACTTGAGTAAATGTACTTGGTTACCTTCGACCACTGCATGTAATTTAGATTATTTGTAATCCAGATTACAAGTAAATCTATTGTAATCTGAATGCTATTAATTACATTTGAAATACTACATTTGACACTTAAAAAATGGATGTAGTCACAAAAAAATTGAGTTGCAAGAAAAAAAATCTTTGAACATCTGAAAACGTTTACCATGCAAATAAAATACATTTTACAGTTGGTCCAATCAAATTACACTTACGAAAACAGCACCGGCACAAACAACATGCTTTTTGAGCGTTAATAGCATTAGTTAACATAAAAAAGTTTAATCATTTTGAAATTGTCATATTTCAGCGTCATAATCCAAAATGTGATCCTTCATAATGTAACTGTAATCTAAATTTTTTCAAAATGTGATCTGGACTGATTACAGTAGTTTATTTTATGTAAACTGATTATGTAACCCCTAAGCAATCCTTTTTAAGTCTTAGTGTGACAAGACAGTCTTAACTGAAAGTTGACACATAAACTTTTTTTGGAGCTTTCATCTCACGGTCTTGGTGGTAACTCAGTTCATCCTAAATGATGATGATTAGAACTGAAAAGGCCACAAGATGCAGTTAAAAGCTCCTGAAAAGCTGGTAAATGGAGCTTTAACACACATAATACTTAATTTCGTATTAGCTGGAAACTGATAAGCAGTCTTTGTTTCATGCATAATGTATAGATCAGTCACTTACACTACCGGTCAAAAGTTTTAGAACACCCCAATTTTTCCAGTTTTTTATTGAAATTCAAGCACTTCAAGTCAAATGAACAGCTTGAAAGGGTACAAAGGTAAGTGGTGAACTGCCAGAGGTAAATAAAAAAGGTAAGCTTAACCAAAACTGAAAAAATAATGTACATTTCAGAATTATACAAGTAGGTATTTTTCAGAGAACAAGAAATGGGTTAACAACTTAACTCATGGAGTCTTGGGCTATTTTGTCCATTTTTGAATTCTTTTCATGTCTTTGTAAGTCATTTTGTGTCTTTTTTTGGTCATTTTGTGTCTTTTTTTTTTAGTCATTTTGTGTCTTTTGTGGTCATTTTGTATCTTTTTTTGTCATTTTGTGTCTTTTTTTAGTCCTTTAGTCCAACATAAATGTGATTTTGAATCTTTTTTTTACTTTCAAAACACTATCATGCTCAATAAAGAATTTTAAATGTTGCAAATGCGTATTAATTTCAGAATACACTGAGACATTAAACTGCATAATTTTCAATTAAATTCTGGAAAAGTTGGTGTGTTCTAAAACTTTTGACCAGTAGTGTAACTGTTTGTTATTTATTTATTTATATTTAACTCATATTGCTTTCCTAGTACACCATCACAGCCACGTTCTCTTTCTACTTCTGCTATTTTATAATCTTGTGTTTCATTTGACAGGCAGAAGGGAGGAAGCTTGGCCTGGTTGGATGGGTCCAAAACACACGGGCAGGAACTGTTCAGGGGCAACTCCAAGGTCCAAGCAGCAGGGTGAAAGAAATGCAAGAATGGCTGAAATCCACCGGGAGCCCCCAGTCAAACATAACAAAGGCCGAGTTCAAGAACGAGAAAGTAGTCGATAGCCTAGAACACTCATCTTTTAACATAGTGAAATGAAATCACCCATATGTTGTGCCTGTAATATTAACTCGTAAGCAGATGTTTTATTTATTTAGTTTTATTTTGTATTGGTTGAAAGGCAGCTTGAGCATTGACTTGAAAAGATGTGTTTATGTTACATATCACAATATATAGAATGACATGAAATAAATAGAAAATTCTTTTCAGCCCTCTTAACATTGTTGGAATTTTATTGTAGGATTAGCAATAAGGGAATAATTTATGATTTGACCACGTAATTTAACAGAGACTGTTAACAGATTGTGACATTTGCAAACAAACCACAGTCCAGCAGACATCCTGCTGAGCAAACGGGCAATGATGTGACCTTGAAATCTGTCGGAGCCGTCTTCATGAGCTCCAGAGTCAGAGTGGAGCCTGAAGAACGACTAAAGCTGATGATGAAATGCTCCTCAGTATGTTGCTTCTCTCCCTTGAAAAGGACTGAACTCTGCGGGTGGCTTTGGAGAAACACTGGCAATATATACTCTGATATATACACTGTAAAAAAAGTTATTTTCCAGACATTTACTGTATTATTTTACAAGGCTTTTCTTGTTTTCTTCTACATTAAGTGCAAATGTCATAAAATGGAAGATGAAATCTGTAAATTAATATAATGGGACATTATAGATTTTTCTTTTCAGTATTCAATTGCTTTGTGGTTTTCAGTGTTAAATTACAGTGAATTACATGCAAAAATAAAAAATGCACATCATATTAATGTGAAATTAAGGAGACTTTCTGTATGTAGTGTAATGTAGTGGAGTATAATGGACAATATTGGCCTCAAAATGTAATGGAGTAGAAGTATAAAGTTACATAAAATGGAAATACTCAAGTAAAGCACAAGTACCTCAAAATTACATTCCCCCACTGGAATACAAAATTAAAATCTGTATCTGTAAAAGTGATGGATTTATATATATTGACTTATATGTAGTAAAGAAAGAGCAACACAAAAAGACAAAACGTGGGCCATAAAGGGAGTCTGGAGGGATTAATAATGGAGAAGACCACCTTTTTTGAGAATTTCTGAGAAATATCATTAGCCAACAATTAACTTGTGTTTATAACATTTTTGTACCACCGAACATTAACTTGAAAATACTAGGACGATAATAATCTCAGCCTGTACGCCCATGTGTCAGATGCATGTGACTCAATAAACACACTCCGGCCAGTAGGTGGCGGTACGCACATTAAAGGCTGGATGCAACTTTGCAACGAACAAAAGAAAAAGACGACGGGTTTCAAACTCAAATTACCTGGGGCCGCTGGAGGCAGTATCAAAATGATAAAAATAAAAAAAACTCTCAAAATTACTAAAAAAAGACACAAAATGACCAAAAAAGACACATAATTACAAAAAAGACACAAAATGACTGAAAAACACTAAATTACTTAAAAGACAAAATGACTGAAAAACACTAAATTACTTAAAAGACAAAATGACAAAAAAAGGCAAAATGACCAAAAAAAATACACAGAATTACCAACAAAGTCAGACAATTATTAAAAATGAGACAAAATAATCAAAAAAGGACACAAAATGCCCAAAAAAAGACACAAAATGACAGAAAAAAACGTAATTATTTAAAAAAGAAACAAAATTACCAAAAAAATACACAGAGTTATCAAAAAAAGACACACATTTATTTAAAAGACACAAAATGACCAAAGAATTACACAAAATTACAAAAAAGACACAAAATTACTTTAAAAAAAGACAGAAATTTACCAAAAAAGACACAAAATTATTAAAAAAGACACTAAATTATTTTTTTTAAAAAGGCACAAAATTACCAAAAAAAAAGTATTGAAAGGGACCTTCCACACAACACGGTAAAGTGCCATTCATATAAAACTCACATTAAACTTTCATATCAAGGTGGGGGCCACAAAATAACGTCACGAGGGCCGCAATTGGCCCACGGGCCGCGAGTTTGAGACCCATGTGTTAAAGTCTATGGTTAAAGTGTAACGGTCGGTCCTTCACACCAGAAGATGGCGCTACTCGCTTCAACCGTTAGCTGTTAACGGTAACTCTTGTTGGTGCACGTTGACTGTAAACAGCAGCTAAGGATCATTTTTAGCAACAGTTTGATATTTCAGTGGTGTAACACGACTTTTTTAATGTGTGAAGGCCAAAATGTTGTCGCTGGACCCCATGGAAGTAGCAACTGTTAACCTAACGTTAATGTTAACGGCCGTTACCTAGCAACGGACAAGTTTAAACCAGCGGAATATGTTGAGGACAGGTGAAAGAAGTGAATTTAACGACCACCATGATTAAGTGTTTGCCTAAAGAGGTCCAGGGGAAACTTCGCTCGGGGGTCGCCATCCCGTCGCTGCAGCAGTGTGTGGAGGAGCTGATCCTCAACAGCATCGATGCCGAGGCGACCTGTGTGGGAGTCAGGATGGACATGGAGGCGTTCAAGGTTCAAGTGATCGACAACGGTGCTGGGATCAACGCTGAGGACATGGAGAGCGCGGGAAACAGATACCACACGAGCAAATGCGGCTCCATCGAAGACCTGGACAACCTACGGTGGTATGGTTTCAGAGGAGAAGCCCTGGCAAGTGTAGTTTCTCTCGCCAAGCTTGTTGAAATATCATCCCGGACCAGATCATCAGTGAAAACCCACGTCAAAATCTTCAAGGATGGCAAGAGCATGGATGTGTTTGAAGCGGAGACTGCTCGACCATCTGCAGGCACAACTGTTATCATTTGTAACTTCCTCCACAACATGCCAGTCCGGAGGAAGAGGATGGATGCTGTCCTGGAGGGTGAGAGGATCAGACACAGACTGGAGGCTATCTCTCTGATGCACCCCTCTGTGTCTTTCACCCTGAAGAATGACTGCACAGGAGCCATGATGGTGCAGCTTCCTAAAGCTAGAAACACTTACCACAGGTTTGTTCAGATACACAGCCTCGGGCGTGCACAGAAACTTGGAGAAATCAGCTACACGCACAAACAGTTTGAAGTCATTGGTTACATTGGCAGAGAAGGCCACTACAACAACAGCTTACAGTTCCTGTTTGTAAATGACAGACTGCTGTTGAAAACACGCATACACAAGCTCCTGAACTTTCTCCTACGCAAACTTAGAAGTTCAAATCAGAAAAACGACAGTCCAGATGGGCAGTCTGCCATTAGGAGTCCAAAGCACAAACGAAGCCAAGAGCTGCATGGAGTATACATCATCAATATCAAATGCTCTTACTCAGAATATGACATATGTCTGGAGCCTGCAAAAACTCTTATAGAGTTCAAAGACTGGGATGGTATTTTGCTGTGTATAGAAGACACAGTGAAAGCTTTCCTCAGCAGGGAGAACCTGGTGGCTGAACTTTCTCAAGATGACTTGGACTGTGTACCTCCTGAACTGTTTGGCACTCACAATACAGACCAAGAGGAGCATACCACGGGCAATGGTGGCCAAGCAACTATCAGTGCTTCCACACAGGATTGCAGTATTGGAATTAAACTGGCATCTGCCTCTGTTCATCGTAAGCGCAAAGATGACTGTGTATGTGAGGATAACGGAGTGATGGAGTGCAAAGAAGAGATGGAGAAGAAAACTGTAAATGAGTTGGAAACGAACAAAAGTGAAGGAAGCAGAAACAAAGAATGTATCTATGAGCCACTGTGTGATACTGCACAACATACATCTGACTATAGCATTACTGAAGAAGAGGAGCCACCTTTAAGTGAAGCTGGGGACATCTCTAAAATGTCATGTATGCTAAGTTCAATCAGACAACTAGAAAGTGAAAATATGGAGCTCTTAAGAGAAAATGAAAAAGAGACATCAAACGGTACCCCATCAACAAGCAACATGGTTTCACTAGACCACATCACTCAACAAAGTAAGCCTGATTTAAACAATATTGAGCAAATATTACCTGACTACCAGGGTCCAGGCAGACATGAAGATACTTTAGTGACTACCAGAAAGATCAGTCTTTCTGATCCGTACATTCATGAAAATCTGCTGTCTCAAGACATGTCCCAAATCAACAAGTCTGCATCTGGGCAGCAAATTTCAGCACAGAAATGTGAAGAGAGATCCTTTGCATCTAAACGCAAAATCTCACTGGACGCAGGCTATGACATAACTGGTCAAAAACCATGGAAAGGCCTCACTCCTTTCATTCCCTCGAAGATTCCCAGAACTTGTCAAAAGGTGTCTTTATGTAAGGAGTCTGGATCCCTTGAGAAGTTCAGAAGAGTATATGGTAAATTTGATGGACTGAAACTACCTCAAGAAAAGAATACAAGACTTCATCAAGCAGACAGCTTTGCTTTAAATTCCAAGAATTTGTTTTGCCAAAAAGATCAGCAAGATGAAACAGAAAAAGAAAAGACACAGAGCAGGCCCCAAAGCCGACCAGCCCTCTCAGGTTTCACCCAGTTAAAACCAGCGTCAGGACAGAACAGAGGTAAAACATCTTTGGCAGCTAAACTCTGCCATTTGAAACAACACAGGACGGACAATTCAAAAGTATTACCACAGCGGTCCAGGACTACCTCAGAGGGGAAAACCTGTATCAGTAGTGGAAATGATGGCACCCAAGACAGTAATAACAATGAGAATCAGTGTGACGCTGCACTGAATCCTGAGCCAGTCCCGGGTGGCAGTACAGATCCTCTGCTGACTGAGAAGCAAGAGGCTATGACATCAGGTGACTGGCTTCATCACTATGATCCATCTGTTGGAAAGACGGTTTACGTCAACAAAGTGACTGGGCTCAGCCGCTATGACAACCATCCTCCGGAAGAAACACAAGTGCGTTGTACGTCAGATGTCACCAACATGGCTGTTAGTGTCATCTCTGAAATGGGTGAGTTGGTAGCTTTTCTGTGCTAATCAGCAGGTTATGACATCATGGCAGTAACTGGAAGTAGCACTCGACTTTAACAAAGAATACCTGGTAACACTTTACAATAACCAACTAAATAATGTTTATAGATGGTTTATAAACCAATTATTAACCATTTAAAAGTGCTTTACATATTTAATCGTTAAATGTTTTCAACCAATTTATTAAAGGTATATGAATCATTTCAAAATCATTAACATACTTAATATGGAGTTAAAAATATTAAAATGGGTGCAACTAAAACTATTTATAAACAATTAATTATAATTGAATTGTTTGTTAATGGTAAAGTAACTATAAACGTACATTAATAGACATGTTTATAAATAAATATACATCTATTTGCCATTTATACATGATTAAGTTAGTTAAACATTAATAAATTATGTATTTACCATTCTAAATGGTCTATAAACAGTTTATAAATGATGATTAAACATTAATAAACTATCTGTTTACCGTTTATAAATGATGGTGATTGTAAAGTGTTACCGAATACCTTCACTGTCACAGCTGTTCTTGATTTTTAAACTGTAGGTATGGAATACAGATGTTACCCTTTTCAGGTGGATCTAGTGTTGCCCTTCCTACCTAAATCCAGGACAGAAAGGGTGATTAGTTCAGGGCTTGATGACAGAGGTAACCTACAGACAGATCAGATTGTAGACTGTAGGATGCTTACACATACACACAGACACCCACACAATATACAAAAACAATAATGGCATGTGTTTGTTCACTTATAATCTTGTCCGTCTTAACAGATGCCAATGGTGAAAGCTCCAACTCACTTACGTCGTTGTACTCAAAATGGAATAATCCTGTATTTGTTCGACCTCCTATGGTAAGGATAACTTGTGTGTGTACTTTGCAAGGATTTCAATTTTTTGCTACCCGTTCTACCGTTCCAAAGTTTAGTGTCTTAAAGGATAGGTCAGATTTTGTAAGCAGGCTTGTATGTGATATTTATCCAAAGGCACGTCATTACATATCCTATTTCGCGGTCGGCACAGCCCCTAGTTTGGAGAAGCAGAACGTAATACCAGCGAAGAAGCTGAGGAAGTACCTGCTTCTAAAAACATCTATTTCACTTTATTATATTTAGAATATTTTCACTGCTTTAGCCTGCTGTCAGACTGCCCTTTCTGATAGGGCACAAAAGCCGATATATATGCTCTCTTAAAAGCCACCAGACTCCTTTGTAGGGGTGGGCGATATGGCCCTAAAAGAATATCACGATACTGCAGGCTATTTTTGTGATAACGATATTCTTGACGATATTAGGAAATACTTTAAAAGATATAGAAAATATGATTTTTTTTTAATCTGTATAAATAATTAAAAATCTAAAATGTAGTTTGAAGTGCAAATCTCAACAGTTGCCAAATACAAAATTTTTTACTCTTGAGTATGAGCAAATAATAAAAATAACCATTTAGAGGTTCTGGGGGCATATTTTAATGAAATTTTGTAAAGGAGAATAAAGGTTCTTGTATGTTTTATTTAAGGCATCTTATTTTTACAGTCTTCTTGTAAATTCTGTGGTGGATTCTCTTAACATACTGTGCTCTTATTTTGAAAGCTGCATGTGTTTAGCAACAGGGAGTAAGTAGCTTTTTGTGATTAAAACAACTTTAACCACTACATCAAGAAGTAGAATCATTGCCAATATCATGATATGCATTTTTTTTAACCATAAAAAAAATATACCGATATTATCGTGAACGATACGATATGGCACACCCCTACTCCTTTGGCATTTTACTTTGTAGGACACAGGAGTTATTGCTGGTCATCAGCTGCCTCGATCGGTTGGTTTGTTTGTGTTATTGTGTGTCTTTGTTGTTTTAAAGGGTTAGTTTGGATTCATCAAAGTCTCTCAATACAGTAACAGGTGGCTTTAAGGAGAGCATAGATAGCTATAAGGGCTTCAGTTCCCCATCAGTGGTACAAATATTGTACCCATAGTATACACTTAAACTATTTTGAGATGACCAGTTTTTTAGCTGGTGAAAATAGGTTTTGCTGCTGCCCCCATCCACAGCAGTACATTGTTTACCATCTGGGCAAGTACCACAGGTCTCTTTTACGAATGGATAAGTACCTGATACCAAGGTTATAATAGTTTGGGATTTTTCATTAGTTTTAGTTTTAATTTCGTTGTGATTTTTTTTGTTTTCAAATGCAGTTAGGTTTAATTCGTTTTTAGAGTGAGTTTGCTAGTTTTTATTAGTTTTTTTTTTTTTTTTTTGAAAATGCTTAGTTTTAGTTTAGTTTCTATTAGTTTTTATTAGCCCCAATAGGTTTTTAACTCTCGCAGCTCCGGGTGTTTCGAATTTTGGTTCAAGTGAAGTGCTGAACCTCTTAAAGGCAATCGACTGACATAATCGTGTAGATGTCACAGTCTCAATAAACATATTTACCAATGTGTTCCTGCATGTTCACTAACCAGCAGCTATTAGGTCAATTTTTTAGATTTCATATCAACCGAAAAGGCTTATGTATGAAAAAAAGTAGACAGATGAAAACAAAGGACATTTTCAATATCATTTTAATAAGTTTTATTTAGTTTTGTAACCACGCAATACAGTTTCAGTTAGTTAGTTATTTATTTTATTTATTATATTTGGGGTTTTTTTGAAACTCGTTTTTATTTTTATATCAGACAAGGAAAATGTTTCATCAGCTCTAGTTTTTGTTATATCGTTAGTTTCCGCTAACTATAATAACCTTGCCTGATACAACCCCACTTCAAAAAATCTGAATGATCCCTTTAATACCTATCCTAACTTCAGTTGAATTTTAATGCTGTTTGAATGATGCATCATGAACTCTGCTGTACCAACAGGTTGCTGTGGACATATCAAGTGGGCAAGCTGACGGGCTGGCTGTCAAGATCCACAACATCCTGTTTCCATACCGGTTTTCTAAGGCCATGATTCACTCAATGAAGGCAAATTCCTTTTCTTTTTTCTTTTTAATGATCTGACGAGATGCTTCGGCCATTTAACCTTGTTGTGACATAATTGCAATTTAATTATCTTATAGGTCATCCATCAAGTAGATAAGAAGTTTCTTGCATGTCTTATCAACACAAGAGACGAAGAGCCTGCAGCACTCGCTGAAACTGAAGGTACAGACAGGAACTTTACTATTTTTGTTATTAAACTTTTTATTTGAAGAAAAACAAAACAGCACATACATGTTGCTCTACATCTTGTAAACATGTCAAGTCTTTTCATCAAAACATAAAAAGAAAGAAATGGTTTTAAAGAATAAAAATAATAATATAAATAAAATCAAAATCACATCCTTGCAAAAGCATTTAAACTCTATCACAATACTCTTACAAAGACATACTTATACCTAAATTGATAGGCAACTTGAAAATCAGAAAAAAAAAAAAAAAAAGATAATAATGATAATTCGAAAATCATAATAACAGCCTTAATAATAGTGAGTTTATCTGCCCCATGTAAACCTTCCTTCATCCATGTTTTCTTCTGCAAACAGAACCTTATCATGGGGTGATAACATTGATGACAAGAGCAACATCAACTCAAATGATAATACTAGTAAATTAAATGGAACTTTACTATTTTTATTTATCGTTTCATTAGCATCTCATGCACTCTATTTTTTTTTTTTAAACCTAGGAAACCTTCTGGTGCTGGTGGATCAGCATGCTGCACACGAGAGAGTTCGACTGGAAAATTTAGTTGCAGGTAAAAAAAGAAACAAATGCACAGTATTAATATTGAGAATGAAACGTTTCACAGTTCCACAGTCATGATTGTACATCCTGTCATAGACTCCTATGAGGATGACCCGGATGCACCAGGGGAGAGACGTCTGTGTTCCTCAACCATTGTGCCACCTCTGGAGATCAGTGTAACAGAAGAGGAACTGAGACTGCTTCGGTGTGTTTTACTTTTATGTACTGTACAATAGGTAAATGGGAATACCTGTAAAACCAGTACACTTGCTCTGAGGCAGATACTGCTGAAACTGAGAATATAAATGTGTTCAGTAAATAGATGAAAGCAATTTGATCCAATACTGCGAGTTTCACCTCGTGGATATTTTTTTGATGAAAAGTTATTGGGCAATGTCTGATGCAGGACATTTGCCTTCAGTATTCAAGATCCACTTCCTTTATGCTTTGGTGATGGATACACGTCCTTTTTACTTTGTTGCGATGGCATTGTCATTGCTTGACTGGTTTAATTTCCCTGGAGTCAGCCTTAAACTGGTTGCCATCTGCTCTCTGCAACAACCAAGATACTCAGCGGCAGATTTTGGCAAGGAGGTGAAGAATGGTAGCAATAAAGATGACACAAAGGGTGGGTGCAGTGACGCAGCCTCATTTCACCTCTGTCTTAAGTCAGAGCGGTTGCGTAGCACTTGGCTCACATACCTTCACTCAGTAGCGTCAGCACTCTGATGTTTTAGCAGCCTGTACTAATAGTAGATTGTACACCTTCCAAACCTCTCTTAAAGTTAAATACAGAGGTTTTGTTTTGCCCACTCTCTTATTCCTTGTAATTGAAGCACTGTTAAAAAACATTGTCCATTTTCAGACAGTGGAAGGAGTAGCACTGAGTTGGACATGGAGGTGATGGCTCGTTAACTGCCACAATCTTCCTTGTATTGTTTCCCTTCTTAATTCTGCTCGATGAATGATTTCCCTGAGCTCTGGTTTGTGATTCAGAGGTCCTGGTCTACTTTCCTTGATGATATGAGGCCTTACGGATACAAACACTCACCTCAAAAGCTTATCGTCCTCCTTCAGCTTTCATCTTCTAAATCAGAATAAGCCATAATCTCACCTCCAAATACTTAAAACCAACTTTGACCATTGATTTATGGCAAACTGCACCACAGATTTTTTTTAGCCTTTAAAATTTCTTAATTTCTTGACTATATGAATTCTGATATCTACTGAATCCAGCTGACAACGTTGTTGTCCCCTTACCTGTTTACTTTATTCATACCTCAGACATTATTGGCATCATTGCAGAGCAGTGTTTCTTTTTCCTTTTTTTTCCAAAATATTTTTGTCAATTTTAAAAATAGCAAACAATACACACACACACACACACACACACACACACACACACACACACAAATATTAATAATAAAGATAATAATAAATATATAAATAAAAACTTGACACAAACCACACCATGCCAAAACAAAGTACACACAAATGTGTCACAATAGGTACTCTTTAAATACACATAATAACAATAATAATAGTAAATACATATTTTTTTTTTAAATAGATAAATAAATAAACAAGATAAAAATATATAAGTGTTTTTTTGTGTTGCGGTGTTCCTTTTCCCTTGCAGGTCTTGTCAGGCACATTTGCGGAGTTTGGGTCTGGAAGTAAACTTCTCGCAGGCAGCAGATCCACAGGTGTTTGTGGGTAAGGTACCACTGTGCTTCACTGAGAAGGAGAGTAATGAGCTCAGACGGGGGAGACCATCTATTATCAAGCCTCTTGTTGAGGTAAACCTGTCTTAACCGTCTATTGTATCACTTATTTAGCCAAGTCTTCGTTTCTACAATTCTGTCTACTTATCATTTTTCTTTTTTTCTATCATCACATATCAGGAGTATCTTCGAGAGCAGGTTGAGGTAAGCTTGGACATGTTTTTCTAGTCCCTAAACCCTAATGTGGGGGGAAAGTGTCTTAATACTCAATAAAAGTTATTTATTATTCTTTGTTTTAGTTACTCCGCTCAACTGGTAGAGTGAGAGGAACTCTGCCTCTCACGGTGCTGAAGGTGCTAGCCTCCCTAGCATGCCACGGTAAGGTTAAATGACTTCTCTCCATCCTTTAGTTTACTCTTTGTGTACCGATGATTCAATAAATGACCGTTTCACACTCAATCACTTGATACTGCATCAAACAGGTGCCATCAAATTCAACGACAGCCTGAGCAGAGATGAATGTCACAGCTTGGTGGCGTCCCTGTCCTCCTGCCAGCTGCCCTTCCAGTGCGCCCACGGTCGTCCATCCATTGCTCCTTTAGTAGACACGCTCCATTTGGACAAAGACGAAAAGGTACCAGCATGAACTCTGTACTAAATGTACTTTTCCGAGCATTTTACAGCACATCAATTTGGTGGTGACTAAGCATTCTTGTCCCCTGCAGGAATTACAGAAACCAAACCTCCAAAAGCTGAGAAGAATGTATAAAGCGTGGGAGCTGTATGGAAATAGATAAGTGGGTGTGTAATTTTTTTTAAATGTGTAGTTTATTATGTCAACAAAATAAATTGTCACTCATATGAAATAACTTATTAAATGGCTCAAACAGTCAAATTACCCCACAAAGTCCTGCTGTTGAAACCTTTTGTTTTTCCATACATTCATTGGAAGACTTGGCTATTTATAGAAATAACATATTGTCAGAAAATGAGTTACATTCAGTTTGTTTGGTACAAAATAAGAGGAAATAGAAAAATAAGACATAATAAATTTGCAAAAACATATTTTTTTAAATGAATAACCCAATGCCAGGTTTACTGATATTCCCTCAATTGTGTAATAAAAAAATGAGATGTGTAATCGTTTGATTAATAATTCACGGAGAGTTAAAAAAAAAAAAAAAAAAATTCATAAACTAAATCTGTTTTTGCAGATGAACCATTCAAACAAACTTTGACAAAATGGGATGCATTATCAGAAACACAGCACAAGGCACATTTTCATGACCATGTAAAAGTTCCCTGACTTGCAGTCTGCCAGCATCCCTCAGGTTGTGCTAAAAAAAACACATGCTTTCACTCAATAAACTTCTTGGTCTTGAAGTATCGTCTCAAATAGAAAATCTGCCAAGTGGCCAGTGCAAGAAACCCGCAGACGGAAATGAAGCTGAAGAGCTGCACTCGCATGTTGGTGGACTCTGTAGGACAGAAAATAGCAGTTAAATAGTGTCAAAACTGTCAATAGTTTTTATTTTTAACACTTGAGTCAACTGAACAGTCTCAGACACAACAAGTGATGAATCACACAGAGGAGAAAACTGCTGTAACTCAGTTCAAACTCAAACTTCTTCTTCTGGCCAAACCCCAAGCAGCAGGTTAAAAAGAAAAGCTTCCCCATAGACAGCAGTACAGCTGCAACTTTCTGTCGCTCTTTTAGTTGCTCTATTCATTTACCATTTGTTTGTCGCATCTCTTTCCCTCGATTCTTCAAGTTGGTAAAGTCATCTGCAATGGACTGAGACAGGTCCTCAAGGTGTTTTAGCTGTGCCTCGAGGGGGTTCAGGCTGTCAATCTGACAAAGAGGTTGCAAGAGTTGTATTTATCATGTTGCATTATCATACATTTAATTATCAGTAGCAGATGGGATTAATACTCATGATATTTGAGATAAGACCTCACCTCTTTGTAAGTGTTTCCTTTCATGCCATACTTCATGTCAATTTTGACCAGTAGTTCATGGACCCCTCCACTGCCTAATGACGAGCATGAATAGCACATTGTGTTATTTGACAAAAAATAAGGATTTATCCTCATTTGGTACCCAGATTGTAGAAAAAGTATTTGTCCATTTGAGTTGGAATATTCCTTCTCTTATTTCTTACTTCTAGCATATAATTTTAGGTTGCATATTTCCAAACTTGACTCACCCATTGGAGATCTGCTGTTGAAGCAAATGTCAAACTTGTCATGATTTTCTGTTGAGAATGCAAATATCCCTTTCGTGGCATTTTCCTTGGCGTACAACGTGTCACCAAAAGAATCAGTGATCTGAGGAAACAGTTAAAAGACTTTAGCATGTTCTCTCAGTTATCAACTCAGTAGTGCCTTTAGATTTAAGCTGTACAAAGCTCTAACAAATGATAATTTACACGGTTGACAATTATTTGCAATTAAATTAATATGAACTACAAAAATAGCAAATTTTCCATGGTTTTCTTGATAATAACCAAAATCATTATCAAGAAAACCATTGGAAAATGGCTAGATATCAGCTCCTAAATTAAACTCTTGAGCTATTTTTGTTGTTATCATTATATTTGTCCAAACAAATCTACCTTTAGTTGTACGAGGCATTAAAATTAAAAAGAAATTGAAGAAAAAGGGTGGTCTAATCATTTTTTTCATGGATTTCATTTTTTATTGTACTAGTATTTTAAATCTTGCGTTTTTTATATGAAAATACAAATAAGTCTTTGTTTAAATCAAGGAAACGCCGAGTCAAAACAACAAGTTTGCCATATGTTACACCTGATTAGCGACACGTTCACGTACCTTCAGATCAGTCGTAATGTGTGGATGCTCGCTGACTTGGTATGAGCCTGAGACCAGCAAATGTTTGCGGATGTTTCCCTGCAGACATTTCTGAGAGTTGACCGGTAGGTGGAATGTGATAGAAAGCACCGGGTCCAGTAGGACAGGTATCAGCAGGAGAACACAACGTCTAGACATGCTGCTCATCCCTGACTGTGATGATGACAGGACTGTGATGCTGCTGCTGTCATACGCAGACCCCGCCTCCTCCTCCCTCCAGTTCCGGGTCATGTCACGTGACTTCACCGCCCCCACATGTCCGACCTCACTTCACCACCTCCTCCTCCCCAAGTAAACAATTCAGCATCATTTCATTATGTCTGCTAGCAGCTCTCGATTCTTATCTTTGAAAAAAGGCAGCCCCAAAGTGCTGCATGCTCTGTCAGATGGGTGTGATTAAAATATATATAGGCCATATGGGAAATGTTTCAATGGAGAGATGAAATAAATGTATTTGTCAACTAAGAAAACAATTAAATTACAGCCGACACATTAACTATATTTTTTAAATAGTCTTGCAAAATACGTCGCGGTGCACTTACATTATCTTTTACATTTTTAGACAAAATCAGTGTATGTTTCTAGACATTTCTGTCTCCTAACCTCGTCTGTCTTTTACCCTTGATTAAACGAATGCACCAGAACATCAAGTTTTCATCGCACAGGAAATGGTTACATATGTGTATTTATAAATAGGCTCACGTTTCTCACCCCACATTGCATTCATATGAAGCCGATATTTGTGAATGGGAGTGAAAACTTCTATTTAGCTTTTGTGAAATGACGAAGATATGACCAAATCTAATAAATATTGATACATATAGTTTATGGACGAGGTACACAAGAGGATATATGTCAAAATAATGCTCTTTTGCCCCGAAATGAAGGCCTTTGTGGCTGTCAGTCTGCCCCCTCCCCCTCCGCGGATGGTACAGTCTTGGTTCATTCATAAAATTCTAGCAGAGCATAAAAGGAGGGGCTTGCACTCTAGTCGTCCAGTTACCAGGTATATACCTGGAGAAAAGACCCGAGCCGCTCTGCCCAGCGCAAGGCCAGAGTCATATTTGTCATTGATCAGGACTTGTGCTTTTTTTCCCTTCCCTCGTGATGTATCATAACAACCTGACGCCTGACATGGATTCAGTCTCTCCCACCTGCCGGACAGAGTCTCCTGTCGGGACACTGGTCCAGAAGACGCCAGAAGAGGCGAGCTCTCCAGCTTCCTCCTCAGAGAGCAATGCAAAGGTATGAATGGCTTTGTTGATCATACATTCAACATGCAGCCCTGGAGGCGCTGCGTTTTCAACAAGATCAAACATCTTTAAAAAAAAAAATCATCCACAGGCTGAATGCATTTTTATCTTCGCTGTGGGGGGAGGGGGAGGTGGACCTGATTGATAAGATTTTAATTAACTGGGTGGGCTTATTTTTTTTGTTATTTTTAACATCATTTTTGATACGTTTTTATATTTAACTGTGGCTAGATGTCGGTGCAGGTGGAAATATGGATAAACAACCCCGTTATTCGGATTTGTTATGATTCCGACGTCCTGGGACCAAATGTGAGCGTGTCGATGCAGCGGTTCATTGAGAAAAATAAATCCATTCAGGAGACTCCACAGCAACTCTGCGTCAGTGTTGACGTCAGAAACAATGATAAAGTCAAATATTGATCTGAAGAAGGCTATTTCTGGTGGGGTATATTTCAAGAAAATATAACACATGCAGGCTACCCTCTGTTTCAGACAAAACATATGATTTTGAGGTGTCATTGATGACTGTCCTCACAATAAGATCCACTTGAAACAACTAACAGCATGGAAATAGATTTATTTTATTTTTGTATATTTTAAAATAATCTCTATTCCAGTGCTCATTGTCTATAATTTCCTTTTTTTCCAGGAGCTCGACCATGACATGAGCGTTGAAGACACACCATTTGTTCCAACAGTCACTGCAATTTCCTCTACCCCAGATTTCCAGTGGATGGTCCAGCCTACGATTATTACATCTGTCTCCCCGTCTCTGGGTAGCCAGCAAGCCAATGAAGCACAAAGCTCTCACCAGGCAACACCCAAAGTGGGCGGGAATAAGGGCAAAAATGCTGTCAGAAAGGGGAAAACAGAGCAGGTAGGTTAGCTCAGATGAAGTCTACCTGCTATTGGACAGAATAGTCAATAGTGTAAATTTACATATGCCAATCTGAATTCCTTGTGTGCAACAGTGCTATTGTGCATGCTCCTCTGGTGCCGTGTGCTGGCTGTGTGCCTTCCTTAGGCAGTCAATTTATATTCAGGTCACAGCAAGTCTGCAACAATGGTCTATTTTTAGACGCATTGCAGCGAAACATGCTTTTGCCATTCTTCAGAGGATGAATTGGCAACGGATGTAGCGGATTAGAGGATGAAATGGCTGGATTCTTCAAGGTAATAACTGAATTATTTCTTTTACGTCCCAGCTGTCTCCAGAGGAGGAAGAGAAGAAGAGGGTAAGGAGGGAGAGGAATAAAATGGCTGCAGCAAAGTGTCGCAACAGACGGAGGGAACTCACGGATACACTGCAAACTGTAAGTAAACACTGATGCATTTACTCAGCTGTCACTTGCAGCCCACTGTTTGTGTGTGTGTGTGTTTTCACTGTGGATGATTCTGGATGTCGATCTATCTGAAGGAGACAGACAAGCTGGAGGAGGAAAAAGCAGCCCTGGAGACGGAGATCGCCAACCTCATCAAAGAGAAGGAACGGCTCGAATTCATCCTTGCCACACATCAACCGGTGTGCCAGATGTCAGAGGAGATGGAGTGTATTTTCCAGGAGCCCACGGGGTCCCCTGAGCTACCGCCCAGTCCAGATGAGGACAGACTTCCAGAGGATGGCACCCAGGAAGCTCCTTCGCTCCAGGACATGGACATCCCCAGTGACCCGTCCACAGCCATCTCCGGGAACTCCAATATCTTGCTGTGTGCCAGTGCTGATATCAACATCTGCGATCTTGAGCCCTCTTTGGACATTAAGGAAGGGCTACTGGAAAATATGTTACCAAGTTTGGAGGAGAAAACCCCCATGGAGACGGCTCGATCTGTGCCAGACATAGATCTGAGCAGCTCTCTCGGGGTCTCGGACTGGGAGACCCTGTACAAGTCTGTGTCCAGCGACCTGGAGCCTCTCAGCACTCCTGTGGTGACCTCCACCCCCACCTGCAGCAGCTACCTGTCCGTGTTCACATTCGCTTGTCCCGAGCTGGACTCTCTCACAGAGGAACTGGACAGTCATAAAGGGGGAGGGGGCAAAGCTGAGTCCGTCGATCTCCTCAACTCTCCCACTCTTCTCGCCTTATAATGTACAGAGGGAAGTGATCTGTGTTGTTTTTCTGTTTGCAGGTTCCTGACTTTGAAATGATATGAACAACATATGCCACAGTATGCTGTAACACTTCAAGGAATACATTCATGAAATGTCTTGTGTGTGTGACTAAGCAAACATATACACTTTCTCCAGATACAACAGAGTGATGTAGCGAAAAGCATGGCTTTTACTTTCACAGGAGGGACTGAAGTTTTGATTATAAAAAACGCATGCTGAGAAATTCCAAATAATTTTCAAAAGCTTATATATATCTGATCTGTTACTAGATCTAAGATGTAATGTGGAATTTAATGTATCAGTATGGTTTTGTGTTTTGGTGTCAATAGTATATTGATTGCTGTAAATGTTGTATTTACATATTCATCCATGTTAAGTACCTGCATACCTCAATGTCATCAACTGTGGTTTGACCTCATTGAAAGTTTTCCATGAAAACATCCAGTGCTATATACTATATATCTTATCAAGATGTAACTTATGATTTATTTTTTTACCTTACAGATTTTGACTTTTTTGTTAAATTAAAAAAAGGAGTGAAAATGAGAATTTATTTCTTATCTATGCTGCTGAATAATTACAATAAATCTACATTCAGAGTGGACTTTGGTGCTGGTGTTTTTATAATATCTGTCCAGGAAATCTAGTTTTATGCCAGTATAATAATGCATTCACTTGAGGAAAAATGTATGGATTAATGAAAATGATCTCATGGATTCAGAAATTGTTTTTTGTGTGTCTCATTCATTCAGAAAAACGAGCACTTTTTTTCAGTTAAAACTTTTTTTAGATAATTATCTCATTCAATATTTTTTTTTCTCAAAAGGATGGATTAAACTTCCCTTATTTGTTAACCAAGATTAAAAAAAATATTTTTCATTCAGAAAAACGAGTACTTTTTTTCAGTTAAAACTTTTTTAGATAATTATCTCATTCAATTTTTTTTTTTCCTCAAAAGGATGGATTAAACTTCCCTTATTTTTTAACCAAGATTAAAAAAAATATCAGCTTGGATGTTAAATTATATTTTCTAAATTCTAAAAAAAAATCTAAAAAACCTAAATTATAAGGTAGTAATTCCCTAAAGAAATGTAGAGTATACATATAGTGTGCACGGCAGAGATGATGGAATCACTTTATTCCTTTAAAGTGACCTCAGTATTTGATAAAAACCTTGTAGAAATGATTAGATATTTTCGCGTTATCCTGACTGTAGATGAGATGTTGCACTGTATTTCCAGTGCAGGCCTCCATCTGAGCCACATTCTGTCGCTACAGTCTGCAGCCTCACTCTTTCTTTATGGGAGGAGCGGTGCGACTTCCCCACTTCTGCCCCCACTATGTACTTTTTTACATCCCTGCTTACGTTTGGCTGGCATAGCCTAATTTCCGCATTCCCAAATCCTCCCAGATTGGGATCACGTTTTAAATCGGGCTGATGCAACGATTTCCACTTTTTAAAATCTACTCTCGACCCTCGGCTGACCAGAAGAAAGGACATTTGTTGCACCTGGGATCAAAGTCAGGTCGGTATTCAAAACTTCACTAGTCGGGAGCTGAATATTTTTTTTTACATAGTAAATAGCTCATTGTTGCGCCACGCATAGGTCATAAGGAGCATAGTTTGCGGTCAGGCAGCGAGGCGGTGTGTTGTGTTTTTGCTTATACGGTGCTATTCACTGCAGTTTGACGTGTTTTATCGGTGTTCAAAGTCGACCTGACATCTTATTGAGCATGCTACAGAAAGATCTTTTTCTTTGTTTGCATGCTCCTGTAACATGGAGCCACGGCGTGCACAACTCAGAACATAATGTTCTTATTTAGTGCTGTCTGTCCTTTACATTGCGCATTTATTCCTCAAACGCGGTTCATGTAAAGCGAAAGCCCGCTCTGAGAGAAAAGCTGTAACGTTTTATCACTGCAGCTCTCTGATGGGAAGACAAAGTTACGTAAGATAAATGCCGCACTGAAGAAAAACTTCCGCTTTCAAGTTGACCAATGGCTTCAGTATGCACGCTGCAAGACAGTGCAGGCTGGTCGGGAGATCACTGCACACACTCAAAGTGACCCGGGGCTTTCTCCTGCAACAGTGCTCAAAGTTAAAAACAAATCATTATTATGCAGCAGTGTAAGTTAATTGGCTGCTAGGACCTTTGGGGTATAATAAAGTTATTATAGAATGTTTAATAGCTGTTTTAATCACACTTTTACTGTGGACCATAATATATCATATTAGGCTATTGTATCAGTGATCCAGATTCTATGCTCAGGAGTCCTTTATATATATTTATATTAGGCATAAGAACCACAAGTGTCTTATCATTTGCTTTGGTTAGTGTTTGTGTGAAAAGTTCAAGCAATATTTCTAATACATGTAATTACAATGCAATTTTTGTCTTTACCATATTTAAAAACCTCTGAACACAACCAGTCGATGTTTTCTTCAAAAGATTTTAAAACAGGCATTATCGTCAAAAATTCTAACTCTTTGATAGTCCTTTAACGGAAGGTAGGTTTGAAAGTTTTCCGTTAGAAAAAGGAACCAGAACGAAGCTTAAAATTGCGTATTTCTGTCAAATCACTTCACTCTATATGTCTCATTTAAAATGTCGCCAAAAATAAAATGTTTGGAATAACTAGATCCTGTTATAAACATTATATTTTGTGCTCCACAGCGACACTGTGAAGCCATGATTTGATTGATTCTGCTGAGATGAACAGTCACGTGACAAATATTCACTAATAATCACACAGGAAGGCAGGCTGTTTACACAGACCAGAGAGGAGAGGACAGGGTTGCAAGAGTGGGGACCCAATTTTCCTTTTCAATATTCATGACACGCGTAGGCAATTGGGAAAGTGTTGTATATATAAAATACTTTTTATTACAATTTTAAAAAAAATAATTTGTCAGAGGAATTCAATGTGCGTTTTAATGTATGTCAACTGTGTTATTCTTGCACAAAATACATTTTCCAGTTTTTCACATTCTAGCAATGATTGTGGTGATTCCAAAGAGCTCTTACATATTGAAGGACACAGTGAGTAAAGTGCAAAAAGAGCAAAACAACACCCTGAAACGGCCTCATATAGGGTTAAGGTTAATTCTCAGGTCATGTGCAATAAGCATGACATGCAGACTTCCACTTCGTCTGTTTCACCTGCAGTTTGGGGAAGTGTGAAAACTGAAAGTTATTCCCACGTGCAATTCTCATGTCCTCTGTATAACTATTGAGTACATGCATAATTGGCATACATACACTCTTCTCTTAACATGAACATGTATGTCTTCTTCACAGGTGACAGGCTGTTCTCTGTAGTGATATTTACGTCACATATTGCTGATTTATTCCTGCAGTGTGGGCTCCAGGTCTCTAAGTGACTGACCTTAGATAGTAGTTTTTGGCTGCGTCATGTGGCTTGGAAATGCGCTGAGCTGTTGTAGTAATTTCCTGTGTCTTTGGCTGGCTTTGCTCTCACACACCTCTCTCATTGTCTTGGGATGCATTTAAATGTTCAGTACTTTCAAATCCAGGCAGTTGCTATTGGTGAAAATCTATTCTGTGCAAAACATTATAAGTAAACAGTGTCAACTTTAATATTTCATGTGGCTAAACCAAACAACACAAGTTAAATTTGGGTTCATACTTCACCACATTATGCTGAATTTTGGCAGCCACATTTACCTCCCCTGACATTAAGTCTGATGAGGAGGAAACCACGGGGAAAAGGGTATTTCTTGGCAGTGACTGGCTCTCCTCGAAATAAAGGGGAATTTGTCCCAGTCTGCTTTCTACACTCTTGTTCATCTCTCTTTTGGCCTCTGGGGATTAAATAAGGTAAATTCCTGCCAAGACCTCTGTAAATGGTTGTATATTCATTCCAGAAAAAGAAGCAAAATAATAAAATGGCCATATAAGCGCAGGCTCAGCATCCGGCTCCTGTAACAGAGCAGCAATTCATCACAGTAAAGCAAGTCTGACTGCTAGAAAGAAGCAGTGCACCTCAGGAAAATGCCTTCTTGAAGCTCTGTAACAGACTGTAGGTCAAATAAAGCACTTCCATGTCTATTTGCTGCTAATGTGTTATTGTAACGTGGCTTTTTTCTACCCTCACACCATAAAATATGGCCCAGTATGTACTATAACAGGCAGAGCAGACAGAGTTTTATGTGCTTTTCATTGATCTGGTTTGGTTGCCGTCTGAGTATGTCTTCCATTTTCTCCCTCTGCCTGCTAGCTGTGGTCACGACCGAGTCTGACGCGATGCCAGGACAAATCCCAGATCCCTCTGTGACAGCAGGCTCCCTGCCCAGCCTGGGCCCACTAGCTGGGATCTCAGCCACCACTTTGACTGACAAGCTCAAATTTGGTGACTTCCAGGAGTTTGGTACAATGCTGTCACCTCTGCACTTCCTGGACAGCTTGGGGAAGAGGCCCCTAGTGATCAAAACAGAGGTACAGGACACACTGAGGAGCAAATATCTACATATACACAGTGATTTTTTGAGTTTTTACACAGTTTGCATGTTTTTTCTCTAACTGACTTTTGAACGTCAATGGGATTTACCACCGTGAAAAGAACAGATGCAACAAATCAAATACAGTATTTTAAACGGATTATACAGATTCCAGCTTAACTGTGTGTATAATGTGCCTGATAAATCATGAACAGGTTTGCCTGAGGTGAAAGCACCCGAACTCTTCATCTCTTAACCAGCAGCTCCACCTAGTGGACAAAGTGGGACATGATACTATAAAATATTCTGCTGGAGACTTTCCATCGTGGATGTGTCAGAAAAAGTATGCATTTTAAAACATTTAATATGATAAATTTGTTGCTATGAGGCTAAACATATATGCTTAGTTATGTCCTGTAAAAGTTACACACTGTGACACCTAAAGAATGAATCACTTTTACAATAATAGTAACCAGAAATGTTCTTAAAGTGTAAATCACAAGTTTCGTCATGATACTATAGCAGATTGATTGTTGCTGATATCAAAAAGTCTGCCACGACACAATTTTGATTTGTTTCATTTCAGGGGATTGATATAAGACAATATCATATGCAGTGTTGAAAAAAGTACAAGTAAAAGTCCTGCATTCAGAACTTATTGAAGGAAAAGTACAAAAGTATCAGCATCAAAATGTACTTAAAGTATCAAAAGTAAAAGTACTCGTTATACAGAAGGCACCCACTATATATGTATACTGGTATGAGGTTTAATTTATAAAAATGCGTACTTATTTTAAATTGATCATGTTTCTTATGTTAAATCTCGATCTAAAAAGTAACTAAAGCTGTCAGCTAAATGTAGTGGAGTAAGAAGAACAATATTGCCTCAATATGAAGTGGAGTAGAAGTATAAAGTTCCATAAACATGTTACGATTTAGCAAGTTTATTATTGAGCTCTTGTAAACATTAACAGACAAACAATCTGTTGTATAAAGTACAAATTACTGTAACAAAACCATCACCCCTGTTCATGTTAAGCTGTTTGAAAATCAAGATCAACATGTCTGCAAAGTTAGTAGAAAATAAAAAATGTAGGACCATCCTTAGTTCTTTATTTAGGTCAACATTCTGTTTACCTCTCGATACTGAGAGTAAAGAAGGTATGGCAAAGCATACTGCGACTATAGTCCATTAAATATCACACATATATATTATATACATAGATTTTTATTGTTTTTTTTATTACCATTACAAAGAACATTCAATCACAAAGTGCCTGAACATTTTTTAAACAAACAACCCATCTATGCAGTGATGGGAAAAGTATTCAGATCTCTTACTTAAGTAAAAGTACTAATACCACACTGTAAAATTACTCCACTATAAGTTAAAGACCTGCATTCAAAACTTACTGAAGTAAAAGTAGAAAAGTATCAGCATCAAAATGTACTTAAAGTATTAGTACTCAGGTGGTTTGATATATTCTAAATATATTATTGGATTATTTGTATTGATGCATTTATGTAAAAAGTGTTTTAAAATGTGTTAAGACAGGACTGATGTCATCTACTTAATATACGGTTTAATTAAAAAAAAAGGAAAGTAAAACTGGAAAGTAACTAAAGCTGTCAGCTAAATGTAGTGGAGTAGAATTATAAAGTTAAATAAAATGGAAATACTCAAGTAAAGTACAAGTACCTCAAAATTGTACTTAAGTACAGTACTTGAGTAAATGTACTTAGTTACTTTTCACCACTGCTTCTATGTAACAATAGACAAATAAAACAAACTTGCAAGGCCCATGGCTGTCCCCTCGATGTTTACTAAGTCTCCTCTAAGAAGGTGATACAGCTTTGTAATTTCATCATTTTGTACTGAAACTTGCAGACTCTCCCAGTGTACAGCAGCGCCATTACAGTTGAAACTCAAACCTTTTCCTTTCACTCCTGTTTAGAGAGATGAAGAGGAAGACAGGAGGAAAAGAAGGCGAGAGAAAAACAAAGTGGCTGCAGCTCGCTGTCGAAACAAAAAGAAAGAAAGAACAGATTATCTACAAAAGGTGAGTCATTAATTCAAACCCTCACATGTTTATCATATCTGTTGTAACATTTTGATCTCAGTCTTTTTTTTTTTTTATTCACTTTTTATTGAGGAATTTTTTAAACATTTTATACAGAAAAAAGAACAAGAACAGTTGGGGTGGGGGGTACCAATATCACACAGCATCATCATTTTCTCCTATCATCATTCTTTGCAGCAGTCGTTGTTAGTTAAATGACAGTTTTATATAAAATCAGAACTTGTAGGCTTAACATATTCTGTCCACTTTGACCAGGTTTTGTAAAATGAGTCCATTTGTAACTTTAGATGAAAAGTCACTTTTTCCATTGTGTAGATGTCTTGTATGATGTTGAGCCAGTCCTCATTTTGTGATTGCTCAGGTTTGAGCCATCTCCTGGTAATGGCCTTTTTGCTTGCTGCTAAAAGAATATAAAGCAATTTCTTGTCTGCATAGCTAAAGCCATCTAGTAATATGTTACCGAGATACACAGTTTCAAATAAAAAGGGGAAAACAATTGAGAATACATTTTGCAAATGATGATGAATTTCAACCCAATACCTTTGAATAATTTTACAGTTCCAGAAAATATGGAAATGATTAGCTCCTTCAATACCACACCTCCAGCAGGCATCTCCATTTCTACGGTATCTTTTTTGAGCTGGTGATCTCAGTCTTAACACTCCCTGTCCTCTCCATCCTCTCACAGGAATCAGAGCGACTAGAGATGTTAAACTCTGACCTAAAGGCCCAGATTGAAGAGCTGAAGCTCGAACGACAGCAGCTAATCCTCATGCTCAACCGGCACCGCCCCACGTGTATCGTCAGGACCGACAGCGTCAAAACCCCGGAGAGCGAGGCCAACCCCCTGCTGCAGCAGCTGGAGGCCAAGTGAATCCTGCAGTTTACAGTTGAGAAGAAGAAGCAGCCAACTAGCAGCACTTAGCTTTGGAGAAGTCCTCCCACCTTAACTCACAGAGCCACAAAATGTGGATCCAATAACATTGGACACTGGTTTGGCAGTTAAATCTTACTTTTTGTTCGTCTTCTTTGCTTTCCCATTTATTTGTTGTTGTGGTCACCAGAGCTCCAGCCACTGTCGGTATGAAGTCAAACCAAACAAACACAACACAGCTATCGGCACATCTTTGCATTTTGACGTTTCTGGGTGTTTTCCTTTAGGCACAAAGCTAAAAAAATAGCTGACACAGAGGCGTAAAAAGCAAATTTAGCACAACGAATGGCAACCGGACAGAGCTTGTCCAACTAACCAGAGTGAATCTGGGGTTTGCTTTCATCAGGGAGGACGGGCCGAGTTTGAATGTTGTGTTTAAACACCCTGAGCGACAATTCCTGCATAGTGTGCCTTTTACATTCCATACATATATCCCATATATTTTCTTTTAACTTGAGCCATCGCTTCATTACAGGAGAGAATTGGGGCCAGGTAGGAGAAAAAAATAATGAGAGGAGGATTTTTTTCATTATGCCGTTCGAGAAAAAAGTCGAGATGACGAGAATAAAGTTGAAAAATGATTTCCAGAAAAAAAGTCGAAATCACAAGAATAAAGTCAACTTTTTGTGTTCAGTGAAGTTGAAAAGATATTCACAGATTTGTGTCAATAAGTCATCAGAATAACATTTTCAGAGAAACGGCACATGTATCCGAACAGTTAGGTAGATTTTCATCAATGTCATAAAATGAGCAATAACTACAATATTAAACAGTGTAGTAGTACTAAAATCCCCCTACACACACATGAGCTATTCTTGGACATATATTGTTTTATATACGTATTTTCTTGACATTGTATTTCAGCTTTATTCTCAACATTTCAACTTTTTTTTCGTAGTTAATAATGATTCACTTTTTTCTTCTACCTGGCCCTAATCCTCTTCTGTACTTATACAGAATATACATATTTCCAGCAACTAAAATTGATTTTTTTCCCCAAACCAAAAAATAATTAGCTAATTTACAAAGAATTTTAAAAGTCTAACCTAAAAAACTAGCTATATGTGATTAAACATCTGCATATTTCACCATGTCACATATAACTGTCACGTTTCCATGTGAGGCAGGAGTGATAACCTAAGAGCACAATATTTCTATACTCTATGTGATCAGTATACAAAGACGTATCTTTTTTTAAATGGACAGTTCACCCCCAAATCAAAAAATACTATTTGGGAACTAGATGGCACTCGCTTTGAGCACCATCAAGTTTCATTATATTTAAGAAAGACACTTCTACAATATTTTCAACACTCTGCAACTCACAGTGAAACAGTGGTGGAATGAAACTAAGTGCATTTACTCAAGAACTGTACTTAAGTACAACTTTGAGGTACTGGTACTTTACTTGAGTATTTCCATTTTACGTAACATTATACTTCTACTCCACTACATTTTGAGGCAAATATTGTACTTTTTACTCCACTAAATCTAGCTGACAGCTTTAGTTGTCAGGACACGATTTAACATAAAAAAACATACATTTAAAGTAAGTAGACATTTTTTTTAAATTAAACCTCATAATAGTATATTAAGTAGTTAAATGAGAAACACTGCTTGTATTAATGCATCACCGATAATATATTTGGAATATATAAAACAATCTGAGTGGGTCCATTCTGCATAACAAGTACTTTTACTTTCGATACTTTAAGTACATTTTGATGCTGATACTTTTTTACTTTTACTTCATTAGGTTTTGAATGCAGGGCTGTTACTTGTAGTGGAGTAATTTCACAGTGTGGTATTAGTACTTTTACTTTTTCCACCACTGCAGTGAAACCATCTGGGCTGATAAATAGCACTACAGGTAGTGGTGTGAACTGTCCCTTTAATGAGGGTTGCACTATTTCTTCAACATTACTCGGAGTGTCTTACCTTTGTTAAAATGCATTCTGGGAATCATAGGAATTTTAGATCAGTCTTATAGGTAAATTAAGTTTAATGCTCACTCGAAAAAGTAAATAGTCTATTTTCCTAAAGCCTGTCCTTACACCTACAGACACAAGTTCTATTACTACATAATAACCTTCATCATCCATAATCTTTTCTGTTCTTTCATACATGTGGTGGCAGAGTGGTTGATCATTTTTCTTTTTTTCCTAGTTTTTGGCGCAGGCGTCATGTATGCACATTTATATATATATGGACTGTTTACATTGTACTTTATTTTCTGTTACCATAATGTTACTACCAGTTATGTTTTTTATACTTTTGTATATGATGTTATATAGGCATATAAGCTATCAGAAAAATACATTTTGTATTCCCTTAAGAAATAAATGTTTAGTTTGTTTTTTACCGGAATGTTTTTGAGTCCGACAAAAATTGAAAACATGTCAATGGTGTGTTTTGTTTTGGGTAAAAATGTTCATGAGAAAAACTTTCTGGTAAACACCACCATCTTGTGGCTGATAGCAGCACAGCCAGATTAACCCTGTGCATCTACTTTTTCTAATGGTTTCCACACATTTGTAATAGTTTTATGCAGGAATTTATAAACTATTTAATATTTTTTAAACTATTATACAAATTGCACCTCTCCAGCACCACTCTTTACCCACTAGGTTAGTCAAATGGTTATATTTGAGGTCATTTAACACATAATGTAACAGTGGGAAAAGACAGAAATAGACAATATGTTTCATGAAGTAGAATTATATATTTTATGTTCACCTCATTTGTAATTCTGTCATCAAACTACTCACAAGCTCTTACTTTTGTGTTATTATATAGCAAATGGGAGCCAATACTGACATTTAATGCACATTTAATCTATGATTAAATAAATATTTCTAGCCTACAAACTAAATGCGAGCACAGTAGGGGGACAAAATGTTTTCTCACCTTAACAAATATTTATCTACAGCTGCAACAAAACTTTTTTTCACACGTGAAAATATTGTGTCCACATTGTTTTTTTTTTTTGTTTTTTTTACACTTCAGGAAATATTTCTACAGCTGCAAACTTCAGATAAGATCAAAAAATGAATGACCCTTATATGATCCTGCTTTTATTTCTTTATATTTCACTGGCATGACTCTCCTTCACTTTATCCTTTGCATTAGATGAGATGTGGGATGAAGACAGGAGCTGATAACACCTAAAGTGCAGCATGCCGTGTTAAAAGTTGCCACTCATGCAAACTTTCTTATGGGTTTTGGGGGAGCTCAGCTTTCTTCTTGTACCTTACTTGAGTATTTCCATTTTATGTTACTTTATACTTTTTACTCCACTACATTTAAGTGACAGCTTTAATTAGGTCGAGATTTAACATATGATCAATTTAAAGTGATTTGACTTTTTTTTTAAATTAAACCTCATAACAGTATATTAAGTAGATCAAATTAGTCATATCTTTAAAAAAATATCTCTGCTTACATAAATGCATCAATTGTAATCCAGTAATATATTTGGAATATATTAAACAATCTGAGTGGTTCCATTCTGCATAACAAGTACTTTTACTTTTGATACTTTAGGTACATTTTGATGTTGATACTTTTGTACTTTTACTTCAGTAAGTTTTGATTCAAGGACATTTACTTGTAGTGGAGTAATTTCACAGTGTGGTATTAGTACTTTTACTTTAGTAAGGGATCTGAATACTTTTTCCACCACTGCTGGATATTGACAATGAGCTGCACCTTTGGGCTCTGCAATATGTGTACATACTAATAATCTAATAATCAATACTAATAATCAACAAAAGTAGGTGCAGGAGGTGCCCTCCACTAGTGAACTGGTGTAAGCCAAAATGCTCACAAGTCAACTAGTCAGAGTATCTTTTGACTTTAATAGTTTATTTTATTTTTCATTTTATTAATTCCTCTTTTTGAACCGAAAAAAATAAACAACATAAACTAAAACAGCGTAGGCTAGATGCATATACATATTCATACACATACTCACATAGACCACATTAAACAGATGTACAAAAACATTTACACACATACAGTATATAAAGCCCTATACATATACATGCATCTGCCCTGTTTTAAGTAATAAGATAGAAATAAGAACCAGTTAACGTAATATTCAATATGCATTTCCTTATATTATTTTGGTTCGGAAAAAAAAGGGAGTAGGCTGAACTAGACTAGTTACACACATTTTCTTCAACTAGTTAACTAGTGAAGACCAAAATGTTTACTAGATAACTAGTTAAACCTCTGAAGTCCAGGAGATTTTGGTTCAAATTTGTCAACTTCCTATGCATTAATTTCTGTCTCTGTTTAGCATCTTTCAGTCTGTCCTTACATCACATGCATGGCTCCAGATTTTTAATTTTATTTTAATTAACAAAGTATACAGCTGCCAGGAACCGAAAATACAAACAAAAGACACAGGTGTCTATGGAAATGTACCTTTTTTTAACCATTTATACACACAAAAACAGCAGAAAAAATAAATAACTAATAAAACTACAAAAAAGTCTATTTGCATGTAAATTAAAAATAGTAATAGTTTTCATTGTAGAAAGAAAATTCCCATTTTAAAAACGGTCTAGAAACATAAATGGCACACTGTGAAAGCTCCTATGTTGCACTTTCAACTGGCTTTCTCAGCTTGTCTACATATAATATATAAATAAAGTTATTACTGTAAATAAAACATGTGAATTTTTAATAAATAGATGGACTCCAGAAGGTTAAAGCATTTTTTTTTTATCTTACTAGTTAACTAGTGAGTCTCAAAATGTTTACTCACTAACTAGTGAGGGCCAAAACACTCACTCATGCTAGTTGCAGTGTCCTTGAACGTTACTTGTTAACTAGTCAGGTTTAAAGTGTTTACTAGTTGAACTAGTGAAGGGAACTGACGTCTGGTATCACGGATATGGAATAAATGCTCAAACTTCTTTCCATACTGTGACTGCTCCTGTTGTTGCTCCACCACTAGACTACACTGAGCAGCATTTGGAAAATGACTTATCCGCAAATATAAAACCACCATTACATTATGTCACACATTTTCTTGAATGTGGTTAATGTGGTTAATTTAAAAGTCTAATATAAAAAACTGAGCTATATGTGATTAAACATCTGCACATTTCACCATGTCACATATAACTGTTGTTTGAGCATTTCAGTTCGCGTTTCCATGTGAGGCAGGAGTGATAACCTAAGAGCACAATAGTTCTATAATCTGTGTGATCAGTATACAAAGACGTATCTTGTTTTAAATGGACAGTTCACCCCAAAATCAAAAAATACTATTTGGGAACTAGATGGCACTCGCTTTGAGCACCATCAGGTTTCATTATATTTAAGAAAGACACTTCTACAATATTTTCAACACTCTGCAACTCACAGTGAAACAGTGGTGGAATGAAACTAAGTACATTTACTCAAGTACTGTACTTAAGTACAACTTTGAGGTACTGGTACTTTACTTTGCATTTTACGTAACATTATACTTCTACTCCACTACATTTTGAGGCAAAATTGTACTTTTTACTCCACTACATTTAACATTTTCTTGAATGTGGTTAATGTGCTTTATGTGTTTTGTTTTTCTAATCATATTTCATTCACCTTTTATTATCAGATATGCATACCAATTACCATTAACAGCCATAATTTAAGTCATATCCCACCCTCTCTCTAATGGTGTTTTTATCTCTGATGCATCAATATATTTCCAATAGCCTATACTGTACAATTTAAGAACAGCACAAATCTACTTCTGATGGATTGTTCGTTGCTTTCATTGATGCCTTATAAGACATTATTGTGGAATACAATTCTATGGTAATCTGCACTGTTGCATTAAGAGATTATATATATATATATATATATATATATATATATATATATATATATATATATATATATATATATATATATTATATACAAAATTAAACAAACTAAAGTAGCCTTCCACAGACACCATTCATCTCCGGGCTATGCTGTGTTTGTTTTTGTGTATGATCCGTGTTGATTGACAACTAGTTAAGTGTGTCCCACAACCACTAGAGTCACTGTCGTGCTATCTCAGCAGCTGGGTGGAGTAAAAGTCGGGTCAGCTCCTACCTACAGCTCAAGTATAAAGTGAACTTGTGGAGAACAGGTCAGTCCTTAGCAATGAAAGTCTAAGGTCCTCTAGGAGTGTTTTTTCCTGAATCACATGGAACGAAAGTTATATTTCTTTTCATTGTCAATTCAGTAATTTTATTTGTGGTCATTTTAAAGACATTATAAAATACTTCATCTGCGCTCGTTTTAATAGAAGCAGGACATGGGAGATGCCACGCAGAGCTCGCAGGATGCGCTGGAGAATGATCCACATTTGGGATCTGGGGCTCCAGATGCCGCGGAGCAAATTGAATGCAGCAGCATCCCAAACGGGGACAGCGGCTCTGCGGTCACTCCGCGTCTATACAAGAAGCGCTGGCTGATCCTGTGCCTGTTCAGCGCCTATTCCCTGAGCAACGCGTACCAATGGATCCAGTACGGGATCATCAGCAACATCATGATGAAGTTCTACCACGTGGAGTCCCTGGCCATCGACTGGCTGTCCATGATCTACATGCTCACCTACATCCCCTTCATCTTCCCGGTCACCTGGCTCCTGGATAAGAAAGGGCTGCGGCTCACGGCGTTTCTGGCCAACGCGCTCAACTGCGCCGGGACCTGGGTCAAGGTGGCCAGCGTCAAACCCAACCTGTTCGCGGTGACGTTTTTCGGACAGTTTCTAAGTGCCTTTGCCCAGGTCTTCATCCTCGGGATGCCTGCCCGCCTGGCGTCGGTCTGGTTCGGCAAGAATGAGGTCTCCACAGCGTGCTCCATCGGAGTGTTTGGGAATCAGGTGAGTGAGTCTCTAATTCAACAAGGAAAGAGTCACTGCTCTTTATTCTTTTTTTGACTGGAGTTTGTCCTGAAATCCACATGGGAAATAATTTAACGTGCACATTTATTTGCATTGATAGCCTGAATTACAACTAAACCTATCAGTGGTGGAAGAAGTATTAGGATCCCTTACTTAAGTAAAAGTACTAATAAAACACTGTGAATTTACTCCACTACAAGTAAAAGTCCTGCATTCAAAACTTACTGAAGTAAAAGTACAAAAGTATCAGCACCAAAATGTACTTAAAGTATCAAAAGTAAAAGTACTCGTTATACAGAATGGACCACTCAGATTGTTTTATATGTTCTAAATATATTATAAGATTATTTGTATTGATGCATTTATATAAGTAGCATTTTAATGTTGTCCAGATAGAACTAATTTTAACTACTGAACACACTGTTATGTTTTATAAATTTGTAATCATATTAAATGTTTTTTTCATGTTGAATCTGAAAAGTAACTAAAGCTCTCAGCTAAATGTAGTGGAGTAAAAAGTACAATATTTTCCTCTAAATGTAGTGGAGTAGAAGTATAAAGTTACATAAAATGGAAATACTCAAGTAAAGTACAAGTAACTCAAAATTGTACTTAAGTACAGTACTTGAGTAAATGTACTTAGTTACTTCCCACCACTGAAACCTATGCATGGCTGGATTCATCTCTTTGGTTGACCACGGGCAAATAGCTGCTGTTGGGCCCCAGAGGACCCACCAGGATTCTTCCACCCATGTCCATATACTAGAGGTGGGGAAAAAATCAATACAGCATAGTATCACGATATTCATGGCCGCCAAGTATCGATATTTAGCGTGCGATATTTTAGCGCCACTAACGTCCGCAGTGGGCTCATTTTTAAGAATATGCTGGAGATACTGGTATCATATGAAACTAGAAGATCTAAGGAATGTATAGCTGTATGTGCATCATATCGTGTCAGGAAGTTGTTGAAATAAAGCTCAACGTTAGGCTTTTTTTTATGTTTTATTCAGAAAAATTCAGAGCTTAAAGTAAAACTTAAAGTTGAGGAAAGCTTGATAAAATGCTGCAGTTGTTGTCGTCCACACATGCTTGATATCAGTTCAGTTTGACTGAATACTTTGTTGGTCAGTCTGTGGGTTTGACATTGTGGAGAAATAAAAAGACTGAAGTGAAACGAATAGACTGAGAATTTTCTCTTATTTGACAAAACAATTCTCGGTTGAATTTAAAAAAAATGTGGACACAAAATGTAGTTAAACAGTTAAATCGCAATGTTTTGTAGGCCGATCGCAATACTCACCATATTGCGAAATGCTTAAAATCGCAATAATATCGAATCCTGATTCAAGTATCTGGATACAATCGTATCGTGGGGCCTCTGCTGATTCACACCTCTACCATATACCCAGAACAGCCTTTTCTCATAAAGGTATTTCTATGAGTAGTAATGCACTGAATTTCTAAGATACTCCACAGATTTTGTTAATGGTGTTGCCTATCAGATGTAAGGTGCAGGTTGGAGGGAAGACGGATGGCAAAGGTGCCAGGTTTTGACCCAGGAGACCTGCGTTTGTGTGCCTTTTGCGTCCTGTGAGAAATGTATTTTTTCATGTACTGGGTCACTGACATAACAGCGTCAAGTAGTTCAGGAATTTTAAGCCTAAACCTGTTATTTTACAACCTTAAACAAGTGGTTTTGATGCCTAACCAATGTTACTGTATCAGTAATAACTTTGCCTGGTTGTCTGGTCTTTCAAGCTTCTGATGTGAATGTATTATCCTGTACTGTGTGATTGATGAGTAATACTGTTATTTATAAAAGTCCTTATTTATCTCAGATATTCAAGTCATTTTTATCCTCTGCAGTTTGTTAGCGTCAACAGAAACTTCAACTTTTCATTGTCTGTATAGCCTGAGGTTGAGACAGACTCATATGGAGTGTGTGTGTGTGTGTGTGTGTGTGTGTGTGTGTGTGTGTGTGTGTGTCCACTGACGTGTTACAGCTTATCTGCATAGTCCCAGCACCTCCTTACCTTGAAAAGGCTTATCAGGGTCCATGGATTTTTTCCTTTTTGTGTTGAACTATTCTAAGAGGCTTGTCTAAGCATTGTACTGTCTTTATGTTCAGCCTCTAATAAAATATTCTTCACTTAAGAAGAAGTACTCAGATCCCTTAATTAAGCAGAAGTAGCTATAACAAAATGTAAAAAAAGAAAGAAACAGCAAAGGTTTAGTACCTTCTTATTGTTATAACTGGATGAAATGGAACTATGTTATATAAAGTTAGGTAGTTCAGTCCAGTTGTTCTCAAACTATGGGTTGGGCCCCTTTAAAGGGTCACAATATTTTGTTTTTAAAAATTTTAAATACATTTTTGTTTCCCTTTTTTTTGGTTATCTGAAATATTTGGTAATTTTTGTTCTGTAGGCCTCAAAATGTTTGTTTTTTTAGTGCACAATATGTAATTTCTTTCAAGATAGTCCAGTTGCGGCCCGTAGCACATGCAGACATCTCCCCCGAGTCGGGAGAGGTGGGATTATTTCAGAATGACCGAAGAAGAAAGAAACAGGTCAGGTCATCGGCCTTGTAATTATACTGATTATTTGGATAATGAAAATGAACATTTTATACAAAAGTAATAACCCAAAATGGATGAGAGGAGGCATTATTTATGGGTGATCAAAAAGAAGGGAGGAGCATTTTAGGCAGCAATAACTGAGTTTAACCCTTGTGGTGTTACAGACATTTACTTTATCCCAATAGGGCGCCCCAGGAATGAGTTCTTAAACCTGGAAGTAAGTTAGCATTTTAGCATCCTGGGGTCAGACCTCTCAAACTCAATGAGGATTTTGAATAGGTTTTTGGTGAGATTCCTGAAATAAGGTCTGTGGATAACACAAGCTGAAGAGATGTTCACGTTTTGATGAATGACATAAAACATGTCAGCAATTACCCCCACATATGCAGAGTCAATTGGTAAAACAAAAAAAGAGCATCATTTGATAAGTGAATTACAACTTATGTTCTGTAATGAATGTGCACACACGTATCTTCAAATCACAAACACCTGTCAGCTGTGGCTGTTTCTCCGTGTTGCATATCGGAGACAGACAACTTTCAGAAGCAAGCACCAGGTTCTTTTCATTTCTTGCACCAGGTCTGGGCAGCCCAGAAGTGTCATGGAGTGTCCGGTTGCTCTTTGGCAAACTTCAGGCATGCAGTGATACTATCTTTTTAAATCAGCGGCTTCCTCCTTGGTGTCCTGCGGTGGACACTACACCTGTTCAATCTTATGTGTGTGGTAGACCAGGCGGCAACCTCCGGGTCTGAGCAGTGAGGCAAACCAGGAAGTGCCTTAAGCTGCATTCTACCGAAAATTCCAGCAGGGGGCGCTGATGGCGGCAGCAGAAGCATTTCGGCCAATCCATTTCAACACAAAATGAGAAAACTTCTCAGAATTCTTGTTTTTAGGACAACACTATGGTCTCAATCGCTAGTAAAAAATCTTCTTCAAGACAATAAGATGTTAATAGTGTAAATAATGGCCCCATTTAGAAGAAAATAGAAGATAAAGAATCGTATGATTTGGGTGTGGCTACCTTTGATTGACAGGTCAATAACAAGGCGAGCCGTCATCAGGAGAGAAGCAGAACAGCTTTCAGATTATGTACACCACTTTAATGTGGCATTTACAGTTCCTCCAATTCTCTTTACAATGGGGCGAGAACTTAAAGTGGTTTTAACTGTAGCACTTGCAAGTACAGTCAGCATTCATTACCAAATGTACATTTACTTTCAGTCATTTAGCAGACGCTTTTATCCAAAGTGATGTACAAAAAAAGGAAACAATCAAGATATAGTGTGATAAGAGGCGTTAGTGCAGCAATAAGTGCTAGTGACGATTCTTTAAGGAGTAGAGTTGTCGTGTGGTGCTAGGAGAGAAGGTCCTCTCTGAAGAGCTGGGTCTTCAGGAGGTTTTTAAAGGTCGAGAGGGACGTCCCTGTTCTGGTAGGAACTGGTAGTGTGTTCCACCAACGGGGAACAACAAACGCAACAAGTTCCCTAAAATTGTGCTTTTTAACATCACTGTAAAAGAGAGCTTACATTGCAATGATATTGAGGATAAATAAAGATAAATATATAAATGTACCATGTTCCAGTTTTCACCACAATTAAAATAACAATAATTGAATATCGTCACACTGTTAAAATAATCGCCTAAGTAATTTTTTGTCAAAATAGGTTTTTTTTTTTGCCTAAATCATCTCCTCATGATGCCGGCCACCTATGGTGAAATCGCCTACATCCTCAGTTGATCAGATCATGTGATTTTACCCCTTTAAGATAATGGCCTATGTCAAGTGTGTGACTTAAGTGGATTTATTATGCCCAAGTCAAAATAAAATGTGACTTAGGCAGTTTTTTGAACATGCCTTTGTGACTTAAGCAATATATGGTAACACTTTATTTTGAAGGTGTCTACATAAGAGTGTCATGAGCGTGTCATAAACATGACATGGGATATATCATTAATGATATACATTGTACATTGTCATTAATGTTTATCATATACATGATAAACATTAATGACACTTTGAAGTAACATTAATGCTCATGATACTTGTCATGTCATGTTTCTGACACGCTTGTGTGACTCTTATGTAGACACCTTCAAAATAAAGTCTTACCATATCTTGCTTAAGTCACAAAGGCATGTTCAAAAAATTGCCCAAGTCATTTATTTCTCTTAATTTACATAATTTACACACAGTGTTATTACTATGCCAATAGCCATCGTTTGTCACATCCTTTTTGAGTGAAATGATCAATAAATGTCATATACGTTTTTTGTGTTTCCTGCAAAACTTGAAAAAATGCATAATTTCAAATAAACTCATTATTTTTTTCTCCTACCTGACCTGGCCTCAATCCTACTCCGTAAATTTTTTTAACACTTTCTGTTGGAAGTTTTTTGTTTTGAGGGAGCAGCTGAGCCAAGTAGGAGGTGACGTGCACAATTTCGCCATCTTCAGCTGGTACAGTGCATTAAGTCCGTGTAGTCTAGTAGTAACTGTATCAATCAATGCTGCCGTGCCATGGTAAGCTGACAGTTCTTCTTCACTTTTTCCACGTTTTCTGCAAAAAAAATATACTGCTATTTGAATAATAATTCTCGGTCGTGTTTTTGTATATTAATAGCCCGTGTGTTCGTATCTCGTCACTTCCAGGAAACGGAATACCTTCAACCGTGAGTCAGTCTGTACCACGACTACTAAAAGTTTTTTAAATACGAGCCTTGGATTGTTTTACTATCGGTTTATCTGCGCTTTATCTGCGTTTTATTGCGCTGTTTAGAAGGAATTAGTGCGAGTGCCAACAAGGCAATCTCGGCTAAACAACTCGCCTACTACATTTCACTGACGTCAGATCTAAACAACAGCACCATTGAAGCATAAATAATGTGATTTCATGAGCCGGGGTGAACATAAAGTTCAATCGGAGTTTGCAGTTTAAATGTATAAGAGAGGTTTTAGGTTTTGCGTCTCCTTTTCTTCCCTTCACTCCTCCCATTCATAGATCTGCTCCATGCTGCAGGCTGGACACATACAGTCAGTGGTTGAAGGAGTATTCAGATCTATTACTGAAGTAAAAGTACTAATACCACACTGTGAATTACTCCACTACAAGTAAAAGTCCTGCATTCAAAACTTACTCAAGTAAAAGTACAAAAGCATCAGCATCAAAATGTACTCAAAGTATCAAAAGTAAAAGTACTTGTTTTGCAGAATGGACCCACTCAGATTGTTTTATATAATCTAAATCTGGCATTAGATTATTTGTATTGATGCATTTATATAAGCAGTGTTTTAATTTTGTAAAGATAGGACAATTTTTTTCTACTTCATATACTGTTATAAGGTTTAATAAAAAAAAAGTCAAATCACTTTTGATTTATCATGTTTTATTATGTTGAATCTCAAACTGAAAAGTAACTTAAGCTGACAGCTAAATAAGTAAAAAGTACAATATTTGCCCCTAAAATGTAGTGTAGAAGTATAAATTTATAAATAATTCTGTATGAAACCTCATCATTACATGTTGCATTAATCACTCAGTCCTGTATGAGTTATCTTTATTAACATACCCTGCTGCTTAACACAGTAAAAAGCCTACATATAGTATGTCTATAAAGTGTTACAGTTTAGACATAAAGTACAGACATTAGGCGTAAATATAAGAGTCTAACCTCCACCCGATGACATTGTGATAGACACAAAAGGCATTCCTAAAGATTGAGAATTTAATCTAATTTTCATATTTGCATAAGTCTGCAAGTGTACAAACGTGAGGCAGTAGTTATATTCTTCAGACCTTAAAATCAGTTCTCTATTCTCTCTTTTTTAAGAGGCTTTTTTCCGATGAGCTTGCATTCTTTGTTTAGCATCACCCTCCATGGACTTTAGCTTCTCTGTGCACACCCTTGCATTGTGTGGTCATGTGCCAAACTTAGCAATAAAATCAAGTCTCTCTCTTCAACTGTCCTACCGTATGTTCACACTCAGAGCCTGCTGTCAAGCTCTTTGTTGATGCTGTTACATAAGCTGGAAGGAGGAGTTTTGACATGACAAGTTAAACTTTCTGTCACATGACTAAAGAGTTGTTATCAAGACCAGGATCAGTCAGGTATGTCAGTGTAGATCAGAGTGTTCCAAACGTCAATTATTACATTTAAACTGCACCTCAGAGCCACCTCTGCTAAATCAAAAGGGCTTATAAGCAGTATTCGCCACATTAAGCTTGTTTATGATCGGTATGTAGGAAATACCTGCTGGGTGGGAGGGGCGAGTCAGGTAAACTGCCGCAGCATTCAGACGGCTCACACACCAGGAAAAATGTTTGCTCTTTCCTCCAGTTGTTAGACGCCTGAAGGAAAAAGTGTTTCAGTGGGTGCAACATGACTTCTCAGGATGAATTCCTTCACGAGTGGAAGGATGTGCTTGGTGAGATCGGAGGCAATGAAGGAAAAAGCACCAGTTTGGGTGAATACAGCCAGCTGCCTCTGGGAGACGACAGCGACGCCTTGGAGCCTGAAGCCCTGGACACTGTTCAGCTCCTCCCGCTGATGGAGACCAAGTTGTACAAGCGGCGATGGATCATGCTGTTGATCTTCTGCGCTTACTCCATGAGCAACGCCTTCATGTGGCTGCAGTACAGCATCATCAGCAACATCTTCATGCGCTTCTACAACATCGGCCCCCTCGGCATCGAATGGCTCTCCATGATCTACTTCCTCACCTACATCCCGCTCATCCTGCCCGTCACGTGGCTGATCGACAACCGGGGCCTCAGGGACGTTTTGGTGGTGGGCGCAGCCTTCAACTGCATCGGGGCCTGGGTCAAGACGGGCACGGCCGACCCCGACACGTTCCCAATGACCTTGTTCGGCCAGTTTGTGTGTTCGGTGGCCACTGTTTATATCCTGGGCATCCCATCCAAACTCGCGTCCCTGTGGTTCGGGCAGCAGGAGGTCTCCACTGCCTGCTCCATTGGCGTTCTAGGAAACCAGGTGTGTCTCTGCTTGCCTTTTTGGCTCAAATTGTCTTTGGCAGTGTGTCTATGGAACTTCTCATATTGGAACTCACACATACACTTATATATCATATAAGTGTATGTGTGTGTGTCAGTGAAAAATAGAGCTCTAACACCTTTAGTGATCTGAATGGAAATGTGGCAGAAAACAGGCAGATATACATGTTATGTCATGCCAGCAGATATGTCTGTTCCTGTGACTTCTGTTTCCTTCTTCTTGACTCAGCAGGTTTGAAAAGTTAATCACTCTTCAGTTAAGCTTCGGCTAGTTTCACTTCTGTTAGAAGTATCTTGTGACTGCCTACAGTATGGCATGTGACATACATTGTATGAGAAATTGACGTATAAAGTGGGTTTGGTTGGGTCAGCTTAACTTAAAGCTTATTTTTCAAATGTCCAGTAGTTTAGGGCTTAGATTAGGGCTTTATTCAATTTATGAATTTCTTTGGGATTGCTTAGTTTCTTTCTCTTAATGTCAGGAAGTTGTTCCCATCAACATATATTCCAGGCTGTTCTCGAAAAACAGGTTTTGTCATTTCCTTAAGTAATGCATTGTTATTGGAGCTTTTGTCTGCACTGCAAAAAAAGAAAAGTTGGGTGAACTCAAAATTTCAAGGCAACAAACTTCGATAAAATTTTAAGTTGGACAATTAAACAAAAATATTTAAAGTTTTGTTTTTGAGTTTGCTCAACTCTGAATTTCTCTGGCACGATTGTAACACCGCTATGAATGTCAGCTAATGTTGCGACCACAATTTTGAGTTAGCATTGATACGCTAATGGCTACTCTTGTAGCTGTAACAAGCAGCGCCGCTAGCATCAGTTAGCCGCTAGCTTTTGTTGATGACCGAATTTCACCGCTTTCTCGCATTTCACAACAAAGAAATAAGAGTTAGCAGAACTATTGTCCCTTGTTGTGAACCCCAACTTAAAGATATAAGTAACAACAACTCACAATCTTGTTTTTAAGCATACAGCTGGCTTGCTTTGTTGTGCTAACTTACATTATTGCACTAAATGTCAGTAATTCATATTTCCAAGTTTTACCAACTTAAATCACTGTTTTAGGCCAAAAATACAAGTCGGCTTTTTTGCAGTGTGGTAACGACAGCAAGAGGGTCGCCGGTTCGATTCCGGCCTGCGGCTCTTCTGTGTGGAGTTTGCATGTTCTCCCCGTGTCAGTTTGGGTTCTCACCGGATACTCCGGCTTCCTCCCACAGTCCAAAAGTTAGGTTTAATTGGTCTAAATTGCCCATAGGTGTGAATGAGAGCGTGGTTGTCTATCTCTATGTGTCAGCCCTGTGATAGTCTGGCGGCCCGTCCAGGGTGTACCCCGCCTCTCACCCAATGTCAGCTGGGATTGGCTCCAGCCCCCGCAACCAGAGTGCGGGTAAGTGGTTAAGGATAATGAATGAATGAATGAATGAATGAATGAATGAATGAATGAATGAATGGTAACATAGTATAAATGCAACAGATCAACGTATCCCCGGCTTTCAACCAGGAGATCGGCAAACCTAATTGTCTTCTTTTTCCCTAACTAGTATTTTTGTTGCCTAAACCTAACCAAATCCTTCCTTTTCACATGTTGTAGGATATCAAACATATTTCAGCGCATTGGTCTTCATAGGAAATCATACAAACCTGTTAATGAGAATGCTTTATATATGATGTTACCACCAAGCACGGGTGTCAATGCTCCAAATCCATGCATGTTCAGCACTAGTTAGACTATATAGCCTTTATTCGTAGAGGTCAAGAGGTCAGGCTCTTCGTGTCTAAAGAGATGCTCGAATCATCACTTGGTAATAAAAAATATGCTCACAGTGGCATTATCTAGTGTGCAGACATGTTCTCTCTTTTACATGTTCTTCTGTCCAGCACTTAGTAGCTACTGTCTGGATGTTATTCTTTAAATGTCTGTTCAGAAGACAGACATTTTCTGTAAACAAGCTCAATTTGAGCAGAAAAGAAATATCCTCCAAAAAAGAAAATTCTCAGTCTGGAAGGAAGTTGCTATGATAGAGTGGAGCTTAGGCCAGTCGCTATCGCTTAATTGTTCAAAATGATTTTCTTTTACGTGTGTGTGGATTGTTCTTCCTGGTGAGAGGAAATTGTGAGGACTGCATGTGGCTTCCACCGCTTGAACCTTCTGCTTCTGCAAAAGCTCCCAGCTGTTGGGTAAATTAAATGTATTCCACTTACACAGTCAAATCAATGGTTCCAGAGATGATAATCAAGAGGATTTGCAGTAAAAAGACAGTTCTGATGCAATTTTGAGTGTTGTAAGTGGAAAAATCTGGCTTTATAATTCTTTTGAGCTCTAAACGAGCCAATAAAAAATGAATGGATGAACACTTCTTATGATTTGGGCTATATTTGGATGCTTTGTGATCGCACCACAAGCTCTAACTCTATACATAGACCATCAAAAGACATCTGACCCCTCTGATGCTCTTGACCTCTGAACCTCAACAGTTTTTTCTTCAATTGAAGTGCGTCCTCTCTCACCTGCATGATACCAAACACTGCACACCGGCCATTGTCACGCGTGTTCTTGTTTTGTGTTAAAGTCCCGCTCCCTGTCGCTGAAGATAAAAGGCCACATTGTTGTTGATGTTTACTTGCTCACCACGACTTTGTTTCTCTGGCTTCGCTCCCAAAACCTGATGCTTCCAAGTTTCCAAGCTGAAGTAGTTCACATATCCCCTTGAATATTTAGAAATAGTTCATGTTAAGAAAAAATAGGTAGGATTTCCTTTGAAGATCAAACAGTTCGACAGTTTGTGTGCCAAAAGAAACATTAAAAGACATTCTTGATTTGCACCAATTTAGAAGAAGCTTGGTTTGCATTTTTAAAAAAGCTGTCAAGACTTACTCTACTTTTCAAAAGTGCACAAAAATTGTGTTTTTTTGCTTCGGATATGTGGCTGTGATTAAACAAAAATGACTCTCCAGTTACAGTGTTGGAGGGAGCTCTAGCAAAATGACCACAAGTTAAATGAATGACCGTTCAAGTAGCCGAGATCCAACCTGTATGCTGTCCTGTAGAGGGGAACAGGTGCACATCTATAAATCAAGGGGCTGTAACTCTCCCAGAGGACTGAAGGGTGTCAGTGTATTTCTGTGCTTCCACGCCACAAACACTGTTCTCAGGTTTGTTCCTCCTCAAGGAACACATCTTGTCACTTTTCTTTCTCTTGCCTCCGTAGAGCGGAGGGACTTCGGCTGGTATGTTCTTGAGGCTGTAGTAAGCTGAGGCAGTGGGCACTACTCATGTTGTATTTAAATTTAGAAAATGTAGTCCCTCACCATTTGTCCAAAATTCACTAGAACTACTGGACCCTGAGGATGGGGGGCTGGGGAGTAGGCCTGGGACGATAACAAATTTTGCTGGACGATATATTGTCCCACAAATTATTGCTGATAAACGATATTATTGTCAACATGATAATATATCATAATAATGCACACCCTTTCAAATACAATACACTTTTATTTCTCAGTGTTTTTTACCATTGTAATTGTAATTTTAAGAACGTTTAAATATCCTAAATAAATAAAACAAACATTTTTTTTTTTTTTTAAAAGGGCAGCATTTATTTTGCGATGTAGCAAACTCCACTTTCTGTGAGCGCACAGCGTTTATATTTACTTTGTCGACCAGTGTTGACTGTCGGGACGAAGGCTCTGCATCTCCAGGTGCAGTTTTTTTCCCCAGCTGGAAAAACTGGGTCGGGTGGTTCTGCTTTAGATGGGCATGCAAGTTTGTTGTGGTGGCTTTTTTTGTTGCCACCACTTTTGAAGAAATTCGGCATACAGGCTCGTCCGTGTGTTGATGGGCTCACCTTTTTCATTCGGTTTGAAACCGACATATTCCCACACCGGGGCTGTGGCATTTGGCTTTGTAATCATCTTTTTTCCTCGCGTTGCTCCGCACGAGGCTCACCTGCTGCACTCTGTGTGTAGCCAATGCTAGCGGCCCAGCCTTCCCCACAGAGAAAGAGAGACTGGATGACTGACAGGAGGGTTCACTCCGCTCATTCTGCTATGGAACAAAAGCGCCCAGGTGCTGAGATCGAGCACAGAGTGAACCCTCTTGTCATCCAGCCTGCTTGGAGGCAACAGACGAGGAAAACAAACACGCATGCTCATGTCGATATATCGAGGCCGGCAAAATTATTGAGTTCATTTAATTTGTTGTGCGATTAATTGATTCCAGAGTCCAGTTTTTCCAGTCCAGACACTGGACCTTCATGTAAAGCACAAGTCCTCCCTGGCATTAACTGCTCTTCTTAAAGCAATAGTTTTAGCAATTTTGGAAACACGCTTATTTGCTTTCTGGCTTTTAGATAAGATGGTCAGTATCATGTGGCCATCAAAAGTAAGATTACAGCCAGCTAAATGGTTAGCTGTAGTTTATGGATGGATTGCTGAATCCTATCAGGCACAGACACAGGGGCCTGACCTGGCCTCCATCTGCAAAATATCACTCCAGAAACACTTACTGCATACTGTAGCAGTATGGTGTGTATGTGCTGCAGCAGTATGTGTTCAGATAGCGACCTCCATTTGTTTACAACAAGCACTGGACACTCTGTGCACAGTTAGTGATGCCGGTTTGTTTACAATGAGGAGCAGACGCTGTGCACAGTTAGCAACAGCAGCCGCAGTTGTTGTGCAGTTGCTGAACAGTGATTCGGTGACCGTCGGACCAAGTGGGAGGTGTTTGTTAGACGTCTCACGTGACATCAAATATTCCGCCTTGCCGGGATGGTCGATTCATAGTGGTCCCGCTTCCAACAGGCCCACCAATTTTCTACCTCTGTGACTACCTCTGGATGCAGAAAATTGTTGGGATCACTCGATCCTGGCATCCCGTTCTGGCGCTTTCATAGTGCATGTGAGATGTTAGAGAGCTGTAAATGTCGCAGCATGAAAAGGCCCAATGACTACACAATGACGAATAACAACTACAAAAAAATGGACAAACCTTTTCCCTTTTCCATGTTAGGGACCCAATGTCTCATAATGCGCTCATCTTGAGCACAAGTCTGTATTGATCCAACAAATCCCCCATCAAACTTCTTTTACTTTTTTTCCCCTTTTTTTTTTTTACAGATTATACAAACAACATATAATTAGTTAATTACTGGGTTTTAAAAGTGGAGATGGGTTTCTATCTGTGTTACAGTCGATAGATAGATAGATAGATAGATAGATAGATAGATAGATAGATAGATAGATAGATAGATAGATAGATACTTTATTTATTCCCATGGAGAAATTCAGGAATTTACACTTATCTTAGCTAAGCCAGCTGTCTAGTGGCTATAGAGTGTTCCCTAATAATTGCTAGTTATTCCTTAAACATCCTGCAACATGTTTTTATGTAGTCACTGTATATAGTAAATGATGACGGATGTATTGGGGCCAAGAATGAAAATCTGCTACTTTTTTCTTGTAGATTTGCCACTTTAATCTCATAAATTTGTGACTTTTCTCTCAAATTATTACCCCTATCCCCTGGGTTAGTATTTAGTTTTTTTTCATACTTGGCCCTTATACGCTGTCGTAGTAAATAGGCATGTACTATTGAAATGTTTACAATAGCAGGTAACCATCTAACCCTCTTTTTTTTCTCATGGCAGAATAGAAAAAAGTCCAACTTTACCTTTCTTATAAGCTTTTTGCTTTCTCCCACCTTTGTACTGATGCTTGGTGCACTGAGTGTGCAGCCGTCAGCTAGAGGCGCGGAGTCATTCTTTAATTTGTGCCTCTCACCTACAGCTGGGGATCGCCATTGGCTTCCTGCTCCCACCCATCCTCGTGCCTAATGTGGACGATATGAATGAGCTGGAGCACCACATCAGAATCATGTTCTACATCAGCGCAGGAGCGGCCACCCTCATCTTCATCCTCGTAGTCATTGGTAAGATGACGAGTCACATCCACGGGCTCGCAGAGTAGCTAAGAGCTGTCAGGGCTCTTTGCTCACCCATGCAGTAATAGCCCACTGCAAGTCCCTTTTAATGTCATTCAACTCCCACAGTCATGGTTGTGAAAATTTTAATAGCAGAGTCATCTTGACAGTTTGTGCTTTCCAGCAGTTGGGAAGCTGTTCCCTCACCTTCTTTGTCCCGCAGTAATGCTGATGACCTTTTTTACTTTGTATTTTTAGATGAAAACACAGGTGATTCTCCAGGACGATTTTTGGCAACATTAGTTGTTGAACACATATACTCTTGTGTTTTATATAAGAGCTTCTCAGCTGGTTGTCGGGCTCCTCGGGCAGCACTGCTGGAAAGCCGAATCTCCCTGAGATGTGCTTTCTACCGAAAACTCAACAGCATCACAGTCCACTGGATGAGCAGCTGCAGTAATTGCTGTAATTGTTCACCTTTTGATGAGATGTGTTCAGACACAATGTGAAATACAAGCAGGGAGTCATGGAAGTGTTTTATGAAATCATCTTACCCCGCCAGCTCTGTTAAATCCTCCTTTCACCTCCACGAAGGACTAAAACTTAGCGACAGACAGAGAAACATCCTCACAGAATCCACCTTTTTTTCTGGTTGTTAAAGCTGATGTACAAAGTTTCTACCCAACACCCAAATTATGTTTAGGCAAACCAGATTCAATTTTGTTTGTCGATTTAGGCTTGCACCATCTGTAGTAAGTACACATTCAGTTACTACTCATATTACCAACTGATGGTTAAAGCAGAGCAACTGGGCTTTATATGACAACCTGCAATAAAATATGAAATGGTGAATTAAAAAACCCCAACTATATTGCAGGAGTTAATAGAAATTAACATTTGTTTACATATCATGTTCTATATGCATGCATTTGTAGCATTCCCGTAACATTGTATTATAGTGAGTAACTATAAGGTTCATAAGTAAATAAAATAATAATAAAAAATAAAGTGGATTATGTACATACCGCGCCAGTCAAAAGTTTGGATTTTTATTTATTTTTAAATTATATTCAACATTGTAGATTAATATTGAAGATATTCAAGCTATGAAAAGAACACATGTTGAATTATATAGTAAAAAAGTGTTAAACCAGAATATGTTTTATATTTTAGATTATTCAAAGTATCCACCTCTTGTTATTGTTATTCTGTTATTCTCTCAGTCAGATTCAGGAGGTGATCACCTGGACGATTTTCAGTTAAATGTGCGCCTCTTCAAAAGTTAATTTGTGTAATTCCTTTATAATGTGTTTGAGACCATCAAAGCCAAAGGTGGCGACTCGATTCAGACACTTTGGAAATGCACTCATACACCAGTTAATCCCAGAATATTTCAACCTACTGTCACAAGAATAAAATCGATTAATGTTATATGTAAACTGGAACAGACCTTATCACAATAATAACCACTATTATACTGAAACAGTATTGCTCTAACATTATTATTGCTGCTTTATCAGCTGCAAATTGCTTTATGGCAACGTTGCTGTGATACTGAGTTTGTATTAGGTTGAGGTAATGATATTGATTATGTCTTCAGATATAAAAGCCAATAAAGGGACAGGTAGTAAAAATTAGCATGTGGTATGTGCTAGTCCCTGCAAAATTAACACAAAAAAAACAACACTATTTTCTGAACTTATAATAACTTCTTGTTCTTTAGCACATTTCACAGGGTACTAAATGGCTAATATAGACAAGGTGAAGGTGATAATAGTAAGTGTCTGTTTAACTAAATCATCCCGTCGGCGTGTTGACATGAGGCGTGTCACACATATGTATGACCTCCAGCGTCCACACTGGCTTCATGAAAAGCAAGTAATATTTTTTGTCAATGTTTGTTAATATTGTGTGTTTGTTGTCCAGTGTTTCAGGAAAAACCGGAGCTCCCTCCCAGCCAGGCCCAGGCCCAGGCCAGGAACATCCCCCCTGAAGAGTACTCGTACACGGCTTCTGTCATGAGGCTGCTGCGGAACAAGCCCTTCATGCTGCTGGTGGTCAGCTACGGTGGGTCCACTCTATTTAAAATAGGAGGAGGGGGGAGGGAGGACATACAGTTGTTAGTAGCAGAAGAAGCATTCATCTCTGTGTGGATGCACATCATTTTTATTTTTTTATTTTTTATTTTTTATTTTTTATTTTTTTAGAATTTTATTTTATTCATTTCTGTGGGTCATCATATTAGGTACCAGGAAGGACATAAGAACAAAATAAATAAATACATAAACAAATAGCAGTTTCAGAATTTCATCAATATCAGTTTCATAGTATTTCATCAAAATCAAAGTTACTTCAGAATGTATCTGTCTTATAATGTTCAATGCTTCCCTCAATACTAATAATTGGCTGTACTGACCCACCCACCACCCACAAATTTGGCTCCATTGACTATCAAATTGTTTCTTTATTTCTTTATCAAATTGTTTCTTTTATATATATATATATATATATATATATATATATATATATATATATATATATAATTATTATTATTATTATTATTTTTTTTCAATTTGTCTTTTTATTCAGAGGTGGGCAGAGTAACCAAAAAATGTACTCAAGTTGTACTCAAGATTATAATTACTCAGGTAAAATAAAAGTACTCATAAAAATAATTACTCAAGTAAGAGTAAAACAGTATGCAGTGAAAAGACTACTCAAGTACTCAAGAGTACAAGTACTGCGTTTTCTCCAGATTTATTTTTGAAAGCAACACAAACGGTATAAAATAGTAGCAAACAACATATAAAACAGCAATCTTCAAACTAAAGATACAATATATTGCCATAAGTTGCAACGGGTGGACCGACATCATATTAAACCCTATGGATTAAGAATGGGATGTCACTTTAGTTCATATGTGAGTCAAGTCAGGTGACGGGCCGTTAAAAAGTGCGTGTTCACTGTTGCTATGGCTACGACCAACATGACAACACTTGTCATCTGACCCAAGTAGCTTCATTTGATTGGCAAGATCATTTTCTAATGTTTTTTATTGGTTGAAAGCTGAAGACTAAAAAAAAAGATTAAAAAAAAAAAACTAACTACCATCACGCAGCCAAATAGAACGGCGTAAAAGTAGCGTTCCTTCTTCAAATATATACTCAAGTAAAAGTAAAAGTATGGTCCAAAAAAACTACTCCTAAAATTACAATTTATCCAAAAAGTTACTCAAGTATTTGTAACGGAGTAAATGTAGCGCGTTACTACCCACCTCTGGCGATAAGTATATGTTTGGGTAAGTACCCTGTGACAGTCTGGCGACCTGTGTATCCCGCCTCTGATGATAAAGATGATGATGCTGTGGGTTTAAAGGAAGTTCACATAAAATTATATTATAAAGATAGCAGAGTAGGACGTCTGTGTCTTCATGTGTCATAATGGGGTGCCTTAATTACATCATTGTGACTCGCTGGTCAGCCCACACTCTGACAACTTACTTCTATTACGTGGATGTCGAGATGAAAGGTGACAAAGGTGTAAACGTTTCAAAATAGATATCTGAAGTTTCATATCGGAGAAAACTGCTGGTCTTTATCAGCTGGTTTGCAGATATGAGGATGTGTCATCATAACACACAAACACTTGGTGAATGAATTGCCCATGTGTCATATTGATTTAAAGGTTCTGAAATCACACATTTTTTGCTCAAAGGTCAGAATTTACTGTTAATGATTGATGTGTAAATGTATTAAGATGTCTCTGTAAATGTGTACCCTTTACGTGCCTGAATAATTGGACATTTAAGGACATCTTGTGTATTTTTTGTGTTCCACTCGTAACTTATTACTCAAGTAGTGACAAAGTCTGAAGGCTATAACGGACTTGATGTGTGAAGTTGTCAGCTGTGTTTTTAGGGGGCAGCGAGCGGTCCCATCTGCACCCTCTTCTTTCCCTACAGGTGTTCTCCAAATAGACAGGCACTGATTTTTTGTTTGTTGTCTGCAGGGCTGAATGTTGCCTGCTTCTATTCTATTTCCACACTGTTGAATCGGATGATCATTGAACATTATCCCGTAAGTCCCAGTGTGTCTGCTCTAAATACACCACTGCCTTTTATACTTTATTTTTCAACAAGATTAGCTTTTATTTCACTCTCTGCTTCTTTTTTCCTGTCTCTTCCTCCTCAAACATCTTTTCCTGCCATATACTGAGAGTCAATAGGACAAGGTTTTCTCTGACACTGATAACTATGAAAACGACTAAAGGAGATGACCCCAGCACAGATAACTGGGGTCTGGGAATGTGATTGTTATGTCTCAAAGCTTCCAGGAGGAGCTAACTCCATGGTTCAAAATGCCACACGTGCCTTTAACTGGTCTGTAAAACCCACAAATGTTCTTGTTTTCACCTCAGGGTGAAGAGGTGAACGCTGGCAGAATTGGGCTAACTATTGTCGTTTCTGGCATGGCGGGGTCCCTCATATGTGGCATTTGGCTGGACAAAACCAAAACATACAAGTAAGATATTTCTACCAAACATTGTTTTACCATTGATATTTACACTTTAAAGGACAAAAACACTGTCAGACTGATCTTAAGTAAAAGCAAAGCAAAATCACTAGCCCCTTCATAGTGCGTTCATGCAAAATCCCGCTTTATTGCTGGAAAGATCTGTGCCGGCTTTTTGCTTTAGGGCGTTCATAGCGATCCCGCGAAGGCATGATATTTGTGCTCTTTGATAGTGCAGTCCGGTGTCACAGAACGAGGTGGGAGGAGATGATAGTGATGTGTGCAGTGCTGCACAGTAGAACAGTGCTAACAGGCTGCACAGTTAGCTATGTAGCAGTGCAGTGTGTATGTGCTGCAGCAGTATGTGTTCACTTAAGGCAGGGGTGTCAAACTCTGGCCCGCGGGCCAAATTTGGCCCGCAGTGTAATTTTATTTGGCCCGCGAGGCAATACCAAATTATTATCTTATTATTGTACTATAAAAGCTGACCCGCCGGTATTATACGGCGCATTTACAGTTAATACTACAAATCCCACAATGCCCTGCTGTTGTTTTGGCGCGTCAATCAGGACAGGACCCAGAAACATGCTCCTCTGTGACAGTCGTCATAGCAACCTCAAGCTAGAGCTGTCTCCGAGCTACCCCTTCCCAAAAATGGCCAAAAGAAAGGCAGAATTTATTAACCTGTTGAAAAAGTTTATTTTGATATTTAAATCAGAAGGATGCAAAGAGAAAAGAGGCATACGATTTTTATTTAATTTTTATTTAATAAATTAATGACATTGATGTGTTTTTTATTTGAAATTTGATTTTGCATGTCTGCACTATTTAGTTATACATTGTATGTTTATAAGCGTTGCTGGTTCCATATTTAATGTTAAAGCAAAACATGTTTGGTATATATTAAAAGGTTTATTTGTTCAATGTTGGCCCGCAATTTTATTCAAGTTTTAAATTTTGGCCCATTGTGTATTTGAGTTTGACACCCCTGACTTAAGGACATCCGTTTGTTTACAAAAAGCACGGGTCATTCGATGTTAGCGATGTAACCTTTGATTTTACCTCAGGAGTTAATCGTCTACTGCTGCCTGGTGGTTAGTTTGTTATTAGGTGCTTTAGTTTGTATTCACCAAAGTCTCACAATAACATAATCTACGATCGAGGCAGCGGTAGACAAACCACTCGTGTTCTGCAATGTAAAATTACTGTTTTTGTCAAAGGAGTCTGGTGGCTTAGAGGAGAGCATATATAATGGCCTTAATATTGGGCTACTTCAAAATCTGACCTTTAGATCTTGTGTGGACAAACCATCCAATAGTTTCAAACCACAAAGGCCAAACTTATTGTGGCGCTAAAGGAAAAGTCTGGTGATCATCAGAGTTTTTAGGATTCATGAAAGTCTATACTAAATTTCAGAGCAACCCATCAGAAAGTTGTTGAGACCAGTGTTGGTCGACATTGGTGTTCGTAGAGCTACGGCTTCAAGTGAATCTGTAGCCCCTTTCATAGTGCGTAGTTTCATGCTGCAACATTTACAGCTCTATAACGTCTCGCCTACTCTATGAAAGTGCCAAGAAGGTTCTTGGGATCAAATGGTCCCACTAATTTTCTACCTCCAGAGGTAGTCACAGAGGCAGAAAATTGGTGGGACTGTTGGAAGTGGGATCACTATGAATCGACCATCCCGGCAAGGCTGAACACACACCTCCCACTTGGTCCGACAGTCATCGAATCATGTTCAGCAGCTGCACAACAACTGCAGCCACCTTCGCTAACTGTGCGTCTAACTGAGTGTCTAGTGCTTGTTGTAAACAAATGGAGGTCACTAACTGAACACATGCTGCTGCAGCATACACACTGCTACTACTGCTACAGAGCTAACTGTGTAGCCTATTAGCACTGTGCTACTGAGCAGCACTGCTGCTCTATGAAAGGGCACGCATATCACGGCTTCGCGGGATCACTATGAACGGCATAAGGCAAAAAGCTGGCACAGATCTTTCTGGCAAAATATAGCGGGACATTTGCGGGGTTGCACTATGAAAGGGGCTTGTGATAACAGAAACTCATCGTGATGAAAGGAAGTGCTCCAACATTCAAGGTCAAGATTCACTCTCTGCTTTAAAACACAGGCTCCTTGCATGGACGTCTTTTAAATCATCAGTTCACGGGGAGAAGTTTACGTCGTTTCGTGCCCGGATCCAGTGGAAATTAGTTTTATATCTGATGTCCCTTTCTGCTTATCAGAACTGACAGGCTCTACTCTGCTGCTCCTGAAAGTCACATCTCAGACCACCACATCAAACAGAAAAAAATACCAATAATTCAACCTTAAAAGTGAAAAAGTCCAATCTGTATCTGATTATTGATGCTTTTGTTTTCGTCCTGATCAAACTACAACCATCAAATACTTCTACTTTTTTCCCACACAAAGTAATTATTCAGCCTTTAGCGATCTGACATGCAAATCCTCAGATTCCTTGCATGCCATTAGTATGCTTCAGAGCAGTTAGGCCCAGATTTACTCTGTTGACCCTCTCACACCTATTGTCCCATGTGCGAGTCAAAAGACAATGTTATAATAACAAAAATGTTTTTCAGCAATATTTTACGCGTGGTTGTACATGACACAGCCTCACCAGAGTAAGCCTGTTTGTGCAGATGGCCTGAGGACAAGGAGTCTTCAGTGACTCAGAATTACTGTTTATGCTGAGGAAGGAATTTTATTTCATGTAGGACATCTATCTGCAAAAAGACGCCTGCTACTGCACAAATTACATTACATTTTAAGAACTGTTTATACTGGCAGAAACTCTGATATTTGCTGGCATTAGTCCTACTTTGGTGCACTATGATATGCACATTTGATGCATGAGACGCATGAAATGATGCATGTTAGATGTGCAGGAGAAGTTCTTCATGCTGCCCCATTGCTCCCAGTTTAACCCCGCTGGTTGCACGGATGAGTTTTGCTTTGTGTGATGAGTTTCTTGCGGACTAAATGATAAAAGTGTGTGAACAACAAGTGCTCTTTCAAGTGCAACATGGGATCTACAGTTTACATAGCCAATTGTTTGTTTTCACGGTTAATATGAGAATATTAGTAATATACATTTAGTATACTTGCACATATTTAAATTCTGAGTAAAAAGCATACTTTTTCACATCATTGTACTATTTGTCGAAATGAATATAGTATAAGTAGTATAGTTTTTACTCTAGGATTTTTTTTATTTAATCATTGTTCTGAGCAGCCTTGCCCATACATGAGCCTTGTCACAAGATCCATTAATGTAAAGTCAAATCAGATTACATAGGATTTCTTAGATGATTTGGAGTCCTTAAGTAGAGTTTTCGTGTAAACCCACAAACAGGTTGTGCTTTGTGTGAATACATATAACACTTTTTAAACTGTAAACTTAATATCCCTCTGTCATGTGTCCTCAGACAAACCACCTTGGCTGTATACGTCCTCACTTTGCTCGGGATGCTGGTCTACACCTTCACCCTTAACCTGGGTCACCTGTGGGTGGTGTTCATCACAGCTGGAATTCTGGGGTAGGTAATCATACAGAGTAATACGATGATGATACGATGACTGGCATCCGCTGCAACGGCCCTGCCTCATGAATCTCAGATCAAACTGGAAAACCTGGACAGCGCAGACAGATTCTGCTACTGCGTTGCTTATTTCTTACCTCAAATTTTTTTCCTGAAACACATTTTAGTGACTGTTAAGCTGTAATTTCAGAAATTTCCACCTTAACTTGCACGTGTTGCTGTACGCTACGTTACACGTTTCATTGCTCTGATTGGTTGTAGGTCTAATCAGAGACACTTGGAAATGATTCAAGAGGTTCCAGACTAATACACATTTACAAATTAATCTGGCGCTGCCTGGCTAGACACCTAAGATTACTTATGCCAACTCATAAGTGTGTAACCTCTCTTCATATTGGACTGCTTCATATTAACACCAAGACCTCAGGTCCTGAAGAAACCCTGTGATACAATTATCATTATCTTGTCATAGCAGGATTGTGTTTGATTTGACAAGATGATCACTAGTAAAAATATTTAAATTAAACAAAGTCCTCATGCCAAAATGCATCAATTTTGAGTTATGTTAAGATGCTGCCGTACACAAGTCTGGCCCAAGTCTTCTGTCTGAGTTCAGCCACCGATCTTTAACAATGTCCTGCAGGAGTAAAGCCAGATATGAATACTGAATCCTGTATCCAGTATAGATATAGAGCCAATTAACCATTTTAAGAAGTTGTGGTTATGTGAAAGAACAAAAGCATTGACTGCCTGAAGGTGATTTAGAGCAGGGAAATGTACACACTGAGGTTCTTAACAGCTCTTATAGTTTGGCTAATAAAGCCTTAAAACATTCTCTGTCTACTTCTCTTTGCTTTTTTCTAATCTGGCACGAGAGCTGCTTTGTCAAAGCAATATTAATGCTCCTCCAGTCTCTCAGTCCACATGCTTTCTCCTTACAATTATTGCTATTTATGGTAAGCTGATTAAACCCATAACTGGTTTCCATAGCGATTCCTTTGTCAGCTTTTCTTTCCTGAAACCCAGACAGGATGTATTATACAGCAGTATATACTTGCCCTACTTTACTTTAAATCTGAGTTTTTTTCCTATTCCTGGGTTGAAATAAAAACTACTGCAGATCACATGATTCTCTCTCTCTCTCTCTCTCTCTCTCTGTGTCTGTGTGTGTGTGTGTGTGTGTGTGTGTGTGTGTGTGTGTGTGTGTGTCTGCAGCTTCTTCATGACAGGATATCTACCTCTGGGCTTTGAGTTTGCAGTAGAGCTCACCTATCCAGAATCAGAGGGAACTTCATCTGGACTGCTGAACTGTTCAGCTCAGGTCAGCGATGTTAACCTGCAAACTACATAAGACGATGCAAAAGTTGTTAGTTTGGGGCTGTAAATGTTTTTTTTTAAATCTCATTTCAGATCTTTGGAATCATTTTCACCATCTCCCAAGGGAAAATAATGGATAGATGGGGCACTTTAGCAGGAAACATCTTCCTGTGTATCTTCCTGCTAATAGGAACAGTGCTGACAGGTAATAGATTATCATCTCCTCTATTTCCTCAGATGACCTGTCATGTTACTGTGCACATTAACTTAGAAAAACAAAAGTGAACCTCAATTTCAGTGCTTTTCAGGTCAACATTATGCGTGTGACACTAAAGGGCACTTAAACAAACTGTTTATTTTAGGGCATGACTGGTTAAACAAGGATGTATTTTAGACTGGTTAAACAAGGATGTATTTTAGACTGGTTAAACAAGGATGTATTTTATGTTTAAATCAAGTCAAACATACACATTTCACAGGAGAAGGCTGCCCCCTAGTGGCTGATTGAAGAATCATTTTTTTAAAGGCACAATTAAATAGAAATGGACTTCATCTTATTCGTTAACCCGTTAGCATTCGACAGACCCGCAGGTAGAAAATCTGATTTATTTGCCATTTTTTTCCAGAGGCTTTCAGAGGCTGTAGCATGATTGTAGAATATACTGATATCTTATGAAATTAGAAGAATACATTGGTACCAACCATGTCATTATATCATGTCGGGAAGAGGTGAAATCGTGCACCAAAGTTGGCGCAAAATCTGGTGGGCCTTCGCAAAAAACACATTTTTGTCACAGATTAATTTCACTTATATGAATATTTCTGCATACTGGAGGTATGACTGTAAAGCTGAGACTCTTGTGGATTCAGTAAGCCCAGTTTTCTTCATGTGGGATGATGTTAGTCATCAGTAGTAGCCAGTTGAGGACATTTCTTGAGCCTCGACCTCAGTGTGTAAAATGAGCTGCTGTGACCTCTAGGATAATCACAGCCTCAAGAAACTTTACAACCACAAACTAGAGACTTAGAGCATTCACAGGATGTGCAGCTTTCCTATATTGACAATAAGTAACAGAAGTGCTCGTCATCAAATTACCAAAAATACAGAAATCTCCAAAATGTCTAAAGTTTTTGAAACCAAATCATAGCATGGATTTTTCTATCTTGTTCCAAAGACCTTGGCGTATCTGAACCATTGCACACTTTAATAGGTTCAATTGATTAATTCATGAATTTATTAGATATTTTTGAACAAAGAACAGAACAACTTGGTACACAGTGCTGATCTGCATCTCAAATTAATCTTCAGGTTCACAGCTTTCAGATGTTGTAACCACTTCTATGGGGGATTTATTCTTGACCTGCTATCTCCCCCTAAAAATCCACTGCCCACAACCCCCAGTTCTCAATAAAACAGGGCAGAATGGTTAATGCTCCATTTAAAAAAAAAAAAAAAAAAGATATGCCATTTTAAAATTTCTTAGCTTTTTAAAAAACACAGTTATTGCATCAAATTCATAAATCTGCAAAATTTTCAGTATGGTTACATGTATTTGCAATAATTATTATTTCTGTATTTTTCACTCCTGGTGATAGAAACAAAATAAAAAAATCAAACAACAGGAAAAAAAGGGCCACCGAAATCCAAATATACCTACATATCTATTTATATATTAAAAAACCCAGCTGAAAGGGATTTTAATTATACTAACTGAAGTTAAAGGACAAATGGTGTGTGTGTGTCTGTGTGTGTGTGCTTTATTTTTTATTTTTAAAGCATTTTACTAGTTACTTAATGCCATTTATTGGGTTAACTCATAACAATGTGACTTTTTAAAAATATATTTATATATATTCTGAGATAAAACATATAAATCATCACTTTCAAAACAACATAATATAGAGATAAGTCAGGTTGGGTCACCCGGTTACTATTTTCTATGGACTTGGAGGTAACACTGAACAGGCACTTGCTTTGAATAATCTGCTGCGTTGTTCCTGTTTTTTTTTCTACCTTAAACCTCTCCTTTATTTCAGGATTTATCAAGTCCGACCTCCGCCGACAGAAGGCCAACCTTCAGCAGACGGAGGTGCAGACATTGAGTGTAAGTACATCTCTCTACATAGAGTCAGAGCTGGGATCTTCACGTCCCTTTTGAGGAGGAATGTGTTAGAGACCGGCCTGGCTCTGAGCTGAATGCGCTCTGAATGGTGCTCTGCAGCGCTCTGTGGCAGGCATGCACACAGCAGTGACTGCATGAGGTTTCACTGCTGCACTGTTGGATACTTTCTCTCCAAACTCACTAAAAAAAACATCCTCTGCTCTCAAAAGGCTGTTTGCAGTAAGCACAATTGTTTTTGTCTGACAACTCGCCAGCTGACTCTAACAGCATGTTTACCATCTGTGGCTTTAACAACCTCATTTCATTTGAACTTTCTGCAAAGAGGTGCAGTTGACAGCTGGCACACACATATCTGTAAACATCAGTTTATAAATTACTATAATAGTGTGATAATAATAACACACTACAATCTGCTATTAATAAAAAAAAACATTTTTTTCTGAAACAAAGGAAGCTTTTTGGCCACATGTAAGTCACGTATCACATATAAAAATGTACATAAAACTGAAAATTAAACCCAGTGGCCCCCGGTTGCTCATAATCAACTTTAATTTATTTATTTTTTTTACAATGAATGCTATTTTTAAACTAAATCTTACTTCATGTTGCGTATCATCTGCTGCTCGCTGGTTGCCTTATTTAAAACAGACTTGGGACCTCTTTGGCTGTTTGCTCGTCCTCTTTCTGGTCGTAATACTCCAACTCTAACAATATGCACTAAAATGGAGAGCTCCAGTTGTCTTGCACACTAACAGAATAATAATAATATTAATGATAATATTAATAGGTATAATAATAATAATAATAATAAGAAGAAGAAGAAGAAGAAGAAGAATACACCACCACTAGTTTCCTTGTTTGGTAAATGAGCCAGTTCTGTTAAACTGTTAGAAAAAAGAGTGAGATAAATAATAGACAATAGATGAATCAATGTTAGATATTTTTAACCCTTGTGTTGTCTTCAGAGCCAAAAATGACCCAACAAAAAAAAAACCACTATGTAGAAATTTGATGACTTTTCCTACATTTTTTATTCCAATTTATTGTTGTTGTTTATACACCTTGGAGGTCGGGAAATGGTTAGTATTTTGTCGCTAATCTGTATAACTAGAATGCCAAAGTAGTCATTTTTTCCCTTCAGTTTATCTGAACTGTGAACAGGAAAAAAAATCCAGATATTCACAAGGTTTCTGATTAAAGACAGGTTGTTTCTTCTTTGTGGAAAATAGATTTGGGGTTTTAAATACAATAATGCTGCTTTATTTTAGGAGTTAAGTTCATAATAGCGGGTCTTTTTTTTTTTTACCCTTAAGACAAGGGGAGTACAAAGAATATTAAGACTTCACAAGGGTTAAATAAATAATGTTTGGCTTAAATGTTAATTAAAGTTGGATTATATAAAGCATGATTAAACTGTAAGGTTGGCTGGTGGGTGTAGTCAGGCGGCTAAGCTAAATAAAGGGGACACGCCGGACAAAAGCACCACATTTTTTCCACATGCTCTCTATCACCATAGGTTTCAATTTTTGGTAGGAGCCACTTCATCAAGATTGCGGATCGAAGATGGCAGCCATATAAAGTCTATGAGAAATGCTATATCTTCCAAGCCACTTAGAAGGTCAATCTTGGTGTCAAAATCTACATTTTCTGGGTCAAGAAATCATTTAAAGCTATTGAGAACATCACTAGATAATTATTTGATCAAATAGATATGTTCATTTTCAACCAGACTGTTGACAGTCTTCAAGTGCTGCAGCAGGGAATCCTGAGTTGAAAATGTTTGGAATCTATGTTCACGGGAGAGTGTGGATTAGCTGCCATGTACACTGCTCAAAAAAAATCGAGGGAACGCTTTCATCTCATGTCAGATCTTGATCAACACATTATTTACAGTGAGTCATCTAGTGATGTTCTCAATAGCTTTAAATGATTCCTTGACCCAGAAAATGTAGATTTTGACACCAAGATTGATCTTCTAAGTGGCTTGGAAGATTTATTGTTTCTCATAGACTTTATATGGCTGCCATCTCCGATCCGCAATCTTGATGAAGTGGCTCCTACCAAAAATTGAAACCTATGGTGATAGAGAGCATGTGGAAAAATGTTGGTGCTTTTGTCCGGCGTGTCCCCTTTCTTCTCAAATCTGGTCCTAAGCCGCCTGACTAGTGAGGGTTCAGGCAGTCTTAGTGGGTGTGCAGGGTTTGGTGGGGGCAGTGTGGTGCTGGTGGTGGTGTTTGGGCTGTGGGATGGAGGAGAAGGCACCTCTGGGCCCTTCAGAGGTGTGACACCACAGCTATCATTCCAGCCTTCAGGCTCCGTGTCGTCGCTGCAGGACTACGGCGCCACAGTGAGCAGCGTCCTCTATCAGCGGCAGCCATGACATAAACCCACCACCTCATTAACACCAAAACACACACCTGCCAAGGTAGGGGCACAGTGATATCACCATCCTCAAGTGACGTTTTAAAAAAACTTATTCTTATTGTCAAATGCCAATAAAACTTCCAGGAACATAAAACTTTTACAAACCATATTGTGTTTCAATTTACAAAAAAAGGGGGTTAAATGAATTCTGTTGTTGTTGTCACTGTGTGTGTATATTATATATAAATATATATATGTATATATATCTTTTTTTTTAGCTTTAATTAAAAAAAACAAACAGACAAAGACAGGTTGTTTCTTCTGTTATGCTGTGGGTCAAATTGACCCATTTCAAAGTTTAAAAATTAAAAAAGAACAGTTAAAAGTATTTTTTCATAAAAAGAAAAACATTTACAATGTAAAATACAAATAAAAATGTATGTAATGTAAAACCATTGTATTTTGTATGTAAGTCTTTCCAATGTACATTAAGAAAAGTTTTAATATGCATTTATTATGAAAAACAAGTGAATTATCCTCATTGAACCATGGTCTGTGATTGAAATGGTTAGTAATGGAGTTATTAATGAAATATAAATAATAGTTATAATAATAATAATAAAGTATAGACAATGTTTATTGGGATTTTTTATTTTCTGACACATTTGGATAATTATACATGCCCTGGGTCATATTTACCCACAAATATTATTGCTGTTGAGAAACGAACATAACAGGAGGGTTAAAGGAAGTGCTCAGTTGATATTTGTGATTGACTGACAGCACTATCTAAGAGGTTTTGATGTGTACATAGCAATGTATGGATTATACTGAGTTGATGTAAAAATATTTTTGAAGATGTGTAGTATCAAACTAATCATCAGAATAATTTTGGTCTGTGTTAATTGTCTTTCTGAAGGCTGTGATGAGTTGAGAATTTCTGTCTGAAACACCTGCTGCTTTTGCTCACATGTTAGACCATGTGACTCTAATACTTTCCTGTGCTTTACAGAAAGCCACAGCTGATGCAGAAGCACCTGTCCCCCCACCTGAGGTCCTGAAACAGGGGAAGCTATAAGGAGGACAGGCTGTCAGACACCACGTGCAGGTTTAAAAAAACTGCCGACATGCATATATGGCCACAGAGAAAAAAAAGACTGAGCAGCCGTCTGTGAGTCCTTTAGAACCAGCAAACCTGCTGCACATTAGTTGTACTGTATGGACGCCACGCTCTGGCCTGAACACCAGAGATTCACACAAATATCCCAAGTGCAACTTAGCTCATCCCAAACAAGCACCAGGCAATCATGCACGAGGGAAATGCACTTTTAAAATCATCTTTGTAAAATTTTATCCAGAGTTTTTAAATGTCTTTAATATCCATTTTAGTGACTCCAACATTACGACACTCTAGCTGAATTGTTTCCCTCTGATTCGTGTTATTGTACTGTTTCATACCTCTAATGAGCAATATTTAAACTGTGAGTGTTTCCTAATATTGGACCAATATTGTGTGTAACTAAACTCAAGCCTCATTCCTTTAAGTGTGCTGCGTCCAGTGGTGGAAGAAGTATTCAGATCTCTTACTGAAGTAACTACTGTAGTACTAACACTAGCGAAATTACTCCTCTACAAGTAAAAGTCCTGCATTCAAAACTTACTTAAGTAAAAGTACAAAAGTATCAGCACCAAAATATACTTAAAGTATCAAAAGTAAAAGTACTCGTTATGCAGAATAACCCCCACAAAGATTGTTACATTTATTCCAAATATATTATTAGATTATTATTATTGATGCAATAATGTAAACAGCGGTTTGTTTTCTCAAACCAGGGCTAATCTTAACCACTTAATATGCTGTTATGTGGTTTAATTTTACTAAAATGTCCAGTCATTTTAAATTGATCGTGTTTTTTTAATGTTAGATCTCAACCTGAAAAGTAACTAAAGCTGTCAGCTAAATGTAGTGGAGTAAAAAGTACAATATTTGCTTTGAAATGTAGTGAAGTAGAAGCTCAAAGTCACAAAAATTGGAAATACTCAAGTAAAGTACAATTACCTAAAAAATGTACTCAAGTACAGTACTTTCGTAAATGCACTTAGTTACTTTCCACCACTGGCTGGTCATATCATCTCTCTGCCTGCCACTTAGGATCACATGGAAGTATTACTTCTGCATACTGCTGATTATGAATATGATTGATGCTGTGCATCTGAGTACACTCTGGAAGGTCAGTTCTGTCCTTGTTTTTACTGTATGTGATCTCTACAAGACATTTCATGTCAAATACAGTACAGGCCAAAAGTTTGGACACACCTTCTCATTCAATGCGTTTCCTTTATTTTCATGACTATTTACATTGTAGATTCATCAAAACTATTAATGAACACATGTGGAATTATGTACTTAACAAAAAAGTGTGAAATAACTGAAAACATGTCTTATATTCTAGTAAGCAAAGGGTGGTTACTTTGAGGAATCTAAAATACAAGACGTGTTATTTCACACTTTTTTGTTAAGTACATAATTCCATATGTGTTCATTCATAGTTTTGATGCCTTCAGTGAGAATCTACAATGTAAATAGTCATGAAAATAAAGAAAAACGCATTGAATGAGAAGGTGTGTGTCCAAACTTTTGGCCTGTACTGTATCTGGAATGAGCGTCTGGAACATGAAGCACAAAACACGATGGAAGGCAAGTCCATCTACTGCATTTGTCATTTTGCACAAGAAAAAGTTTTAATATTACTTAGCTTGTAAAGTCGTTACTGAGAGAAGTAGCTGATGTGTTTGTACACTTTGTCCTTGACATGTTTTACTTGATGTGTTGTGGCGAGTTGTCTGGTGATTTTCCTGTTTTTATAATGAATGTTATGTGTTATTCTTTCAGTGGTATTTATAGGACATTTTACAGTGCTGTGAAAACCCTTTGGAGTTTTCTTTTATTTTGACTGGATACACAGTGTAGTGTTTTCTATGACACTAAGGAAATGAATTAAGTAAAAACAAATCAGTACATTAAAAACATAAACGAGACAACTTGACGGAGTTTGTTTGTTTTTCTATTGATAACCTCAAGACCAAAAGATATTACTGTATGTATCTCTATGTATACAGTAAGGACAGCATGAGTTTATATTTCTTTGTACCTTAAAAAAAACCCTCACACAGCAGCATCGAAATATGTTCAATTAAAAACCAAAAAACAAGGGTTAAATGTTTTCTCAGAAATAATGAAAAACCCAATTCAAAGGAAGAATTATCCTATCTTTATTCAAGAGCGTAGATTTTCCATTTGAGAAACTGGAACTGAATCATCTCGTTAAATGTTTCAATAAGAGAATCAGCTGGTTACACGGATTCTATTACTGTAACAGTAATTTATTAATTTCAATTTAAAATCATAATATGACATGCATTTGAATGCGAGCTGAATGTTTGTGTCCAAGGAGAAGAAATGTGAGCACAAGCTTGTGATTTTTGAGTTCAAGCCAAGGTTATAATAGTTTTGGATTTTTCTTTAGTTTTAGTTTTAATTTCGTTGTGAATTTTTGTTTTCAAATTCAGTTAGTTTTAATTCATTTTTAGAGTGAGCTTTTTAGTTTTAGTTCAGTTCTTATTTTTTGAAAATGCTTAGTTTTTATTAGTTTTAGTTTTTTTTAATGGGCTATATGTTGGGTGCCAGATTCAAAGAGGTCATAACATTTTTTGCCTTTATTTCCTTTGGTTTATCATCTCAGCCCCAATAAGGTTATTAACTCTTACAGTTCCAGGTGATTTGAATTTTGGTTCGAGTGTAGACATCCAAGTCTCAGTAAACATATTTACCATGTGTTGCATGTTAAAATAGAAACACTGAATTATGAATGGAAAAAGTTGACAAAAAAACGAAAACTAAGGACATTTTCACTATAATTTTAGTTAGTTTTGTAACCACAAAAACCAGTTTCAGTTAGTTATCGTTTTTTTAAAAACTCTAGTTTTTATTTTTATTTCAGTTAACGAAAATGTTTTTTCAATTCTAGTTTTCGTTAACTGTAATAACCTTGGTTCAAGCACATATTTTGAAAGAAAGCAGCAGAAATCTGAGTGCGAGCACAAAATGTGAGCATGAGGAGAATAAATCTGTGCACGAGAAAGAGCTGTGTCACTGAAAAGGAATAAAATCATGCTCTCAAACTGAAAATCTACGCTCTTGAAAAAAGATAATTCTTCCATACAATTCCACTCTTCCAGTCTACTATTCATATGTAGTTTAAACATAAACATAATTTGCTTATTACTTTACACACATAGTGACACAGTCATTTCATTTTAAAAATGTTTTATAGGACAATAATTGTGCGTACATTTAAAGGGTGTACAAACATTTAATATCACAGCACAAACATTAAAAATACTTGTGTTTATGAGACTTTGTGATGAAGAGCATAGTTTTATATTCTATAGCCATCTGAGTTCTTTGGTAGATCATGAATTTAAAAAAAATGTATATGGAGTTATAGTCAGGTCAAATAAGTGTCATCAAGCTCAAATATTACAAAATGTAATAAATGAAACCCTGTATTTATCACTTATGAGTGAAATAATTGAAAATCAGCACATATCAATCATTGTAGTGTACCGTGACCTTCTGTCTGTCCATTTTTGACTGCATTGTGAACTGTAAAATGTCAAGATTAAAAAACATCAAACACAGCCCAGGTAGAGATGTTTATATTCTACAGCGCTGGTTGATCCCCACTTGGGGTCGCCAAAGCTTCATGTTGGGGTCTAAGACGGCTTTTATTGGAGTATTAATCAGAATATGAAACCTCAAACCTAAAAAGATAAGACACGAACACAGAGAACTTCTCTCTCTGCTAAACAGCCTCGTACTGTTTAGCAGAAAGAGAAGTTAGCAGTTAAAACAACCAAAGAGCTAATAGAATAAAGGCCAAGCATCAGGAGGAAAACACTACATTTGTCAAAAAGCAGTGTATTTAGGATGTATGGTTGATAAGATAAATGATGCAGACAAAATTGCATTAAAAGTTCCTAAAAACAACAGGAAAACTCATCTCTGATGCAACATTCACAGGAAATATTCTGCTTAAAATTCATCCAAACTTTGTGCACTTATTGCATTCACTATTTAGGTTAATTGTACACGTTATCGCTTCTGTGCTGTTATTGTTATGCATTGAATATAATGTGAAATATCCGTAAAATGTCATTTTATTAGTCAGGGGTGTCAGTTTACTCAATGATGAAGGAAAAAGGTTGGCAACCATCATTATATATAAAGTGTTAAGAGTAGGGATTTCATGTACAACCAGATGTTCTTCAGGGCAAGAAGCAGCAGACTGGGACCAGTCCAGTAGAGTCTGCTGGTCGCTGTGGGGAGAAGATTCAGTTACGCTTCTTCTGTCGAGCTCCGTCTTCCTCTTGTGATTCTGGGATGCACTGGTATCCAATCAGCATTCCTATGATGGAGAAGCCTAGAAAACACATGAAGATAATATTAGGATTTAAAAATGTAATTACATAAGGCAGCTATTCTCAACCTTGGGGTCGGGAACCCAATTGGGGTCGCGAGATGATTTCTGGGGGTCACCAAATCATTTTGGAAGTCAGCTCTGTCTCCACTGTGTTAAAGTGTTCATGTGTTAATGTGTTTAAGTCTTTTTGGTCACTTAATGTCTTTTTTTTAGTCATTTTGTGTGTTTTTTTGTCATTTTGTGTGTTTTTTTTTATCATTTTGTGGTCAATTTGTGTCTTTTTTGGTCATTTTGTGTCTTCTTTGATTATTTTGTGGTCAGTTTGTCTTTTTTGGTCATTTTGTTTCCTTTTTTTGGTAATTTTGTGTCTTTTTTTAGTCATTTTGTGTCTTTTTTGGTAATTTTGTTTCTTTTTTGGGTAATTTTGTGTCTTTTTTGGTAATTTTGTGTCTTTTTTGATCATTTTGTGGTCATTTTGTGTCTTTTTTGGTCATTTTGTTTCCTTTTTTTTGGTCATTTTGTTTCTTTTTTGGGTGATCTGAACTGTGCGTGTGAGATTCTGTTCAGTGAGCGGGGGTCGCGGACAACATGCATGTTAACTTGGGGGTCGCGACTCAAAAAGGTTGAGAACTACTGACATAAGGGATGCCATCCCTCCTCAGTACAATTCACACGAGGGTTGTGCCATATCGTATCGCTCACGTTAAGACCGGTATATTTTCTATATTATTAAAAAAATTGCTATTGCATTATTGGCAACACTTCTACTTCTTGAAGTAGTGACATGACATCAAATCATTGCATACAAAACTTACTTAACTTAAAGTACAAAAGCACCAGCAACAAAATGTACTTAAAGTAACAAAAGTAAAAGTACTCATTATGCAGAATGACCCCACTTAGATTGTTGTATATATTCTCTATATATTGTTGGATAATTATTTTGATGTCACCAAGGTAGAGCTCATTTTAACTACTTAATATACTTGTATGTGGTTTAATTTATAAAAATAATTAATCACGTTTTTTAAATGTTAAATCTTGATAAAAAGTAACAAAAGTCGGCAGCTAAATGTAGTGAATATTTGTCTTTAAAATGTAGAGAAGTAGAAGTATAAAGTTACATAAATGGAAATACGCAATTTAAGTAGACGTGCATCAAAACTGTACTTAAGAACATTACTTGAGTTAATCAAAACATTTAAAAAAAATCATATTTTCTATATATTTTTCAGTATTTTGTAATATCACAAGAATATTGTTATTGTAAAAATACCCTGAAATATTGTGATATTCTTTTAGGTCCATATAGCCCATCCCTAATCCACACTCACTTGCCACAATGAGAGGTGCCATGACTCCGATAGTTAGAGGAGCTGTTTTGTAGATGAAGGCTTCAGACAGAAAGTGGCCCAACGCCAGCACAAATGTCCACAAGGTGATGTGATACAGCCTGCAGACACACAGTAAGAACATACAGTATGAAGAGTGCCAACAGAAACAGAAACACGGTGCAGGAGGTGAGAAGCTGTCTTACGTTCTGTTTTGGATATCAATGGCACAGGAACAGCGAATGATTGACGACAGCAACGTCCAAATGCCAAATGTTCGAGCTTGGAGACCGTTCACTAAGGATATGAGAAGGAACATCAAAATAAAGGAGTTTAAAAATAGGAGGAAAAACAATCGTCTTAGTCTGCCTGAAATGATTAATTGTTAAAGTAATTGTTCATGCAAAAAAAGCAGAAAATGTTTTTGTCAGCTGCTCAAACATGGAGATTTCCTTTCCTGACAAAACAAAACATTTAAAGACATCACTTTGAACTTTGAGAAACTGAAATGGACATTTTTTTTAAACCATTTTCAGACTTTATAGACCATTTGATTAATCAAGAAAATAATCGGCAGATTCATTGATAATGAAAATAATGATTAGTTACAGTCTTACTGACATCTGTCTATCTAACTGTAAAATGTTGAGTCATTAATATCTTACATTTTGTTATTCTTAAAAATGTTCGTTTATGTAATGTGCCAATAATGAGTATCCTTATAAGATTTTTTTACTCACAAATATTGATATTGGCTTCTGAAATGCAGTGTATATGTGGCTCTAAAATTGAAGATTGTTATTGTTTACATAAATATGATATGATACAGTTGCCTTTTACATAATGGTATAGTGTCAGATCTGGCTATATTTGTTTTGGGTAATGGTGTGATGATATATTGCTTAAGTGTTGTAACAGCTGACACAAATCAATGACACATAGAATTTAATGCTGTTTTATAAACTTGTATATCATTTTTTGAGGATAAACTGACTCCTGGACAGATGATGGTAACATTAGGATGCATCATGCATCATGATGGTGAGGTGACATTTAATATTTTCAAGCTGTCAATCATTGATTTTTTTGCTCACCAAACTCAGGTGTTCCTGTGTAGAGCTTCTCGGACAAAAAACTGTGATCCCTGAAACTCTGCACGGTGTTTCCCATCGCGATAACAGAAACCATCAGCAGCCAGCTCCGCAGGACGTTCAGAAAGCGACTCATGATTCCTGTGTGTGAGACGCACCTGACAGGGAGAGAAGGTCCGTGTGTTGTTCACCAGTGCTGGATAAAATGCTTTAAACTGAAGGCTAATGCAAGTGCATGTGTGCCTTGTATTAGACAGAATAACAAGACACATCACTGAAAGACCATTTACCAGCTAGCAAGAGATATTTAGCAATAACTGACGTAACATAACGTTGCTGCAACCTGGTGAATAAAAATAGCAATGTTATTATGACCAAAAATGACATGGTTATATTTACCTGGCGGCCTCTATAAAACTACCATGTAAACATGTTCCTCAGAGTAAGTACTGGATATAAAGGCAATTAAGTGGGACTCGAGCCAACCGACTGTTGTGTTACTTTCACAATAGTAAGTCATTCAATCTTGGGACTGTGGCGCTGACCAATAACAGAGCTTCATCAGTGGCTCCATCCAATCGTACCATTCATATGATTGGCCCATACTAGCCTTAGGGTCCCGCCTACTTTCTTCACCACCAATAGGAATACAAGAATCCAGTCACCTGTAGACTGTAGGCTAGGCTGCGTTCAATCGAAGAGTAGCTGTGGGGCAAGAGAGCGCTCTGTAGTGACTTATGTTTTCGTTACATTTGTTCAGGAAGTGTAACGTACAGAGCAAGGGAGGTGTTGAGAGTAATAATTTTATGTTATGCTGAATTAGAAAAAATGCTTACTGGTGACTCTCACTCATAACAGATGTTCTGTTAGGCAACTAGTATGTGTATCAATAGTAAAAGACTGATTTTTGCCTATACTTGTTTATGTAATAACCACATTTCCTTTTCTCATGTGTTCTCGTTTGAACAACATGCCGTCGCAAAACTGACCCAAAATACACATGGCTTATGTTATCATTACCATTTTAGAGTGGCAACATGGGCTCTGTTATCGTTATCCCAACCCAACGCCGGATGGGCACAGTGCAACATCTGGTCAGCTGGACAAATAAATATCACCTGTGAATGCGCATGCGCATAGCTCTGTTGCTACTCAGTTGTTGTAGTTACGACGGAAGATTAACCGCGATGATCAAGTGGCCCTGGTGATGATAACAGCTAGCTAGCAGTTAGCAGGCTCTCAATGATAAAGGCAAGTTTACGTTGGTGTGTACTTGTATGACATTTTAAAAACGTCTACTTAAGCGGTCTCAAACTAAGCAGACTTTGCTTGGTTAGCTTCACATACCTAAACTAACATGTCAGTTATCGTTGGTCTTATTTAGCTAACGCTTGTCTGTCTGGGTTTAGTCTTAACGTATTGTGTACACAGTTACGTTGATAGAAAGACCTGCAGCTAGAGCTTCAAAGCAGTTATTCTCGACATACTGTGTGCTAAACGTGTATTACTGTTTCAAGACTAACGTACGAATTTACAGTCTTTGTTAGCGAGCCACAGAGTGGTTCTGGATAATATGTTGACGTTTATGTGAGCCCAGGGCCGGTTCTAGCCCATTGGCTGCCCTAGGCGATATTGAGATTTTGCGCCCCCCCCCCCGAACCACATCCATTCCATGTATTCATTCTGATATAGGTACACTATGTTATATGTATTATGCTGTACACTAATATTTGATACATGAACTACAAGCAAGGTAATGGTCTCAGAACATTTGGAACTTTACCAACAACCATGCACGTATCATATTTTATATAATATAATATTACATTTTCATTCGAAATATGGGTTGGGGCATGTTCATTTTATTCAATGAGGGTTTTATTGCCCATGCTTTTTAAAAAATGTTTCGTTAATCAATGTTGTTAAAACAAAGATGTATGCTTAAGGGCGCCCCCTTGTGGCGCCCCCTGCCAATTTGGCGCCCTAGGCAGCCGCCTTGGTGGCCTGTAGGAATAACCGGCCCTGTGTGAGCCAAGCGATTCAAAGATTGATGTTTTTGCAGGTGGAGCTGGTAGGCGCCATGGTAGAAGTTAAACACCTGATCCCAGGAAGATTTCATCTGGCAGCTCGTCCCCTTTTACTGTGAGGATGCCTGCTGTGATCCATGAGAAGGAGGACTCTGAGTCCTCCTCAGAAGACGAGCAAGAGTAAGTGTTAAATAATCTGTCTACTGTAGAATCACATAATAATAATAATCAATGCCTGTTTCCTGCAGTCAGTATAAGAAACTGATTCTTAACCCTATAAAGCCTGAACCGTGAAATAATTGCCAGAAAATTCAAAATTTTCTAAACTGGAGTGCTTGTTGAACCGGCTAACATTTTTTTTAATTCAATATCAATTTTCATATATGAATTTAATTTGGATCATATTTGATACGTCAGGTCTTTTTGTGCAATTTGTTGCTCACAATTTGCTTTTCTTGAACTCACATAATCACATAAAACCTAATATTTTTAACCAAATAAAACTTTGACTTTCCTTTTAACATTTTCCTCAAACAAACAAAATATTTTTTTCCATATAAAACAACATCATACATCTGCTGACATGAAGTTTTCACGCAGCAATCACAGATCCACCAGTGGAACCAGCAAATCATTTTTGTTACATCTGGTATTTTTGTGAAATTTGTCGCTGAGTTTTTTTAATCATCAATTCATGTATTCATCAGGTTTTTCAGGAAAAGAAAATATCACACTGATGGTCTGAGGTCTCAAAAACTTATGTATCAAATATGATACACTTGGCTTTATAGGGTTAAAAAAGCTATAAAAAAGCCTCATCCTCTTCTCACTAGTATCAATATATATATTTCCCCCTATTGAAGTTAAATAAGGACTCATCTCAGGGTGTTACTGGAATTTCAAACTTGGATACACATTTACACATCTAAGATTCCATGAGGTGAAATTGACACAAAATGAAGGGTATAAAAAAAAATGAAAAACATTATTCTTGATGTGTACATGATCAAAACCCTCTGAGGTTGCTGGTACCTGTGTATCAATATTGTGGAAAATAAGTATTAAAACCATTTATTCAGTATCAAGAATTTGATATTTTTGACACTAATCTCTGAGCTCTTTTGCTGTTGTTATGTTTATTTAGCCTGTTATTACCGATCACAAATGTGGGTGGCTTTGCAGTCTGTACAGCATACAGCTCTGTCTATCCATATACCTTTGATTCAAACTTGTGCAAAAAACCTTTAAAGGGCTGTTATCACACACATCCAAATGCAAAATTAATTAGCCTTTAAATAGCAGATCAGTGAAAACTTCTTCATTAGAACACACTAATGACACCAAACAGAATGTTCTTCTACTTTTTTTTACATTGAGCCTACCTATGTTTAATTCCCTTTGGCATGCATTTTTGTGGGGACATTTTCTCTTTCAAAACATGCTCATCCCTTAATGTTTGCACTGCTTTCATAGCAGTTCGACAATTGTAAATGGAGATGAGAAGGTTAGCGCTCAGAGTTGCTGCTGCTTGTGGATGTGGCTGTCTGAATTAGCACTTCACCTTCAGTGTCAGTGTCGGTTCTTAGCCTGCTGATCCTCCTGTAATACCTCACAGGATTTCCCTTTAGATACAGTATTAATGTAACACCATGCTAAGCAATTATTATTATTATTGTCCATTGCACCAAAGTATTTATCTTTGCAATTTGTTACATCTTATTGATTGTGTAATATAATCTATGCAAGATTACTGAAGATGTCCAGAGCCATGTTTAATCATTTATGCTAAGATACATTTAGACAGAATGAAGCCTTCAGGTAGCTTTCATTTTGCATAATTGATGGAAGCTTAACTGAATAACTGAGAGAGCACCTAGCTGTAGATCATAGCTGCAACAGTTGGTCTATGTTATCTCATCTCTGCCAACTAATTCCCTCTTAAGCTATACTTAGTCATAGCAAACTGAGGGCCACTGTGCCTGCTTTTAGGCAAATTTCCATCTCCTGAATTAGTTTGGATTCTTAGTATTGACCAGTCCTTGTGTTACTGATGGGTTGCATTCAGATGCTTCAAGAGCGATACAGGTATGTGATGATCATAAAAAGCAAGAGCTGCATATTTGATATATGAGTAAATCATTAATAAGAGGTTTATAAATCATCAAGTTACATTCATTTTGCCCCACTCAGTCGTCTGTTGGTGATATGTAAAGGAGATTATTTGTTTTAGAGCCCGGCTGATTTTATCAACCTATCATAAATATAGTATAGTATCATATATGTTGACCGATATAATAACCTTTTTTTAAATTTACAGTATATATTGCAGAAAATTATGCTTAGGTAATTTAGAAATTTGAGCTCACTCAAACTTACAAGCGGGTGGTTAAACTCAGTGATGCAATGTGATGCGCTCAGTGATGTCCAGCCTACTGTGTCATCCAACACAGGGACAAGAAAGAGCTTGTGTCACTCTGGTAAAATGCAGCTGGTGTCAAGAAATGTAACAAACACATCAGTAATGGTTAGAACTAAACTATAAATCAAATCAATCAAAATCAAATCAAAATAACTTTATTTATCCCGAGGGCAAATTCAGTTATTTTGGTAACTCTGGAACAATGTTATTATAGTAAACGAAAACTAACGAAATAACGAAAACTAGAATTGAAAAAACATTTTCGTTAACTGAAATAAAAATAAAAACGAGAGTTTTTTAGAAAACGATAACTAACTGAAACTGTATTTTGTGGTTACAAAACTAACTAAAACGAACTAAAATTATAGTGAAAATGTCCTTAGTTTTTGTCTTTCAGCTTTTTTCATACGAAAACCTTTTTATGTTGATATGAAATCTATTTCATCTATCTGGTTTTATGACTTAATAATAAACTTATTTGGGCTGAGATGGATCAGACAAAGGAAATAAATGCAACATTTATTGTGACCTTATTGAATCTGGCACCCAACAAATAATTACAAAAAAACTAGAACTAACACTAAAACTAATGAAAACTAAACTAAAACTAAGCATTTTCCAAAAAATAAAAACTAATTAAAACTAGCAAACTCACTCTAAAAACTAATTTAAACTGACTGAATTTGAAAACAATAACTGACAACGAAATTAAAACTAAAACTAATGAAAAATCCAAAACTATTATAACCTTGCTCTGTTAGAATGAGACAGCCTGATGGCTGTAGGAGAGAAGGATCTTTTGTAACTCTCCGTCCTGCAACGGAGAGAGAGGAGCCGTCCACTGCTGTTTTTTTGGTCCATAAAGGTTTTGTGTAGCGGATGATCCGGGTATTTCAGGATGGCCTGGAACATCTTGACAGGTCATCTCTCCACCACCTCCTCCAGTGTGTCCAACCTGGCTCCAACCACAGAACCAGCTCTTTAGATCAGTCTGTCCAACCGTCTTCATCTCAAATCAAATCAAATCAAATCAAATCAAATCAAATCAAATCAAATAGTCTTTATTGTCATTATATAGTTCACTATACAACGAAATTGAAAGTGCCACTGCATAAGGTGCATAGTTATGACAATCATAACACAAAAACAACATGAGTAAAAACATTTAAAAAATACAGAGCTAAACAAGGACAAAAACAAGAACAAGGACATGTGATGTAATAAATAAGTATAAAAATAAATAAATGGCTACTTAAAATGCTATAATTTATACATGAGGTAAATTGAGTGTTTTGCACATATCAATTGTATTGCACATGTCCGTTATATTGCACCTTTTAATTAATTTATCCTGTGTGGGTGTTGAGAGTTCTGAGTGTTAAGAGTTCTGACAGCCCAGGGAAAGAAGCTGTTTTTCATCCTGCTAGTTCTGCATTTAAGGCTTCTGTACCTCCTCCCAGAGGGCAGCAGGCTGAGCAGGTGGTGACCTGGGTGAAGGTGGTCACGGGCGATCTTCCTCGCTCTGGAAAGACATCGGGAGCTGGCGATGTCGTCCAGGGAGGGCAAGGGGCAGCCGTGTGTGATGCTGCCTCCCCAGCAGACTGCAGCATAAAACAACACACTACCACCACAGACTGATAAAACATCTGCAGCATCGCACTACAGATGTCCAGAGATCTGAGCTTCCTTAAGAAGCTCTGCCCCTTTTTGTAGCGTCTGTGTTTAGGGACCAGTCCATATTATAATCTAGGTATACACCTAGATACTTATAACTTGTCCACCCCACAGGTATTCACTGGCTGAAGGAGGGGCTTGAACCTGTAGAAATCTATGATCATTTCCTTAGTCTTTGAGGTGTTCAGTAGGAGATAGTTGACAATGACAATTACCATCATAAGTCACAAAACTAAACTTTATTACATCACATGTCTTGTTTTTGTCCTTGTTTAGCTCGGTATTTTTAAATGTTTTTACTCATGTTGTTTTGTATTATGATTGTCTTACTATGCACCTTATGCAGTGCCACTTTTAATTTTGTTGTATAGTTGCCTATATAATGACAATAAAGGCTATTTGATTTGATTGATTTGATTAAACAAATTACTGAGGCATTCTGCCTTTCCTTTATAACACAAAAAGGCACGTAAGAGTTACATTAATGTCCATATATAAAAATATCTGCCATTGAGTGTGGAATTGGATTTTTTACTTCGTTCTATCAGTTTTTGCCCCAAAAATAGTATCGGTCAGTCTCAAATTTGTTCATTGATATTAACAGATCTAAATACTGTTTATAGAAGCTTTACAAAGATTTTATGAATTATTTATAAAGGTATTGTAATAATCAGTTGCAACTTTATAAAGCCATCCAAATAATTTTGATAAATGGTTTACAAAGCATTTGGTAATCATTGACACATATGTCATTTAGTATATGAAATGAAGTAAGTATGACTTTACCATTTGATGCTTAATGATGCTTATTAAAAAAGTGTTTCCTTGATTTCAACCAGTTTAAAATCTCCTGCTCAACTCTGACTTGAACATTATCTCTTTATTCATTAGAGGCAGCTGGTATTAGATGACATTTACGCGATGTAAAGGTTAATGACGACAAGACAACCCTGAATAATGTGAAGGAAGCAAGACTGGCAGCAAGACTTTTTTCTAGTCTTGCTGCTCTGAAAATAAAATGATGTTTGGCTAAAATTACTTTTCCTTTTTACTATTCTGTAGTCTCCTCTATCTTTCGCGAGAGCACGACCTGTATCTATTTCAAAAACTGTTAATGTATCTGCATATTTAATCAGGGTTTGTACGGGTGCTTGAAATCCTTGAAAATGCTTGAATATAAATGTTGTATTTTCAAGGTTTAAAAAGTGCTTAGATTTTTGATAAAGTGCTTGTAAATGCTTGAAATTCTTACTGTATTTCTCTTGCAATCTGACTATATCCATCTATAGACTATAGATAATCACATGTTCAGTGTAAAAAATAATGAGTAGCCTATCTGAAATGAAGACCGTTCCTTCTAAAAGTGTAATACCATCGCTGTTGGTATGGTTACGTGAAATCTCCCCCTTTTAGTATGTAAGTACTCATCTAAAACATGCAATTAAACAGGTGTAAGATACTGGAAAAGCTTGAAAATGGACCTTGAAAGTCCCTGAAAAATGCTTGAATTTGACCTCTGCTAAAGTGTACGAACCCTGTTTAATCAAACATTTGCAACTGAAATAGACATACAGGACAGGCCAAAAGTTTGGACACACACCTTCTCATTCAATGCGTTTTCTTTGTTTTCATGACTATTTACATTGTAGATTCTCACTGAAGGCATCAAAACTATGAATGAACACATATGGAATTATGTACTTAACAAAAAAGTGTGAAATAACTGAAAACATGTCTTGTATTTTAGATTCCTCAAAGTAACCACCCTTTGCTTACTAGAATATAAGACATGTTTTCAGTTATTTCACACTTTTTTGTTAAGTACATAATTCCACATGTGTTCATTAATAGTTTTGATGAATCTACAATGTAAATAGTCATGAAAATAAAGGAAACGCATTGAATGAGAAGGTGTGTTCAAACTTTTGGCCTGTACTGTACCTTGCTGAAATATTACTGTGGCGGCAACAATTTGGCCTTTTGTCTAAGAACTTCACATTCAGTCTGTATAGCATCAGGCTTAACAACAACAACAGGCTTTAATATGATCAAAACATATTGTTGTGGAAGAGATATCTGCCGAATTGTCTGACATAGCGAGATATTTAAGCTTTGGGCAGCCGTTGTTTACATGCTTCTCCACCTTATCGAGACCGCCCATGCCTGATTGAGCTCTTCTCCATCATCATGCTACCTTATCTTATTTTTAGTTCCTGATAAGTGGGCTGTGCCTGGTGTTATCAGATAGTCTGCAGTTCAACAAGGTTGTTTGTTTAGTACAGTACATGGGTTTGTTATTGCCCAGCGCCTCCTGAAAATGTGTGTGGTTCTGTCTCTATCTGCCTGACTGTAATGAACACCAGAATACCCATGTAGGTTAGTTCACAACATCCGGGAGAGAACGCTATGATATTGTTACTGGCATGTTTTCCAGTGTACAATTATTTTTCCAGATTATACGGTTTATGCGACTGTTTATGTCCCAGAAAATAATAATAAATAATAATACATTTTATTTGTAAAGCACTTTTCATACAGAAATCTCAAAGTGCTACAGAAACCAGAAACAAGAAAGAGAAAACTCATTAAAATCCGCAGTAGATTAAAAAAAAAAAAAAAAAAAAAAAAAGACACGGGCAATAAAGTACATTATGCAGAGACAAAATAAAATCATCTAGGGACAACCTAAAAAATCTGCCTCTTACTGTGACTGTCAATATTGAAAAAAATATTCAGATCTAATGCTTAAGGAAAAGTACTAGTGCCACACTGTGAAATGACTCCACTACAAGTAGAAGTCCTGCATTCAAAACTTACTGAAGTTAAAGTACAAAAGTATCAGCATCAAAATATATTTAAAGTATCAAAAGTAAAAGTTATCATTATGCAGAATGGCCCCACTCAGATTGTTATATATATTCCAAATATGTTATTGGATTATTATTATTGATGCATTTATGAAAGAAGTATTGAGATTTTTCTCAAGATAGGGCTCATTTTAACTACTTAATATACTGTTATGAGCTTTAATGAAAAAATGTCCAATCGCTTTAAATGTATCATGTTTTTTATGTTAAATCTCAACCTGAAAAGTAACTAAAGCCGGCAGATAAGTGTAGTGGAGTAAAAAGTACAATATTCACCTCAAAATGTAGCGGAGTAGAAGTATAAAATAACATTAAATGGAAATACTCAAGTAAAGTACAAACTCAAAATTATACTGAAGTACACTACTTGAGTAAATGTACTTAGTTACTTTCCATCACTGGTGACTGTGTATTGTGTCCCTGCTTGTCCAGCAGAGATCATCCCTGCATTGCCTGGAGTGGCCTCAGCAAAACCATCCCAGTTCTCCTGTTTTTCCCTGAAGCTGCTGTTTCAAAAGATGGAAATATCTGCTCTACTGGAGGTACTCTACAATTTGTTAAAGCTCCAAAGTGATTACGAGAAATATAATGATAATATAATGAATATCGGGAGCCTTTTAATAATGTACTAAGAATATTTTGCTGTCCACAGAGCGATATAATTTGGCCTTCAAGATTGTGCGCACAGAGAGCCGCCTGGTACGAGGAATACTCACCAATCATGGATTCAGTGAGGTAATGTTCTCCGCTGAATCAGACAAGGTTAAAAGATTAGCCTACATCTTGCAAAAAACAAACAGTTTAAGCTTTTCTATGTGTCTCTCTGCTATTTAGGATAAGGGATAGTAGAGCTGTTTTTATTTCCTTTGACTGATAATGTCGGCGATGTCAAAGCTCGGGAATGCACCCAAGGAAAAAAAACGAAATGACCTCAGGAGCATTAATCCTGTTTCACGAGGGCACACAATCCCCATTATGGCTCTTTCCAAGCAGTAAGAATTAATTCCCTTTTTATTTAATTTCAATGCTTCTTGACTCCCGCTAACCCGTCATCAAAGGCAGACGAGTGTCTACCACAGCCGCGACAGAGCCAAACTTTAATAAGGCTTTATTGCAAACATCTGGCTCTCCCCTAGACACCGAACAGCCATGTGAATTCTGCGTCCTGACAAATTCTTGGAATACAACAAAACAAAACAGATAGAATAAAGTCAGGGGGATGAAATTCTGTGAATAGGCCCTACTTTTGTGATAATAATAAGAGTTTCTGATCTGTTTCTTAGATTTCATTTAACTGAGCTGTCATATGTGATTGGCATCAGGATATATTACAGCTGTGGGTGAAAGGAAACTCCAGAGCCTCAGTGGTCAATTTGATCCAGGGCATGTTAATTATCAGAAAGTGTCAGAAACTAAAAATCCTAATAAACATTGTTTATATTCTATTCACAACTCCATTACCAACCATTTCCATCAATATTTAGTACAATGGTGTTCTTTCCCTCTCACAGATCATGGTTCAATGAGGATAATTCACTCATTTTTCATAAAAAATGCATGTTAAAACTTTTTTTTATTTACATTGAAAAGACCTAAATATATAATGTACATACCATAAAATACAATGGTTTCAAATTACATTTACTTTTTTAAGATTTTATTTTACATTTTACAATTTTTTCTTTTTATGAAAAAATACTTTCTTTTTTAGATTTTTTAACTTTGACGGGACAATTTGACCTGCAACATATCAGGAAGGGTAAAACAGTGTGTAAAACAGCACTGAATGTGAGGGATTGAAAAACCAGACACTGAACAGCCATGTGAATTCTGCGTCCTGACAAATTCTTGGAATACAACAAAACAAAACAGATAGAATAAAGTCAGGGGGATGAAATTCTGTGAATAGGCCCTACTTTTGTGATAATAATAAGAGTTTCTGATCTGTTTCTTAGATTTCATTTAACTGAGCTGTCATATGTGATTGGCATCAGGATATATTACAGCTGTGGGTGAAAGGAAACTCCAGAGCCTTTTCAGTATGGACAGCAGTGGCTTCGTTTTATGCTTTTTTTTAATGATCCCTTTGCAAATGTCATTTGCTCTTTGTGCACTGAATACAAATGATCCATCCTGTCAAGTGAAGTCAATCATTCTGTCTGTCTGTTTTTCAGGTTCACCCAAACAGCAATGACTTTAACCTCATGTGGACAGGATCTCACCTCAAGCCTTACATACTACGCAGCCTTCAAGACTTCCAGAAGGTCAACCACTTTCCCAGGTACAATAGAGAACTCCAATGTATGAGTGTGTTGCCACTGTTTTCTGTGTTATAAATATCACCACTGAGCCATTCTAAGCCCGTCAGTTCAGGCAATGTGTTTGTTGGCTTCCCCTGCAAAGCGCATTTAGCTTGGCCCGGTGCCTCTCTGAAACATGAAATGAATCATACTGTCAGGCAGAGGGCGATATATGGCTGTTATGTATGCATGTATTTTCGTTCTGTCAGTGTTTGAGCTGTGGAGTAGAGCACTGGAGCATTTTTAAACCCGAGGCTCTGCTCATTTCCAGGTCATATGAATTGACACGTAAAGACCGTCTGTATAAAAACATCCAGCGAATGCAGCAGACTCATGGCTTCAAAAACTTCCACATCGTTCCTCAGACCTTTGTGCTTCCCTCTGAGTACCAGGAATTCTGCAGTAAGACACCTCTCACCTGATCCTGTTTGATGATATGTTTACAACAAGCATTGCTTATTCTAAACACATACACTACCGGTCAAAAGTTTTAGAACACCCCAACTTTTCCTGTTTTTTATTGAAATTCAAGCAGTTCAAGTCAAATGAACAGCTTGAAAGGGTACAAAGGTAAGTGGTGAACTGCCAGAGGTAAATAAAAAAAGGTAAGGTTAACCAAAACTGAAAAATAATGTACATTTCAGAATTATACAAGTAGGCCTTTTTCAGGGAACAAGAAATGGGTTAACAACTTAACTCTATGGAGTCTTGGGCTATTTTGTCCATTTTTTAATTCTTTTCATGTCTTTGTAAGTCATTTTGTGTCTTTTTGTGTCTTTTTTGGTCATTTTGTGTCTTTTTTAAGTCATTTTGTGTCTTTTGGTGTCTTTTTTTGTCATTTTGTGTCTTTTTTTGTCATTTTGTGTCTTTTTTTGGTCATTTTGTGTCTTTTTTTAGTCCTTTAGTCCAACATAAAATATGATTTTGAATCTTTTTTTTACTTTCAAAACACTATCGTGCTCAATAAAGAATTTTAAATGTTGCAAATGTGCATTCATTTCAGAGTACACTGAGACATTAAACTGCATCATTTTCAATTCAATTCTGGAAAAGTTGGTGTGTTCTAAAACTTTTGACTGGTAGTGTACATTATACGTTTAACTTTTTCCTGTCTTTCTTTCCTACATCTCAGATTGTTTTGCCAAGGACAAGGGCCCCTGGATTATTAAACCAGTAGCATCTTCAAGAGGGCGAGGCATCTACTTGGTCAGCAATGTGAGTGATTTTGCCCACAGATATATCACCTCCCACCCAAAATAAAAAAAGGGTATATTTTGATTCATTTAAATATGTGCTTTTTATGTTCTTTTTGTTTAACCCTCTTGTTATGTTCTTTTTTGAGGAACAGCAATATTCCTCAATGGTCAATTTGATCCGGGGCATGTTAATTATCAGAAAGTGTCAGAAACTAAAAATCCTAATAAACATTGTTTATATTCTATTCATAACTCCATTACTAACCATTTCCATCAATATTTAGTACAATGGTGTTCTTTCCCTCTCACAGATCATGGTTCAATGAGGATAATTCACTCATTTTTCATAAAAAATGCATGTTAAAAGTTTTTTTTATGTACATTGGAAAGACCTAAATATATAATGTACATACCATAAAATACAATGGTTTCAAATGACATTTACTTTTTTAAGATTTTATTTTACATTTTACATTTTTTTTGTTTTTATGAAAAAATACTTTCTTTTTTAGATTTTTAAACTTTGACGGGACAATTTGACCTGCAACATATCAGGAAGGGTAAAACAGTGTGTAAAACAGCACTGAATGTGAGGGAGTGAAAAAAAATTTTTTCTTACATGCTCATGGAACATTGGTTCCAAGTTTGGATTTATTGAAGTGGGGTTGTATGAGGTACTTATCCATAGTCAGTGTATAACCCCAGGAGAAGCAGGCATTAGTACTAACACCGAAGCTAAGCAATGTATGGCTGTCGACAGAGGTATATACTATATTTTAAACATTTTTACTGTTTTACCTTGCTGTCAGCCCTGTTTATTTTTTTTACATTATCCTGCAGAACACAGGAGTTCCTGGCCTCCTGAAGCCTCAATTGTACCGTTTGCGTTATTGTGTCACTTTGTTTTAGGCTTTAGGGTTGGTTTGGATTCACCAAAGTCAAATAATAATACAAACTAAACTATTGAGGCAGCGGTAGACCAGCAGTTCCTGTGTTCTGCAAGTTAAAATGACTGTTTTCGTCATTGGAGTCTGGAGGTATTGAAAAGAGCATGTATAATTGCTTCAGTTGTGTAGATGTAAACTGAGCTGTCTGAGGGCAATGTATTCTAAATATAGGGACACTTAACTGACTAACTGATTTTTTTTTTAGGTGGGCCTTTTTTGAGGTTTGTAAATTACATTTTGTTGCTGCCCCTGTCCACAGCACAGCAGTGCATTGCGTAGCTTTCGTGCCACCACTCCTGCCTGCTTCCTGCCGACAGCCATCTACTGTAGGGGATACACTTACTGTGAATAAGTACCTCATGCAGCCTCACTTCAAAAAAATCTAACTACCCTTTAAAGTAAAAGTTTGACATATCTGGAAATATGAGTATTTGCTTTGTGCTGCGAGTGAAAAGACTGATACTACTCACATGTAAGATAGCTTTGAAGTTGCAGCCAGCAGATGGTTACCTTACGTGAGCATAGACTGAAAACACAGGGAAACAACTCATCTTTAAGATAAGATAAGCAAACCAAATATTGTGTGTGAAAAGTTTAACACAGATTCACATTAATGACTAACCCAGTGGGAGTTAACCATAAGCGTACTGACTTAAAAAATACTGTGCGAACTGACACAGTCAGTTGGCCAGATGTTATTTGTGTGTGTGGAGGGGTGTGCAGATACAGCTGTCTTTGACATAAGTATCACCCAGTGTTTCAGACATTAATAAGCTTTGCGGAGTAAATCACACTCTTCCAAGGCCCCGGCTTTTGGAGGAGCTCAACAAGGTTCTCACTCTTGGAAAACATATGCACGATCCTTCTTCTTCTCAGGCATTTTTATGAAACAGTGGAAAGAATGTCAGAGCGATATTTGGAGAGAAAGAAAAGAAATACGTTCATTTTTTTGGTTCAGGTTTTTCTCTGAACTGCAGCCAGCACTGAGGTTACCCCGCCTCCCCCCTCCGTTCCATCTCTTCTCAACTTCGCCACCTGCAACACATTTCAACCTCATAAATGACCCATCTCCCACCACCAGATTGTGTTTTTATAGGCTGTTATTGAATGCTGACCTGCTATGGCCAGTGTCGTTGCATTCTCCAACTTTTCTTGATGATTCTTTGATGTTAATGGTTAACAGCAGTGTCACATCATCCATTTGGAATTCAGTGTTTAATGCTGTTGTATGTGAATACAGTATGGAGGCCTGCAAAACATAAAAAAATGCTACATTTGCCATGGAAATGTTATTCTTACTGAGTTTTTTAGGTCACACTTGTGTGGTTAAAAATTGCAGCTACTTCACTGTAATCTACAATATCAGCTGTTACGCAGTGGTGGAAAAATGATTCAGTTTCTTTACTCAAGTAAAAGTACTACTACCACACTTTGAAATTACTCCACTACAAGTAAAAGTCCTGCAATCAAAAGTTACTGAAGTTAAAGTACAAAAGTATCAACATCAAAATGTTCATCAAAAGTATCAAATGTAAAAGTACTCCTTATGCAGAATGTCCTCAGGTTGTGATATATTTTCTAAATATATAATTAGGTTATTTGTAGTGATGCATTTATGTAAGCAGAATTTTAGCTTTGTAAAGACAGGGCTCATTTTAAGTACTTCATATACTGTTTTAATATTTAATTGAAGAAAATGTCTCATTACTTTAAATTGATCATGTTTTTCATGTTAAATCTTGACCTGAAAAGTAACTAAAGCTGTCAGCTAAATGTAGTGGAGTAAAAACTCCATTATTTGCCTCTAAATGTAGTGAATTAGAATAAAAGTTTACATAAAATGGATATACTCAAGTAAAGTACAAGTACCTCAAAATTGCACTTAAGTACAGCACTTCGGCAAATGTACTTATTTACATTCCACCACTGTTGTTATGTTACTTGGTCTATTGATGACATTTTCCCTCCATATGAACCTATATTATAATCTACTTCCTTCATCTTCCTCAATGAATTATATTGCCTTGTTTCTGTTTATCTTCTGCAGCCAAATCAGATTTCAATGGATGAGAACATCTTGGTGTCACGCTACATTAATAACCCACTGCTGATAGACGGTGAGTTATCTTCGCCACTTAATTGCTACTGCCAAACCTTATTGTAAGTTTTGTAAGGATTGTTTTGCCATTTTGAAATCATCCGTGGAAATTCCTCTAATTATTATTTTAAGTGTTTTTTTTACTCTCCCAGATTTCAAGTTTGATGTACGGTTGTACGTATTGGTGACATCATACGATCCAGTCCTCATCTATGTGTACGAGGAGGGACTGGCTAGGTGAGCCGTGTGTGGGTTCTGTTTTGTTTGTGACATAATGATTACCTGACATTATGGTAATTGCTCATTCTGTGGGGTACAAAAAAAATGTAACAGCACAATTTAAATTGCTTTTGCTGTTGCCATCATAATGCTTAATGTTTGTTTTCTTGGCTTCACTTCCGACAAAATAAGATGTAAATAACATAGATAAGCCCTGAACGTAAAGAGTAAACAGTATTGAGAAAAGCATTTACCAATTGACTAAATACGTATTTTACACATGTGCAGTTTTAATATACACTACTGGTCAAAAGTTTTAGAACACACCAACTTTTCCAGAATTTTGAGCATCATTTGAGCATGATAGTGTTTTGAAAGTAAAAAAAAGATTCAAAATCACATTTTATGTTGGACTAAAGGACTAAAAAAAGACACCAAAAGACACAAAATGACTTAAAAAAGACACAAAATGACCAAAAAAGACACAAAATGACAAAAAAAGACATGAAAAGAATTCAAAAATGGACAACATAGCCCGAGACTCCATAGAGTTAAGTTGTTAACCCATTTCTTATTCCCTGAAAAAGGCCTACTTGTATAATTCTGAAATGTACATTATTTTTCAGTTTTGGTTAAGCTTACCTTTTTTTATTTACCTCTGGCAGTTCACCACTTACCTTTGTACCCTTTCAAGCTGTTCATTTGACTTGAACTGCTTGAATTTCAATAAAAAACTGGAAAAATTGGGGTGTTCTAAAACTTTTGACCGGTAGTGTATAATAGTATAAAATAATTAAAAGGGACATTTGCTCATTTTCAAGTTCATGCTCATGATTTAGTTACAATTAGAACATATGCTTTAATGTTCAAAGAACACCTTTTTTCTCCTATCGTCTGTTTGAATACACCTGTATTCTCCCTCTGCTGGAAACGCTCTGTTTCATCGCCTGTCTCTTTCAGCCCAGTCTGCTCTGACTGATTCTTTCTGGGTCTTTTGCATCCGTGCTCTCGGTATCTCTGCACCTTCCAGGCCCCCAGGAAGTCCACTAATTGCTGAGTCTGAAATTAATATCTTTCTTTCAATCATGTTGCAGCTGGGAGGCAAGGTTATTGTGCTTGCTTTATTGGTCATAGATGCAGAAGATATGGGTCAATTTTTATGAAGGCAATTTCTTTTAACTTCATGTACCACTAAGCAACTTTTACAAACATTAAAAGGCGCCTTGCTTCCAATGTTTTATACAGTTTTCTTCATATATCTATGGGCTGCAGTAATGATACAGAAATGCAGAGAATGCAAATGTGTAAGACCCAAAAACACAGAAATTAGAGTAGAATGGACACTTTCTGGAGGGGGTCTTAAAGTGACAGACACTGATACCGAGCGTGAATATGGTTATATTTTGGCAGACAGTATCACAAAAAGAATGTGTTTTTTGAACATAAAAGGCAGCTAAACATGTTCTAGTAGAAGTATGAACCTGAAAATGAGCATAATAAGTTCCCCTTTAAGAAAATATATCATTGTGTAATTATGATTATACATATAAGTAGGCTGTAAGTGAGTTGTTTTTCAGCCTGCACTAAAAAAAAAAACTTGTTCCCAGAACGTAATAAAATTATGGAAATAATTTCCACCTAAATAAAATGCTTTAATTTAATGAGAAACAATTTTGTTGAGTGAACAAAATGTAAATATGTTGGGTCAACATGATGTATTTGCGTTACTGTTAATTAATTACCAGGGGCCAGTCCAACTAGATTTGTAAGGGTAATTGTAACATACTAACATAATTTTCTTGGGCCATTTAAACGTGTATGATATCATTAAGAGTTACTTAATTGAATGGGGTAGTTACAATTACTTTTTAAATTGGTCCAGTACATGAATTAATTGTGATGAGCCAACAAAACAAAGCTAGGTTGAAGTGGTTTAGCCTAAAAGATTACCTTTATCATATGAAAATGAACATAATAGTAATTATTCATTTATTCAACCTATATAACCCCAGCTGGTGTCAAGTTGAGAAAAGAAAAACACAAAGCAAATTGGGTTGTTTTAACATAAATTATTCTAGTAAATTTAAAATTGTTGCATTTTATGTTTAAACTACATGTTTTAAAATTGTTCAACCACAAAACATAATTGTATATAGTAGAAGCTACATGTTAGACTAAGGATAAGGTAACAGACACCCAGTTTGCTTTTTTTCAGTGTGGTTCATGCACTAGGCACTCCACTGGTGCTCATTCAGTGGCCAGAAGAGGGCAGCCTTAACTTTTCAGACCAACCGCTGTGCAGTGTGCGCTGCAGTGCTGACTGTGAAACAAAGCGCTCTATTGTTCCAGTTGTAGGATGTGCTCATCAAATGTTGCTGATTGTATCATTGTTCAAAGATGATATCTCATGATAACTTTGTGTAATCAGGCTTTATTGGATGTAACTATTCAGAGCAAGAATCATTTATGCATGCAACAAGAGGCTATTGTCAGGCGCAGGTAGGTCAGCAGTGGGTAGATGATTTATAGAACAACTGGCCCTTCACTTTAGTCTGATAGAGGTAGGTGTTGGAAACAGAGTGACACCGCCCTCTTGTTTGCTGGCTTGATTATCAACTGTGGGCAATAAATCACGGCCAAATTCTGAATCCCACTTTTATCTCCTGACATTCCTTTGGGTTGTGTTGGTATTCAGGTACACATTGCGTGCCAGGAATTCTCATTATTGCACATGTGGCATCCACTCCTCTTAAACACTGCCAGAAAGTAATCTCTCTTCAAAATGCCCCCATCATTTCAGTCGTGTTATGAATGTGGCCATTATGGCAGATAGATATGGAGCGAAATTGTTGGATGACAGAAATGTTTTTCTTCTTTCTTGCACAAATAAACGCCATCTGTCTGCAGATTTGCAACAGTCAAGTACGACCGGACTTCAAAGAACATTAAGAACACTTTCATGCATCTCACTAACTACAGCGTGAACAAAAAGAGCAGCGATTATGTCAGGTAATGAGTGAATGTGGAGCTGTTATGGGAAGCTTGATCGACTCATCCATTTATTAGAACATGAGCGTTTGAAGTGCATTTCTTTCCTTTCAGTTGCGATGACCCTGAAGTTGAGGATTATGGGAACAAGTGGAGTATGAGTGCAGTGTTGAGGTATTTGAAGCAGGAAGGGAAGGACACCACATGTGAGTCAAATGTTCATTTTTTTCCCTTTCTCATCCTTTTAATTTTTTTCCCTTTTTGTTTTAATGCCCATGCAAAGATAATGGGGTTCAACTGACCCAGTTAGTTGATGCATTTCTGAACCCTTCTTGATTTTCTCCTTCAGATTCTAACAAAAAGTTTGCATCAGTCAAATCACCAGAACACAAGGATTCTTGAGTGCTGCAGAAAACTCATCCCTTTATTTTGTCTCTTTAAGTGCTGATGAGACAGGTGGAGGACCTCATCATCAAAGCTGTGCTGAGTGCTGAACTACAGATAGCCACCGCCTGCAAGATGTTTGTCCCCCACAAGACAAACTGCTTTGGTAATCATTTCATACTCTTCTTAAACTGTTTCACCTAATTGGCATACCAATTGGAAAGGAATAACTTTAGAGACAAAATGCAAATATGACTCTTAATTTGAAAAGTAACATCTTCTAGTTTCTTTCTTGTTCAGGAAGTGGCCTAAACACAATCTAAACTACATCAATTTAAACATAGCTCAAAACGTTTTTTGGTTGTTACAGCCCAGTCTAGGGGTGCCTAGAACGTAGCATGAAAGGCTCCCATCTTCCCCAAATCCCAAGTAGCCACCAAAAAGACTTTGAAGGTACAGAAAAAAATATTTTTTTTTACTAATACATATTTGGACACATATTTTTAGGCTTCAGGGTGGACCAAGGCCAAAATAACAAACAAAGAATCAGTCTAGAAAATAATAACTTTAACTAACCAAAACCAAATGACAAAGTCTTACCTCCCTAACATAACAGGAGAAAAACATGGAGTAACAAAACCAGGCAGTCCACCCTTTACAGGAGAACAGGAGAGTTGCCATGGAAATGTTATGGGAGAGCTATAGTGGTATGTTTCTGTGCAACTTTGTGACAAGAGGGCATAATTTTCACTACAGAGAGCAAAAAAACATGCTGTAACATTGTAGCCAATATTATTGTATGTTTCGCAACCACTTGTGCTGTGGTGCCGTGGAGCATTGTGGCCGGCTCGCACTGGTCAACCTAGCTGCGGTGGTGGGCGGGGCAGAGGCCAATTTCAGATCCACAATTTCTCAATGAGGGAGAAAGAGTAGAGCAGCCCCTTCTGAAAGTTTTTTTTAAACCTTTCATATGGGAAAACCATGTCAAACAAAAAACTCATCACGGCATCATTTTTATATAATTTAAAATGAAGTGAATCAATGTAGTCCACCAAAATGTTGCACGTTTACACCTACACACCTTGTTGTTGTTGTTGTTTTTCTTTTACCTTGAAACTGACTAGTAAACAAGGTGTCCAGTACAAAAACATGAGAACTGCAGATTCAGAAGAATTTCTCACTCACACATACTTAGTCATACACAGGACCCCACCCCTCACATTTCCTTTCAGTTTCATATTCATTGTCCGGCAGTTCCTCTATACTATTCCTCCACTGAGCCGATCTGAGGTTGTAGACAGTCATTCCTCAGTGTGGAGCCTTCCTGCCTGTTGCTGCCCTCTGACTGGCTGCCGGGTCGTGGAGGGCCTATTGACTGAAGCAGGAATTTGCTTCCTCCTCTCTATTGCCATTCAGGACTGCCTGATTTAGGCTGACTGTTTTCTTGGCTGCTTTTGCCTAGCAGCGGGCTCGTGTGAACTCCATTTTGGAGCCATTACCCATGTTAGTGTTGGCACTAATTGTCTGTGCTCGCTCGCTCTCTCTGTCTGGCAGTCTCTCTGAGATTTGGGGTTTGAAAGCGAGCGCGTTGGCCAAGCCTCCCTCAGCACCACTGTCTCTTTTTCCTCTTCTCTCGCTGTTTCTGTTTGTTTATGATTCTCTCTCCCCCTGCTCACACTCTCTTTCACCTCTCAGATGTTAGAAAAATAAAGGGCTTTGCAGTTGTGACAGGCTTCTGTAGACATAATAGCCCCCCTGATTGGTGGTTGTTTGGGCTGTATGGGGCGCGTAGCAGCAACGACTCACACCATCAGACAGTCGCCTGCATAAAGATGCTATCTGCACCCCGAGCATAACTGCTAGGTTGAAAAACCACATTAGCCCAGGGTGTGAATGTTGACCATGTAGGTATTTACAGGGAAATGTGGCTTACCAAGCCTCAACCTGGCTCTCATACACATGTCATATAGACACGTATAAACAACCAGATGACACATTTTTCTAGTGTGATTGAAAAACAAGTTTACTCATATTCTCATCCATTCATTAATTCAGGTAGGCCTGGGATATTTGTTGAAACACATCCCTGTGTCCCAATCACAAAAATGCTTCATGGAATGTGCAGTGATAACATGTCAATTTACATAAAGCATTGCACCATACTTACATTCCTTATCAAATATAAACAAAACTCTGCCTTTGCATAAACAAAAGCATCTGATATATATTTTAAGTATTATATAGAATAGAATATGGAATTAAAAATTAATCCTACTGATGGCCCTGGACTGGTGCCATCTTTTGTGTTGTGTATTGTGTAGCTCTGTAGGCAACAACAGAGAATACTCTGTAATGTTACAATCTAGGACAGGGGTGTCAAACTCAAATACACAATGGGCCAAAATTTAAAACTTGAATAAAATTGCGGGCCAACATTGAACAAATAAACCTTTTAATATATACCAAACGTGTTTTGCTTTAACATTAAATATGGAACCAGCAACGCTTATAAACATACAATATATAACTAAATAGTGCAGACATGCAAAATCAAATTTCAAATAAAAAACACATCAATGTCATTAATTTATTAAATAAAAATTAAATAAAAATCGTATGCCTCTTTTCTATTTGCATCCTTCTGATTTAAATATCAAAATAAACTTTTTCAACAGGTTGATATATTTAAAAATAAAATAACAATAATAAATCTAGTATTAGTGGTAAATGCGCTGTATAATACCGGCGGGTCAGCTTTTATAGTACAATAATAATATAATAATTTGGTATTGCCTCGCGGGCCAAATAAAATTACACTGCGGGCCAAATTTGGCCCGCGGGCCAGAGTTTGACACCCCTGATCTAGGAGATCTCTGTTTCATTCTGTTGTGCGCCACCTGTGGTGATAGACAATAATTGACCCTTCGCTGCACTCCACCCCTTTGTTGTTAGCCACTGCTTCTCTGTCAAGCTGCCATGGCTAGCATGGAGCCCACATTGTCACTGCACTCCCTGAAGAAAACCGTCAGTCGCTAGTGTAGCATAGAAGTGCTAGGTAATAATGTTCTATACTCCCTATGCACAGAGCTTACCACGACAAGCTCAAAAGCCATGAAATCAGCCTGAAAATAAAGGAAATCTGGAAAGATTGCATGAGAGTCTGTGGAGCAGAGCTGTATAGTTGTCTGACCATGGTCTGAACTGGCACATTCTACACTATGATTGGCTAGTCTGCATTAAAGGGCAGGACTTAGCAAAGGGTCAATATGGAAGTTTGTTGTTTGAATCCCACTTTCAATTTTTTCTGAATAGAGCCCTACAGATATATTGGTTGACCAATATTACTGGCCGATATTGGCCTATCAGTATCGGCATATATGCTGCATATGATATGTGCTGTTATGAAATTTTACACAATATATAATGCAGAAAATGTTGCTTGGCATGAGTTAGAAATGGTGTTGGCTCTGGTTTTTTGATAATTAGACCTTGACTGAACAATAATTTTGTTTATTTAGCTGTTTATTTTATTCCTATTTATTCTTTATTTTCTTTTTTCTTTTTCATTTATAATTTTGCCTGACAATATAATACATTGTTTGTATAATGTATAATAACGTATAACAATGTTAAATATTATATGATTAAGTTTGAGAAAGTAGCTCTCTGGGTACATTTGCAGAGTGGTGAAAAATCAGTGCACAATCCACATAAAAAATATCGGTCATCGATTAATTTCTCCCCTCCAAAGTCAATATCGGCCTCAAAAATTCCTTATAGATCAGACTATTTCTGAATAAACATCATCAGTAGTCATCGCTATTTTCTTTGTTTGTTCAGCCAATTAGCTGTTTACTCGCAACACTAGCAAAGACCAGAAAAAAGTGAATCTGTGATGTGAGTTTGTGATTTTTCCCTGTAATGTCATCACAGTGGGCCGGGGTGTCAGTCTCCATTGTGCTCGGCAAAAGATAGTGACTGAACAGACATTTATTTAAATAAAAATCTTTGAGATTATTACTTTTATTAATATTCACTGTTTTATTTTGACTCTACTCAGTCCATATTGGATTTGAAATAACACAATGAGGAACAACATAATTGCTTCTACGTTTAAGGGTGTTCGAGGGTGTTTTACATTCACGTGCAACAATGTTGAAATCTTATACATAAGCCTATAGAAATCTGAGTAGACATTGATACTACATCAATGTCATTGTATTGCACAAAAGCAATTAGGCTCTACACCTTTTCCTGAGATACATAATACACTGTGGTCTACTGTGATCATGCCTATTTCCCTACTTCAGCCGTATCAGTTTACTATTGAATTTGGTGTAATTTTGTTGTCTTCAAATGGCCTGAAGCAAGTTAATTACAGCATTCATAGTCTGTCTACAGGTTTAAGTTTCCAAAGACAGACAGTGACGGTTCCAAGAGGACCACCCTCACCCTCTCTCTGTTGATCTGTTTCTTCCAGTGTGGTCGTGTTGCGTGTGTGAGTATGTATGGACAGAATGAACACAGAGACATGCAGGAACCAGTGTAAAGCATTAGTTTTACAAACACACAGGTCTGTCTCAGATTCCGGGAGTCCAGTCGTGTATCTCTGTGGGCTTTTGCTTGTCTCTTAAATTAATCCCACCCAAACCACCAAGGAGTCATGTTCAGTCAGCCGCTGTCAGCTTCAACTCCCCTTTCGCCTTCTCTTGCACTTACCCTCGCTACTGCCCCACTCCTCCTGCAACCTCCAACATTCATCTTGTGCCCTGGCAGCTGCATGTAATTGTAAACAGGTAAAGCATCAGAATGCAGGGCAGCAAATACATGCGTGTTTGGGCGGTGAATGTGATAAAAGGCAGCCATTGTTTAGAGTTGTTTATACGCTCTCTGGCTTGTCTGGAAAGGAGCCATGCAAGATCATAAAGCACATTATAATCTTAATTTACTGCAAATTGTGCCCTGCCATTTTAATGTCTATTAATGCTTTAATACTATGTTTATTGTTTTCAAATGGGATTTCTTCCCTTTGCTCAAATTGCACATCCGTATCTAAATGGGCATACTGTAACAAAAGCTTTTTATAGCTCCGTAATGTCTAATGTGGGAAGAAATAAAAACAACAGATTTTTTGTTTTACATTGGTAAGAAGTGTGTGTCAGAGTGTGTGTGTCTGTGGGGAGAAAATGCCACCCATGCAGCTCCTTACCGCTGCCGTGTGATTAATGGACAGGCTTTTTGCTGAGGGATGCTGATTACGAGATGTTTTGACTAAGATCTGATTAGCCAAGCCAAAGGCCTATTTTATTACACACAAAACATTCCACTTACTGGTCCTGTGTTCCACTGAACGTCCCTCATTAAGTGCTGAGTGTGGTTGGATCCCTCGTCTGTGAACCACTCTCCCTGTTTTACATTTGTCAGATACTCCCACACGGCTCTGCAGCACACTGTCGGCATGTCTGTGATGACAGTGTGGCTGCTGTATAATTCAAAATCTGTTAAAAAGAATGATTAATGGATTGGGTCCCGCTATCATAATAAGGCTATAGAGTGTTAACTGTTATTTCAATTTGTTGTCCTCTGAGTGTTTTCACGATTGTGGCTCCAAACTGTACTCCCTGCAACAGCGAGGGGAAATTCAGGGGCAGTAATTTATCTTAGAATGATGCAAGAGCAATCCAATTGTCCTCGCCTATGAAGAAAACACACATGAAGGAAATAGTTTATGTTGCTGTTGTTGTTGTGGGCCAACCGGCTGCACGGCCAGGGTGGGGAGATTATTGTTTTTGGGCGTTTGTCTCTTGTGGTGAAGTTTCCAGCAGCGCCCATCCAATAATAAAAAAACAAAAAAAATGCTCTTCATCATCCCTTTACTCTGTCACAATTTTTTCCCTCCCTCACTCTTTAATGGGTGTGATGTGCATGTTCGCTGCCTCTCCTCTCCTTGTCTGTGATGGTTGTTGTGGGCTCTCTGCGGGCACATTTAACAGCGCTCACCCGGCAGCGGTCGAGCCATAGAACAAACGTGTCTAGCAGCGAGCGGCTCGGCAGGCACATGGAGCAGGAGCGGCGTCTGCCCCTAATTGGAGGAAAATGAGCGGCACATGGAGCCTGCATGTCGGGGGCTGGTGAGGTGGTGTAAAACACCTCCCCATTTTCCCCTGTTGTTGTGGTGCCACTGGTGAGGCACTGCATTCTCAAACCCATTTATTCCAGTAAGCTGTTCCCCAAGATGTTTTCTCTGTGCGTTTTTTTATATATAGAAGTGGCTAGAAGCCGGCAAGTGGAAAATAAAATCTTAATGCTCTGCTTAAGCGAGTACTGTGTAGCAGTGGGGGTCCAGTCCATCCTCAGAAGTTAAAGACGTTAAAGATGGCAGTGGCAGCTTCAGTTGCTGCTCTTGGCTCAGGGATGTACGGCAAACTTTGCTCACTTCCAGCATAAAAATACAGTTCGCAGTAACACCAATTTGTACCGCATGACCCTACCATATTTCGACCTCCTGACCCGTGTAATATTAATCTCACGCTGCCAGATGGTTTGGTACACAGAGCCACCTGAGCTGCCTGTAAGCCGTCATTGAAAACTGTTTGGAGGAGGGCAGGCCTTTTCAAAAAATACTTGGCAGGTGATTGGATGAACCATATTGTGGCATATTGTTGACTTTCTTATTGCTTTGTTAATAGTACAAAGCTTGTTTTAAAGTGTTTTTTTTTTACTGTTTGATTAATGTGCTTTGTTTGTAAATCTTGTTTTTTTAATATATGTAACACTTGTTTCAAACGTAAAGTGCGTTATCAATAAAATGTATTATTATAGCTATTATTAACCATTTGGAGCTACACGGTGGTGTAGTAGTTAGCACTCTTGCCTCACAGCAAGAGGGTCGCTGGTTCAATCTCCGTTAGCATGTCCTCCCCGTGTCAGCGTGGCTTCTCACCGGGTCCTCTGGCTTCCTACCACAGTCCAAAAACATGCACTTAGATTTAATTGGTGGCTCTAAATTGCCGGTAGGTGTGAATGTGAGCGTGATTGTCTGTCTGTACCAAGGTTATTATAGTTAACGAAAACTAACGAAGTAACGAAAACTAGAATTGAAAAAACATTTTCGTTAACTGAAATAAAAATAAAAACTAGAGTTTTTAAAAAAACGATAACGATTATTGTGAAAATGTCCTTAGTTTTCGTTTTTGTCAACTTTTTTCATTCATAATTCAGTGTTTCTATTAGAACATGCAACACGTGGTGAATATGTTTACTGAGACTGGGATGTCTACACTCCAACCAAAATTCAAAACAGTTAATAACCTTATTGGGGCTGAGATGGATAAACCAAAGGAAATAAAGGCAAAATTTATTATGACCTCTTTGAATCTCCCACCCAACGTAAAGCCCATTACAAAAAAACTAAAACTAACACTAAAACTAATAAAAACTAAACTAAAACTAAGCATTTTCAAAAAATAAAAACTAAACTTAAACTAGAAAACTCACTCTTAAAACTAACTAAAACTAACTGAATTTGAAAACAAAAATTCACAACGAAATTAAAACTAAAACTAATGAAAAATCCAAAACTATTATAACCTTGGTCTGTACCCTGCCTCTTGCCCAATGAACCAAGGGCTGTATGATTAGTAATGCATTACTTAAAGATGGATTTGTCATCTTGTGATATTGCAAGAATCCAGCTGCCTTGCAAGCTAAATGTAATGTAGCCCCATGAAAAAAATCCATTGTGCATTTTCTCTTCTCTTAACCTCTTCCAACCAACCTGTCTGCCGGCAGGTAGGTGTAGGATTAGTCTTAGACCAAAAAAAAAGTTTTGTTTGTTTGAACTGTTGTAGTTAAGGCTGTGTTTTAGCTGCATGCTATGGCCTTACAGTTCTTTTATTAGAAGCTTTGGCTCAAAATGTTTGATCATTTTTCGTCTAACCCGAACCCTACCCCTTATCCTAACCCTATCTGGGCAGGTGGTTAATACAAATGATGAAAACATGAGTAGGGAACAAACGTACAATTATTTTTTGGAGACAATGTGACAATCTTAAAAGAGTACTCCACTTTAGTGTTCCACTTCCATAAAGTTTGGGGACTCACGAGAGACAGATTAAAGAAGAAAATGGAAGCAGCCTGGAAAAACCCTGGATCTTAAATTTCCTATAGTGCAATTTGATAGGATCTTTCGTTAGAGTCTCCCTGTCTGGTGAATGCCCGTGTCTTTCAAACTCCATGCCCCCGTTTAGTAGAACTCCTCATGATGAGTAAACTAATCCGCTATGTAAAATCAGTGCAGCTTTAATTGAAAGACCAAACACATTGTAAAGTTAAACTACTTGATGTTTGTCGTCGTCATTGCCTCGACATGCTGTATCGCCTGGGTGGAGGTTACTACAATAAGTAATAAATTTTACTCATCCTGTTAAACTACAACGCCCCAGCCTACCATTATTCAACCAAGTGCAATATAAAGCCACTGCTTGCTGTCACGCTGCCTTTTGTATGCTTAACACTGGCACTGACCTGAGATGCTAGAACAAACAGTGCCGGTTATAGCAGCTTTGAAACCTCCTACCCCCCGGCCTATTCTCAACACAGTCTATTCTTTTGAAGTGCCATTAGAAGGATTTTTCCCCTGGCTCTATGGCTGGGTTTTGCCCTATCCCTGTAAAATACTGTGGTTTCGCTGCACGCTGCTGCTGGGGCCGGCGGGTCGTTGGCTTACAGGGTGACACTCCCCAGAGCAGTGTGAGGGCTTTCATAGGCCAAATCTGTCGCAGTGCGCCATATATATCAGTCAGTGAAATGAGAAGGAAAATTGGGATAGAATTGATGAGTTTTTTACACAGGGAACTTCCTGACCACTTTGTAAAAACCTTTTATTGTGTCACTCAGTGCTAAGGTATTACAGGAGTGAAATATATACAGTTTATATCCAAGGGCTTTCTAATTTGCCAGGTTTCTGCCGCTCTGCGCGTGCTGTCACATTTCCAGCTCCCTACTTCTGGCGTTCATATTTTATCACCCCAGTTGGGCAAGATACTAGCTTTATGATGGGGGTGAAGCTTTTTCTGGTAGCAATTAGAGCGCCATCCCTCTTGTTAATATGTAGTGACAATATGTAGACTGCTTAACCTTCCCAGTCATGAGAAAATTATTGACTGCATGTATGAAAATATTCACAGCCACAGTGCGTTTTTGATCTAACGTCTTACGTAAGCAACATCATGACAGATGAAATGTGTATGTACTTAGTTAATGTAATTGAGCCAATCCCTCAGTAGCAGGCTTTGGTGAATGTTTCTCTCTTGAGTGATTGGGGATATAACATGCGTGTAATCAGTAGCAGAGAGGCAGAGGAAATGCTGCCAAATGTCACATAAGGTTGCCATGATAAAACTCTTGTGACTTTGATGGCCTTCATCCTTTATTTCCAGGGAGCAGATCTTGCTCATTCAGCCTACCCGTCTGTGGTGAAAACCTTTTGATTCATTTTGTGTTTCCCTCTTTAGAACTGTATGGTTTTGATGTGCTCATTGACTCCAACCTCAAACCCTGGTTGTTAGAGGTGAACCTTTCTCCCTCCCTGGCCTGGTGAGTGACGCTGTCTTAATCATTTCATACTTTATTTTGTTGTTTCAGGAAAATCTTTTTTTACTGTTTAACCCTTTGATGCACAACATGGGTCTAAAGTGACCCGACTAAGTTTTAATATTCTTTATCTTTGCAATAAATTAATTTCATCATTCAGTATTGCAGGTTTTCCTCAAATAACTTGTTTTTGATCATCATATATGTCCTAATTTTTTGTTTTAATTTCTTACTTTTTGAATAAAACTTCTAATGCACAAGGTCATTTTTGACCCATGTTGTGAATTAGAAGGTGTTTATATGTTGTCACCAATTTAAAACCTGACAAAGAAGACACAAATATTAACTATCCTATTTTGTTAAATTGATGTTTTTTTTTCCAATGGAAATTATTATTTGGTGGCTCTAATAAGTCTCAAATGTTAAAATATGTGATTTTCCAATGTAATCTGGTGGTTCTAACAACTATTTTGAAGTTAAACCTTCAAAATAAGACAAACATAGTTACACATATACTCAAATTGTTAATTCAGTGGATCACTTTTTGTATCACTAAGCTTCTAATGCACAAGGTCATTTTTGACCCATGTGTGTAAACTTGATGTAATAATACAAAAACTATTTTTCTTCATAAAATATGAAAGGAAAAATGGATATAATGATCTGTTGTAATAAAAAAAAAAAGATATTCAAACACACAGCCAGCATTAAATAACATGGGGAATGAATGCGGGTCATTTTTGACCCATGTTGTGCATTACAAGGTGTTTATATGTTGTGCATCAAAGGGTTAAAAGGTTTCTTAAACCCTACCAACTTTTTATTTGAATATGCAAACAAAAAGATGTTGATAGTATGTAGTGATAGAAGAAGTATTCAGATCCCTTACTTAAATAAAAGTACTAATTCAACACTGTGAAATTACTTCACTACAAGTAAAAGTCCTGCATTCAAAACTTGAAAAGTATCAGCATCAAAATCTACTTAAAGTATCAAAAGTAAAAGTACTCGTTATGCAGAATGACCCACCCAGACTTTTTAATATATTCTAAATATATTATTACATTCTTTATATTGATGCTTTTATGTAAGCAGTGTTGTAATTTTGTAGAGAAAGGGCTCATTTAATTAATTAATAATCTGTTATGAGATTTAATTTAAAAAAAATCTCATCACTTTAAATTGATTTTTTATTTTATGGTTATATCTTGACCTGAAAAGTAACTAAAGCTCGCAGCTAAATGTAGTGGAGTAAAAAGTCCAATATTTGCCTAAAAATGTAGTGGAGTAGAAGTAAAAAGTAATACTCAAGTAAAGTACAAATACCTCAAAATTGTACTTAAGTACAGTACTTGAGTAAATGTACTCAGTTACTTTCCACCACTGATAGTATGCATGGCATCCATGCAGGCAAGGCTCAGGTTTTTCAGGCATTAGCTTGTTGTTGAAAATATGGTTCCCATTTTTAATCACATTTTATTTTGAGTAATTCATATATTTATTACAGTTTTATTATAGTGATTGAAAAAAAAGTTTCTTTAAGTTGTTTCTACTGTTGTTTTTAAAAGTGGTTGCCAATTTCATTAAAGTGTTACGCCCTGATTTTCACACTTAGTTTGTGAAAGCATACCTTCAGGGTAATATCTCCTCCTTAAGCATTAAGTCAGTTTAGCAGTTTAGTCAGGGTCATGTGACAGATCTGTATCTTCCTATGACAGTTGGCTAGTTTCCTCAACTGTGTATGTTCATCTGATGTCATTTTCTCATTTGTTTTTTTGTTTCCTTTTTAAAAAATGAACTTATTTGCAGTGATGCACCCTTGGATCTGAAGATAAAGGCCAGCATGATTGCAGACATGTTTTCACTTGTGGGTGAGTACGTGTTGAAACAATGACTAGGTACAACATCTGTTTGATTCCAAAGTTTAGCAGCAAGTGATTGCACTTCATAGGCATTTAGTTCATGTAAAATCACTGCTTACAGATAGTTTTTTGATCTATTATATGTGTAAATTATATACTGGTGAAACAAACAAGTGGAAACTTTAAAAATCTATGAACACTTTCACAATTATAATTATTATCCACCACATTCGAGTCATTAACAGAGGAGGAAATACCTTGGGTAAATATGACACATTAAAATTCATTTAAAAATACAAGCATTACAGATTTGTATTATCAAGAACTAGTGCAGTACCTGTAGGAAGTATGTATTTGTACATTACATGCCACACTACAACGTCAGCAACTCCATAAAACACTTACTTTTCATAAGGTACGCACACCATCCAGCACATACACATGTAACATTGATATTCACTGGAAATTTTTTGAATATTATTGGAAAACTGAACCTTGTAGCACACTTTAAAACTCTGAAAGATAGGTAGGCTAAATAGACTTACAGAAGAGATGAGTCAGGGTGTAAATCCAGAGTGAATTGTGTTACTGACCAGGTGTGGGCCTATCACACAATGGGGCGGAGCTCCCGTAAAAGGGGGCGGAGCTCCCCTAAAAGGCATCCAATCAGAAACAGTGCAATGCAACACGTCCTACGTAAATAATGATATTTTGAAAAATGAATTCAAAAATCTTTAAAATCAAGGATGCACACCTTCGTGCCATGCACAAGCCACATACGAAATCTGAGGTCAGTCTGACTAACGGTCAGAGAGATATGTAGGCAACCTGCGGCTCCGGAAACACATGTGGCTCTTTAGGCCATCTGCAGTGGCTCCCTGTGGCTGTGACAAAAAAATCATAAGACATGAATAGTTATTTCTGTTTTCCCTATAAACAATATTAAATCTTCCACAGCCCGGCACCTTAACATCTACATTTTGCCAACTTCAAGTCTAGTTTTGAGTTTCTCTAGCTAAACAAGCTTTCGATTCCAAATCTCCTGAGATATTTCTTTGGTGTCACGCCTCATTTGCACTTGGCTCCTTGCTACATTCTGACAAAATCATATTAATAAATGCTCTTTATTAGTTATTAGTAATCTTGGTAGGCTGTTACATCTTCATTGAGGCTCAAAATAAGGTTTGCAGCTCCGTTCTGACATTATTTCTCTTTTATTGTCCACACACACACACACACTTCTTGCTTTATAGATAGATGATGAAGTCAGTTTTGGCACATATATATACTGACACATACAATACAAGAAAGATAGAAAAAAAAAGCAACCAGCCACCACTTAATCATTAATGTAAAAAGAAAATGTATACAAAAACATTTCGATCTAACAAAATGCCCCCGAATGTCCGCTCATATGAAAAGGGCCAGAGATTGAGTCCAGGAGGCCCGAGCAAGAGGGGAGCAGCAAAGTCTCATAACATGGATACATATCAAGAAAAACAGAAAAAAAAAAAAAACATAATAAAAAAAACTAAAAAACGGCAGTGCATCCAGATCCCAGTTTGAGGTCTGTCTTTTCTAATGTATACAATAAAAGGGCCCTAGATATTTTTAAACCTATCTTGGGAATTAGACGTTAAAAATCGAACCTCTTCTAGGTATAAACAGGAATAGATGCAGACATTTGATGGAACATCTGGATTTTAAGGGGTCAGTATTTTTTAGTGACATAAATTCAGAGCTTAAAAACAAATTGACATCAATTATGAAGATTTTTTTAGATACTTAAAGATTTAATTAAGAATCTAATTTGACTTTATGTACAACCCTGATTCCAAAAAAGTTGGGACGCTATGTAAAACTTGCTCAAAAACAGAACGCATCAAATTGCAATTGCAGAATTAGTGTATATATTTACAAAAATAAAAGTTTGCCACTTTGAGCATTACATATCTTGTATTTATATTGTATTTAAATGTATTCAGGCACGAAGGATTTGCAAATCATTGCATTGTGTTTTTCTTATGTTTTTGAACAGCGTCCTAACTTTTTTGTTGTATGTTGATTGCCCAGACTCTAAAATTGAATGGAAAAAAACCATAAATATTAGGTATAAATATTTGCTTGAGACATAAATCAGAGTATAATATGATATAATTGGTATAAAGTTGTTTATTTTGGAGGAGCTAATAGAAAAGGAAAAGTGCTGTAATTATGATGCATTTTCTTCACTATCCTCACTCCAAAAGTATACATGCTAGTTAGCTTTGCTTTTAAGCACAGGTTTCAAGCAGGTGAAACAGTCGTCTATTGTTTAATGCTTGATGTTTTCTTTCATTCCACTGTGAAAGAGCTGCATGTTTCATAATAGCAGCTTCAGTGTTGAGAGACTAAACCACAGCCTTCATTAATTAAGATTAAATGAGGCCTTAGTTGTTTTGTAGTCATTAAGCTTTCTTGAGAAACTGGATCCGACATGTCAAACTAAAGCAATCTTTCGCATGAAGACACAAAAAAATGCCTGGCCTAAGGCAGAGAAGTGTTTACACAACAGTGTTTGTTGCAGGGAATGAGATGTCTCTGTTATGTCTCCTCCCCCCTTAATTATTGAACTCTCATGCAGAAGAGGAGCTTGTAATATTTCTGAGCTAAACCAAGGAGAAGCTCATGCTGCACTTGACCAAGGTTATAATAGTTTTGGATTTTTCATTAGTTTTAGTTTTAATTTCGTTGTGAATTTTTGTTTTCAATTTCAGTTAGTTTTAGTTAGTTTTAAGAGTGAGTTTTCTAGTTTTAGTTTAGTTTTTATTTTTTGAAAATGCTTAGTTTTAGTTTAGTTTTTATTAGTTTTAGTGTTAGTTTTATTTTTTTTGCAATGGGCTATGTGTTGGGTGCGAGATTCAAAGTGGTCATAATACATTTTGCCTTTATTTCCTTTGGTTTATCCATCTCAGCCCCAATAAGGTTATTAACTGTTTTGAATTTTGGTTTGAGTGTAGACATCCAAGTCTCAGTCAACATATTCACCATGTGTTGCATGTTCAAATAGAAACACTGAATTATGAATGAAAAAAGTTGACAAAAACGAAAACTAAGGACATTTCCACTATAATTGTTTTAGTTAGTTTTGTAACCACGCAATACAGTTTCAGTTAGTTATGTTTTTTTTTAAAAATCTAGTTTTTATTTTATTTCAGTTAACGAAAATGTTTTTTCAATTCTAGTTTTCGTTATTTCGTTAGTTTTCGTTAACTATAATAACCTTGCACTTGACTAAAGGTCTGAGAGCTTGTCTATATCATTATAGATGAGAGTTTAAAGTGCACATGTAGCAACAAAAAGAACAAAATATTAAAAGCATGGTTCAGCATTTTTTAAGTGGGGGTTGTATGATTTACTACTTGTCCTTAGTCAGTGTAATACCTACGGTAGATGGCGGTCTGCACACCCTCAGTTTGGAGAAGCAGGAGGAGGACAGGCAAAGCTAAGAAATGTACAGCTGTGGATTAAAAATCTGAATCAATAAAAGGTAGATATCAGCTTGAGTGTATATTATATTTTCAGTATTTCACTGCTTATCGTTGCCGTCAGACACCCCTGTTGCAAAGCCACCAGACTCCATTGACAAAAACAGTAAATTTACCTAGCAGTAGACAGGAGTTGCTGGTCTGGTCTTCCGCTGCATAGATTGATTCAGATTCAGATTTAGAATACTTTAATAGTCCCAGAAGGGCAATTCAGTTTTACAGTCAGCCTGTCCATAGTAATAATATAATAATACTGTCAACCTGAGGGCATGGATTGGTTAGTTTGTTAATGTGTAACTTTGGTGTTTTAAAGGGTTAGTTCAAAGTCACTCAATAACGAACAAACTTACCAATCTTGGCAGCGCACATTTAATCTATAATGATTTTTTAGGTGGCTAAAACAAGCTTTGCTGCTGCCCCTGTCCACAGCAGTACATTGCTTAGCTTCTGTGTTAGTACTTCCGCCTGCTTCTTCAAAGTGACCACCATTTACTGTAGGTAATACACTGACCATGGGACCAAGTACTTCATACAACCCCACTTCAAAAAAACTGAACTATCCCTTTAACCAAACTTTTACATCTCCTGATTATTTAACTTTACTTAATCCTTTGATTTATCCTTATTAACATTCACAGGATATATGGAGCCCAATGATTTGCGGGCATGCATCTGAACTGGCACTGAACCATTAAGTCAATCTGTGGTCTCAGCCTAATGATATTAAAGATATAGCTCTGTGTGTGTGTGTGTGTGTGTGTGTGTGTGTGTGTGAGTGTGAGAGTGTGTCTGTGTCTTTGCCTAGGCCATGCTGTGGCTTGAAACCCTCCCCTCCGGCTCATTAAATGAAAGAGTAGAATCATAAATTGCCAGTTATCTTTGGACTGAGACGTTACTGCGGGTCTGGGGAAAATGAGCAGTGGCATGTAAAACATAGCACATCTATTATGTACCAAACAAACTAAGTCGCTGTTGGCTGATAACACTTGGGCTGCATCCCAGACCTGTAAATAATGACAGCATTCCATTAGCATTCATTTTCCGCCTGTGTGAAGCTGTCAGCTCCGTGTCGCCCATGTTTGTAATAATTGCTGTGTTTAGGCAAGAGCATGGCAGGGGCCTGATTCTTACCTGACGGCTTGGATGACTTAGTACAAATAGCTTCGAGCTCCAAGCTGTCAATAGACTTAATTCACTTCAAGTGTGACGGCAAGATGCAGCATAAACATATTTCTTTAACAATTCACTTTTACCACTAGTAAGCTTTGGGGGAGTGTGGGAATTAATGAACAGAAGCTCACAGCTTTAAATCTTATTGACATTAGGAACATCTTAGTGGGTTATATGCATTACGAACATATTTGCCCATCCTTATCAGCTACCACTAGAATGTAAATGTGTGAAGTTGTAATAATGCAAAGTAGAGTGTCACAATAACAACCCACATCTTCTTTCCCTGACTATAAAACATTTACAAGAATAGTTTGACATTTTTGGAAATGTGTGTACTTGCTTTCTGATGCAGAGTTAGATGGTAAAAACTGTACCACTCACACATTTTGAGGCTAGAGTCAGTATCAGTCTAGCTTAGCTTAGTTTAGCATAAAGACTGGAAACAAAGGGAAACAGCTAGCCTGGCAGTAACAAATTAACCTTAACAGCATCTCTGCAGTTAAAAATATTTTTTTTAACCTTTTTTTAAAGGTAAAACTATCTCAAATTTAAAGGTTCATCCATTCAAAATCACATACTAATTTACTATTGACCTACATTCTACAGTAAATATGATGCAAAGGTGAGTATGTAGTGCATTCCAGCTGGGTAGCATGTGGATTGTGTGTATGCAAGAAATGCCCGGTTGTATACTAGATTAGCAAGAATTGAATTGCATTGCGGCTCTTCATACAGCCCAGTGGTGGATTGCGATGCAAGTGGTTTAAGTAATAATAACTGTTGAATAAAGCAAATTACGAATGATGGTGAGTTACGTTAAGGAACAGTTAAGAGGAAAATATGTTTTCTGCGGTACATTACATGTACTGTAATGTAATCATACGTATTTCCCAAAATGTCAAACTACTTGTTTAAGCAAGGTCAGTAGTTCACATCAGGGGGCTGTGGTGTGTCACTATTTCAAAACATGTGTTCTATTTTCTGAGAGCTTATTATAATGTCTTAAAATTAACATTAAATATATTGTTGCTTTACAAGTAATTTATTACCTCTTTGTGCTTCACTTTGCATTGGTCTTCATGCACTAACATTGAAGATCTGATGCAATATATGAAGGTCATGGGAATGAGTAACATTTTTAAGACCTGATGTCATTGGCATACCCCTTTATGGCTCTTCTGTGTCCCTGCAGGCTTTGTGTGTCAAGACCCCCTATCGAGACAACCGCGATCTGAACGAGTCACCCTGGACCCCGGACTCAAACCCCCGGCAGCCCAAAAGACACAGGTACTGGATGCTCACACACAAACACACACACAATAGCACACACGCACTGCAAAGAGCTGAGCCAAGTGTTGCACTCATTCACCCTTCCTTGTGAAACATTCCCATTCTTGTCTTCATCTCTCTGTTGCTTACAGTACATTCCTGCCACTGCCATTGAGCTCTTCTCTTACCCTCATGGAAAATTCACTGTAATGCAAAACAACTGCTAATGCAATTACGCAGTTTGAGTGACATCAGTTTGTAAGTGCTACACTCTGTGGCTTATTGTTTTATCATTTCTAATCAAGTGACTAATGCTCTCTCTAGGCCTTGTTGCCTAATGATGCCACAACAGCTAATGCACTTGGCTCCCTCCACTCGACTACTGCACCCAGATTTGGCGCAGGATCTGCTGAAGGGAGATTACTAAATCAGACAGATTTCTGCTCCACCTTATATTGTTTAAAGGGCCTGTTTAGGCATACAGTAACAATGTGTCATTGTCGCATGTCGATGAAGCGTGCACGCCGTCTACGCGCGGCTTCGTAAAAGTTAATCGGTAATGCTGATGCTCCCCCATCACTCACTGTCTTCACCCATTGCCTCTTAGAAACCACTTTCTGCACCGACAGCCACTGCACGCAGCAGAATGGTGAGTTTACATCAGACTCAGACGTATTAATCTTCTTTTGCCTTGTTCCTTTGCAATTCCCTGATGCCCGTTACATTGACGGTAAGAAATTGCTCTCTGCTTTTCGCTTATTTGATTATGTGGCTTTACTATTTTTCATAGTGACAGACAGATGGCTCCGATCGATTCCTAATGCTATATTTAATAGAATTCTCATTACATTAGCAAAGTGGCCTTGGTTAGCAAGTGCTTTAAATGCTGCAATGCACCACTTGACCCGAAACTCAGAAGCTTTGTTGCACAGAGTTACTCAGACGAACCTAAAACAAGCCTGCCACCAAACCACAGAGGCTGTTGTAGAACTCCAGAGAACCTCTCCTCTCCCTTTACTCTGATTAGGGGCAACAGATGAGTCTTTTACTGGAGGATTAGGCCTTGTCACTTCTTGGCTGCCTTTGTATCCCCCCAGCCGCATCAGACAAATTAAATGTAATCCCCCTGCTATTTAGATGACAAATTCTGTATGTGATCCTGTGGGGTTGTGCCCCTCTGTCTGGCCCGAGCTCCAACCTGCATGCCAAAGTTGTCAATCACAGCCTGGTAGTGCAGGCAGCGAGGAGGCAGCCAGGAATGCCAATGCATAACAAAAATGCTTCATTTTTTGTGACAGGGAGAAAAGTGGAGAGGGTATTTTTTGTTGCACGAGCTGTAGTTTGCACATTTTCCATTTATAAATGACTACAGTGTTTCAGTTGTTTGTCATTAACAGATCTTTACCTAAAATGTAAGAATTGCAACTGTTTTTATAACCTTTAAGCATACTTAAAGTAATAATCTTGAAGATTTTTAGTTTAAATAAATGTTTTTTTAAATCACTATTGCCAAAGAGGTAATACAGTGGTTACTCAGACGCTCTTTAACTCACTTGAGTGTGGAACAATGTACTGTTTTCTTATTATTATTGCTGAACAAACAAAGAAAAAAGCGGCGACTACAGAGGAGGAAACTTCAAAAAGAAGTGAAATTAAAAAAGTAAAATTCCTAACCACATCTGCAATTATTGCTTATACGTGCCATGAAGGAGAACAAAACAGATCTTCAAGATTGTATCTTTAACTAACATAAGAACTTAATTACTTTTTAACATTGGAATTTAATAGGAATGTAATTGTACGTTGAAAAGCAGATTTTAATTTCAGTGTTATCCTGGTTTAAAAAAAAGGTTAATAAAAAAAATAAAAAAATGTTGGAGGTAGTGTTGAGTGATTTCGTGTCTATTCTTCTCCCCTGTAGCGCCAGAGGCCCGCATCAGCCAGTAACTCAGAAACAGAGGGGTCGAAAGACAAGCTCGGACCGAAACAAGGCCAAGGAGACAGCACTCTGAGCCTGACTGCTGAGGAGGTAAGGCTGTTCCTATGGAAGTGTGTGAAAAGATGTGTGTGATATTGCGTCTCTGCAGCAGGGGAATGACTGTAACGGCAAAGTAGCGGCACTTCATACCTATATACAATATACACTACTGGTCAAAAGTTTTAGAACACACCAACTTTTCCAGAATTGAATTGAAAATGATGCAGTTTAATGTCTCAGTGTACTCTGAAATTAATGCACATTTGCAACATTTAAAATTCTTTATTGAGCATGATAGTGTTTTGAAAGTTAAAAAAAAGATTCAAAATCACATTTTATGTTGGACTAAAGGACTAAAAAAAGACACAAAATGACTAAAAAAAAGACACAAAATGACCAAAAAAAGACACAAAATGACTTACAAAGACATGAAAAGAATTCAAAAATGGACAAAATAGCCCAAGACTCCATAGAGTTAAGTTGTTAACCCACTTCTTGTTCCCTGAAAAAAGGCCTACTTGTATAATTCTGAAATGTACGTTATATTTTACCTTTTTTTATTTACCTCTGGCAGTTCACCACTTACCTTTGTACCCTTTCAAGCTGTTCATTTGACTTGAACTGCTTGATTTTCAATAAAAAACTGGAAAAATTGGGGTGTTCTAAAACTTTTGACCGGTAGTATAGTAGTGACATCACAACCTTAAGAGATTCCTGAGGACTCAGTTTCTGTTGAGTTAAAGTTAAGATTCAGTTTTGCATACACACACTGAAACAGTGAGCAGTGAATTCATCCTCTGCATTCAACCCATCCTTTTACACACCAGTGAACACACCACACTTAGGAGCAGTGGGCAGTACATTTCTGCACCCGGGGAGCAGTGGGGGATTAGATGCCTTGCTCAAGGGTACGTTGACCTCGACCTTCCGGTTACAAGCCCGATTCCTAACCTCTAGGCCACAGACTGCCCAATACTGGTTGTGTGCATTTCTCTCTGGACTGAGCGTGCTGAAACCTTAACAGTATTTATATAGCACCTAGACTAGAGACTATATATCTATCAAAATATCTCTTTTTACAGTATGGGACCATTCTAACATTATGCAAACTTGAAAGTGCACTAACTCTTCAAATCTGTGTCTAATTCAGTACATGCCTTTTGTTTTTTCTCACAAATATAGATCAAAGTGCTGAGGAGGATAAAGGAAGAGTACGAGAGACGAGGAGGCTTTGTTCGGATCTTCCCCACTGCAGAAACATGGGAGCTCTACGGGTAAGCAGAGCCAAGAAGGAACAGACACACTCCAAGGGATGTTCGTCTATAATACTAGTCATTATTAATACTGTCATCAAATAAGTGGGGCACTTAGGCTAAAATAATTCAATCAGTGCCTAAAGCCAGACTGCATGACTCCCCTTGACAGCCGCTAATTGAACCCCAGACTAAGGTGTAACTACAGCGTTGGTACTTGTAAACTTTGTGTATTATGATCCAAGACAGGCTTATATCGGACACTTTATGTTGAAATGGCATTGAAGACCTTATTGGAGAGGAAATCTGTTTTTGTGCTTACAATTCATGTTCCTATATGAGGATTTGTTGCTTGATTATATCCATGGCTCTCTTAGCAGCAGGGATTTTGTGGCATTTTTAAAAGCAGTCGGTCTGGGGAATTATTGGTGCATTTAAGAGGGGCCTCTTCCAGAGTAGCCATATCACAGAGGCCTCGTTTTTTAACACATTTGCCGCAAATAAGGAGGTCGAGGCTCATCGGGGCTCCTGCCTTTCTGATTATTGTCATTTGCTTATTATCTTCTTCTCTCAGTGGATATCTGGAGTCCAAGACATCAATGAACTACATGTTGGCAAACCGACTTTTCCATGGAAGGTAAGCATTTCCATTGTGGTTGGGAATTGGGGAATAAATCTCTCCATCAGTTTGTGGAAAGGGCCTGGATTCGAACGTGGCGTTTGTTTGGTCTTTCGACTGGATAGGTGAGAGGAACAGCTGAAAAGACGTCACACAGTCAACTTTTCCAGCGCGCGCCTAAAGTCTATGTGGCATTGCGGCGTCGATTTGGGGGCAGCAGGGGAAAGACAATTATAGATGAACTGTGCCTTTTTATTGAACCACATTTTTGTTATTGTAATAGAACATGCATTTATGTTATTTAAATCAGCATGGCCTTTCAAGTTTTAACCACAGCTTTGACTGTTGCACAATATTGTCTGGAGATTTGGCCCCCAACTAAGCCCATCTTATGATTTTTCCATATTCATTAGGTAGCCAGATTAGGTAGCATTTGTTGCTGCAAGACCTCAGTTGCTGTTATTATTTCAAACTATCAGTGTCTCAAGCTGCTCAACCACAGTAATCTTTCTCAGAACTGGCTAAAAGCTGTTTCTCTGCTTTGTAATTGTTGATGATACACATATAAATCATTATAGCTGTTGTTATTACCACTTTCTGACTTGTCTTGTTCTGTCTTTCAGGAATGTGAACGGGAATGTGCAGCTGCAGGTGGACGCCGTCCACGGCTGTCACGTTGTCCAGTACGAGAGGAAGCTGCTGTCTCTGGAGGCGCGTAAGAGGAGACAACGCCACCTGACTCATCGCTCTACTGCAGGGAAGAAGAAATCGGGTAGGCCTGAAGTGTTCCTCCTCAATTCAGGAAACTGCTTTTTTTCTACAGAGTGTAGCTAAGTAGGACAACATCATACGCTAATGCGTTTTTGTTTCCAATAAATTACTCCCCTGTGTCACGGTAAGGTTGGCCAAATATGACTCTGAATGAGTTCATTTCATTGCAGCAACATCAGAAAACCTATTTTGAGTGTTTGTGTGTATTTTGTACAAAATGCCAGTGATGCAACTGACATTTGTCTTTCCTTTGCAATGCTACATACCTCAGGGAAGGAATCCAAGGCCTCCCCGACTGAGACCAGCAGTCAGGAGGGAGAGGAGTGCGCTCCGGAGGAAAGAGAGGAGGTGAAACAAGCTCTTGAGCCAGTCTCACACAGGGCTTTGGGAGCAGAGCAAAGAAAACAAGTGGCCACACCACTGGAGCGCTGCCACAGAGAGGCTCTGTCCAGCTCAGAGGCAGCCACACACAATGCCAGGCCCAGAGTCAACCTGCTCAACATCCTTCAGCAGGGGTGGGAGCTCAGGTCAGTCTGTATTTTGGGCTGCTGCTCTCATCTTCTTCCCATACTCTTATTTTCTTCTCCCTCCTTCCCTTTTTAAAGGGATAGTTTGATTTTTGTAGTGCGGTTGTATGAGTTTATTATCCAATGTGAGTCTGTGTATGACCAACAGTGGAAGAAGGTGGTCACACCCCAAAGTTTGGAGAAGCAGACAGGAGTACCGGCACGATAGCTAAGCTGTGGACAGCAGCAGCAGGAAAAACATATTAAAAAGTCAATATCAGTTTAAATGTACAACATATTTAATATATTTTCACTGCTTTACCTCGCCATCAGACAGCCTTTCTGATGAGGAACTAAAGCCCTGATCTATACTCTCTTCAAAGCCACCAGACTCCTTTGGCAAAAACAGTAATTTTACCTTACACACTATGGAGTTGCTGGTCTACCACTGTCTGAATCGATCAGTTTGTTTGTGTTATTGTGCGACTTTGATGAATCCAAGCTAACCCTTTAAAACACCAAAGTTGTCAAGTCAACATACATGCTTTACACATTGGCTGAGTATTAAAAACATCTTCACTTTTCATATATTCTTTAATTTAAATAAAGATACCATATAGTCAAACATATACTGTGCGTACCACTACAGCTTAAGTGCAACAAAGACTGTGGTGTGAAGGTGATTTTAAAAGTGTGACTGAAATTATCATTTGAGGAGGAATTACAATAACAAGTCTGAGTTTGTAGAAATTCCTCAGTGCTTGCCAGGACTGTGCATGAAGCAGGGAAATTATAGGACAGCATATCATTGTTTGTGTTTGACAGCTTCTTCCAAAACATTTTTTTGACTACAATGAACTTGTTCCAGGTTCATTGGGGTCAAAAGACAGTTTATCATTTGATACCGGTGCAGGACAAGATACATTGTGTTTCAACAACTTTTGGCTGAAATGGATACATACCTGTTTTTGCTTTTCCTCTGTTTTCTGGATAATATGTCAGCTAATGTGTATACAAACTGCTTGTTCTTTCTGTTGTACCAGATGTATCACAGATTCCAATGCAACAAGCAGTGGACCTAGGGGATAATGGTTATTATGAACTGACTTTCCTTTTCCTTTACCTATGCAGTTCTTGATGATTTTCCTCTCTCCTCTCCAGTAAAGTGCAGGCCCGGATGGCTTTTTCCTCGTACCTGCAGCGAGTCCAGCAAAGACTGTTGGCAGAAAGCAGGGCCAACACCATCCCAGCTTGGCCAGACAAGGACAACGACCAAATGGTATAATGATAACCATTTTTAAATCTCCTTTCCCTAATAAATGAACGTGGGTTAAATACGTTGTTTCCCTTGTATGTACAGTATATACATGCCAGATTTCCCCTTACTGTTACTCATATGTGCCCTGGCTGTAGCGGAAATGTGTACAAGACATTTGTGGCCACATTGTAGGAAAACATGGTCTCTGTAAAAGTTAGCCTGATTGGAAAGTCTACATTGTTATGGCATACATCATCATCATCAGTGACCTCAAGCCTTTGGGGAATATCAATGTAAATTGGAGTCGAACTTGAGGCCCATTCAACTCAAAGGTCTGAATGTTTTGAATGGCTTTGAACCCTGAAAGGAGAACACACAGGCAGCGGGATGAATCAGTGATTCAGGGAAGTGATAATAAGGTTTTTCACATGACTGTTTTTTGTCTGCACAGGAGCTTGTGATTCGCTTCCTGAGAAGGGCAGCCAGTAACCTTCAACAAGACATTAAGGTGGTCTTGCCCAGTCGCCAGCTTCCCCTCCAAGACCGCAGACACATTCTGTCCCACCAGCTCGGAGAGTTTATCCACTGTTACAACAAGGTGCCCGTTCCCAGACGGGAGCTATACCACAGAATCACAACTCTAAGAGATGATGCAAACATGGAAAACATTATGCATATTGAGTCTACCTGCTGTCTCATTCTTTCCTATCTTCTTAGGAAACTGAACATATGGTGAAAAAACAGGAGAACAGCAAAGAGGAGCATTGTGTAAACCCCAGTGTTTTTGAGGAGTACATTACTGCAGCGAGGTTAGTGAATTGGCAGTCCCACTGACCATTGTTCAGAGCTTGTTATATATGCTACTGACTGAAGAGTGATCTCAATCTGCTATACACATTTATCTCCTTTTTTATATTTAACAGTGAAAACGATCTGGAGGAAGTACTGACATTCTACACGCAGAAAAATAAATCAGCCACCGTCTTCCTAGGAACAAAAGTCAAGAGTGTTAAGAAAGACGTTCGTGAAGTAAACGCCTCAGGAGATTCAAGCAACTGTGAGAATTCCAAAAGTGAGTTCCTCCCGTGTTTTTTCCCCATATTTTTTTTACTGAAGGTCTGGTTTATGTTTAATATTTTATCATTCAAGCACAGTCAACAGGAATTGTTTAGATTTGTGAACCCAAAAAAATTAAAGGGAAAAAGATTGAGTCATCCGGGGTGAGGAAAAGGTCAGCTCCAAACGATTAGCACTCATTGGGGGAAAACAAATGTGTGTCAGAGCCGAGGAATGGCTAACTGGTGATAAAGGAGCTCTGGCTTCTTTCCTCCTTTGAACAGCTCTGCCTGTGGCCAAAGAGGATTCCAGCGCTTCAGAGTCCTCGCTCTCTACAGGGAAAGTCAGCAGTGACCCAGACATCAAGGCCACTGAGAGTCGGCCCTCTGTCTGTACTGAAGACCATCAGGCAGCAGTTAGAACTGGTAAAATCCAGCCGGAGGTCCAGGCCTCGCAGCACTGCTCCAGCTTTCCTGTCACTCTAGACTGCACACATATCCATCTGCAGCACTGCCCCCCCGCCCCGACCTCCCTGCCTCTCCATTGTCCGCCGCCGCCGCCGCCTCTTCAGCCACCGTCCTATGCACAGTCCTTGTCCAAGTCTCAGTTCTGCCATCCTGAAGCACTTTCTGACCCCCCTGCATACACCCCTGCCCACGTGGTCACACAGCCCCCGAGAGCGATGTGGACAGCTGTTTCCACCGGTTATAACACAGTGTGTACAGGGCAACCAACCCAGGTGCTCAGGAGGATTCAGTCCTTTACCTCGTCAACGTCCAGCTCTGGAGCAGCCTCTTCCATCCCCAGTGCCACGCACATCTATAGCCAGAAGCTCTCTAGACCCACGTCTGCAGGCCAAGGTAAGCCCACTGTTCAGGGCGCCGACAGGTGGTGGTCAAAAACAGTGAAAACAAACAAAGTTATTTATTTTAAAAAGCAGCCTTCTGAGCACCTTTTCATAGTAATATTTTATTTATTTATTTTATTTATTGTTGTTTGCACTTAAAAAACATACAGTCGTTAAGAAATAACAGTACATGAAACAGTAAAAGAAAATGCAGGAAAGATCAAAAAACCCAAAGGGCTTATACGCGACCCTCCCTCTTAAACCTATAAGTAACTATACTTTACTTAAATGACATAGCTAGATGAAAATAAAAAAATACAAACAAAATTTAAACAAAACAAATACAAAGGTGCACAATTCACATAGAGTGAATTCTTGGGCTGGAATAAAAATCAAACTTATCTATCGGCCGATACATCAGTAATTGTTGAACCTTTTTCCCTTCTAAATCTGTATCAGACACAAAACATCCCATATCAGTCGGGCCTTTCATAGGACGCCAAATCTTCTTACAAATAAGGGACATATTTTGAAACATGGCTCTTTGTTGTGTTTTGCTTTATGTCACCCTTCTGTACAATAAAACCTACTTTAATGTGCTGAAATAGTGAAATAATCAGTTTACTGTGTGTGCTGTATGTACTGTATATAAATGTAATCTACTATAGCTGTAAGCAGTGGTGGAATGTAACTAAGTACATTTACTCAAGTACTGTACTTAAGTACAATTTTGAGGTACTTGTGCTTTACTTGAGTATTTCCATTTTAAGTCACTTTATACTTCTACTCCACTACAATGGATTTTTAAGTGATTAGCTATTTTTATTAATGAAACCTCTTTACAGTATATTAAGTAGTTAAAATGAGACATATTTCGAGAAAATGCATTAATGATATTAATACAATAATTTATTTAACAGTCTGAGTGGGGCCATTCTGCATTATGAGTACTTTTACTTTTGATTCTTTAAGTACATTTTGCTGATACTTACTTGAGGTGGAGTAATTCTGCAGTGTGGTATTAGTACTTTTACTTAAGTAAGGGAACTGACTACTTCTTCCACCTCTGGCTGTAAGGTGCTGGAAGAGCTTGAAAATACACCTTGAAAATGCTTAAAAACTTCTTAAATTTGACTTTGGAAAAGGTGCAGGTATCCAGACTTTTCTATGTATTCTTTTTTTATCATATTCACTCCCATGTTCTCACATGTGTTACTCTGTATGTCAGTGATCAGGAGGAGCAGTTCCAGTAAGCTGAAGTCAAACTCAGCAGGGACTTTGAAGGAGTTAAACTCCCTGTCAGCCCAAGCCCAGTCTAACCAGCAGGCCTTCATCTCAGCCCTGCAGAAGCTGGCTGACAAGCAGGTTGCTCGCCACTACGCCAGCTCCAGTCACATCAACCTGCTGACACAACACGTGAGTTCATTAAGTTTTCACTGAGCCCACAGCTACACCCACCTGGAGCAGGAAGCTTCATTGTGCTCGAATAAGACGCTATGTTATTAAGCAACTGTAAACCGATCTGTGTAATGTTTCATGTAAGGAAGAAGAATCTGGGCCAGTAGTCTCTCACTGTGAGGTCTCTGATATTTCTCTTTGTTGATGCGTAAACCTGGCTCTGACCCCATGCTGATTGGCGGCATCTAGCTGCTCATTCGTTCAGCAGACCTGTTGGAGCCGCAGGGTCTGCTGCCTCGTACCGTGCACCTTCCTCCTTCAGTCCTCGGCTCGCCTGCAGTCTGTGGGCTGGGGCTGCTGCGGGGGTGGGTCTGGAACTAGGGTTTGAAGCTGGCTGGCCTAAAGAGTGGTGAGCCGCATCAAGCCTCAGCTCTGTGTGAGGTCTCATTATCAGATGCACCATGGGGGAGTGATTTCTGTTGATACTTAACAAGCAGCCACTTTTTTGTGGTAATTGATGCTTATAAATAGAGGAATGTAGCAAATTGGCACTGAGCAGGGGAGAGGCAGTTACATTGGCTCCATCACCACCTTCTCCTATATTCCCCAAAGGTTTGTCATTCGGCGTGGGGAGCCCCTCAACCTTTCCTCCCTCCCTCGTCTTCCACCTCCTCTTCCACCTCCTCCTCTGCCTCACTGGATTTTTTCTGTCAAAGTTTTTTTGTGATGGCACCAGACCACACAGACTGCAGATTTTACGGCTTCCTTCTGACTCTACATTATTCTGTCTATCTGAAAGGTGTTTGCTGTATTTCTTATGAATAGTTAATCCTAGGCATGGCAGCAGTTTATTTTGCAGAGTAAAATAGTCCAGTGTTTTGCACTTAAAGGCTCAGAGTGCATTTAGTGTTTTTTTAGGGCTCAGATTTGAAGTCATTAAATCACTCCCTGAACTAAATGGAGGACGTTGTAAACACGAACAACACCCTGTTGCACTAGTTGACCTCTAAGGTTTAAGTAATTACTCACTCTTATGCTACGCCACATGTATACAAAACAGAAATTGAGTAAAGCCAGGCTCCTTTAATAAAGTGAATATACTCCTGTGCTGTGACAGTGAATCCTTCCAGCATGTGCATAATGTTTATGTCCAATACATTATTATAAGACGTCCTGGTATGGTGGCTAGGGTTGCAAAGAGGTGAAAAATTTCCAGTAAATTTCTGATAAATTTCCAGAAACTTTCCATGAGAAGTTAAGTTGGGATATTTTGGAAATATTCAAAATAAAAAAAAACATGACATTTTATCAAGTTTTAATTATTCTATTAAACAATCAATTCTTTCATTGGAAAAACAAAAACATGAATATTGAGTTAATTATTACTCATCCCCCGACCCCACCCATTCAACAATTGCTTAATTGTTAATTGTTAAAATGACCACCCAACCAACGAAAATCACCCCAAAATATTGTTCAAAATTTTTTATGAAAAAAATGAATAAAAATAGCCCCCCTCCCTCCAAAAAAGTCCCAATCAACATAAATGTTGACTTGAACATGTGATAAAGGAATGTACAGTGCATGTAGGGGCGTGGCCTCACTAGGGGGCGTGGCCTCAGTAGCCCTGCAGTAAGCAGTGTACTATTTAGTGTATTTGATTGAGGAATAGCTGAAATTCCCAACTATATTTAAGTTTAAATTCTCGGTTTATTCCCATAAATTCCTGTTATTTCCCATGGAAAGTTTCCAACTTTGAAAATTCCAGGAATTTTGCAACCCTAACGATGGCTGCATCTTATATAGTAAAGAGCTGTTTATGATATGATAAATATACATAAATGTTGTTATTTTTTTGTCCTGATATATGATATTTTTTCCAAAAGCCCAACAATATTGGCACCCACATGTTTTTCTTTCTTCAGTTTTGATAAAGCTTTTTGTAAGAATATGCCCGGTCTACCTTAATAAATAACTTCGAACTGAGGCTTTGTAACACCATGCTGACACATTTTTCACATCACACAAGGCTTGGCAGCGTTACATTTTTCCCATTGCACTATTTAGTGCACAGGAGGAAATAAAGTAAATAAAACGCCAAAGCAGTATAATTTATTCTCCCATTAGCTTTCACTGAACATAATTCCCAGGGCAGCACAGGGCAGTACAGAGGTGCAGTTGCTGCAGTAGTCATAAACAGATTTGGACTGGCGAGTCATGATAGCTGATTCTGTCAGAGATGGAGAAGAGGGGAGGGGACCACCTGGATTTAGTGCTGAGCGGAGACTAGCTGTGCCATGTGCTGTGTGTACATTTCACATAGCCCCCTGAGACAAGAGAATGGAGTGGTCGATGTAGGGAGGAACACATGAGTGCTTGTTCATCAAGCATTTCCCTTGCTTTAGACATTGGGATTATAGTGGGAAGTTTTGTGACTCGACTTAACATAGATTTTCATAGTGAATACCTGCACATTGTTTTTTTTTTTTTAACTTTATTTTTATTCAACAAGAAAGAACATGGTACATAACATTCCTTGACAACAGCACAGAGTACACATGGCAGTGCGAAAAAACTAAACAAAGACAGACGACATACTGGATTACAGCAAGCTGAATAATAATGAATACAGTATAATTAAGTAAATAAATGAAAGAATAATGGACAGTCAGGACAGTACAGCCCAGTGTGAGATCCCTTCAGCTAGAGAAATACCTTGCAATAGGTAGCCACCTCCTCTTAAAGATATCTGACCGTAATTGTAACTGAGCAGTTACAGCCTCCATTCCATAAACCTCCCTCAACTTCTGTTTCCACTGTGCCACTGTAGGTGGCCATGGATTCCTCTATTTTATTGTCACCATTTTTCTAGCAGTCATCAAAAGTATGTGTAACAAGGACTTTTGGTCCTTGGTGTAAGTGTCGCCAGTAGTTAGGTCAAAGAGAAACTGACTTGGGCTAAACAGTAAATCAATCCCCAATACTGTATCGATCTCGCTCTTTACCCCCTTCCAAAAAGGAAGCAGCTTTGGGCAATCCCAAAATATGAGTGAGTTGTCGCCAACCATCCCGCATTCTCTCCAGCAGTATAATGCAGCTGGTTCCTGCACATTGTTGATACAATAAATGTAAAGAAAAAATACTTTTTGAGTTGATTCATTAAAGTTTTCTCCTCTGCCCACAGCTGACCAACCTGAACCTGGCAAACAGGATGCTGAGCAGAGAAAGCGTCACACTGAACCCTCAAGTGCGGCACACTGCTGCTCCGACCCAGGGGCCAGTGAAAGCTGTTCACTCTGGAGCAGATCTATGTAGCAGCACGAGGTGAGTCCAAAGATATGTGGCATATGCAGGGAATATTTGGAGCTTGAATTAAAAAAAATCTGTCTGTACTGTTAAATGGACCTGCACTTATAGAGCGCTTTGCGACCACTCAAAGCGCTTTACACTACACAGCAAAAATCCCAGTGTACATTGTACTCTATAAGAGTACATTTAACTCCAGTTTCAGTGCTTATATAGGTCCAAGAGTTTGGTGTTCACTGAACTCCATCAAAAGTGTAAAACATATACTCCAAATAAAGAGTTACATTTGAACCCTCTGAGAGTACAATTTTACTCCGTCACTGGTACTTTTAGACACTACTTCAGTGCTTTGTGACACTTGCAGTGTAATCCTAAAGCTCCCAGAGAGTAAAATATATACTCTAGTTTAGTAATTTGTAGCACTTTGCAGAGCTGATTATTTAACACTCAGAGTGAGAATGTACTCTATGACTGGTGTACACCAAACACTTTTGAGGTGAATTGTTAACACTTAAAGAATTAGTAGTCCTCACAAAAGTTTCCTGAAATATAATATCTTTATTATTACAATACATCCCAACAAGTATCTTGTCTTGTTATGGAAGTTAACTCTTGTTACAAGGACATAAAACATCTTATGTTAGAAGCCATGGTGCAAAAAAAAAAACCTGTAAAATCAATTTTTGCAAAAATAATTGTCAAGATGAAAAACAGCGTGCAACCACTTAACACATTTCTTACACAAAAACATGCACAGGCACCACATATTGATCTTCTCTGTCAAAACCATACGTTGTCTGCAGATCAAATGGCTTAAACATGAGCAACTCATCAACTTTCAGCAGGGAAACATTTTCAGAAAATCCCTGAATCCAGAAAAAGTGCAAAACCTCTGACGGCATCCATTATGGTCACACAACAAATGAAACTTCTTGCCGGGAAAAAAGGCATGTGTAAGTTTGAGATGACGGAGCAACTGCTGGATGGTGACAAAAGTAGACTGGCAAACAAAGCATTTATACATCACAACTTGAGTTGAGGAGCTTTGCCCTGAGGTCCTTGACTCTGGGAGTTTCGCGAGAAAGCCCCACATCGATATTGTAGACAGTGGTTTGCACAAATGTGTACAGGCTGTTTAAGGCCTGGTCATAGGAGATCCCAAACACATAATGCGTCTTGAACAGTTCATCAAAGGCTGAAAGGGAAGACCTGGCCTTGCAGGGAAGGAGCTCACCATCCATCGCAATGTAGTAATCATGGATGTTTTTTCTTGTGATGCCAACTGCCAGGATGTAGGGCTGCCTCCGCTGGGCTGGACCAGAGTGTTCTTGTAGGCTTCGGCCCGACTGCAAGATAACACAAAAGTGTTACTACACTATACATCTTTTTTTATAGCAAAGTCAGAAATCTGACAGCACAGTTGGAGGATTTCAAGAAAAAAAAAGAAAACGTATTTATGACTTGCTATAATATTATAAAAAATGTTTTTTTTTATGTATTGCTATTTATTTTTTTATAAATTTAGTTAATAAATGTGTTTGTATTTATTGCTATTTATGAAGTTATTATATAAAGATGTTTATATCTATTGCTATTGATACCATTATTATAAAAATGTGCTTATATTATATTTATTGCCATTTACATTTATAAATTATTTGTGGAAAAGTGTGTCTAAATAGAGGAATTATGGAAGAACAGATTAAGTCAACCCTCTTAACAATATTCTTAGATCCAGATATTTCCTGGCTGAGATTTACTTATGTTGAGTATGTTGTCGTGCTACCCCATCATGTGAAAATGCACTTGGGTAAGTTCCTCTGTATCAACAGAAATGATAATTGGTCAAAACATTTGTTTGATTTTGGAATGTGGATTCCACTCGTTGATATTGGATGCTTTCAAAATGGAAATCAGGATACACTGACCTTATGAAACTTCACTACACGATCCACAGCTTCCCGGATACTGATCTTCACGGCTCCCTTCTTTCCACTTGGTGGCAGGAGGTAGACAAGCAGGAGAACTGAGGCCATGTCACTATCCCAACCTGAGAAGAGGGGATGAGAAACTCAACTTCAGTATGAGATGCACCTGACAAATCAATATCAACACTCATCAGGCTCTTGAAAAAAATACTATCAGCACAACCACATCACTGTCAACACAATAAGACAACATTTGAAATGGTGGGTGGAGATACACAGGGAATTCATTTATGTCACTTACCTGGGACCTCCTCATCTCCATCCTCATCAGGGTTCTCGTCTGCAGACTGAATGAGATAGTCAAGGTGCAGGGTTTTGCTGAGGTTTTTGGCTTGTTCAATTACTTTCGCCTTCAGGAGTGTTCCCCATTTCTCCAAGAATTTTGATGAAGTCTCTGCTCCAAACAACAGCTCAAAGTCTTGTAGAACCTAAAGGGGAGGAAGTGCAAGCAAGTGCATGTGTACTTGATGATGGTGGCAATGGAAGGAAGGTACCACTTTCATCTTTACAAAGCTGTTATTGATGGAAAAAAACATTATCAACCTAATTAATGTGAACTTACAAGGCCTTTTGTGTCAAGGAACCTTGGGAAAACTGTAAGCACTGTGCTGCATCGCTCTGGATCATGGATCAACTTTTGTCTGTGCTGGAAGGTTGCTCTCATTTTCATGAAGATCTGTTCTTCATCTGTGCTGTGTTTCAGTAGAGATATGGCCTCGCAGCACTGGTCTCCCTCCAGCTGTTGCTCTTTAGTCACTTTCCTCACCAACTCTGGTCCGCTGCTGTCTGAGGTTTGAGAGCTCCTTCTCCGAACTCCACTGCTACGGCCACTGCTGAGTTCTCGCTGTGTGTTTTTAAGCTTCCAGGCAATGTAGCCCTCGTTGCTATCTGCATCAAAGAAATGCTCCTAAAAACAAGTTTGAAAATAAATTAAGAAATTTGAGCATGGTAAGACACCTGGTGAAAGAAACTATAAGATGAAAATACATCAAAACATTATTCATTCATCAACAAAATTTAAAAACAAAATATTGAGCTTAACACAGTCCTGAATTTGCTGTCATTTTCAAGAATGTTAATTGCCCTCCTTACTGCCTGATCAAGAAAAACCTCTATGTCTATTGCTCCTATGAAAAAACAATATTTTTTATTATTATAATTTGAAAAGTTGGTAAACTTCTCGTTAAAATATATACTCACATAGCCCTTTTTCGAATAGGGATCTTTCAGAGCAGGGAACAGTGTTACAATCCCCAATGCATATTGTGTTCTTTTGTCCTTTGGCGGAGCACTTCTGTGGGGGTAAATGATAGGTTGCATTGACAGGGAAAAAAGCTGTATGACAATTTACAATGGGGACTCTGAGGTCAACTCAAATAAACTAGTAAACAATATATAAGTATATAAGTAGCATAGACTGACTAAATCTATAAGGCTGCGTGTGTCTTGCAGATGGGTAATGATTAATTTAGATTAGAATATCTGCATATATGAAATAACTTAGTCATGTGGCACAAGACCACAGTTTACTGGCCATGGTTGTACTGATAATCTCATTTGATTACAATCACCTGTTTTTTATAAACAAAATGTCTGCAATCAAACACTATGAATATGCTCTTGACTGCATCGTGTACAAGGAGTATTTGACTTACCCATACTTTTCCAACATATCAGCAACAACAATGTTGACAAGTTCACGGCGTGTTCGATCCTTCATCTCTCCCTTAGTTGCATATTCTTTAAGTATTTTCTCCCCTCCAGGCTTTTGTTCCAGAACTCTCTTGACAAGCTTGAAAACAAGTAAAAATAAGACAAAACAAAAAACTGACACACATTTAGAACTTGGCAAAAGAATGTACAAAAAAACTCACCTCTTTGGCCTGTGAAGAGCTGTCATCAATATGCTGACTCTTTTGGGACTTTGGGATGTCATCATCAATGCATGGTCTTTTTGGAGACATCAGAAAGGTGTCATCAATGTGCTGTCTTTTTGGAGACATCAGAAAAGTATCACTCTCGGATGAGCGTGATGATAGTGACAAGGTGTCCGTGCATGAAGATGCAGGAGAGTCTGAAAAGATGGAGCACATCATTTTCAAAAATATTAGTTAGGTATGGTTTCTTGAATTGACTGACAGTTTAAACTGAAAGAAGGTGATAAGGATTAGCTGCAGCCAAGCCATACCCCCCATCTGCAATTTTTCTGTGAATTTAGCATTCTGATCTATTAAAGAAGTGCTAACAATAGTGGTTGATAAGGCCACATTTTGAGCAATTCAGGCCATGGCAGACAGTCTAATAGTTGATAACTGAGTGCTCAGGTCAGTATTCTTATCAGTCGACATGTTTCATAGGTAAATGGATCAGTTCTGAAAACAATAAAAGGCAAATTCTGTCTAACTTAATCTAATCATTTTTGTATAGTTACGTCAATTTCAATGATCACATGATAATACTGTAACTTTGAAAAGTACAATTTCATCAAATGACCACTTACCAGTGACTGAAAGAGTGTCGACAATTGTCCATAGGATGTCTGTTTTTTCCTCCAGAATGTCACTGAATACCTCTTCATCGACCTCTGTTCCAGTGTCATCCAGCACATATATGTCTTTTTCATTGGGTATACTGAACTTCATTTTAGCTTTGAATACAGAGAAAAAAAATAAATGAAGTTTGGGGTGCATTATTGTTCATCTTACAGTGTTTCCCACAGACCAGGTAGCAATGTGTGGTGCTCCACATTCTTGTGGTGCTCCAAATTCTTTAAATATATCACTTTATTATCATTTTAAACCTTTTTAGGTGAGAAAGTAGCCGTTTAGATCCCCAGTGCGTCGTTAATTTGTCTAAATACCAGCTGTTTACTATTTTGTTCGGACGAATTCGGCGCTACTCAAGCTAGCCATCGTGAGCAACGCACTTCCGGTTACTTTCACAAAAATAAAACGCCCGTTGTCCTTTATAACGTTAGAAATTGTGCTTTTACTTTGAAAACAGGAAGCGAACCTACCCTCGATGTAGCTAGCTTGAAGCAGCCGCTTTGACTGCTCTCGTCCCGTTAACGGCATTTAAGGAAACCATTCAATATGCCTTAACGTTACCGGAGAGTGTTGGCAGCTCTGAGACCGGCCCGGTTCATTGTAAAACATTTATTTATTGATGTGAATGTGGTGTTTTCTGTGTGTTGGCTAACGTTACAGACGTTACAGTTTTTTTAATCCCCTAGAGAGGAAAAAAAAAACAGAATCATTTTGTGGCGGTGCGCCACAGAGTGGTCTATGTTTGGGAAACACTGTCTTACTACCACCACAGACACAAGACAAATTAACAAGTTAATTTCCCAAGAACACAATATACCCATCGTTTAGGCTACAAGAAGCAGACACATTAACTTACCCTCCTTGAGAAATTCTGAATGTGAGGCTCCATTTAGTTTGACGTATTTCTTCTTTCCTTTGTACTGTACTTTGAACAGCATTGCTGTAGACCTCCCACAACTGCACATAACACAAACATACAATTAGTGCGCAGTTACCCACTAGCAACGTAGCTTCAGGCGGGAGTCGGGAGCTTTTAAGTAGCTTCGGTAAAGCTAGCCACCGGGAGAGACTAGCTTATTTTAAGATAGCTAACAAACGAATTCTGTGTTTTTCTTTGTCAAATAACCTGCTTAACCGTGATTAACATTACAAACACAATATAAATTCTGATAAATTAAACATTTGCAGTGCCGTTACAACCGATATAGCAAGTTAGCTAAACCACATTGAAACCGTGTTTGCCCCCTTAATGTATTACCATTAAGGTTTTTAGATATTTACGGATTGAAACGTGAAAAAAATATTCCATGCATTGAAACGTGAAAAAAATATTCCATGCATTATTTATTCACTTCAGTTTCTTAGCCTACCTGCAGTCCCGCGGGGCTGTTGAAGACGTCGGTTAGTGTCGTGGCTGCACTCCTCAATGATGCGACTGGATTCAACCAATGAGAGGGCGTGGAGCGCTGATGACGAAATCGAAACCTAACTCTGGGTGCGGCCGGGAAAGACTCAATCAAGAAATAGACTCTCAGGGAGTCTATCATTGTAAAATAAACACTACAAAAACTCTACACCAACACTATGCATAGAAAGAACACCAGAGAGAGATTATGGTGCAACCTGCAAAGTGTACTTTGTGCCAGTTGACACCAAAGTGTTAAATATTCTACTCCCGTCATCAAAACTCTGGGATTTTAACACTTTGGCATTTGCTGTGTACAGACTGTGCTCATTCACCCTTTCACACACACATGGTCTACACTAAATGGTCCCACCTGCCACCATTGGGAATTCATTGGGAATTCATTCACACACCGATGAACACAGCATCGGGAGCAATTCGGGGTTCAGTATCTTGCTCAAGGATACTTCGACATGTAGGCTGCGACGGTCAGGGATCGAACCACCAACCCTTCAGTTGGGGGCCAACCAACTCTACCTAGGTATCTAGGTCAAACTGAATGTAAAAAATATAACTTTACATGTTAAATCCTCCTAAACAAATATACAAATTCAAATAAACAACTCACTGGTAATGCCACACGAATAAAAGAAGGATGAAGATTGTTGCTCTTCTAGATAACAAAACAGGACTCCTTTAACCCTGAGGAGACCGGAGAGTTACCAAAATAAAAGTTCTTTAATTACTCTAAACTGTTACATGACACTGTCATTCATAAGACCGGGTGAAAATGTCATTTTAAAATACTTTTTACTTTTGGATGCACCAATTAGATATGATGGATGAGCAGTGGTGCCAATGTTTCCTCTATTTTACTCTTTAAAGAGAAGTCAGGATATTTTTTGATGTAAAACCTGAAAACTAAACTTGTAACCTTATATCTGGAAGAGAAAGTTGTTTTTCTGCAATATCTTAAAGTCCAACTGAAATGTACTTGCATTCTTTTGTCTGCTACAGCATGCATACCTGCTCTGTAAATCACTTCTCTGTGTTCTCCTTTGAGGAAAATCATAAACCAAAGGGGAGACATTTGCATTTGATTTCACAATAGATGTATTATTTATTTGACAGAATGCATTTCAAATAAATGCAATTTCTGTTGGACTTCATTTATACTTTGTGGAAATGGTTACAACTCCTTCTCTATTCCTCCACTTTTGCTCCAGCGCACACCACACCTTATTAGTGCTCCAGTGCCCCTTATGGTCAAATTTCACCATTGTGCTCAAGTGCACTATTTATTCACCCTCCCCTGAGGCAGCAGAGAAGGAATAGTGTGCTACAGTCTCAATGGGGTTCACTGCCAAGGAAAACAGCATATCTCTCCTCTGAGAGTCTGCGATGCTGCGCTGATGTACACCAACACAGACATTGTAGTTAGCATTAACAGCCATTCTTGTTATTTATAATGTTATAAGAATAAAAAAAAACTGTAGTTAAGGTGTTTGAAAAAAAAACTCTTTACCTATCTAGTATTATTGACTACTTTGGCCAAATTAATGTCCTGAGGATTTTCTGTCTAATCAACTTTACACAAGTCTTTACTGTAGACACTTAGATTGTGGTAGCCTATTTGGTCACACTCAATAGAATCTAAATGCTTTTTTAATGGTCTCTGACGAATTTTGTAGATTGAAGATTGTTAGTCTTTGGAAAAGGATTGCGGAGTGCCAACGCTCCTCTGGGCAGGCTAGTTCAATACGTGCCTGGAAATGGGCATTTTGTTCTCTTTTTAATAGTGCTTTGTGGAGCTAAGTAACACTAGAATTGGCCGCTGAATGCCGGGAGTGTGTGAAGCATGCTGGCAGCTTAAAACATTGCGTTGGCGGGGTGGAGGCGGTGGCGAGGGGGCAATGTCAACACCCACATAGTCTGTCTGCTCCAGGCTCTCTCGCCTCTGCAACCATTGACTTCCCCCTCCTTCCTCACCCCATATCTCACCCCTCTCACATTGCTCCGAGGAGAGAAGGAAGGAAAGGACAGAATATGATCACACGGTCATGCTCTATGTTACCAGGCCAGGGTAATAAAGCAGCTATTTGAAGGTGTAATTCATTGAGGGGTTAGCATTTATGGACACTGTGCTTTTTTATTTTTGTCTTGATATGTGAGTGACAATGTCTCAGACAGCTTGGCCTTGATCTTGGACTCTGTTTTTCCAGTCCTGCCCTTCCTTACGTATCGAGCTGTCAGGGAATTCCAGGAATGTCTGGCCTTTTCCTTTTTAAAATGTTTTTATTTCCACAAACCAAGAAGAGAGATTTAATAGAATTTATAATTTTACGGACAGCCTCACGTAGCTTTTATATATGATACTGAGGAAACAGAAGTCACCTTTTGATCTCCCATTTAAGTTTAGAGCTCTAATGCTTTGATTGGATCATACATTTCTGCTCCGAATTTAGTCGTTCCCTTCGAATATTTCAGCCTTTCCTTTACTGTTTTGGCACTTCATTCATCATAACATACATTATAGTACGGCTTTATATTACAGGTTAATATTTCATAGAAGGAGGGATATACAGGAGCTTCTGTTAGAAAGCTTATTCTAAATCTCTCCAGAAAATACACAGCTCCCTTTATCTTCCCGTTTGTCACTGGCTTGCAATACAAAAAGCTCTCTTGTACCCCAGTATTCCCAGCCCTGGGTTTGGCGTTTACCTCTTATTGCAGTGAAATGTCTTTAATAAGATATTAGGATAAATTGCCTTGATTTCACCTCGGCGCTGTTTCTTATAACACAGAATTTCCTGTGTTCCCTCCCCCCTACACTCGGGTCGATCGTTTGTGCCAAACATACTGAAACTGTTAAGAACACTGGCTCTTTAAGCAACCACAGGGGTGAAGTATGATGGGTTTCAAAGAGAAGCACGGCTCTTTGAAGTGCCGCTGCCAGGATCTACCAGGTATGCTTGATCAGCACTCTGAGAGCTGCTGCCTCACTCCAGTGTGCTGACAACCAGAGGGCTTTGAACCATACGGCTCGTCTTCATACATCCACATGAGCCGGGGGGATCATATCCGGTGTTGGACCTCCTGAAACGTTTACGATGATTTCCATTCAACGTACTTGTGAAATGATGTGAAGGGCATAAAAAACTCAGACAGTCAGACTACAGTCAAGAAGACCACCTCAAAAATAACAGACAAATTGTCCTTATTATTCTAATAATTTGGTCGTTTTTAAAAGCAGCATCTCAATTTTGAGTAATAAATCAGCAGCAGGTCATCGTTGGTCCTCTACACTTGTATTAGTCATGTGAACACTCATTTATGTGTCTCGAGCTGCGTTAGCACCCCGGCCACAAAAATTGCCTCCCCAGTTTCTTCCCGCTGTACGTACAAATGACCGCAAAACTATTACCTCTGCAGTGTTACGTTCACTCCAGCACAGCTAGAATCGAGAAATACCACAACTCTGCTTATGCAGGGTATTTTTAGTTCTGTTCAATACTTTGTTAGATTGATGTTTGACTTGGTCGAATTCTGTTAGGACATACCATTCCAAAGGATTTTATGACAGCCCATTTGCTGAACCAACAACCCAACTAATCAGAAAAGCCCTGGTGAAAATTTTAAACTTCTTTGATGGAGGACAAAGTCCCCACAAAATTGGTTTGATGTCTCCCTTCCTTTGAATTTAAAATAGGGGTTTTTATGCACATTGATTGGAGCCAGATGTGGTAATACGAGGGAGAACCCTTAAGGTAAGAACGAGTGAAATTCCAGTGGATGGATTAAGGGTTTTCAGCAGATACAGACACCTTTACAGCAGTGCACGCCCCACAGTGTGGAGTTCTAGTTAGGGTATGTCAACCATTTCATAGTGTTGTCAAATGTGTGAAACTCCGGTTGCTAAATAGATCAAGACTGAGTTGTATGACATAAAAAATCCTCATTTTTTAACAAGTTATTTACGAAATCAGTTTCACCATTCGACTTACAGTAATACATGTCGTAACTAGTAAATATTTGAGTAATGGGTAATTGGTTCACAGGATACATCTGCAGTGCAATCCAGTCCAAAGCAATCACTTATGTAAACAACAGAAAGTGAGTGCAGCATCACCAGCAGTGACATGGTTTCCAAATGCAACAGTTTTATGGGCCAAGTGATATGTCAAATTGTGCTGCCAATCATGTGTAAAATGTAGTTACTACTTTTGCTTGAGTCCAGAACTTTGAGTCCGCCCACTCCACTGGGTTGACAGATTTGGCACCATAACATGAAACAGTGGAAAGAGAAATCGACCCAGCTGTTTCAGCCAGCCAGTGTGCAAATTTACCTCTGTTGAACTGCTTTGAGATGCCGGGTTGAGTCACCTCAGCATGGCTTGTTTTCTGTGCAATCTTTGTCGGTGTATCACGGTCCCTTTTCTCTTCTCTTGGCTCCTATTGCCATTTCTTGAGAAAAAATTGTGAGTCTCCAACCCTGACTAGTAGTCGAAAACATTTCAAGACAATGCTCCCAGAATACACACACACATGGTCTGCATGTTAGAGTTACCCTGACATCTCGCATGCATTCACTGGTAATGGTAAATGGTAAATGGACCTGCACTTATATAGCGCTTTTCTAATCGCTTTGCGACCACTCAAAGCGATTTACACTACAGACTGCGCTCATTCACCCTTTCACACACACATTCATACTGGTGGCAGAGGCTACCCTAAATGGTCCCACCTGCCACCATTGGGAATTCATTCACACACCGATGAACACAGCATCGGGAGCAATTTGGGGTTCAGTATCTTGCTCAGGGATACTTCGACATGTAGGCTGCCATGGTCAGGGATCAAACCACCAACCCTTCGGTTAGGGGCCAACCAACTCTACCAACTGAGCCACAACCGCCCACTGAAAGACTTTTCTTACTGTTTAAACCCCAGCAAAAGTAAAATGATGGTAAATGGAGTTCACTTATATCGCGCCTTTATCCAAAGTGCTTTACACTACAGACTGTGCCCATTTACCCGTTCACACACACATTCATACTGGTGGCCGAGGCTACCAGGGCACACTGGTGCCACCTGCCACCATTGGGAATTCATTCACACACCGATGAACGCAGCATCAGGAGCCATTTTGGGTTCAGTTTCTTGCCCAAGGATACTTCAACATGTAGGCTGCCATGGTCAGGGATTGAACCACCAACCTTCCGATCAGTTGGTATCCACTCTACCAACCAAGCCACAGCATGTTATGTTACATACCTTGGTCTCTAGTGATTGGTTCAGAAAAATCACATCCCCCTCCCACATGGAAATTAGTAGAGGTGTGAATCCCCAGAGGCTCCACGATACGATTTTATCCCTTACAATGTGTTGCAATTTAACTGTATTCAACGGCATTTTGTGTCCAAAAAATTTAATTAAATCAAGAAATGTTTTGTAAAATAGGAGAAATTCTCAGTCTATTCATCTCACTTCAGTCTTTTTATTTCTCCACAATGAGAGTCAAACCCACAGACTGACCAACAAAGTATTCAGTCAAACTGAACTGAACTGATATCAAACATGTATGGATGACAACAACTGCAGCATTTTATCAAACTTTCCTCAACTTTAAGCTTCACTGCTCTGGATTTTTTTGAATGAAACATAAAAAAAGTTTTTGCTGCGTTATTTCGACAACTTCCCGACACGATATCCTGACGCACATAGTGCCTATAGATTCCTTTGATCTTCTAGACTCATATCCCAATATCCATTCCTAAAAGTGAAACCCAGAAAAATATATTAGTGGGGCGGATTAGCTCAATATTTTACAACAATCGTTCACTTTGTGATAAAAGCATGAAATTTGGTAGATGTGTTGGTGAATATGTTTCGAACAAATCTGGATATTGGGCCACCTCAAAAGCGCCCCCTAGTGGCCGTGGCAGGCATTTGTTATACGAATAAATCAATGATGAATAAAAACTGCCCTTTTAATAATACCAAGTGGTGATGAATTGTATATTTTTGGAAAGCCTGATTAGTCACCTTTACAACGAGGTACAGCTTGTAAGGATCGTGCATTCATGGAATGAGCAACGGGGCTAAACATGTGGGTAGCACCCCCCAAAAATGTGCATCCCCTGTGGGGCGGATTAGCTCAATTAATCACAAGAATTGTTTATTTTGTGATAGAAGCACACAATTTGGTGTATGTGTTGGTGGATATGTTTCAAACAAATCTGTATATTAGGCCATCGCAAATTCCAAGATGGCGGCCATTTTCAAGATGGCCGACACCTTAGTGGAGCAATTGAATGATATAATGGTTTATTTGGTGATACAAGCATACAAATTGGCATGAGCAGTATCTGTGGGTCACTTGAAAATAACCCACCCACAGTTACTTGAAATTCCAAGATGGCGGCCATTTTTCAAGATGGCCGACACCTTAGTGGAGCAATTGAATGATATAATGGTTTATTTGGTGATACAAGCATAAAAATTGGCATGAGCAGTCTTCATGGGTCACTTAACAAGAAAATTGTCCGAGACATTTGAAATTGTAAGATGGCGGCCATTTTTCAAGATGGCCGACACCTTAGTGGCGCAATTAAATTATATAATGGTTTATTTGGTGATACAAGCATAAAAATTGGCACGGGGTCACTTGACAATAAGCCACCCACAGTTACTTGGGTTGACAAAAAAACACTCCAAGCCACTTGAAATTTCTATTTTCAAGATGGCCGCCCCCTGGGTCCTCAAAAGATAAATTTTCTCATAGAAATGTATTGGGTTTTAGATTATTCTGGAAAACAAGTTTTAACACATCATAATACAGTTGTGTTGATTTGTTGATCATAGACAGATTAGACAAGACTGAGTATCTGCACTACCAGGGCACACTGGTGATATATGACTGCTGTTAAACTCAGAATGGGGTTCAATGTCAGCCAATTGTAAAGTTGGTCAAAGAAGAGACAACTCTCTGAGTAGTTTGAGTTAACTGGGTGGTGTACAGATCGTACAGGGTAAAAATGGCATTGGATGAACGATCGGACTAAGTGTAGGGTTAAGGCATGAACTTAGTTGTATCCCATACATCAAAGTGCTTATTAAAAGGTGGTAAAAGGATAAACCCTCAGCCTCTGCCTTTGAATTTGCTGCAGACATTGCAGAAGCCATCATAACAGTTGAGAAAACATACAGCAGGACACCAAGATCATACTGGTTATGATTCCATTGCAAGAAATGTTCCATTAATTCATAAAATAAATGCTCTGCCTATCTTACGTAGTCCAACCCGACTAGATGAAGGTGATGGCATAGAAAGCACATTGACAAGAAACAGAGCAAAATATCATTCAAGCTGTAAACTTATGTTCAACAACACACTGGAAAGGGCACAAAAGAGAGCATCTACTGCTGCTAAAGACACTAAAAATACCAAAGATATCCATGTCAAGAGGTCAAGAAGATCCCAGACTTCTTATGAGGCTGGATATGTGTGGGGACAGGCATTGAAGAGACATCCACAAATGCCGAGCCCGTCCGACTGGGGATGGGTTAAACAGGACAAAGAGTGGAAAGTCTTCTGGACTCCGCTTCCACCTATTGCGGAGAGTTGTTGGGAGTTGACAAAATGTGGGTGCACCAAGGCAAGTCAAGGTTATTCCCTGTTGTCTTTTGTGTTTTCGAGTGTAGGCCTATGGCTCGGCTTCCCCTCGACACATTGGCGCATTATGTTCTATTTTGTCACCAGCCTATTACTGTGACATGTTCAGTTTTTACTTTGTAACATTGCTTTCACATTTTCAGTTTAGTTCCCTAGTATAGTTTCAGATACTGTTTGTCATGGTTCCGTGTCAGCCAGAGCTGCTGTTGCCTCTGGATCTGTCCTTATTGCCATTCAGTATTAACCATTGCTCAATTATTATTTTGGAGCACTGTCCGTTCAGCACCACAACTGTGTTTCCCCACCCCTGAGTATTTATTTGGCATGTTTAATGGCAGTAGTAATGGTTAGTTATAAAAAAAAGTATTTTAAAAAAGTATTTAAAAAAGGCCTCATGGTAAGGGAGCCTGTGTACCTCGGTGAACCCGGAGAGCTACGCCGGTGGGAGGGAACTCCTGTCAGGTTTTACCAAACTGGACAGGTCGTGGGCAAGGAGTCAGACAAAGCACAGTCAAACAACCTCTCTTTAGGAACCCAATACATTTCTATGAGGAAATTCATAATTTAAAGGTCCTCATGACAGGCGGCAGTCATCCTGAAAAAAAGAATTGCCGCCTTGAAATTTCCAGTAGCTGTGGCTGGCTTATTGTCAAGTGACCCACAGATACTGCTCATGCCAGTTTTTATGCATATATCACCCAATAAACCATTGTATCACTTAACTGCTCCACTAAGGTGTCGCCCATCTTGAAAAATTTGCCGCTATCTTGGAATTTCAAGTAACTGTGCGTTGCTTATTGTCAAGTGACCTACAGATACTGCTCATGCCAATTTTTATGCTTGTATCACCAAATAAACCATTATATCATTCAATTGCTCCACTAAGGTGTCGGCCATCTTGAAAAATGGCCGCCATCTTGGAATTTCAAGTAACTGTGGGTGGGTTATTGTGAAGTGACCCACAGATACTGCTCATGCCAATTTTTATGCTTGTATCACCGAATAAACCATTATATAATTTAATTGCGCCACTAAGGTGTCGGCCATCTTGAAAAATGGCCGCCATCTTACAATTTCAAATGTCTCGGACAATTTTCTTGTTAAGTGACCCATGAAAACTGCTCATGCCAATTTTTATGCTTGTATCACCAAATAAACCATTATATCATTCAATTGCTCCACTAAGGTGTCGGCCATCTTGAAAAATGGCCGCCATCTTGGAATTTCAAGTAACTGTGGGTGGGTTATTGTCAAGTGACCAACAGAGACTGCTCATGCCAATTTGTATGCTTGTATCACCAAATAAACCATTATATCACTTAACTGCTCCACTTGGGTGTCGGCCATCTTGAAAAATGGCCGCCATCTTAAAATTTTAAATGTCTCGGACAATTTTCTTGTCAAGTGACCCATGGAGAGTGTTCATGCCAATTTTCACGCTTGTATCATAAACTGAAAGATTATATCACTTAGCCGCTCTACTGACAGAAGAATACAAGCCAAAGAGGAGGCCGTAGCCTGTGAATGGGAATATCAAGACCTAATAAAATGTTATACAAAGTTAATGTTCTTTTCTATTAGACTGTAATAAAGCTTTTGTCACTTTAACATGTCTCTAACTTATATTTGTGGTGCTGAAAACATGAAACAGCAGCTGTAGGGTAGGCAAAGCATTCCACGCCAGTAACCACCGGCGGCCATTTTTAAAAATGGCCGCCACAGTCATCAGAATTTTTTTTTGCGATGGCCCAATATCCAGATTCATTAAACATGTATTCAGCAATGAGTGTACCAAATTTGATGCTTTTATCACAAAATGAACGATTGTTCAGCTAATCCGCCCCACTATATGGATATATATAGATACTATGCTGTACCTCTAGAAATTAGGTACAGTGAAGTCGATGCCAGTCTGAGTCACGACTCTTTCTAAAATCAGGCAAGGTATTACCGTACTTAGCTTCATTTATAAATGCATATAATAGGAAATACATGTTGTTTTTTTGGAATTTAATGTCAATGTCATGTAAAGTCTTATCAGTTAAAGCTAAAGATAGTTTGTAATTTTTGAAAGTCAAACTTATCAGCATTTCAGTTTGCCAAGTAAAGTTGTCCTCTGAGCTTCATTGACAATTAAAGAAATCTGTTTACATCAGTCCGTGTTTCAGATGTCAGAATATTCTAAGTTTTAACTCAGTAAATCTGTTTCTTGGATCAGACCTCTGCTAGTTTCAGGGTCCCACATTTCTCACCACTGTACTTACTGAAGCATCACCACCCTGTCTGGTCTGCTCCCACAACCGATCTCCGGATACTAGTCATTTTTTGCACTTTAAAGACCTTGAAGTCCTATTGAGTGTCATGTTGCTGCAATAAAACAAGGTAAACAAACATCTGACTAATGGCTGGAAATACCCTGACACTCTTGAGGCGGCTGATGTTTACACGGACCAGGCCGGGCTTTGAGATACTGTGGCATGATGTCATCTCAGACATCACATTTTCCCACATTCACACTGAGTTAGATTGATGCCGCACATGTGCTCAACTTGCGCTGCTGTGTTGTTCCACAGTAAGTCATATCAGCATATTAAAGGATAGCGAGCACAGTGGGGAGTAAGCTGACACCGACGAGCAGTAGTCCGGCAGGGAGGGAGGTCCCAGGTTGTTGGAGCTCCGCACATGTGATGAGAAACTCAGATGTAAAAACTGTTCTTCTCTTTCAATTCTTTCCCCCTATTTCATTGGTCACTGTGTTGGACTAAAAACGATTGCTGCTGCTTTTAAATTCATGGTGATCTGTAGTATTTTTTGCGTGGTGTTGTGTTGACAAGGCCTGTCTGAAATCACTTCTCCTCGGGGCCCTACTGCCACATTGTACTCACGGAAACCATATGCTCGTGACCGGAGAAATAGTCCATTTTAGACCACATGCTAATAAAATAGTAGCACTGAAGGTCCCTGTGGTCCAGTGTGCAAACTGCAGCCAAGCTAAAGGAAATGACTGCTGTAAACAAAGAACGAGTTCTTGTTTTGTCTCCTGGCGTTGTAGAATCTCTGGCCTTGCGAGGTTCACAGACAAGCCTTTGTTTCCAGAAGCTAAAAAAATTGAATTGGCTCGTGGTCACACCAGTTGTTTTTGCAATATATGTGCCATTAAGTGAACTGAGAAATGCATGGGCGGATAGCATGTTCACATGAGTTTTAAGATCCCTTGTGTCTTTGTTTGGCCACACAGGGCAGGAATATGTTTTCACTTGAGCGACACAAGATTATTATCCCACAGTGTATATTGTTGTTGAAGATTAATTGAATTCTAATTTTAGAGCTTATCATAGTTTGGCTCTAAAAATATGGCAGCTATTGTGATTTCTAAGTCTACACTGTTTCCTTTTACTCTAGACCAATGGACAAATGTTATTGCATGTAATGGGAGGAATTTCCAAGAAATTCTTTTGTGATTTTGACCCCCAGGGATCCTATTTCTTCAACTGTACTTGCATCTCTCCCATTATTTTTTTCTCTTTTCTATTTTTCCTTGCAGCTCCCAGTAGTGCTCTTTATGGCATTATTTTTGGCTAAGGTGGTTCATATACAGCAGCTACACCAGACACACCAGACTCAACGTAGACTCTATTTAAGCGTGTCTGAAGGGGGAGGCTCACCTCATTGCTTTACCAGCGGCCAAAAAAAGAAAAAAAGAGCTGAAACAGGCTTAGTTCTAATGACAGATAATCCAGTTACAAACTCGTGGAGCTCGTCAAAAGGTTTGCTTTCCAGGTTGTGGCTTTGTGATGTGAATGGAACATGAAACTCGGGGAGCACTGAGGCAAATAGGAAAGGTTTTTAGTTCAGCCCGGGCTTGTCACAGGCTTGCCCTCTACTTTGACTCTGATTTGCACACTTTGACTTGAGGCTTCTGTGGGCCCAACAGCCACCGAGTGGGACGCCCTGAGCTGTCTCGTCTTTTTTATCTTTCACCAGTGGTGTTGCAACTCAACATGTGGAAGGAAATGAGGGAGCTAATTAGTCGTGGCCACATCTCTGCCTTGGTTGTATGTTAAAATTACTGACAGGGAGAAGATAGTAGCAAATACTGTGCCGTAATGGCTAAATATTGAGCCACTGAGGCTTGCACCAACCTGTAATTTTGCACATTAAAATAGCTTAGTATGTCAGTAGTAGCTTCATTTGAGACTTTTGTATGTGATTATTTTAAAATTATTATACCACTCTGACAGCATTATGTTAAGCTCTAATGTCAGTTGCCTATTCTACACTTTTTGCAACTTTACAGGAACCGTTTGATATTTAGGGAAATATACTTATTTGCTTTCTTGATGAGAGTTAGAGGAAAAGATCTCAAAATAAAGCTGCGCCCAGCTCAGTCTTAGCTAAGCATAGATACTGGAAACAGAGGATAACAGCTAGCCCGATTCTGTCCAAAGTTAACAAAAACAAACACCTAACAGCATCTCCAGTCTTTATTCTCAGCTAAGCTAACCAGAAGCTGGCTGTAGCTTCATTTTTAACACAGTTGTTTAAATGGTATTGACCCGTTATCTAAATCTAGTCAAGAAATCAAATGCATATATTTTTTAATATTATATTCTGTTATATCTATAGAATATTGCCTTTTCTTCAGGGTGAGTTATGGAGGGTTTTCTGTCATGAGGTGAAGAAATGACAATTTGTGGACTTAAGTTTTTAATCCTTGAGTTTGGCATTTTGGCAATTGGTATCTTTGTTTCTTTGGAGCCAGAAGTGACCATATATAGATGAAGGGGTTGAGCCGTGGAGAAGGATGCTAAGTTTCCAGCTAATGCTAGCACTAACATTGGTTACCAAGGTGCATCCAAATTAAAAAATGTCTTTTTTCTACAAGCAAAAAGCTGAAAATTTAAAAAATAGCAGCCAAAATGTTACGGTTAACTCTGATGAACTGAAAAAACACTGTGAAAGGGTCCACATCCTAAACCCTTTACACTAAGTGGGACCAAATATGTTTTGTATTGTCTGTATACTACTGTATACTTTAAACTAGTGATTGAGATTGCAAACTCATTAGAAAAATGTTAAATCAAGTGAGATGTAGGGTCATTTTGTTAGTGACCTCTATACAGTCACACCTTGCTGGCGGCTCCAAAAAGAAGCGATGCAGGTTTCACTGTTCAGCTTGAGTGCCACTAATTAACCTCCTCTGACCCTGCGTCCTCATATGTGGACATTTCATTTTAGGTTTTCTGGACCTTATATTTCATTCTGCTTAACTATAACTATGCACTCTAGAATAAGAACAATACATCAATAAGTGTAAAAATCAGATGGCAGCTTCTTGGTAAAGTCAATTAACAGCTTTTACCCAGACAAAAGTGGACCAGGTACCAAAGCTGATCAGATTTTATGGCTTAAACTTGTGTATTTGTGCTTAATAATGTTTGTAGTTTGATGTTCTGTGCAAGTTTGACTATTTTTAGCATTAGCAACAAGTTCCGACTCTGCTAATCATGAAGTATTCATTTGAAAACGAATAGACTTTTACTATCATTCTTCAAATGAGAGGGTGTAAATGTAAGGAAATAAAAAGTTTTATTCACTGGTGAATTAATTGCGTTATACAGTAAAATGAACCCATTATTTTTTTTCTAAAACGAATTCCTGTTCAAAGACAATGCTTAGTTTGCTCCAGGGCCGCTGGAGGCAGTATCAAAATGCCCCGAAAAAGACACAAAATGATAAAAAAAAAAAAGACACAAAATGACCAAAAAAGACACAAAATGACTGAAAAAAAACACTAAATTACTTTAAAAAGACACAAAATGACAAAAATACACAGAATTACCAAAAAAATACCCAAATTATTTTTAAAAAACACACAAAATGACCCAAAAGACACAGAATTACCAAAAAAGACACAAAATTACCAAAAACAGTAATTAAAGGGACCTTCCACACACAACACGGTAAAGTGCCATTCATATAAAACTCACATTAACCTTTCATATCAAGGTGGGGGCCACAAAATATCGTCACGAGGGCCGCAATTGGCCCACGGGCCGCGAGTTTGAGACCCATGATCTAGGAGAAACTAACAATACATACCAAACAAAAGCTTGGGTCTCAGGAGGTTAACAATGAACTGACACGTGTACACAAGTGGCATTAACTGCAAAGCAACACTGTTGGGGATTCAGAAGCGAAAGTCAGTGTGAGTTTTTGTTGATTTTGATTCTCTCAACTTTTTACTGACCTTTCTTTCTGTCTGCTCTGTCAGCCACAGGCCACTGAAGGATGAGGAGGGTGTTTGGGACGGGCAGATGCAGAGTGCCTACAGCTTGGTGACAGGGGTGAACCCCCAGCAGCGCTACCAGCCCTCCCAGGGCAGCTACCAGCTTCAGTTTGCTATCCAGAAACTGCAACAGCAAAGACTTCAATCTCGACAATTCCTGGACCAGGGCCATTGCAGACACCAGGTATATAAGTTATTTTTATTTGTTTCCATCCATTATTCCATGATTTATATGATACTTTAATAACTACACTAATTAATGTTAAAGGGGAATTCCCGGGACATAGTTTTTCCACTGAGCTGGTAATGGCCAACTTTCATCCTCAGTAGCTGGGTAGTTATTTTCAGACACGTGGCCTTGAACCTGGTGGAAAATGGTTTCCCTGCACCAGCATCATGTTACTGGAATTAGTTTATGATTCAGTTTTAACTCCTCATGACTTGTTCCTTCAAAACGTGCAGACCTTTTTTTTGTTTTGTGAAGCTGAGCAACACGTTGTCCAGCTTCTTTTGTTTTCCTTCAATGCCTTGCTTTAATATCAACACCACATGGAGGAAAACTGCACAAACGTGCATGAGAACTATTGGGTTCTAACTCAGGAAAACCCTCATATTTGTGTCTGTACAGAATATTCCCTTACCTAAGCACTGTTCTGTCCAAAGTAGTACAAAATACACCCACACCAAGGGGAAAGCTTTCATGTTAGCATTTACAAAGCTATTCTGAGAATCTCTTTCCAAACCACTTAACAAAATGGTGTTCAGTGGGAATATCCTCCTCAACAGAAGCTCATTCCTGGAGAGCCGAACATGACTCCTCACCCCAAGATTACATTGTTTGACTGAATGACTCTGCGAGGTTTATATTGGAAGGTGAGTAATCAAGGAATGTTGCCCATGAGGGCACTAGAGAGGCCCCAGTACAGAGTCCATTATGAGCTGAAGTCTTTACAGTTCATATCAGATTTGAGCTCCATTTGTGTTCCCATTACAACACAAATAAAAATTTTTCGATATGATTTTCTCAGCAGTAGTAATGTAGCGACAAAAAAGCTTTTAGTCATGGCTGACTAGCCGTGACAGATGTGATTTGGCTGTTTTTAGAGGGAGATTAGAAAGGTAGAGCAGTCTGGGGTCATTATGCACGGCATAATTTTAATGTTTAGAGAAAAAAGACAGGCCCCCCGTTTTCTGTACACTTGCTTTGAAAGAGGATCCAAACAGGAAGAGTGTATTCATTTTCCACAGGATTCTGCGGAGTCCATGTATGTATGGATGGAGGGAAATGGAGACAGGAGAGTGCCATGGGACAGCTTACAGGGTGGAATGATTGGATGCACCCGCTTCTTTCCGATCTGTCCTGAGTAATGCTGTTGCTCTCACGTCATTGTTTTTTCATCATCTTGGTTGAGCCTTAATTAATGCAATTGAGGTGATATTTCTCTTGGCTCGGTCCGGCAGCCTTACGCAAGGCCCTTTATGAAAGTGATCCCATGCATTTACTCCGTTCCATTCCCCTTCTCATTTCATCTCACAGTTGACCAAGTTGCATGTGTTCTTCACAACAGAGCCATCCTGTTGTTAAACCATCACACACTGAGGTCATGAGAAGGCTGTCTCTGAATATGGTTGTGTCACCATCAAATCAGACATCCCTCCCTAAAATCCTTGTCATCCCTCTTGGTCATTCCACCCACACGAGTCTCTCCCTGCCAGTCTGTCCTGGCAGTGCGTGTCTTTGATTGGTCCAGGAATTAGTCAGTGACTTGATTACACAACAGTGACATTAAAGAGGGTCTTTTTGATGCAAATGCACATCCCTGAACTCACCTTTGCTGGCTTTTCTGGCTTCATTGGAAAAATAATTGCTCATTTGGAATCAACATAAGACATGAAAGGAAGTGCTTCATCTCGTGTGAGTGCTCATGTTCACATGAGTGTGTACTTCTGTGAGAAGAGAAAGAGACAGGGGGCTGTTCCGGCGCTCTAGTCCACGTTCCAGTTACTGGGTGCAGACTGCGCGGCTCCTCCACAGGCTTGGCTCCGAGCCACCTGGCAGCCAAATAAAGGTGGCCTTCCTGGTCCCGCTCAAACTGAATTGCGGCCATAGGCCTCGCAACCTGGAAACTCAGCTTCTCATTTATCAACACACAAATTACATCAGATATTCCCTGTCACCCCGGCGGGCCCTTTGAGCGGCTGCACTGTGAAGCTGGAAAACCATTAGCTTGTTAGATAGCCGTATAAAGCTGCAGAGAAAATAGCACAGACGTGAGATGTGGAAGGAAGGTATGCAAAGCATTCCCGAGCATTGCGAGGACGGAGTGAAATGTGTCTCTAAAATATTATGTCAGAAAGAAAATGGTATTTTCCCCCTTCCCAAGCCTGTGAAGAGATCTTGTATAAACAAATAAATGATGTGAAGAATTTGCTTTTTACTGCAGTCAATGGCAAAAAAAAATCTTGTTTTTATACTGGATGGCATTTCTTTAATATCTGCACTAATTCATGTCAAGCACTTTGATATTTCACCTAAATGACCTAAGATAAATTTCCCCCATGACTAACCCATTCTAAATGTGATTGCACTTCCTTATTCCTCTTTTGGAATTGGGTTTGATTTTATATAAAATGTATTGAGAATATCCAGTTTCCAATCAACCATATCTTAGAACCTGATTCTGATTGTTTGATCCCATACCTTTGCCATTCTCATAATCAAGTATTCTGCTATTATTAATTTAAATACATGCCCTACTGCTAAATACTTGATCTTGATGAGAATATAAAAAAATCATATTCATCATGATTTTAATTTATTTGTTTAACCCTCCTGTTACGTTCGTTTCTTCAGCAACAGCATAACCCGAGGCGTGTTTAATTATCCAAAATCGTCAGAAACTAAAACATCCCAATAAATATTATTTATATTTAATTAATAACTCCATTACTCATCATTTCAATCAATATTTAGTGCAATGGTGTTCAGATCATTTTTAACTTTCTCACTCTTTTTTCATAAAAAATGCATGTTAAAACTTTTTTTATGCACATTGGAAAGACCTACATATAAAATACAATGGTTTTACATGACTTTAATTTTTTTTTTAATTATTATTATTATTTTTTACATTTTTACATCTTTTTTAATGGAAAAATACTTGAAACTACCTTTTTTTTTTTTTTTTTTTTACTTTAAAACGGGTCAATATGACCGGCAACATAAGAGGAGGGTTAAAATGATCCATTTGTTTTAAATATGAAGCATAGTTTGTACAATGTTTACATGCCCAAGATTTTAATAATTAAAGTTATATGGTTTATAAAAGTTATTCTGGCCTGCAACTTTACATTCAGGCTTTCTAAACTTTTATTATGCTCTAAGTTTATTGAGTTAAGATGAATTAAAGTCATGTACACATGTCAGTTGCAGACAGTTAATTTGACTTCCAAACAGTTGGAATTAAACTGTATCATCAACCACGCTCAGTTCCACCACCTACTTCTACTGCACAACATTTCTCTTTAATATATCATCATTACATTTTATCCAGCATGTGTTTGATACCACACACTGTTTGTTACATGTAAATTAAGCTGACAGCTGATCTCCTCAGTGCTTTGTCCCATTGTGATTATTAATGGCTGATATTGAGTTATTGTTAGCAGCTGCTCTTACAGTACTGCCAGCCTTACACTCCCCGTCCAAACTGAAGTATTCATTGCAAACTGAGATGATGAAAGTATTTTCACTGAGCTCAATGATACTGACTTTAAATAACAGTTGTCTTTCTTGTTTCTTAGGCTCAATTTGCAGACCAGATGAGTACTCCACACTCCCAGGCTCCCACAAACACGTCCAGCTGCCCTCCGTCCGGCTTTCATGTTCGGCCCAATCACAGTCATGGCCACAGCCACATCCAAACCTGTGTTAGTCCTGTTCTCGCCCCCAAGCCGCCCAGCAGTGCCAGAGACGGACAGATCAGGAAAACGGCAACAAAACGCCTCATCAAGTAAGATCAGCCTTCCAACTGAATGCATTGACTCGTGATTTACTTATTTCGGACTCCTGATGCTACTTAAATCTGGTATAGTTTCACAAAGTCACCATGTAATTTATAGCACATTAAGTGATTGCAGCCATTGATTGGCCGCTGCTTGTGGATTGAGACAAAGTGCATGGGACCAGTAAGTTCAAGAGGACACGGCTAATGCTAATGAGAGTTAGAATACGTGTGTAAGTGGAGTGCTCCCAGTCTTTTGGCCGCGGGGTGTATCTGCCTGTTCAGTAAACAACTTCATCACAGGCCTGATTTCTGCCTGAACCGTAAACAGAACGTGGTTCAGTGGAAGGGCCCCGTGCTCCGAGCGCCGTTTAATTCCTGTTTGGTTTGGAGATAAGCTGAAGAGCACAGAAGGGAAAATAAAAGGAAAGGAGTGAAGCAGGGCTGAACTGCCAGCTATTTCCTTCACTTACTTTATGACTTTATTACTGCAACATCTGGCCAAATTACACAACAACAGCAAACCTTTGTGATCAGGGCTCATTGTTTGTTTAAAGCACGCTGTTGCACTAGTGAAGGGCTCTTCACACTCCCAATGTGTAAGAGGGAAGGAAAAACTGGATTCTATTGTATGTGAGTGAAGCCCATTCCCTATTAGGGTTGTCACGATACTAAAATATTCGATACTCGATACCATTTTCGATACCACAAGGATAAAAACAAAGACCCCAAAATTTAACAGAAATATTTTTATTAACAAGAAAAATGCAACATGTAAAAATTAACAGAACAACAGGTTAAATAATACTAATAAAAAACAGTTCTGATAACAAGCTTCAGGTGTGAGGTCGTGCAAAAACATAAATAAATACAATAAACAATAACAATTAGAAGAATATTTTCTGCTGTGTGTGTTGCTGTTTGGTTGCGGGTCGACTTTTCTCTGCTTCATTCTGAGAAAATAACACTTTTCAGTCACCAACATTTATGTAAACTTATTAACTCTATGCTTATGTATACTGACACTGTGTATACTGTGGGTATCGAAACTTTTGAAAGTCAGTATCGTTTCCGGATACAACGTTTTAGTATCCATACTTTTTTGAGTATCTATACTTTTGACAAGCCTATTCCCTATGTGAGTTGTCAACTATCTCACTGTCTATTTATTTGAGTGACTCAATTCATTTATTGCAACTTTGCAGGCATGCTGACATCCTAAAAAGCAGCGTTTAAGAGTAGCGCTGAGCAAAGCCCTTGCACTGCTGACGTGTTACATTCAGTCATCATACTTGACTTGGCAAGCTGCAGCTGGCAAGTGAAGAGTTAAGAGGGCAGGGGTGCAGCGCGGGGATTGTAGAATAGGTTAGGGCAGCCGGGTAGGTGCTGTGTTTGCTCCTGTGTGTGTGTGTGTGTGTCTTCCTGGCAGTTGCCGTGTTTACCCTCTGCATGTGGAATTCCAGAGCCCCCTCACACTCTCCTCTGTCCTGCATTTTTGTGGTCGACCAGTGTGACAGGGGAGAGTGTGGGAAAAACGGAAGCTTCAGGACCAAAAAATGCACCGATGGAAACAATGAAATGAAAGAATAAAGAGAGGGGAAAAGAAAGAATGACAGAGAAAAAGTGAACTCTGTCCAGGAGAAATGAGATGATTGTTTGCAGAAAATGGGGGGATAATAAGTTGCTTCCCTTTATTTCCAGCGCTCATTTTAGGGGCAACTCAATACCTCTGTTATTGAGGCACATCTGAAATGCATCCCAGTGTAGGCCTAAGCTTCTCCAACTTATAATAGAATCACTGTGCCGGGTTTATTCGAACAGTTCAAGGTTATCCAGCCCTCCAAACACCTTCCTCTAGCCAGCTGTTGAATTGTAAAACTGTTGCTTGATATAAATCTACCAGCACTGACCTTGCCTGGTTCTCCCGTGAGTAATATACTACTGATGATCAGTGACAGTTGTTAGCTGGATTTATCAGAATGACATTTTGTTTTTGGTCTTGTTTAGGAAAGGAAGTGGAGTGAAGATTTCTGTCGATGCAGCCAAATGATTTCCTGTTTGGAGAAAAAAAGAAATCCTACAAGAGTGCAATCCAATCAGCTTTGTCTGAATCTGCTGACTTGTGTCTGAGGGACTACTCAGCATTCAGTTTTAATTGAAGATTAAAAAAAGCTGAATAGACCTTGGCAAAGAGTGGCAGTGCTTTTGATTTATAAGCTCAAGAAACATGCGGTAGACTTGCTTGAAGCAAATGTACCTCATGTTGGTATCTACTCAGCAGGGCAGGGCTCTCTGGTCTATCAACATACCACAGCTGCCAACTGGAGGGGGCTGCAAGGACTCAAAGTGGTATGACTTCAGTGAAGGCTTTGAAAGGAGCAATTTGTAACACAAATAAATGAGCCTGTTTGGTATTTTGTTTGCAAGGTTTGGCTAGACGCAGCTGTAACTACGGAAACCCAGGCTGTCGTGTGGCATTACTAATAGGGTGACAATTACAGCAGCACCATTAATGTCAGCCTCGCTGCTGCTTTCACTCCCTATTAATCAGCCACAACAGTAGTTATTTTCACAGGATACTGTATACACACAGAAGCTGCCAAAAGTGTGTTTATGGTTAAACTTTATCCCCTATGGTCAATCTGAATAACATGAAGACATACTAGCTACCTGTATGCACATCAGCTCTGTTTACATAAAAAACTTCAGCTCTCTGTGAAATATTCAACTTTAGGCTTATATTTCATCTGTGCGTGCTGCAGGTTCAGATTTCATTCTCACCTACGGTGTTTCTGGCTGCTGCCTGACTCTTGAAGTGACAGAGTGAGAGATTGTTGACAAAGAAAGTGATGTGAAGAACCCAGAGGTCAAGTTTTCCCCCCCACTTTCTATATGAAAGGGGTTGCTTCCTGTCGAGGTATGCCACGCTTAAAGTGGGCCAGTTCTATTTGTGGTTGTGTAATGGTATGAAAGAACAACTGTGCAGCCCCTTACAAGGAGGCAGTGTGTACCCTCATTACCTTGTTAATGCTCCTTTGGCAAGCTGCTGTTATGGGGTGAGAGGTTAATGCCAGCTAAGCTTTATTTATTGTTCCCCCTAAAAAATGCTTAACAGATTTAATGTATAAGGTTACAGACGTGTCTGCTCCTGCTCTACGCTTCGCCAGTTCTTATAATGATTTACTCTTCGAAAACACTGAATTTGCTGTCTGATTATGTGAAAAAGGCTATGTAATTTCCTGCCTATGATCTCCAGACTCCTGTATGAAGCCCTGTGAGATAAGTATACACCACCGTACTGACTATACACCCTATAGAACCACTATGTGTACGCCTTTTGGGTTTGTAGTCATTGCCTGCAGGTCCACAGAGTCAGCAGTCACCTCAATAATCTTGTGAAAATCACATCACCCAGGACAAGGAGCAAGAATTTACCCCCTTCTTGTCACAATAGCTCATGAGAGGCACTCAGCAAACACTTAACCCCCACCGACTGCACACACACACAGAGGCTATTTGAAATTGACTCCACTTCTCTCCTGTCAGAGGATGACTCATCTGACATGCTCAAACATTCACAAGTTGTCAAAAACAGTTTTCAGCTGTTATTTATTTATTTAGATGTGCAGCTCTAAGTGGGACAGCACCCTGGGATTAATCCACAGCTTTTGCCCCCACTGTGGGGATTCAGATACAGTTTGTCGAATGATCTTATTAGTCGTCACTAACACTTACCGTCTCTTCATTAACAGGCAGACGTCCGCGGAGAGTTCAGCCAGTGGAAGTGTGTCCAGTGGCCAGCATGTGGTCTATGAAGCCATCTGTGGTAAAACAGGTGGGTCTGATGCTGCAGTTCTCCACACGCTTAGTACCGTACTGTAACTTGGTCTGTTGGTGCTGTCGTTCTTGGGCAGGGTTGCCAGTGTCCGTGATTACAGCCAGGCATAGTGGACATTCCCCATGGAGGACTGATAAACACCAGTGGGTATTTTTAGCCAGCTCCTGCTTGCACAGTGGTGTGCAGGATGTGTAAATGTATTTGCACACTGTGAAAGATAACTACATTGTTACACATCACATTAACTGATAAATAGTGCACAAAGTTTAATAACACTCATTCATTTGTCTTCTCACTTGGTGGGTGTGTTGCTGAAGGACCAAGGCAGCACATGCAACCTCTTGAGATCTACGGATATTAAGATTAATTGTTTTAAGAAAAACACGTTTTATTTGTGATGTCATAGAGAAGTACTACACTACCCAGTAGAGGTCCCATGATACGATCTTATCCCAATACATGAGTCACGATACGATATTGTTGTGATTTTAATCATTTTGTGATATGGTGAGTATTGAGATACAATATATTGCAATTTGACAGTTAAACTGCATTTTGTGTCCACAAAATTAAATTCAATCAAGAATTTTTTTGTCAAATAAGAGAAAATTCTCAGTCTATTTATCTCACCTCAGTCTTTTTATTTCTCCACAATGAGAGTCAAACCCACAGACTGACCAACAAAGTATTCGATCAATTTGAACTGAACTGATATCAAACATGTATGGATGACAACAACTGCAGCATTTTATTAAACTTTCCTCAACTTTAAGCTCCACTGCTCTGAATTTTTTTGAATGAAACACACAACACGATATCCTGACACAAATGGTGCCTATAGATTCATGAGATCTTCTAGTTTCATATCTCTAGTATATTCCTAAAGGTGAGCCTGCTATGTAATCCGAATTTTTTTTTTTAAATAATGGCGAAAAATACTGATGGCCCATTGGAATGCTAAATATCGATACTAATATTGCGGTATTATGCTGTATCAAATTTTTCCCCCACCTCTACTACCCACAATCCTAATGTGCAGCAATGTTTGGCAGTGGCTATTTCCATGGAAATATTTACCACACACACAAATGGCCAGTGAATTATTGTTACCATGAACTCTACCATCATTTGTAACTTTGCCTTTTTTTCTGTTTTCCAATTTTTTTAAACTCTGAACGTAATGTTCTATGGTCGCAATTCAGGTTTGTATAAACTGTTTTTATAAGGATTTTCTACAACATCAGTCATCTGAATTCACTTTTGGAACGGGAGCCATTCAAAAAGTGGGCAGTCACTTTTGAGCTCTATTGCTAGGTGACGCAACTATGTGGTGGCAGGTGTATTGCTCAGGCTTCAAGGACACTCTGTCAAGTGTAAAGGGTTTTGGATGAGCGGGTCTAGAGAAAGCTAGTAGTCAGCCCTGCTCTGAGCACACACTGTTTAAACGTGCACTGCACTAGTTATATTACAGTGACTTGTGTCATAACCCTTTTTAGAGTTCATGCCAAGTCGAGTTGAAGCAGCCAGATCTGAACAGGCATAAATAAACTCTCCAGTGCTGTAATTTGCTATTTGATCATATTGTCTGTACGTGTCCAAGACTACAGGTCAAATTACTGCTGAAGGATAAAGAGGCAGAGCAGTGATGACATCTTTCTTTTGTAATGAGATCCAGTGATGGGAACAGTTTGGGCATTCCCATCTGTTGGTCATTCCTACGCAGTCGTAATTACTGTCCGTCTGCCAAGAAACGGCGTCCAGTCGTACCCCAGAAATCACACTAGGAGAAAGAAAAATGTAGCTCACCCTTTGCTAAGTTTATTATGAGTAATGCATGCACTCACGTGTGCCCTGTCATCCTGCCCTATTTCCACAACTCTTTCCATCCTGAGCGAAGTGTTGAGCTTATTGCAGTAACAGTGATATTAAGCAGTTTGCGCTGATGCACACATCTGTTTGCCTGATCAAGCCTTTTTCCATAGACCTACTATACATTACCAAATCATACCATTCATCACATCACGTGAGTGTCAGAGTCAAGCCGACCCAGAAATCAGCTTGTCGGAAAAACACAGTAGCCCTGCACCACCCACTCTCCCCCCTTGAAATGAGTGCGTGTGTCTGTGACCAGAACATTTCTTTTCATTCTCCCTCTTTCCCCCCAAACTATGAAGGCTGGCTTAAGTTAACAAACATCTTATAAACTCATCAATTACTGTAACTGGATCCGTTGGGAGAAGCTTCTGAATTTCATGAATGCATTTTTTCCGTCGTTCCGGGCTCAAAGGGTGGGGGAGACGCTTCACTTTTGACTTAAAAAAAAAAAAAAAAAAAAAAGTCTAACCAGAGAAGAAAAAAACAGTACAAAGACTAGTTAGCAAAGCAGGTTAAACCATGCATTTAGAATGGGACTGGGAGTTGAACAGAGACTCAGTGTGGTGCTTAGGAGGGAGGGGGGGTGTTATTAGAGGGGGAGCAGCCTTTGTGGAGTGCGTCAGGTCTTTCTGCCTACCCAGTGTACCTTTGTAGCAAGATGACTGAGCTCCCCTGATTGACTCTGACAGGGAGTTAGAGCGAGTCCAAATGGAGAGCATTCTCTATGATCAGCTGTCAACCATCATTAATCACCCTCTCCCTTTATCTCTCTCTTGTGCACTCTCTTAATCTCTTCCTCTCTTTGCTCATACAACTCCCCCCTTTATCCTCTGAAAACTTTTCCTGCTCGCTCACCCCGTTCCCCCTTTTCCTTCCCCACTTCTTCTGTGTTAATTTTTGACATGAGATGAAGGGAGGGTTTTGATGAGGGCCTATCAAAGCTTACAAACCTAGATTATATCCACCACATGTGTTTTACAATGCTTCCCTTGAAACCTCTCTTGAGGTTCTCAGGGCTCTGCAGCTGGTGACTGGGGAGATTTATTGCCTTCAGTTGGAGAAGGAAATGAATGCTGCACTTGTGCCATTTTAATGGGAGTCTGATCATGTCAGGGCGGATTGCTTCGGCCTCCCTCTATCAAAATAAGCCTGTGTGGTGCCCTGTTTGGGAGGGAAGGAAGGTTTTGGCTGTCATACCCTTTTCAGATGTTTTATGTAAGTTATTGGATTTTGATTCGAAGCACTCACTGATGCGAGTTACACAACAATCCAAACTGTTGAATAATTGTAGTAAAACCCTGATTACAAAAACGTTATCTAAAACGTAAATAAAACTGATGGGATAAATTGCTAAACTTTGACATATATTGAATTGAAAACTGGATAAAGACAATAAATTGAACCTTTTAAAACCCACCTGCCTGCCAGTGTGTAAGGGTAGGGCTAGGCCTCGACTGGTGTAGTTTCAGTTGAGTTTTGGCCACATGCTAAACAAGGACTACTGCAGAAACTAGAAGCTGTTACCTGTCAAATGAAGCCCCAAATGGCCCCACAGTTCTTCTGTTACAAGCTTTAGCTACAATTCTTTTTGGTCTAGTCCCAACCCTTCCCAGAGCCTTTAACCTACCCGACAGGTGGGTTTTAAGGAGTTAAAGTTAAAACTGATATACCTCTGTTTTGCAAATATACACTCTGAATTAATTTAATGCATTTTATTTATGTTTTACACAGCGTCCAAACTTCATTGGCATCAGGGTTGTAGATAACTGATAACTTGCTGCATTGCATGAAAAAAAATTGCCTGCTTAAGTCAGAACAACTCTGAAATTCTGTCAAAATGTTGATACAGGACTTGCTGTCATGTGACACAGAAACATGGCAGATGAAAGTAAATGTTGGGTTGATGGTAATAGTTCATGTATTGCTGTCCACATAGACTGACCTAGATTAGTTTGAAAAGTTAATTAGAGTTGTGAATCAGCAGAGGCCCCATGATACGATTTTGTCCCGATACCTGAGTCACGATATGACATTTAATTAAATCAAGAATTATTTTGTCAAATAAGAGAAAATTCTCAGTCTATTCATCTCACTTCAGTCTTTTTATTTCTCCACAATGAGAGTCAACTTGTGGAAACCCAGAGAGCCTATTTTCATTGAGATAGCATGACGTCTAGAGGTCCGCTTTGAAAATCACAGTGAAAAAGTCTAATTTAGCAGGGTTATTTCGACAACTTCCCGACGCGATATTTTAAATATTCCAATTTAACTGTTTAACTGCGTTTGGTGTTCACAAAATTAAATTCAATCAAAGTATTCAGTCAAACTGAACTGAACTGATATCAAACATGTATGGACGACAACAACTGCAGCATTTTATCAAACTTTCCTCAACTTTAAGCTTCACTGCTCTGATTTTTTTTTTTAATGAATCATAAAAAAATGCCTAACTTTTTAGCGTTATTTCCTGAAACGATATCCTGACACGATATCCTGACGCACATGGTGCCTATAGATTCCTTAGATTTTCTTGTTTATGGCCCCCGGAAAAAAACGGCAAAAATACTGACGGACCGCCAGCGGGACGCTGAATGTTGATACCTGGCAGCAATGAATCAATATAGTAATGCCTGGCAAAATATTGCGATACGATGCTGTATTGATTTTTTTTCCCCCACCTCTAAGAATTAGCATTAACCCAGATATCAAGTCAGGTAAAACCATATTTTCATGGTTTTAGGAAATTAACTTTTTGTTGAAATGCTCTGAGCAGTAAAGTACAGCATCCATGCTATTTCCACACAACAACTTAAAGCTCACAAACACACTGAAGTCAGAAGAAAGACTTCTCAACTCAGCAAACAGGACCATCCGAGGACGTGCACATGAATGCACCACTTGTTAGACCTTTGGGGTTAATTTGCCTTTGAACAAACTGTTGACATCACTTCTTCATTCGTCATTTTTAGCTCCAAGTGTCATTTGGAGTGGGACCATGTTAGAGACAATATTGTCCCTTTATCTTTCTTCTGCTGAGCTGGAGGAAGCTGCTTCCAGCGGTCATGTCATCGGATTGGAAGTCGGGGAGATGTTTTCGTTTTTCCAGCTCAGTCAGGCCCCACGGTGTAAAAGAGCACCAAAATAAACAGAGTATGCAGAGAGGGAATGAAAGGGAATACTGTTTGGGAGCACAAACACGGCAGCTCTAACTGTACTTGGAATGCCTTTTCTACTGGATGCCTGGCCGCGAGCCAGCCGATTGGATGAGGAGTGGGGGGGGGGGGGGCGGGGGGGGGGGGGGCTGAGAACTAGGGGACAGCCAGACAAAAGGCTAAGCACTGAGATGACCAGGCAGAAAAAATATCAACAAAACATTCAGCGTGAGGGTTTTCAGAGCGCTCTTTTGAAAGTAAAGCTTTGACCTTAGCATTTCTGTTTGTGTGTGCAGTGGGGAAAACCCAATGCTACCTCTTTTCATTCAGTCTTCTCTCATCTGTTGCTTCCCCAGGTCTCTCTGTGTACCGCAAGCTGTTCCAGGGCCAGGAGCCCGCTCGCAGATGACATGAAAGCGACCAGAGGCCCGTCCTGCCCCTCTGCCGGCCTGACAGGTGTCTCTGCATGTAACTACATCCTCACAGAGGTGTATTCTGGGAAAGGACAACAGCAGCAGATGAAAGCATGCCAGACACAGGGTCCTATTAATTTCTCTCTGATACAGCCACAGACATGCGAGAGGATAGGCGACAAGGCCAGGAATGCCCAGCTTTGACGCAGGTTGAGATTTTGTTTGCTCAGCTCAACATCAGTTGGCCTTTTCAGCTCCTCCTCCCTCCTCCCCTCACCCCGCTTGGCTTCGCTCACACGTCCCAACAGTTGTCCGCCCTCATTCTCTCCATACTACTGATGCCACAGAGAGATTGCACTGACAGATAGCCTTCAGCAGATGGTTCCTCAATGTCCTGGTGGCATTTTAATTACAGGATTGTATTCTTTTGTCATGCAGTAGCACGTGCAATCGCTGTTTTTTCTTCATAAAGGTTAAACAAACAGGTGAGATGTGGGCTGTGGTAACCGGTTGCCTGAGCAGCGTCTCATCTTGCTGCCTTTCATGAGTGGCTTCTTGTATAAGACGCTCCAACCCTTGTTGTTGCCAAATCATACTCTATGGCCTCAGGTTGTGTTAAAATATAGCATCTTTTGCTTGTTGGGGTTTAAAAAAAGGAGCTTAAATACGATTGGGCGTTGCCTTGTTCCCCGTTTACAGGGATGGTGTAACACTGTTGCTGGAACGTTTATATCCAGAATACAATTGGCTTGTGAATATTCCTGTGAACTGTTGAGGTGTTTGGTGTTGTTTTCAATAGGACCAAATGTAATATTTTTTGGTTTCATGAGTAAATTATTGTAGTTGCATTAGTATTTATTTACTGGACATTGTCCACCAAAAGGCCTTTTTTGGCCGTTTCTGTAGCTCAAAGCATAACATAAAGAGGAATTATGGTTATGCACAGCCTTGCCTACAATGAAGGTTAATGCTGCACCAGCAGACCAGACCGTGTCCTTGTGGATAATCTGTTGCTTGGGACCATATAGTGAGTTAACTCAGGGCGTGTTGATAGAATAAAACATCTCTGTTATATATCAATAGATTCAGCATATGTTTATGATGACTTTGTCAGAAATACTTGAATGTCATGCATGTTTTTTAAAATCAACTGGTGATTGTCATCAGAGTGACTTTGCACAGATTGTAGTTTTCAATGCAGTACAACAGAACTGGTTTTAATACACTTGGTGGTATTGAATTTCTTTTCTAGTGATTGATGTTAAACTTAAAGGGACCGTTGAAGTGAGGTTGTATGAGGTATTTATCCATAGACAGTGTTTTACCTACACTAGGTGGCAGTCAGCATGCCCCCCAAAACAGTTTTACTTTGCAGAACATGCAAGTTGTTGATTAATCTCTAATCTAATTGGTTAATTTGGGGTTTTAAAGATGAGTTAAGATTAATCAAAGGCACAAACAAACTTAAGGATCGAGGCAGCGATACATCAGCAATTCCAGTGTTCTGCAAGGTAAAATGATGTTCTTGTTGCCTTGAAGAAAACATAGATAACGGCCTCTGTTCTCTGTCAGAACAGACTGTCTGACGGCAAGGTTACACGCTGAAAATATTCAAAATATAGCATACACTTAAACTTATATTTATTTATTTACTGGGGCACTAAAATATGTTTTGCTGCTACTCCATCCACAGCAGTTCTAGAGGTGTGAATCCCCAGAGGCCCCACGATGCGATTTTATCCCGATATTTGAGTCACGATACGATATTACTGCGATTTTAAGCATTTTGCGATACGGTAAGCATTGTGATACAATATACTTTTGTGTCCACTAAATTAAATTCAACTAAAGTATTCAGTCAAACAGAACTGACGGCCGAAGAAAAAAAAAAAGCCGGCTGTCGGAACGCAAAATATCGATACTTGGCGGCCATGAATCGTTATAATATTGCCACGGAAAATATTGCGATACTATGCTGTTTTCTCCCCTACATCTAAGCAGTACATTGTTTAGCTCCTGTGTGGGTGCTCCTGTCTGCTTCTCCAAACTGGATCCACATCCACCGCCATCTACTGTCGGTAATACACTCGCTATGAATAAGTTCCTCATACAACCACACTTTAAAATATCTGAACTATCCTTTTTAATGTTGTGGATTTACAACTACTTTACTATGCCAGTGCATGCTGTGTTACAAAAATCCAACAGTACAGTCCAAATCAATGTGTATATTCTCCTGTGGTGATACAAAGTTGTTTACAGTTTGATCATTGAATCTGTTTTGTCCAACACACATGCATGGAAATGTAATATTTTTGGAATCGTAAGTCAGAAAACATTGAAATGAATACCTTGAAACCATTAAAACATGCTGATCATGTCAGTAAATGTATTTGTTCACCACACTGAAGTTGTCACTCTGTCTGGTCTTTATTTTCTCCCCCTTTTGTCATCTAAATTTAACCCTATAACCCTTCAAAAAGTGTCACAAACAGAAAAAAAACTCCAACAATAATGAAATTAGAACCATTCTATCCAACTGTCCATTTTTAATTAAAAAAAAGTGTTTCCAAGAGTAATAAGAAAAACATTTACAGTTTGTGATCTAGTTAAGTGTTCACTTAGTGACATACGTCGTCTCATACAACAGAAAGGCTTCACTTTAAAACAAAACGATCCCTGGAATCACCATCCTGTTGTATTACAGAGGTAAACATAACCATGGAAATACTACTTTGAAATAATGGTTGGTATTCCAGCATGTTTTCTTTTTTTTTTCTTAAGGTCATTTTTTAATTCAACAGCATCTTAATCCTAAACAAACAGTGTAGGGAGCCGTGGCGTGCACAGCGTCGGTTTCCAGCTCGGACATTGGAAGGTGTCCCGTGCGTCAGAGCCGAGGGACGTGTTTGCTCTCAACAAACATTTTAGTTTCCCCCTCTTTGACGTATTCCTATCATGCTGAGTTCAGTCTGCATTCTGCAGTCATTTCCTCTTTCTGACTGCAATTATTTAATGTCCTTAGGAATGCAGTGGTCATTGAAAGACAATTATTGTTCTGTTCCTCCTGGTTATGTAACACTGAGGTACAAAATGCTGGAATATGAAAAAAAAAACATGAGAAACACTGATGTCAAAAAAAGGCGATTGCTGAGGAGGTCTGATGGGTTTGAGAGTGCCGTTAGTGAAGTGGTGTTTGACAAGTCTCCTTGGTAAATGCTGCCAATGATTGTGAGCAGAGTGGTGGACTGCATCTTTGTTTTTCGTGAGAGAGAGACACGGCTGAAGCAGGAGGTACTCATGGAGGGGAAAGTGTACCGCGCCCCCCTCTAACCCCTCTAAACCCGCTCCTGAGTAGTGCTGGGAGCCGTCACACCCAACGTCTCCCGCCCTGAACTTTAGCTGCACTTGCAGGACTTGACGACCATGTTGGAGAGCTGCTCGACTTTAGGGGAGCGACCCACATAGTAGAGGATGGTGAGGGGCTCCAAGTCCTGAGGAACACAGCAGGGTGAGGCGGACGCTTCGGGGTTCAAGGTGTTGTACAGGCTCAGCAGCTGTGGGAGAAAGAGCAGGAGGCCATAGGGGTCAAAGGTCACATTCTCCCAAACAGAGCCAGGATTAGTGATGGGAATAATTAATGGATGATGAATGAATGGTCATTAAGAATTTGGTTGATCACGTGAAATTTTTAACCCATTGAGGCCTGAAAAACTGCTGGGCGATTTTAAAATAAGCCTCTAATTATCTGGAAATTCTGGAAAAATTCTGGAAAAAAAATGTGAACTCTTCTACTAAATAATAGATTTTTCAGCCTCTGTAGCAGATAGAAATGAAATTCAAAAAGTATTTGAGAGCTTATACAAATACTACAAAACAACGTAAACACTTTCCAGGCTTCAATGGGTTAATCGATCTGTGTATTTTTTTAATTTTTATTTTATCTCTGACTGCATATCCGTATCACTGAATTGAAACACGGCCGAGCGTTCAGTTCTGCGGCCGTGCGTCAATAAGCCAATGAGCTGAGAATTAAGTTAGATAAAGCTGCAAGTTGCAAGTATTAAACACACAGAAGAGTATTAATTTGAGCAAAACTAGCTTACTGTATCAAACCTTGCTAGCACGAATTACTAGGTTTAATTTTATCCAAAACTTATTAAAACACGAAACACATTTAAATATGAATATTACTGTGAAAACTAACCTCATGCCTCTTCGGGGGCTAAAACATAAAACATTGAACTCCTTGATGTTATCTTTACAGTTTAATCTCATTTGAGTTAGTTTTAAGATCGACAGGAAGTCTCTTTTCGTCCTTTCAAAATAAAATCGTCCATTATCAAAACAGGCTTTTGCACAATACTGTATATATCATTTATTTTGTGCATGTATGCATGCAGCAATTAATGGATTCATTGATCGTTAACGATATAGATAATCGAGTCGGCAGGTTTCTTCCAAACGCCCAACCCTAGTCAGGATTTTAATGTGTTGTGGTACTTTGTCTCACCGAGCTGTGGGTGGTGTCTGCGCTGCGCAGGTAAGGACAGGGACCGGAGCAGAAGTTAGCATAGTACCCTTCAGGCTGATGGATCCACCTCCAGCCCAGATCCTGCCGGAAATTAATATATAGTGGTCGCACACAGCAGTTCTCCTCATAATTGCTGCAGACAAGGGAGGACAGAGAGGATTACACTCACTTCATTTCCAGGATAACACACAATCTTAAGAGTTGTATACGTTTCCCCCCCTATAGGCACACAGCCAGAGATGAGAGTGAAATTCCACTCTTAGGTGTGCCCTTATTTTCCCTCTTGGAGTCAGCCCAGGTGTCTCTGGTGCTGTCTGTCAGCCTGACAGAGGAAATCCAGAGCTGAGGAGACGGTGTGTAACAGGAGGTGGCGTTTGCTAGTACTGGGACAGATCCCGACTTGTATTAGCTAATACCTCTGTCATGCTCGTCTAAGTGATTAACAAGCTTATTCGGTGAGTTCGTGCCTGTGTACTCTACTTCCCTGCGATCTTTTCGAGATGTGACAGCTGATATTTCCATTTCATGTTTCCTTGGCTTGTGTACTACTTGACAATAACCCCCCACCCACCACCACCCCCCCTCTGTCTGCAAGACAGTAGGAGCGGCCATTCTGTATTACCCCGCCAAGGAGGTCATGTTTTTGGCTCGGTTTGTGTGTTTGTCAGCAGGATAAAGGAAAAACTAGTCTGATTCATAAAACTTGGAAGAAGGGTGTAACATGGGCCAAAGAAGAACCCATTAAATTTTGGAGCGGATCCAAATCACGGGGCAGATTATATTGAACTTTTATTAACATTGTGAGATAGGGCATTTTTGCTGTATTCATGCTTTGTTTAAACAGGCACTATAGCAGGTTTCACAGTATACCATGGTATGATAATTGACAGTTATCATACCATTTACATTTTCTTATATGTTGTATTTGATTTTTTTTTTAAATGCAACTGGAGAGAAAATCTCTGTGCATAGCCTTCCCTCTATGACTTATTTTATTAATTATCAAAAGGGAAACTTCTACACACTTCCATTAAATATCAGAATATGGATTGAAACGCCAAAAAGCATCCGTAAGTTGTCAACCTAAATAACTAAATCTAGCATTGATTTGAGTTACCATGCTACCAAAAGTGTTCTACAAATATTGTTCCTAACTTGACAGATGCTTGTTGTGGTGGAGCAGTCTAATGCAGTAGCTGAGTCTATTTAAGGGAAAATATTGAAATGGACAGTGGAAGATTGAAATATAATGCATGCATTTCATTTCATGTTCAGGAGGTGCAAAAATATTTTAATAATCATTTTCCCAAACCGTATAGTGTGAAACTCTGTCCTATTTCTCTCATTAGATCCCCTGCAACACTGCCCTAAATCTTACACACTTTACCTTTAAAGTTCATGAACACACCGAAGTCGAAAGAATAATTTCCCAACTCTGGAAATGGGACCAATCCGAAGAGTCCGTGAACTGCGAGTTTGCAATATTTAACTTAGCCAGTGTTAAAATCCCAAAAGCTGACAGGGAGGGCAGCCAGAGAAATTAAAGTTAAAGACAATAGTCCATGCAGTGCATTACATTTTCCAGGACTGGGAAATGTGCCTTACTTGAAGCAGTAATTGGTGTCAAGTGCCCGCTTACGCCTGCGGGAGGAGGATTGGGCATCCAGCCTGTGGGGAGGGAGCATCATGAGGATGAGGTGGGGGTAGAGCTGCTCCTTTTGTTTTTTCGCACGGCTCTGATCGTCATAGTCCGCTTCCATACCTGGAGGAGACAGGAGTCCCTTTTAGTCTGGTAAGAAAAACTGCACAGAAATACAGCAGATTTATTGAGAATTGTAAAGATGTCTTCAGGAGAGGACTTCAGTGGAAGCAGAGCTTAACTCTAATCAGTGTAGTCAACTGTAGCTTTTACAGAAGGATACTGTAATATCCAGGAAGGGCTTCACTCATATTTGGCTCACTTTTCACCCTTCTCCTTATTCAACACTGGTCCCTAACTTCCTTCTTTCCGCCGCTCTCCCCCCTGGGCCTGCGTCTGCTCATCCAATCTACCCCTGATAGCTAAAGCAGTGGATATCTCAGGAGAGATGCTGCTGTTGGATATGTACGCCCCTCTTTAATTCGGGGCCAAGCGTCTGAGCGCCGTGGCAGCACATTCCTTGTGGCCAGGCCAGTCGGGAGTGTTCCCAGGGCCGAGGGCCCGGGGGCCCCAGTGCTAAGTGAGATACCAGATCAATTGTATTCCCATGCTCTGTGTCTCTCTCTTCATCTTAGAAAGGAAACCCATTATCTTACCAAAAAGACCTCAATAGGTATTGCTGCTGGAGGAACATGTTGATGACTGGATGAAAGGGACATTTTTTCAGACCAGTCTCATAATAAAGACGGTATGTGTGTGTTATTGTATTATAACCAGATTCTCATTTATCCTAGGAAACGCTGCACTACAGCATATAACGGGTCAAAATATATAATATATACCTATATATTGCGTTTTGTGCAAATTTGATAATCGATTCATCTGTTCATTTGTAATTAAAAAAGAAAAAATTCCCCAAATTGTCTTATTCCAGCTTCTTAAATGTGAATAACTTCTGGTTTCTTTACTCCTCTGTGACAATAAACTGAATATATTTTAGTTGTGGACAAAACAAGACATTTGATCAGACAGAGATCAGAGTTCAATCTAAAATATTTGTACTTTGTCATTTGCCATTTGTAGAATAGAGGCATCACCAGATGGGGCATCCTCCAGTGTCCCTGTATAAAGAGCTTTATAGGACCATATTTAACACTAACAGGAGAAAACTGGAGCCCAAAGCAAACTCCTATAACAAACTGCTTCTGATACCCACAAATGCAAATCATCCTAAAACCAGCACTACATTGATCGCGTTAATCATATTTAAACACTTTATTCAACAAACATGAGATGCCTATCTGGAACATTAGACAAATCAAACAGACACAAACTGTTATCTGACTCTTGATCATTAATACAAACTGAAAGAACATCTTTTCACTGAGAGAGATCAAAAGCAGAGAGAAATCCTGACCAAACACAGACTTTACGACCACAGTCTGGCCATGGGACACGAAGCGGCTGGAGACCTGCACAACAGGCAAGACTGAGCCTGAGAGAGTTTGATCAGAAGAATACTAGAAGACCGTAGAGTTATTGATTACTGAGGGAGATATTCAAGGTATATAATCCTCCTGTTATGTCAAATTGACCCATTTTTGGATTGAAAAATGTAAAAATACATATAGACATATATATATTTAAAAGTATTTTTTCACACAAAAAAAACATTAAAGTGTAAAATAAAAATTTTAAAAATCAATGTCATGTAAAACCATTGTATTTTATGTGTAGGTATTTCCAATGTACATCAAAAAAAAGTTTTAACATGCATTTTTTATGAGAAAAGAGTGAATTATCCTCATTGAACAATGGTAAATGGTAAAGAACACCATTGCACTAAATATTGTTCGAAATGGTTAATAATAGAGTTATTAATGAAATATAAACAATGTTTATTGGTATTTTTTAGTTTCTACACTAAAAACACTTGGATAATTATACATGCACTGGGTCAAATTGACCCACAAACATTATTGCTGTTCCTGAGAAATGGATATAATAGGAGGGTTAAAAGAATAGTTCAACATTTTAAGAAATATATTAGTTATTAAGAAGAGGGACACCACTTTCAGGTGGGTATATAGGCAGGAAAATAAGTAAGTGCATTTCCCCACATGCCCGACTGTTTTTGTTCTGTTTGTAAAAACAACATTTAAACTTGGCCCGTCCTCTCCAGCTGTCCCCAGATTCAGTTTTGCCACTTGGTGTTTAAATTAAAATTTTAACAAACTTTAGGGGAAAAAACAAAGCTTGCCGGTGGAAATCCAAACAATTAGAAATTCTTAAATGCTGTCTCACCTTTGAACTTGACCTCCAGCACCTCGTTGGCATTCTCGATAATGTCCCCATTAGGCCTGAAAGTGTGGCAGGGACAATGCACGCTGATCTCCAGGCCGAGGTTGGTCTCTGAGGGGGAAACCAGAGCAGAGGGATGTAAGGAGCCGACATTTTCCCCCTGAGGCTCTTATCCTGCATTCTGAATGAACCAGTGCTATTTGGCAGGATATGCAAAAAGGTGCCATGCAAAGAAAATCTGAGGTGTCCCCACTCACGTCTGTACATCAGCCACTCTCTCACTGTCTCTGTAACATCAAAGGAGACCCACTCAGGCGTTCCCTTGGTCAGGACGTTCTTGCCCCCAATGTATCGCTGTTTGGCTTTGGGGTCGTCTTTCTGGAGGATCTGTGAGGAAAGATGAAAATGTGACCCAGCTGCATAAACTCTCTTTCTTTCTTACACACACACACACACACACACACACACACACACACACACACACACACACAGAACCAGAGCTGTCTGTCTGAGCCAGACTCTCCAGGATGCCTTGGGCCAAATGTCTACTCTTCATGGAAAAAGTGACTCCCTGTGTTGATATCCCCATTTTGCAAGTTAATGCCTGCGTGTTACCCTCCTGCCAATGAGAACCTGGCTGTCCTTCACGTCAGCAGTTCAAACTTTGACTTTCGCTGGGCTCCCAGATGCAGTGTCACACAGTTCAGGAAAAAAAAAGCAGTGTTGGAGATATCTCCGCGGGCATTCAACTGCGCTATCATGTCGAGGCCCTAAACGTACAAAACTGACGATGGAGGAAAAAATGCAACCGTGTGGTTCAGACATTCCTATTTCCATCAGCACTTCTCTGAACAAAGGTGTTTATCTGCAGGGAGAAATGTGTGTGTTTGGGTGGTGTTTATGAGCACCGAGCCCCACAGCGGTGCTATGGATAACCAGGTTCCTGAACATTGTCAGCATCTAATCTGTCTTCCTGTGGGAACGAGGGGCCAGCGTCAGCCCTCTGCCAATCAACTCCAGTCTGAAAAGTGTGGGGGCGAGCAGGCAGCTCCATTTACTCCCCCAGTGGGTGACCCTGCCTCTATCTCCTCCTAGGCCCCTGGAAACAATCTGAAGGCCTGACAGTCTGTATTCAGCGCTGGCCAGAGCCTTGCCTCAGAGGCGGTATGCAGTCCGGAGACGCTCGTCTCCCTGGCAGGAAATGTTGGAACCTGATCATTACTCCTAGTCTCTCACGGGAGATTAATGAGGAAACCGAACCAAAAAAAAAAAATCCATCCCTGCCACCCCACACACAGACATCTAACAGAGCCTTTAACACACACAAAAATGCTCATAAACACACAAAATGCAGGTGCAGATCTATAAACCTGTCACTGAAAGTATAAGCTCTTACTTGATCTAACAAGGACGGACAACTGCTTTGAGATTGACAGCTAAGAAAGAAGAAACTGCAGAATGGTAATCTAAGGTTTCTTTAAAAAAAAAAAAAAAATTTAAAAGCTGTGCAAGCTCTTAAATTTGTCCTAACGCAGAATCCATTTGACTGTAAGCACATGGAATAATGATCAGCGCATGAGAGGAGAGAGGGAGTTGGACACCCTAATATAAATGTTTTCATCTTTCTCGCTGACCTACACAGGCCTTCTGAGTGAAATAGAGCACATTACCCTCCTGCGCTCTGCAAACAGTGGAAATGAACGGTCAGTTCACACACCTGGTAGAGCTCAATCCTCTGCTCGTTTCTCTTGGCGGCCGGGTTGGGGATCCGCAGGGCTCGAAACTCGGCCCGGAACAAGTTGGTGGAGTTCTTCTCCATGGTGGAGACGTTGAAGCGGAACACCTTGGAGGTGATACCCTTAGGGCAGTAGGGGAGGTCATCTGCAGGTAAAGTGGAAATGATTCAACTGTATTGCATGTATTACATTGCACATTACATTGCATGTAACCTTGAATTCTTTGTGTACTTCATCCCTAAATTTATTTTTTTGCAACCAGCACATGTGCAGACGGGAGTGTCTTTTAGTCTAACCGAACACTAAACAAGGGATTTTTAAGCGACCAAAGTGTTAAAGTTAACTTTGATCAACTGAATACATACCTTGAAAGGGTAAAAGCCACCTGTCAGTCACATGGTAGCCACACTTCAAAGCCTGTTTTCTCTAAATGGGATCATGCTGTATTGAAAAAGACTTGAAACTAAAGATCGAGGCCATAAACTACCAAATCAAGTGAAAAGCAGGATCATTTTCTCATAGTCTTCGATACAGTTGTACTTCTTTTTGCTACCAGTCGAGTCGCCCCCTGCTGGCCTCAGATAGAATACAGGTTTAAGGCACCTCAGCATTGGCTTCACTTTTCAAGCCTGGGGTCGCTGCTGCCTGGGTGAATCTAGAATTGGAAATCAGCCGAAAACATAGCAAATACTTAAAGAGTTTAGGTAAATGGAGGCCGTGTTTCACTGCTACTCATCAGGACTGGTATGGACTCAAAAAGTGTTTGGGAAGTAGTGAGCATACAACTGGATAAATGAGACTTATCCTGCACAGGTTTTGTGAGTTTGTGAACCGATATTCTGATATAGTTTTGCTGTTGTAAATCTGGCCTCCATTGACTTTTTCTTTTCTGCAGTTTTTAGATTCCCTGCTCACTGTGGAGGCATGCCAAAAAAACAAAGTCTTCTTCAAGAATTCAAGGTAACATGCTGTGAACAACTGATATACAAATGGTCATTTTTGAGGCTGAAATATTCCTCTAAGGATGGTATTAAAATCTCCTATTAAAAAATATCAGATTGGAACTCTTATTGTTTCCTTTGTCAGAATCCATTTAAGTTCTAATCCATCTGTTACCTCATTGTTTACATGTTATCAAAGCCTCTTTTACACTGACATCTTACAGGGGTGGACATGTTTACCTTCTGAATATTGATAAGCTTTTCTGCAGAGGATTCCCCTTCTACACGTTAGGATAGTTTTCAGATAAAAACTTTTATTTTTTTTAACTATTTCTACTCTATTCCAGAGAGACGTGGGCCATTACCACAGACCATCTGCTTATACTTTGTGCGGTCCGAGTTAGCAACAAGTTGAAGTCATGAAATGAAAACCAAATGTCCCATGTGGTGGTGGAGCAGGCTGCAGTGGGACGGCAGCGTGCTCCTCCTCCTCCCACCAGCTCTTGAGCCCAACAGGTGCTCCGAGGGCTCGGCCAGAAGCCAAGTATTCGCTGGAACCAGGAGGTTTAGCCGGGAACATGTGGGCTCACGTGCTGGAGCAAAACAATACCTGAGAAACTATTGAAAAGCGTGACTCTGATATGGTAGTAATGCCACTAAGAACATGATTGACAAGGAATAACTTGCTGCATACATGACCTTTAGTATAATCAGTTAAATAAATGACCACATTGTTATTCTATGTGGAGAAAAAGCTTCCTGTTGCACTGAAGCCTTTCCCCCTTTTTATACCATAATAGCATTGACCAGTTTATTATTTTAACAGGCCAAGCACATGCAGTGTTGAGCAAAACAAGCACATAGCAAACTTTTTATGGGCCAAATGGAAACAGTCATTTACAGCCAAGCCATGGCTAATTTATTACCCCAAGCTTAAACTTTATTACCAAGCCTCAGATTTGCTGCTGGTTAAAAGGGGGCAATGCACCTTTAGCTGATTTGCACCTCAAGCTGTTTCGGGACAAATGGAAACTCAGCTCAGTTGTTTCTCTGTCATGCAAAAGGAACTTGCACATCTCCAAGTATCTGTACTTCATTTGACCCATAATCCTATTTCAGTGTCCTCCCAGTCATTATCTGATATTTCCACAAAGTTTTTTTTTCAACTTTCCCTATTTATAGGTGACCTTTTCAGCATTCATCCCCAGCCAGATATCTGTCCAGTGTTTCCACACAATCTATAAGGAGGAAACCTCAGTAGCCTTTTCCTCCCCCTCACTCACTGCTCTGTCTCCCCTCTGCCTCCCCCACAGAAGGTGGAAAGCCCCACTTCGAGGGGAGATTTGAAATTCTAATCAAGTCTTTGGTTTCCTTTTGGATGACCTCATTTTTCCCATTGCAATGGTTTTAGGTGGATTTCACATTATGGCTTATTTTTGCCAAGGGTCTGTAAGGTAATTTGTTCCATGTTGGTAGATTGAGGGGCTTGCTTGCATAATTAAAATGAAATACATTCACCAATTCTCTGACCCCCACCATTTTTATAGGATGGCTCTTAAGATTGACACAAGTTTGACCTGTGAAATATTTGAACCAGCACTGATTTATGCCAGTAAGCTCATTAGTCTTATATAAATTCTATCAGTTTCAGGTGTTCAATATTAGTTTAAAATATTAAACTATATATTCTAAACATTATTTAAGTAACCTACCTACATTGATCTTTTTTTATAACTTCCGATTTAATTATATTACACACTGGTCTTAGATCCTAATACTAATAAGGACATTTACTTTAACTGCAAAAACATTCTCATTAACAGCTTGCAAAAGTCTATTTATTGTCACATATAAAAGCCTGGATAACAAAATGATGCCCAGTTGATCTCATTCTCATATTATCACTCAGTTAATTCGAACATAAATGGGTTTTAAATGAGGGATTTAAGGGGTAAAGTTGCTCAGGAAGGCCTGGGGGGACAAAGCTTCACATGAAATGCCTCGCCCAGACGCTATCGACCACACCTCGCACACTGACACACGCTCACCCTCCAGTGTCTGGGATCCTGTCCTGACACAGAGCCCTCCTGATGAAGAAAAAAAAACTCAGGAATCACCTCTCTTTGCCCTTTTGCCCGGAGGATTGTCCGTGATGTCAGTCTCTCCAGAGCTTTGTGGAGGTAAACAAAGGAAATAGGAAGCATAAGGCAGCAGGTGCTAGCCAGCTGCTGAGGTGTCTCGGCCTCATAGAGGACAACAAAAAAACGTGTTGGAAATGTTTGAATGTCTCTGTGTCTTAAAATGTGTTTTCATTATGCTGCCATTGTTTGATTTCCACTTACCAGTGACACAGAAAATGGATATTTAGTTTTAATAATACAGACATCAAATGCTGCTTTTGTATTAGAGAATAGTCTAATTCCTCTGCTTCCTACTGGCAGGCCACTACAGAAGATGAGATAATGTGATGGAGCTCTGTTCTGAAGTTGAAAAACAACTTTTTTTTCCACTTGATTAAGGATGAGGAAGCAAAAACGGTAAAGGCGTGGGAGTAAGGGGGGAGAGATGCTGTTTCTTTGGGAACTGTCCAAAGACCTCTGTCTCTGTTTGTGCAGATGACATCATCTTTCTACTATCCCATATATCAGATACCCTGCTGTCCTCAGCGCTAGTCCTCATTTTTTACTGACCCAACACTGAGTCAATGATTGGCTTGAAATTTCACTGAAACTGCATGCCTCAGGGTGCACGGCACACTTTTTCTAATTTAAGAGTCAGTGGATTGTAAGAATGTTATTGTGCCAAAGGTCATCATTCAGTTCAGTTATGTCATTCTTCAACAGTATTTGGTATAGCTGATGAGCAAACATTGGCCTTCTGATGCACCATCTATAGCTGCCCAGTCTCTGTTATACTTCATCTAGTCATAAATGGAAAAGGCCTTGATTTGCATTAGTAGTAGTGGCTAAGAAAAGTAGTCTGGAGCAAGTGGCGCATTAAAGTATGACAGAAAAGTTTCTGTTTAACTTTTTAACTGGGCATGAAAAAAGCAAAAACTTGACCATATTCCCAAACACTCCCACCTTCCAAAAATGGCGAATGTAAAACTCATTATATCCAGCAGGAATGAAAATGAACTACACTGCAAAATGATCAAGGTGACAGACGTTATGTTCCTATATACTGCAATGTGCCCCCACTCTCTTTAACATTACAGAATGGAAAGGGAGAGAAAAGTGCTAATTAATGTATGTTGGCACCTTCTCCTAATGTCCTAATATCCTTCTTGGATTAGCTGTTCAGTGCAGAAAGTGTTGCCAGTAGTAAGTCCAGTTCACGTCTTGTATTATCACCTACAGTATGGCCTACAGTAAGAGACCAGCGTGATGTGTCCTGGGCACCTGGCCATCACTGATCCCACTCCTTAGACCTCTTGTTTGTTTTGGGAGCTCTGGCTACCTCTGACCAGCGGATAAACCCAGAGCTGTGTATTTTGAGTGTCAGAAGCACTTTGTGGGACCTGTGAAATGGATTTGATTCAGGACTTATGCTGGAACCAGCAGAGGCTCTGCTTAGTGTCACAGCCCAGCATAAACACCTGTTGATTTCAAAATGGTAACACCATGCATTAACCGGCCTCTGACCGTGAAAAAGGCACAAATCCAACTCTTCCACTTAAAAACTGACTTTCTCTGGAGAATCTGCTGCTCGGTGAGCTTCTGTTTCTGGTTTCTGGAACAATCAATGGACCATAGTTTATACAGGAAATACCAATATGGATGAACAAGGGAATTAGATCATAACACAGAGCTACTCGGCTCCTTGCTACTAGAGAGAAATGGTGTGGGGATAGAAGTGAGAGAGTCGTAACATTGGATGAAAAATATTGGGAAACTCACGGCCAGAAAATGGAAATGAGGTATTGGAGTTGGCAATAAATACAAGACTTAACTGCCTGAGAATTTTCCCCGCTTAGGAATGTGTCAGACTTAGGCTGGAGTTCCCATGGCTTTGGTGTGAGGTATGTATGAGGAATGGTGCTCATTCCAATTAGACTGTTTACTTTGCCCTCTCCTTTGCGCGCCGCTCCACTGCTCACAGGCGCGTCTGTGCGTAAAGGCTGCACAGACACGAGTGGACTTAACGCCAGCTGGAAAAATTAGATCCCTGTTTTTCATACCGTGCCTCACCTATAATACTTTTCAGTCGAGGCCATATGAAAAAGTTTTTAGTCTTATGCGTGTACGTGGATGTGCACAAAAGGTATTTGGATCAAGTTGGGGCACCTACGAAATGTTGGCTGCATGGCGCACTGGCAAAACAAAAACACCATGCCAGGAAGAATAAATACTCTCCAGTATCTAGAACATATAATGACTGGGGTTTATTGGGTAGTTCCAAAAGAAACACTTAAATGATCAAAAACAACAAACTTACTGTTTTCTGGCGGACCATTGACCATGTTGAACTTGTAAATCTCTTTGGCATAGTACTCAGTCTCCGTGTTATCCTGTCCACAACTCTGATGCCTGTCTCTTCCCAGCTCCTCAATGAGCTCCTTGGTGCTGTTATAAAGGGCCAAGACCTGAAACGGCACTTGACTTGGACCTGTTGTTTGAGGCGGACTGGTCAGCCGGAGTTTACTGAGAATCTGTCCTCGGACCGCCTCTACTCTCTTTTTCTTTATGTGGTCGATGTCCACTGTGGTGCAAGTGGATAGCGACAAAGTCATTGTCACACAATTTGAGAGGAGGAAAAACAGAAGTGCTTTTCCCAGATTCATATTTCACTCTGCGTTCACTCACAACCGAGCCTTGTCAAGTAAAAGAAGAAAAAAGCTAAATTCCGATTTGAATAGATTCCCTTTCTCTTTTCATTCAGGTCGTGAGTGAGTTCTGTTCCTGGAGGAATCCCATTTTCTCAAGTGCTATGTCATCTTTGTAAAATGCGCATTTGCATGGTAGCAAATCCGTGCCATTTTGGAAAATAATCTCAACTCTTCATTAAAACTCTTTATTCTACTCTTCATTCCCCTTATCTCATGCAAGCATCTCTTCTGTTCTTCCCGAGTCTACAGGGCTCCGGTCTCTGCACCGCGGCTCAGTTTCTCCATTGCACGGGTCTCTTTCCATCCACTTGTGCTCATGGAGTCAGTGCGCCTCTCTGCTCTCTCGCTGCAGTCCGGCCTCAAACACACTCAAACGCTCTCCACTCTCACACATACTTTATAGTCACGGGCTGTGACGTTGTCGAGGGAGGGGCAGCAAGTTAGAGCCTCTGTTCGGACAATGAGATCTGCCCTATTCTAAAAATGCATTTAATAACATTTCAAGTTCTATGTTGTCAAATTTATGCGTAATATTGGGCAATGTGTGATTTCGCAAGAGCGCTTCCTCGAATAAAGGGACTCACTGATTGCACTGATTTATCGATGGAACATTTTTTGTTTATGGATGAAGAGGACAAATACAAATTGTGTTAAGCAATGTGTTGCTGTTGTGTACTCATGACTTGGCATAAATTAACACTGAGCCTGACAGGGGAGGTCATTCTTTTGGCTTTTTATAAGCCCTTTGATAATATTGACCACGTCCAAAGTAAAGTAAAGGAGGAAAATCAAATGCAGTTGGAAGGCCAAAGTTAACAAAAGAGATCTTGAAGGTGCACAGGGAGCCCCAGACAGCTGCTGGATGCTGCTACTGTCCTGCCTCTCCCCGGCAATATAAAACATGCAATACAGCGACATCTAGCGGCCATCAGGAGGAACCTCTGGTCCCATCAGTCTACTTCCTCAGACTGGATATTGACTGTGGCAGGCCAGTGCAAAAGATGAGATAATGTGACTCTACTTGATTAAGGTTGAGGAAGGAAAAAAAATCGGGAAATGCGTGGGGGTTGTGGGAAAGATGCTGTTTGTTTGGTCAAAGGCAAACTCTGACACTGATTGTTTAGATGATGTCATTTTTCTACTATCTCTTCCCCAGCACCGAGGCAATGATTATCATGCAGATGGTTTAAATACCTTTGTCTTTACTTAATTTCTTCAGAAGTTTTTGGTTTATGGTGACACTAAGCATTGCATTTTGTTGACATCATGGGTCACGATAGCCCTTCGATACACCAGAAACATCTAGCACATCAACATATATCTATATATTTGTGTTTTAAAGAAATAAACAAAAAAGAGTATAAACACATTATAGCAGCAGCATTAGATTCAATGTGTCATAAACACTTTCTGTGCATATATGTCTTTGTTTATTTACTTACTTACGTCACGGTCATTGACTGAGACCCGAACTTTTCTTTCTAATTTGCGTTGCCATGGAGAACGTTGCTATGTGACGCTTGTTGATAACCAGGAAGACGCTGCTGCTGCCCTGGTGGTAGCAAAGAAAAGAGACATGGAGGAACACTTTCAGCTGGGAGATGTTGGAGCGGTAAAAAATGTGAGTGAGTCGTTTAAATAACAGAGATAGCAGCAAAGGGAATAGGGACAGGGTTAACATTATTTCTGCATGCTGTAAATGGAGTTGAGAGTATTCTGTAACGGCGCAGCGAGGCTATTGCTAGCTACTTAAGCTAGCTACTAAGCTACTGTCAATGCAGTATTAGCCAGACAGTAAATGAGACAGCGTAAGCTATTTGACCTACATGTAGCCAGCAAAAAGGCATTATCATTTACTGCTTTTGGGCAACGGCAGCAGGGAAGTTTGTCTGTGACTATATAGCTAACGTAGCTAAGTGGTTAGCTTTGCTAGCCGAAATTTCCAAACATGCACAGCTCAGTGTTTTGTAGATTTTCTGTGAAGTTAACCTTTAACTCTTTGGGGTTTTTCTTTCTCCACTCTGGCCTGGCTGGAGGTCTGTTTTACTCCATAGAAAAACCTACACGAGACATTCATATTCTGGTGTACCTGTACTGTATCCCAGTAGTTCTCAACCTTTTTGAGTCGCGACCCCCAATTTAACATGCATGTTGTCCGCGACCCCCACTCACTGAACACAATCTCACAAGCACAGTTCAGATCTGACCAAATAAGACACAAATTGACCACAAAATGATCAAAAAAGACACAAAATGATAAAAAAGAAAAGACACAAAATGACCAAAAATGACACAAAATGACTAAAAAAAGACACAAAATGACCAAAAAAAGGAAACAAAATGACCATAAAATGACCAAAAAAGACACAAATTGACCACAAAATTATCAAAAAAGACACAAAATGACCAAAAAAGACACAAGTTGGCCACAAATGACCAAAAAAAGACATTAAGACTAAAACACATTAACACATGAACTCTTTAACACAGTGGAGACAGAGCTGACTTCCAAAATGATTTGGCGACCCCCAGAAATCATCTCGCGACCCCAATTGGGGTCCCGACCCCAAGGTTGAGAATAGCTGCTGTATCCAATTGCTATAAGAGCCTTTCTATAAAAAAAAAACAATTATCAAATCAAAATGACTCCACCAAGGGGAAATTTTGTATATCTTTGAGCTTTACTCTGACCCAGTACTGGGAATACTTACTGCAGCTAGATAGGATGCTTAGGGGTACATTCACCTCCTTGTTTGATAGTGCTCAGGCTTCTGATTGTTTGAAGATAAAATGTTTATTGTGCTCAATTATTTGCAATGAAAACAAAACAGTGACTTTACAGTAAGACAGTATTACAGTGCTATTTGTAATTCTACAATTTAATTAACAACGTGGATGAAAGAATACAGAGAAACACTGCATAACCCTTATAAAACTTCCCTGTTGTTACCATGGAGGAAAAACTCTCCCTAACAAACAGTTTTCAAATATATATCTTCTAATTTACTTTAGTCTAGATCCTCACTACCAAAATTCATTTTATTTTCAATATTCTAACCCTTTAAATACCAGTTTGTTAACATAACCCTGCTCTTTTGATGAAAAACAATCAAACATATATATTATTTTCTAGTATTAACTAGTTTTAATGGGTTAACATTTTTGTGTTCAAGGGTCTGAGTGTCTGTATTTTTACACAGGTTATCTAGACTTATTATTGGAGCTGAGGTTCGCGAAGATGAAATAATGTCATCATAGAAGTAACATTTCAAAGTACAGTGCTGTAATTAATATGAATACTGAATATTTCATTCATCTACATGTAACACCTGAACCTCTAATTGAAAATAATATTTCTAAGGAAGAGGTATACATTAGCATGTGCACTGGCCCTTTCAAAGGTTACTCTATTAATGCACTTCTTCCATCTTATCCTGCCTTTGTTAGCTGTTTTTTCAACCAGTGTTGAGTGCTGGGCAGTAGTCCAGATTCCCTACTCATTTTCTTCTACTTAATCAACATAAAATGTACTATTGATTAGGGCAGCACAATTTACAAAACATATCTAATTGCGATTATTTTTTTACTGATATTGCAATTGTTTTATGATTCACATTATTGGAGGTAATGTAATTTTTGTGTAATTATTCTAATTTAATGCAACATCCTAAGTGCATTGATAGTCCTTCTGTAAAGTTGTTGCTGCATTCTTCAAGGAAAACCATGCAAATTATGTTCATATGTTTAATAAAGCTCCTATTATATGCAAAAAGAAAAATGTCATTGCCACATCCGCACAAAGTGACTTCACAGAAGTGGACGTTGTACAAAATTACAAAGCAAAAAGCATAGCAAGCGCCAAACCTGGTCCGTTTATGAAAGTGGAATACACTGATCTACTGTATTTTGAAGTCCATCCAGACAGCGTTTGGTTGGCTCATTTAATGGCACAGTTGAAAGCAAAGTAAAACCACAAAGTTTTTGGTAGTTGTTGAAAGTGCCAGCTTCTCCCTTTTATGATATCAAAATCTATTTTCCATTTCAAAATTATACACATTTCCCAGGTTGCAAAGTCTGGACGGAGAGCTCGCCTTACAGCAGACCAGTCATCGTTTGAAGATTCTCGTTATGTGAGAAAGTCCTCAACAGCTGCTTCAATGGGAGATGTATGTAAACATGTGACAGTAGATAGTAAGTTGCATGATATAACTTCACCTCACAATAATCTTCATCAATATACATTTTGGTTTTGTCTCATACATGAATCACAGGAAGACGATGAGGTAGGTAGCATGAAAAAAGCAGTGATTTTGCATGGCTTCTGCTGCTAATGCTCCAAACATCAACTTTATACCATTTACTTGTCCTTACTGGTTCTTACAATAACTATTTGCTTCAATTCAGCTGTTTGTATTTGATATCCAGGCTTGTTGAGATTCACCACCTCTCATTTTACAACATACACAGTAATACCAGCTTGACACACATGGTATAAAGTTTTTAATGGAGAGCTCATTTATGCAGAGATATTTGAGTTGCCATTTTACTTCAGCAAGTTTTAAAGCATACACTGCCACTGTTTTAAAACTGCTCTTCATTTATTGTCCTGTGTGTATTGGATGCATGAAATGTTTTAAAGTGTTACTTCATACAAGCTATAAAACCCTTTTTGAACTTTAGAGGCGTGAAGCCGTGTAATTGTTCTCTTGTAAATTGTCTAATTGAAAAACAAGCAGATTACATCACTAAAGTCCCCATGACTGTACCAGCAATTTGTTTGTCTCAGAGATGTCTGCCTCTTAAAACATGTTGGAGTTCATGTTTCTAAATATAGGTCAAAAATATATGAGAGAAGTCATATCTGAAGTGGCAGTGGAAATATATCAAAATATTTCACTCCACTATCGTTGGCATTTATGGAATCAGTCACATCTCCTGGATTGGTGACCTGTAAACCAGCCAACATTCCCAAAGCCAAAAATTCCAGTGATGCTTTTGCTTTAGGCTAATCTTCCCAAATTAGGCCAACTTCCCTAATGTATGAACCAGTATTCTCGCGCCCTCTCTGACCTGCTGTGCACATGCAATACATTTTTCCAGAGTGCCGTGCGACTGGGTGGGTTTATTTGCAGTCTTCGTTTATCAACCCTGGCCTCTTCTGCCTAAAATACCCAACTGATTGGTCACATTCCTGACATCCTTTTAAACAAAGACCCATTTGCTTTTATGGGCTCATAGGGTTTGGCCACCACAAGTCCCTTGCCCTGGAGACCGTCAGAGAATCCTAAATTAGAAACTACGAGAGCTAAGCTAATTGCCTTAACAGCCATAACTATTTTACTACAACTGTGAAGTTCATATTTGGTCATGAAGAATTCAAGGCACAGATGTGTTTTGTTTCTCAGGACACTTATGGTCCTCTCCATTTTTGTAGAATGAAATAACTGTCACAGGGTGAATTTATTGCACTCAAAGATGCTTGACCTTACTATCTTGTCTCTCATGAAAATTGCTCATTGTCAGAATACCAAATATTAAACATCAGAGGGATTTTACACTTGCAGGAATTTATAAATGTTGCTTAAAATGACTTAATTGTCATTATTGTAATCTCCTTTGTTCTGAATAAAGAGACAGTTACTAATTACACAAAGTTGAGGGAGCTTGTTCAGCCTCAGCTCTCTCGATTAATGGTAATATACAGTGGAGCAGAGTGGCTCCCCCTCCCTCTGCCCTGCTTAATGGTGACATTCAGATTTATAAATGGCTTTGGTGAAGGAACCAGCCATGAAAGATTATTTCCTCTTTCATCATAAACGAAAGAAATTCTTCACGAGCACTTTGTCCTCTGCAGACCCAATTTAGTAATGAGAAATGTTGTGCCTTTTTTTCCTAATTCATTTGTCTAGTGCCCACCCTTGTGTGCTCTGAGGAATTCATTCATTCAAGTGCTAGTCCCAGGGTCCCGGTCTCAGGATCGAGATGCATACTCGGTTTACTATTTTCAGAATCAAAGAATGAGAGGGAGAGGGTCATTTTTTTCCTGTGGATCTATTTTAGGGTCAGACATATGGGCCTTGGCAGTTCCCACACTCTGCTCCATATGTTCTGGAGCTGGAAATGGATGGTATTGAAAACTATAATAAACAAAACAATGGAGTGCATATAGGTGTCTGTGCTGCACCCACCATTCATGTTCTTTAATGCAGAAGTGTTTTGGTCGCTTGCAACTTCAATATTAGAGGTGAACTTTGGTTTAAATGGTCCCCAGTCTTCACACAGGACAGCTAAACTCACGTTTTATTGCCCTTTATATTTAAGTTAAGGGTTTTGCTTTTTCAGTTGTTGTAGACAAGAGGGCCACCTACTGGTCCGTTTCCACTTTGAAAACAGGTTTTGTACTTACACAATATATTCTATTCACCACTATGTCTGAATGCCATAGCCCCATGTTTCCTTAAAATACATTTACAAAATGACATAATTTATCATAGACAGAAACTGTGAAAACAAACCTTGAACAAATCATGTTCACAAATGCCTCTTTCAGGAAAAGTAAACAAATCGAAGTCTAAAATAACCTTTTTATTGAAATTATTTTATTCTACATGTCCTCTTTAAAATTTCAGGGAAAAAAGCATTTGTACTAACTAGATCCTGTAAGAAAAACAACTTAAATTTTGCGCTCAGCACAACCGGAAAGCCATGAATGACTTGGCTGAGAGCAGCAGTCACGTGATAATAACTTAGTGAATCCTTGAGTGAACTGCGAGCTGTTTACACAGAGGACAAGAGAGGTTGTAAGTCAAGTGGTAAAAATGTAAATAGTACAATATATTTAACTGTTAGAGCCTCCATTTGGCCCCAAATATTTGTTACCCTGTGGGAAAAATGTTGGGATATTTCTTATAATTGATGTCATTATAACTTTGTTTTTCAATTTCTTCCTACTGAGTCACGATTGTTCCATGGAGGTGCAAGATTTTTATACTGCAGTAAAAAACGAGGCCACAGTGATTAAAATGTGACAGGAACAAAAACACACACACACACACACACACACACACACACACACCCTGAGACAGCTTAGGGTTCAGAAGGTTGATGTAACACATTATGACAAAACTGAAATATATATCTTTTACAAAAATAATATTTTTTCCTCAAGAGTTAACCCCAGCAACAAAGCTTATAAATTTAATTTTGATTCTCCTCTGTGAGTAAGTAAACATTCAGAGAAGCTGCTTGATATTAAACCTCTCTCCTCTCTCCTCTTCCAGGGTCCTCCTCCTAAACCGGCCCGGCGGCAGGGTGGCTGGGCAGAAGAAAGCTCCGGGTCTGGTTCTGCCAAGTACGTATCTTCACCTTTTCCTCCATATCCTGTGGCTACACTGAAGGTGGAGACGGCGAGATGTGGTCTCGGGTTATGTGTTATTAATGAACTCTCATGCTGTTGAATGAGCTTATTTATCAGTGCATATTTGGCACTCAGGCTGTGAATCAACAAGGTTAGAGGGAGCCTGTCTGAGCAGGCAACTCTCCATTCGTCTTCATCTGTGAGCAAGGCGGTAATTGACATGGTTAATGCATCAGCCACAGGAGGGCACTGTTAGTCAGCTAGCCACTTCATCACAGGGGTTCAAGCCACTTAATCACCCCTTACCACTGCAGTCTGCTCTTTACACGGGGAGCACAACATGGAGAATTCATGAAATATTTGGAACAGATGGAAGGTGTTTGCCAAAAGCTTTTGTCTGCAACTAACAAATCTAAATCTAAACACCGTACATGACTAAATCAACATGAGACTTTTTTTCTTCTGGTGTGGAACTACCTGTCTTGTTTTCTCCTCAACCTGCCACTGTGCTTTTTTTTTGTCTCACTGGAGGGCGAGATCATAGGAGATGCATTGAAGTGAACAGGCTGAGTCAATTGTGCTTATTTGCGTAGTTTACTGCACCGTTAGTGCAAGCAGGGAAAACGGCAAACTCAATAGATCTTTCCTTTCTCACAGAAGGTCAGCGTGTCGCTTCTCTGCTTTTGCGTAACCCAGCTTGATTCCCAGTCTCAAAGCGATTGAAATACAGGAGGTGTAAAAGGGGTTTGCGCGCGCATTGATCCTCTCTGAAACAAAGTAAGTAATGGTCCCCCCTGGAACCGGCAAGGACTTTTCCCTTCAATGTCACCCCTCATGCTCAATCACCGCCGCCCTCCTCCCACTAATCCCAGCGCAGAAATCCTGGGATTTGTCGATCTATCACTTCTAATTGACACTAAATGATCTGTCAGTTTATTGATGAACCTTTGAAACCAGGTTGTCACAATATATTTTATCCCTAACAACTTTTTCCAGACAGTTTTACCATGTCTATCGCTTTGCCTTACATGAGTCTTAATCAAGGGGCCTGTAATGTGTCTTAAGTGTCGCCACCCCCGCCCCCCAGACAGGACACAGTCCAAGGGCAGGCAGGTAGGCTCCCTCAGCTCCTCTCTGCCCTGCCTGGTTGGACTCTAGTGCCTTCAAGGCTGCTGGTCCACAACTAGACAGCATGCATACACACAGACAAAACAGAAGGAAATGAATATAGGTTGGCTAATTGTGTTTTATGTCATTCTTTCATTTAATTGTGGATCACCTCTTGAAAAAATAAATGACTCTTATTGATAAATCTGTGTTTTCCGGTACACATATAAAAGGAATTATAACATGAATATCTGTATGTTCAAGAGAATTCTACTCTAAGGGGTGATGTCTGGATTATTGCTTATTTCTTTGAGGGTTTTTTTGCCTGAATTGAAGTGTTGTTTGCTGTGATTGTCAAGTAAATTTTATTTATATAACCCAAAGTACCAAATCAAATCAACTTAACAGTCTGTGCAGCAAACTCCCTGCAGAAAAAATAGTAGTAACCTCAGGAAGAACAAGAGAACCTCTTATGGTGAATTAAAAGTTGGGATTGGAGTTGGGATACAGGTGCTACTTTTGATGTAGGAGCTTTAATTTATTCTCCTTGCTTGTTCACAGACGGTTTACCTTTTTACTGATGTCTCTACTGCTTCATTGTTTTAGAAGCCCCTGAATACTGACTATTAATGTGCAGTCTTTTTTTTATCCAACATTGATACTTTTATGTACATGTAGCTCCTTTATTATTATTGGATGGATGTATATTTATATATTAATTCAATTCAGGATAACTTTGTCGAATACTATTAATTCTACATGTCTATCTTGATTGTATGGAAGTACAAAAGGATGAAAATGACAGTAAAGAAATGACCTATACTGGATGAATTACTTTTTAAACCAGTAGGGGGCACTCCTCAACCAGGAGAACCAGCAAAAACATTTTGCATTATGAAATAAAGATTAAAACCGTTTACACACATTTTTAGGCGACTAATTAAAACATATAAAAACTTCCTCTGCTTTGATTTCTTTGTTGCTTTACGAGTTGATTGTAATGGTGAAATATTTTTAGGTATTAATAATAATGTTTTTCTTTGGTATCTGGTGTAATTGCTACCATTCTTAAAACAGATAGTGAAAGCTAAAAATACTGTGTTGAGGCCGAGAAGTGTTGAAACACAGTATTTTGGTGTCTGGCATGCTCTGTTCAAGCTGAGCAGTGTAAATGGGCAGAAGTCTGAAAATAGCCACCTGATCCAGCAGGAGACGTGGCTGAGAAAACAGAGAGGAGAGAAGAAACAACTATTGTGGATCCCACTGCGTCTGATAGAGCAGAATTACTATCATTAGATACAGGTGACGAGGATGTAGCCATCAAAATACATCTGAGGACTGTGCCAGAAATAAGAATATATCTTTTGTGCTTAGCCTTATTTTGAAGGAAGGGGGAATGTAATCTAATAAGTGTGTTATTTAGTTTGTCAAACAATTGTGTTTTCTGCTGCTACACAGATCTTCAAGAAGACCTGCAGCTGAAGACCTGGAAGAGTAAGTTCACTCATCCATGTTTCATTGCACTCTTGCAGTTGTTGATTGAATTCTGTTACATTCTTGGATTGTATGATTAAAAACAGGCCATTTTAAATGTTTATTCCCTTTGCAGTAAAGTAGGAAAAGCGCTGTACTTTCACGTTGTCCTTGGTTGCAACTAATCCTTGCCTTCCAAGAACAATCACTTAACATGATTAAAAAACAGCGTGACTGAGTTGTCATCACTTTTACTGCTATTAGGAGCCAAGTTTTCCTGTTATTCTAGTTTTTCCCCTCACCCAGCCTCCCCTCCCTCCCATCATTCTGTGACTAGAATAGACATCATGAGGAGAGGCAGGTAGAGGACGAAGTCGTCTATGTTTTACTCATCATCGCAGTTGGAGTCCGGTGCCTGAATGGCTGTAGTGAGACAAGAGGCTTTGTGTGTAAAGTTGTTACCCTGCAGAAAAATCCCTTATGTTGTGCTTCTGTCACAACTGTCTTGTCTCAGTAATACTTATTCAGACTGCTGCTCCAGCCGGGTTTGTTTTTAAAAAAAAAATCTTAGAGGTGATCTTGTCAAAGGATGGCCGGCTGGTCACCCAGACAGCACAGCAGCGTCTCATAGCACCATCAGTGTCTTTTGGCGGCGACTGCTGTTCAGAAGTCCAGTCAGACTGTAGCAAGAGTCCTGACTACCATGAGAAAGAGACAAGAGAAAAAAAAACCAGGCCCATCATCAAAGCAAAGTCGCCCAGTCGCCGACTCACTCACTCCCCGTGATGACCTCACCGTCGGGCTGCATTTTGAAAGCATTAAATAATTCATACTCTCACACTTCCTGTTTCTACAGCCGCCGCCTGCGACCACAAACTCCCCAGGGATCAGATGATGAAGGAGGTAAGAGCACCCTCACTATCCCCCACTCTGTGTCTCTCCTCACGGGCAAAGAGGAGCCCTCCAGTGCCTCCCCGGCACATTCATCCTCTGGAAGTAGAGCAGATAAGCAGACAGTCAGATCATCGCTTTTCACTGATGCTCACACCATATTTCTCCTTGAATCCAGCGTGGATTCACCTGTTAAAACTCTGCCTCTGTGTTCCTCTTTTTGACCAGCGTGTGACAATTTTTAAGCACGGCCCTTTTGATGAAGTGAATATATTCATTCAATTTGGTTAGATCTGTAGATGATGGAGAATGTTATGGCACGATTTAAGTGTTTCCCTCATATCCCAGAGTGACACAGTTGGTAAGAAGCACACACACAAGCACACACAGAGTGTCAGGCAGGTGCTGTTGAATACAGATCTTGCGGTAACTGAGTCACCTGAGGGCCCTGCGCACCACAGACAGTGTCAGGACTGAGGGGGAAACCCTGCCTAAAATAATTGTTCTATTTTGTGGCTCATGGCAGCAGGGGATATAGGGTCAAATTGCCTAAATAAAGATAGATTAGCAACAATTCTACAATGTCATTTAGCAGACGCAACATGAAATGCTCAGTTGACAACACTAAAGGACTTTAACACGTCAGTATCTCATGAAGTAAGTGAACAAATGCCATATTATCCCAACCCTTTTATCTACAGTTTGCTCATCAGCTGTTTAAAAATGTCTATCATCAGAGTATTGTGATACAGAATATTGATAATTAGAATAGGAAGAAGAATAAAGCATAATTTCTATAACTCCAACTAAAGCTGTAAATATGTGATGAAGTCCATGGCCTGGGGACGGCTAAAGAAGGTAGAGAAGGGTAGCCATCACCTCACAAAGCATAAACAATAGTGCAAAAGTTTGGAAAGAAATAAAGTGGGAAAGAAAATTTAGAATAAAAAATGTATAATACACTGATGACGAAACCAAATATTTCAAAATCATTAGAACATGGGATACCATTAGCCAGCCCGGCCACGAAAACTACTATTTTATTGATTTATTCATTTTTATTTTGTCTTTTCTTTTAAATAAGCCACACACCCCTATGGCTCCCATACACATAGCCCAAATACACACACATATACAGGACAGACAGACTACACAACAGACTGTCCTGCTACTTCACTAACACACACAACACACATCATAACATTTAAAATGTGTCTTTTCTTGTTTGTTTGTTTGTCCTGTACCACCTTATGTCTTAAGTCCTGTCTTGCTTCACTAATCACATACACAAATTCAGAATTAAAAAAATGTTTGATTCAAATATATAACTTAAAAAAACATTTTCTTATGAAAACTGTGAACTATGATAGTTTGAGTTTGTAACATTATTATAATATGGAGAAATAACAAACCATAATTTTTCACTCAGCCCTTATGTAAATGTTTCAATATTAACCTACAATTTTTTTTATGTTGAAAATGATGAAAAATGACAATTTAAAAAAAGTATAATTGTACAAAACTTTCAAATGTATTGATAAATCACAATGAATTGCTCATATGAACCATTATGGCTTAAGGTAAACGTATAATACTGTGCATCTCTGTTACATTTATGTACACACACACATAATGTCTGCCACTGTCACTATGCACTGGCTCAAACGGCCAGTTGAATGAAGAGTCCAGAGGTTTGGTTCTCTTGCAGTTAACGCCGCCGGAAAGATTATTACTCTGTGGAGGGAGACCTCTTAATACAGAGCCGGAGGCAGGGGCATTGGAAATTACAGTGCTGAGGGTTAGTGAGATAGCCCCTGCGATCTTGATTATGTCCCCTACCCTTATCCCTTATGTCCACTGGCTACAAGCACAGAGAGAGAGAGAGCGAGGGAGAGAGAAGGCTAGCCCAGTCCCCTGCTCCCATCTACCCATCAGTTGCCCCCACAGCCTCCTGCTGGTCACTTTAAATAGCACCAGTATCGCAAAAACACTCATCTGTTTCATGTCTCAATGTCTTACTCTTAGCCGGTGATGTGTTGAATATTGTCCCGTAAGCCTTTCAAATGGATTCTGTGCCTAGGTAATCATTTGCCTGGACCCCTGCGTAGATTATAGGAGCCCAAGTGATGTGGACAGACGTCCTGTTCTCCAAAGTCGCTGACTGGCTTGTGCCTGGCGGGAGTATGTCTACATTCACACCAAATTATCCCCTTTTGATATTTACATGCTTCAGCGAGGAAGCCGGACGCGACCGTGTAATAAGGATACGCGTGGCCTGCTCGCTGCCAGACAAAAGCCACCTTGATACACGTCCAGCCGAGGGAAGAAAGTGTAGGTAATGTGTGGCGTGCTGAGGAGAGACAGCTCCTCCTGATGGAGCTGCCCTTTGTGTCAGGAGAAAACACTGGCTTGTTTGTGGCTGCTTTGATGCCCTGCTTGACCTCCAGTAATGGGTTGAATTTGAAGCTCATTTAAAAATGTTGTTCCTCTTTTCATTTAAAAATAGACTTTGCATATAGACAACGTATGCCTCTGTGCTTCACATTGAACTCTCATGGACTGTGTTGATCGTGCATTACTGACTGAAATGAAAAGGTGCGTGTGTGTGTGTGTGTGTGGACAGATAGACAACCCAGGAAGCTGTTTGCAAAGAGCCGGACGGCAAGGCTTTTTGATGTCATTGCACTAAGACCATTAAATTTGATTGGGGGTCCAGGGGGGACGGATTCTGCTGAACGCTGTGCTTTGTAAATGAGAGGACAAAGTGTCACCGGGGCCTCATGAATATGAAATACCCGCGCCCGCATTTATTTGGATATCAGAAACACAGATGAATCTTGTCAGCGGCTAAACGAGCGTGGCATTTTTAATTTGGTTTAATTAAAAAAAGAGAAAGAAATAAGTTATCAAAAGACGGTGAGCTTTTGTTATCTACTGAAAGTTGATAGGTTAGGTTTTGACCAAGTTGTCTTTGGAAGAATATATCAGAATCAAAATAATGTCTCTTCATCTGAACAGTCCATAACTTTTATGGAGAGCTGAAATGTAGTGGACCATCAAAGATCAGTGTTTATTTTCAGGAGTTATTTCGAAGGAATGGTGACATAGATGCCAAGATATTTCCTCACATCAGATGCACACTTCCATCTCCTCACCTCTATTGACTTTCCCCTCAGGGTACAGTACTGTGGTTAGAGATTACTGACAACCCTCTCATGCAGTCCAGCTCTCTCTTTTTCTCTCCATATCTGTCTGTTCCTCTCTGTCTCTCGCTTCCTTGCTTCCCTCTCCCTCTCTCTGTCTCTCTCACTGTCAAAACTCAGCTGTAGAGCTAATAAGGATGTGCAGTCTGCTGCCCCCCCATACACCCCAGAAAATATTTCTCAGGAAATTCACATCACACCATAAGTTAACACGTCTTCTATCAGGGCAGATGTAAAGATGGTAACCGTTTTTTAAAAACCCCACTTTTTTTTTCGAAAAACAGTCTCATTCCCTTCTTCAATGATTATTGTGTAGATTCACCTTTAGCGATACTGTAACCTTTAGATGATAAATGTCATCACACAATAAGGGGCTTATTTTGTCTTTGAACACACTTTAATTAGTCTCTTTATTCATTATTAACTATTTAGCTTACGTTCATCCAATCTTACCATATCCCTTATTATGTCTCTTTTATTTCCCTGCTCCAACAAATGTCCATCTGAAAAATGCTGTGAAAGTTTGCCCTGTCCTTCTTGGGAGTGGAGCCATCCTCTGTCCTGTTGCGTTTTGCCAATTAAAGTGGGTTCCCACTGTTTGAGCAGCGGGTTGGCGGCTCCTGGCACTGCAGCCCCTGCCAGGCCGCACTGTGACTTCCGACCCCACACAGATGGGCCCGCAAGCAAATACTCTTGCACATGGCTGGATGCCGCCCCAGTCAGAGTGGCAGAGTGGACATGGAGGTCGGCCTACCGGCCACTGCGGGTCCTGGGGGTGGGCGGCGCTGACAGGGCCCAAATGCTAAGGTAGCAGGGGGTGCTTTCTGGGGAGCCCCTGGCCAGCGCCCCTCTCACAGCAGGAAGAGCTGCCGCCTCGCCTCCTGAATATTCATGGCCGCATGGCTATTGTGACAGGGCAGCTCTTATGAGGATGTAACAAGAGAGAGGGAGGGGAGGAAGTGCCATGCAGACATGGTCACACATACACATAAATGTGCACTTCTGGCTGCCATACACAGGGGATTTACTGCATATATATATTTTTTTTTAATGATTCTGTCATTTAGCTGCCAATCAGGTTTTCTCAAAATATAACACTTTTTACAATGTCATTGGATTGTCTGTAAAATGTTTTTTTGTTTTTGATTTCAGATATTCCAGTGATTCCAGACCTTGAAGAAGTCCAGGAAGAAGATCTCACAATGCAAGTTGCAGCTCCACCAAGGTACAGCATGGGCGCCTTAAACTTGAGAAAGTTTGTGCTTTAACACACACACACACACACACACACACAGCGTGTCCCCAGACCCATGTGTGACAGTTAACCTCTGTCCGTGGACAGAACACTAGATCAGTAGCCTGCTCTGGTGACTTTGATGGTTACCTGTCCTCCAGTAGTGCCATTGCAGAGTGTCTTGCTTTATCGGGCTGAAATGGAGAAATAACAGTTGGGTATGATTTATGCAACTCTGTTACCAGGGTCTCTACTAACCAGGCCCTTTGATTTACAGGGCAGTGAGAGACACGCCGACATGTGTCGAATATGTAGCAAGGCTATGACAGCGGTGGAGGTTATTAGGCTGGGGCTTGCTCTCTGTGCGAGATAATATCCACATTGAACTCATTGCGGGGGCAATGTAGCGTGTAATGTGCAGTAAGTAGGACTGGCATGCACTGCTAGGCCCCGGCCACTTTGAGAGCCCCCCCACTTAATTCCAACCCACAGATAAGCAGCTGGGTTTCAATTTGAAGCGTTTACCACTTGGCAACCATCTCCTGCTCTCTGTGGTCTTTGCTTGAAGTCTTGGAGCTTCATTGCGCACAAACTTCAAACTTCTACAAAACCACTTCTCAGTCTTGGTTTGCATGTAGTGTGACAGCACTGCAGTCAGGATGGCTGATCTTTTTCTGTGACATGTTATCCAGATTGAAATGCACCCCTGTTAGTGTATCAGATGCCTATTCTGACTTTCTGTCACCCTGTTAGCATGCAGGTGAACCGGGTAATGACCTACAGAGATCTGGACAATGATCTGAAGCATTACTCTGCATTCCAAACCTTAGTAAGTCAAGGACATTTATTTTTGTATCTCTTTTGTATTCCTACCTCTCTTCTTGTCAAGGTGGTCCATTTAATTTCGCAACCAGCATCACCTCTGTTTGTGCAAGCTAAGTGAATTTTACTGTGATCTTTCTTCAGGATGGAGAGATTGACTTGAAGCTCCTCACCAAGGTTTTAGCGCCAGAGCAGGAGGTGAAAGAGGTGAGTGAGTTTTTAGTAAATATAGCTCATGAGCTCCCAGCGAATGCCTGTCCAGCTGTTTCTAGAGCACCAGGGGAGGTTGCCACTCTGTCTCCCAGGTAATCAAGATTTATGATGTGTACATTAACACCCTCTGCTCTCCTTCCCCCATTCTCCTCTCTTTGCTCCCTCTGTTCCCCATGCTCTCTTTCTTCGTATGTCTCCCTCTGGCTCTCTAATTCTTCTTTTCTCCCCCTCTTTGGCTCTGCAGGATGATGTGAGCTGGGACTGGGATCATCTGTTTACAGAGGTGTCCTCAGAGCTGCTGATGGAATGGGATCAAGGAGAGAGTGAGGAGCAGCCTGCGATGCCTGTAACATGAGGAGGAGGTTTGGATTGGGACTCTAAATGGCTCCAGTGGGAACTGGGTGAATGTCCATTACACAGAAGGGCCAGTGACTTTGGTTCTAGTAACTTTAATTACTGTTTGTTATCCAGAATTTATATTTTGTAAAGTGTACATATACTGTTTTTTTTTCTAAATAAAGTTCACTGTGCAGTGAACAGTGCAGTGTTTTCTTACCCTGTCTTTGTTTAAGTTCTTTTGGAATCTCACCAATTGTTTGTTAGTTTCTAACTTAAACAGCCACAAGGCAAACTGATTTTGTTTGAAAAGCTCCTCAGAAAAAAAAGCTGTCACAGATAAAAATGCCCTCCCACAGCATTATCAACACCCTCATACAAGTCCAAGGTTGATAATCAGCTAAGCTGAAATCCACTTGATTGTGTTCAAATTAACATTCCTCATTAAAGCCTACAACCTTATTGTTATTGACTGTGCCATTGACTTTATCTTCCAGGTCTTCGATAGGAGCAACCCCTTCTTCACTATTATCTCAAATGCATTGAACAGAGTTCCTATTGACACCTGGGGGATTAGCATACATTATGCCTTTTACTGGATAAAGAGGAATGGATGTAAGTCAGGAACGAGACAGCAGCTGGTGTCAGGTGTGTGCTCTTTAAAGTGAAAGAACACAAATTCCTCACAACAATGTGATAACACTGCACAGAGAGCCCACAAAGCAGGCCACAGGACAGGATACGCATGTTTTCAGCTCTGAATTTAAATCGACATTGGCTCTGACACATTTGGACAGAATCTGATACGATTTACCAAATGTGCTGTATGCCGCTCCTTCAGCATATGCTGGTCACATGTATCAGCATTCAGTTTTGTCTTCGGTTCATGTGTGTGAATATAAATGCAGGCCTCCAAAGTCAGGCCAGGTCTATTAGAGAAACAGCTGTAACATTTACAGATAGTGATTAGGTTTATTTCTGCGGCAGAGAGCAGTCTCATGACATTTGGAGATGCACAGCAAAGTCCTCAAGGACACATAATCTATGCATCTAACAGCTCAATCACTGCCCATCACAAATAGATCCAGATTTTTTTCATTTGTTGGGCCTTGAATCAACTTCATCAAGTGTAATACCTCAGGACGAAGTGATCACACGGGATATTTGTGCTCAGAATATTTGTGTGTGTGGCAGAATATTTGAGCTCAGTGCTCAAACACAGTGAGTGATCTCTGTTTGTTTCTCTATCAGACAGACAAACGCACACTTTTTACCGCCTCCACAATTGGCTTATTTAGCCAGACTTAATGAATTCTGCCCATATGCCCTGAGCAGCTGCTATGTTGCCCCTTCCTCCCGCCCCCGCCGAGCTGCGAAGTGCCCATCCATGTAGAGACAACCTCTAGCTGTCTCTCTGGAGAAGTCTAAGCCTGCCACTCCTCTGCTGGCAGCCGGCCGGTGCCGTCTGAGGTGGACTGCGGACGGGCCGAGGACTCAGATTAGGGCCCAGTGATCACGGGTTGTGGCTGGCCTCAAATGATTGGCCCTAGCATCGGTGGATCAGAGAGGGGATTAGAGAAAGAGAGAGAGATCCAGAGACGCTGTTTGGCATATGCTTGCATCCAGCTTCTCAAAGTGACCTCTCTCTACTCCCTCATCCCGCCGCCGCTCTCTTCTCCTTTATTCTCTCCGTGTCTCTCAGTGTATACAGTGTATCTTGATGCTGCAGCGAGGCTCAGAATGACCTCTCACTGTCTGTGTGTGCAGTGAATTCAATCACGTCAAAACAGCTACAACATGTACATTATTTCTAGTGAAGAAGACAGTTGTGTTCTCAGAGAGCTTTTTGGTTATGGGGTAGCTTTCAGATGAACATGGTGTCACTGGGAGGTGAGCTGAGTCTGAGGCCATGTTGATGCTGTGTATATCAGATCAGACGATACAGGCCTCACATGGGTTTAGGGTGTAATTTGTTTCCCCTTGACATTTTTCTATTAAAATAATGGAGCCATTACTGCTGTAAAAATCCACATGGCCTCAGCGCATGCTTCTGTAATCCGATATTTCATTCAAAATGTTCCAGTAATGACACAATGTTTAAAATCCTTTGATTTGATGGGACACATGCAACACTGTAGCTCACCAAATCTCAGAGTTTATGTAGGAAAGAAGTTTTCTCGTGTGAATCGGCAGTGTTTATTTTTAAAGCAGCAGTTTGTTACAGAAGACCCGCTGTAAAACCTTTAGGCCATCTCAGCACAAATTCTCAGGCCGTTGAGTTTAAATGGGTAATTTATCTATGTTTCTATTGGGTCCCTCGGTGGAAATGACTTTTCATTTTGCGGCAAAGAAAACAAACGCAGAGGAAGTTATACAATTTTAATAAAAAACAGACGAAGGCCCCATTATTGTAATGTTTTTTCCTGCTCCCTGTCGACAGGCTTGTCTTAATGTATTTTGATATTGGGCGCTAATTGGAAGGATAGAATAGAGATAATATGCTTCCAGCTCTACCTAATATACTGTGGTGTTGACAGAAGTTTATACATCTTATCTGGTCTCAATATCTGCCTTCCATATGGCCCAAAAGCAATATGCTGAGGTGTAATTAAAGAAAATGGGGAGATGTGGAGATAGCTGGGGCCCAATGCCGGGGCCCCGCAGACACAGAGTGAGGGGTGAGGACAGACACGCTAAAGCTCAAGCAATATTAGGACCAGTTCATTCCAACAGGGGCCACGTGCCTGTCACAGGTTCCCTGTCGCTGACCCGGACAGCACTGCATCAGTCAGGTGCCATGAACCGGTCATGAGAGGATTATTATCAGTTTAAAACGGCAAGAAAATTAGGACATCCCCCTTTTTTAAGCCAGGACGAGATCATGTTTTACACATTAATTTATAACATAACTAGCTCAACTATATCAACCATATTCAAATGGATCTTGTGCCCTTTGAAACAAAAGCCTCAAAAAGCAGCCGCAGTATTGATTTGCCACAAAGACTCCATGATATTTCAAGTTTAAAGGCGAAACACAACTAAGGCAGTCAGATCAATATCATTTTTTGATCAAAAGGGGATTTGCTTTTGAAATAGCTAGATTAAACAGATGTTTTTTTTTGCATTAGATATTTTGCACCTTTAAAAACCCGCAGGGGGCTGCGAGAGAGGAGGGGGAATCGCTCCACAAAAGAGACAATGAAAGTGGTATTTTTTAAGACCGAAAGTTTGACGGGTTAAAAAGTATTTTCAGTTTTGTCAGTGCTATTTTTCCCCTCTCTTCTTTAGTTAATATTCTATCGCTCCAAGTCCTTTTTTGTTTACCCCAGGTGGGCTCGGACATGAAATGGCTGGGACGGTGGCAGCTTTGAATGCCCCTGGGCATCTTACGGCCGTCATGTTGTCAAAGGACCCGGGAGGGGGAATGAGAGAGTGGGAGTTTTTTTCAAGTGTAAACCATGAGGTGGGGAAAAAAAGCTTCTGTTCTTTTTGTAACAGTGAGATTGGCTGAATTCATTATTATCATTTCCCGCTTTCCCCTCATATGTTTTTAGTGCAGCCGAGGGTTGGAGAGGCGAGACAGGGGTTTGAACATGAAATACAGTCGAGCTCCACATTTGTCATGTATTTTATTATTTCCCTTCCTCACCTCTCAGTCCTGTACGCGAGGTCCTTCATTTTTCACATGACTGGTTTTCTTATCATTGTGGGCCCTCTCCGCTGGCCTATGAGTGACTTAAAGGCAATAAAACACAAAACATTCTGTAAAACACGGATGCCTCTCTGATCGCGGAGGCCCTGCAATGCCTCTCCGGGAAATTATGATAATAACTCAGTGGCGGTCGGAGTGGCCAGGTCGCTTGTGGGGGCTGGGGGCAATGGGACGGGGTCCACCAAGGTCCTCCGAGCAGGGACAGGTCAAGGTGGCCTGTTGGGCTTTGCCACGCTCCCCCCTCTGTCATAAAGTCTTTCCATCATGCAGGATGCCGTTCGCAGCCAGGTATACAGCAGAACCTCTTTGTCTTTTAGCCACTGGCGATAAAGCAAAGGCTGATGGGAGAGTGGTTGTGTTGGCCCCCCGGCAGTGGCGAGGTCAGCCGAGGAGCTTATCATAGCCAGCAGAGGAAAACGCAGAGTCAACACAACTCCACTGTTTGCCCTCCGAGGGTCACAAACACACTTCTGCTAATGTCCTTTGAACTTTTTATTTTTGTTCCCTTTTGAGGGGAAGACACAAGAGCACAGTGTCTGGTCGTGATTTTTTGGTGTCTGCATTTGTTGCTGGGTGGAGGGAGGGAGGGGCTGGATGTAGCCCCACAACACCTCTCGAGTGTGTGAATGAGAAGGAGCGAGGACAGGAAGAGAGCGCGGGCTCCACCACTGAGGTGCTGACAGAGGGGATCGAGGGGCTGAGATTGCACCTGTTCCGGCCCAGCACCCTCCCAGCAGGGCCTCGCCAGAGCTTCAGCCTTCTCCTGGCATCTGTGATGGGGGCCAGGGCCAGTCCCACCTCCAGCGCTCGCTCCACCTCTTCTTTTGCTCGTGGAAGAGAGACGGGAAACGCTGGAGGCTCCATCTGCCGAGGGCTCGCCGCGGTCTCTGCGGCCCGCCTGGGGAAGGAGGTTGCTGGGCCTCCATGACTCTGCCACGGGGGTCTCACAGTGGTAGACCACTGCGCGGCACATCACACGTCACACGCCAGCTGGCCAGGCTCTCTCCACTGTAAACAGAGACTAATGACCACTCAACACACACACACCAAACACGTAGCCCTTGGTACTGAGGAGGAGGGGAGACGATTTTGACTACACAGGATCTGCTGCTGTAGGAGAAGCTGTTTGAACCTGGAGAGAAGCTCACCATCACAGTGGGACGTTGCTAAAGCTACTCTTTAGGTCCGACTCTGAGTCCACTACATCACAGTCCACTGGTTTCCTGCATGCGTGCAACATCATAGGCCTCCCGGTGCTCCGCAAGCCCCGAGGCTCAAGCTGGTCCACCCGCTGAGTCTGTAAAGCTCTCGTGTTGGATCTTTGTCCTGAGGAACTGTATGTTGCTATGAACTCTGGGAAATAATATAGCACTGGGCCCTGCTAGAGCCTTACCCAAATGAATATTTTGAAGGCCCTTTAAAGTCATGGGTCCCTATAATTAAAAAAAATTAAAAAGTGCATTCTTCTCTATTAATGCAGAGTGATTTTTTCCTTAACAGTGGTGAAATAGTCTCTTAATAATTACATTCCTATTAAAATGTAGCAGCATTGTCAGATTGGTTCAAGGAAAAATGTATTTTCTCCTGGATTATATTTTATTTTTGATGTACCAGATAAACCTATCTAGTCAAAGTCTGTGTAGGGACAACTTTACCGAGGAGACCGCTGTTTGTGTCTCGTGTGAAACCAAAAGTCAGTGTTGCCTGGCCTTTTTTTACTTACATAATGTATTTAACTTAAGATACATAACAAATTAACCTATTTAAACCTGCAGGGATCTTTTACTAAAACTACCCAAGTAGGTTTGTTTCAATTCACAATGTTAACCATGTGTTTAAAACTACAACTGTAATCCACAAGAAAATTAGTTTCCCTTGAAATATGGTTAAAAGTGCAGTTTCTTCGTGTGGGAACATAACTTTTTTTTACTGACCGGGTTGTTAAAGGGTTTAAAAGGCAACATGATAATGAACATACATTAGCTGTGTTAGTGGGCCTTGAGTTTTGTGTCTCCAGATTGAAGGACATTTGTGTCTCCGTGTTTCCTGTCCCGTCTCATTCCAGTTCTCCTTGTCCGTGCCTCCAAAGCTCAGTTTTCTCAAGAATTCCCCTCCTTCAATCAAATTACAATTATTTTTAGCATCCCCCAACCAGATAATTTCATATACATCCTGCTATCTCATTTGACATTTTACCCTGATGTCCCCAACACATACATTTATAGATATAAATATATACGGGGATATAAATAAATATATCAAATGCAGGATAGGAGTAATGTGACATTGAGTGTTATTCCCCAGTTAGGCAGCGAGAGGTAGGGAGGTCACTCGGCTACACTGAGCCACTGGCAGCCCAGGCCCCGCTGGTCCACTGGAGTGACTTGGCTTCATCTACAAACTCGCAATAAATATCTGGCCATCATTTATTTTAATTCACTCCTTTCTTGCTCAGATGGAATGGATTCTTAACCTTGTAGGACAAGGACACCCGCATGCTGCCTGCCTTGCCTTAGCTGCTAAATTATTCTTCATTCTTCAGGGGGAATAAAAAAAAAAAAGGAGTCCGGCGTTGCTCAAACTGTCAGCTCCAATGAAAAGCACGCCTGAAAACGTTGTCACTGAACCCCTGGACAAGGAAAAGACGTGGAGTGGGCAGTGAAAGACAGGGTGAGAGAAGTGGGGGGGGGGAGAAAGGGGGGAGGTGGGGGGAGTCAGCAGCCTCCAGAGTGATTTATTTGCCAAATCAGGACACAATGAGTCGATTATGAGTCCTCTAATAAGAGAGAGTGTTTGGGGACCCACTAATTGGGCATGATTGAGTTGCAGTCTGGGAGCCGGGCGAAAAGGGAACCTGGTCGGCGGCTGTCATGCAATCATCAGCTAATCAGAGCTTTGAAATTAAAACTGCGTGTTTAGGGTAGAGGACGGGATAATGGCAGGGACCTGTCTGAGCTCTGAGGCTGCCTGAGGAGGCTTTGTGTGTTTGTCTGTGTATTTGTTTGTGCATATGTGTGTGTTTGTAAGTACAGTACGTACGTGTGCAGTGGATAGAACAGATTATTGTATGTGCGGCGTGTGTGTGTGTGTTTTTGTGTCTGTGCGTGTTCGGGGGCCTCTCATCTCTGACTGTCTGCACTGGTCTTGATGAGCACAGTGAAGGAGCTTTAATCAGACCTGCTCTTGTACTAATACTTATATGTTGTGTGTGTGTGTGTGTGTGTGTGTGTGTGTGTGTGTGTGTGTGTGTGTTTGTGTGCCCAGCGTTGTATCTCCAGGCTACAAACCCATATGTGTTTATTTTTTATGAGGGCAGAGCCAGATTTGAGAAATCTAATCTAATATTATATAATGTTTTGTTCAGAGAATTGATATAAATAATATACATTAAAATATGTTTTAATTGAATAATCTTGTTATTACTGTAAGAGCAAAAACTTATACTATTTTTAAATAGTACAATTATCTACAGTTATTTTACTGAACAACATATTTTTGATCTAGATGGTTAAACATGAAGGGGAAAATAAATAAATAAATAAATGTGTTTATTGAATAAAAATACACATTTTCCCCATAATAATAATAATAATAATGAAAATAATAGTAGTAGTAATAATTATCACTTCATTTGCATAGCACCTTTCAAAACAAAGTTACAAAGTTGTTGACAATAAAAAAATGCAATTAAGGACACATAAATAAAACAATTTAACAATTTATAAAACAATGTAGAAGGAAAAGGTCAATGAAAGGTAATGCGATAAAAGTGAATTTTAAGAAGAGATTTAAAAGATGACTGTGAGTTTGCCTGCCTGAGATCTCATTATAAGTTAATAAAGTACCACAGTTCTATTGCGTTCAAATTATTGAGTTAGTTAATAACAAAAAAAGGCTTCATACCTCTGTCTATAAAACAATGTTGGGTTTACATTTCAGTTGAACGGTTATATTCCCGTGACGTCACTAGGGGGCAGTGTTTATCTGCATTGCATCGCGAGAGCAAACAGACGGCGCTAATTGATGTCAGGTGCTTTCTCTGGTTGTGTGCTTAAAACAGAGTATTACAACAAGAAGGCAGTACAATTACAGCATCTGTATACAGGATAGATGGAAACATGACTTGTAAAGACAATAGGTGTTTTTATTTGTAACTTTTTTTGCATGAATACCGTCATTGTGCCGACACATTTTAAAGCCACTTGGATCCATAAAGGCTGCCACTGTTAAACTGCTAAGCTCCAGAAATATAGCAGTATTTGTGAAAAACAAACAAACATCCACAGACAAAGTGAATGTCAGTCATGTAGAAGAAAAAAAACATTTTTTTTTATTTTCTACCATTAACATTTGTTTTAAATGTGGCTGCTCTATCAAATATCGCCATAATGCTGAAAATGTCTTTACAAATTTCAAAATAAATGTCTATAATATCACTGTAGATAAAGCCTTCTCAATAGTTAGTTTGTAGGGATGTTAATGTAGGTTAGTGTTGTGTTTTACAGCATGAGATTTACAATTTTCTGTACTAAAAATATATATAACTGCACAATACCATTCTAATAGCAGTAGTTTATACTACTATGGATATTTGATATATTTATTTTTTTCATATTTGAAAAAACAGACCTGTGGACTGTATATATGCAGGAAGTCAGTGCTGCATGGGATTTGACTGCAGAGACCACAGTGTGTCTTTTAATATAATTGAAATTAAGTTTATAACCAATTAAAACATGTTTTGGTTCATGTAGATTCATGTACGTCATTATTTAAAATTCTCTCCAAGATATTTTAATTTTTAATTTTTATTTCTGAGCTTTCCTAATTACTGTCTGTGTCTACAAACAACCCCCAAACAAACCAACAAACACACACAGCATTTCTTTCAATCCTCCTAAGGCCTTGTCTAATTGTAAATGCGCCTTACATATAAAGAGGGCCTCACTATAAAAATCTGAAGTGGGTTTAGGCATAAATGGGATTAATTCCCAAAGAATGTCCTTTGCTCTTCCTCCCATAATTTCATTTGCAGGGTCCACAGGATGAATAGCCAAGCAGGCAGTGATGTGGAACTGGAGGACAGGCCTTGCGGGCCCTGTGCTGCTACACCGCAGCCTTCAGGTTATGTTACCTTGATAATGTCACAGCTGCAGGAACCACACCGCCCACCGTACAGGACACAGGAAATCCAATTATCTGCCTTCTAATGTGTGGGAATTTTACGCTCTCATTTCTTAGACTTTGGCTCCAGCTCTGCCCGAGGGCAAACCTACCTGAGAAAGATTCCTGCGATTGTTATTTATTTCTTTATTTTTAACCAGGAAAAGCATCCACTGGCTTTTTGACTGAAATCGATATTATAAGAAAGTTAGAATTAAGTGGAACCCAGAAGAAAATAGTTTTTCTTGACAAAACTATAAGATGAATATTTAAAAAATGAGTTTATTTAACATCCTTTTTGTGCTTGTAATTTAAATCTGATATCAATTTCATACATGGAATAAACTTGGCTGCACAAACAACACGCAGAAAGATTAACAGGAGCAAACCTGGTTCATCCTGGAGTCAGCCAGGTCTTTGTGGTGGCTGTATATGGGAGCAGGTCCCCCACCTGCCTGGACCCCCGACTGTTTTTTGATTTAATTAAACGGAAGAGGGTGCATCAATTTCAAGCGCGTGGCGGGGAGATGACAGTACACAAATTGAAAGTAAGCATCTCAGTGGAGCAGGGAGGGGGCCCGCCCATCATTAACATAGGAGACAATTCTGTGTGCAATGTAACAAGATTAGAAACATTATTATCATTCCACCACGAGACATAAAGCCCTGCCATGGAAAGGAAAAAAAACAATCTCGGGGAAGGCTCTTTACTCAGGACAGAGCGAGACAGGCTTGGAAAAAAACAAAAACATTGCAAGCATGGTCGTCATGATATTGAGCTGAATCACATACCTGCATAGACAAGTATATTTTATACTGTCTGTGAAAATATGTAGCTCATCCCTGAGGGAGGTTTCATATTTTCTGATACTTTACCCCACACAGCAGTGATTATGTATCTCAGAAGTGATTATATATCCCCCCCACCCCTCCCTGCTGAATCTCCAGCACAGATCCAGTGTTTCAGTGATAGGGTTCGCTTTCGATCCGATCCGAAGGAATGTGAATGGGCTCCGAGCTCGAGAAAGAGCCCTATTAATGAACGGTAAAGACAGATGAGTCTCTCTCATGCCAAGCAGGTTGCCTCAATTGGATTAGTGAGGCTGAGATTGGGATGGATAGCTGTCTATGTGCCAAGTGGCCATTAGCCTGGCCAATATGCCAATATAACTGTACACAAAAACAGGCTCAGGATTCCCCTCAGTGAACTCAACACTCAGCAGCTGAGGATTTCTAAAGCATTAAAACTGTACGGACATTCTAATGAGCAATAAACATTTATCAACTGTGATAATGTGGAGGTTAAATAGTTGATTTAATAGCCAACATCTTTAATTTCAAGTGGCACCTGAGCCAGTTTCCCGCACAGCTTTCATTGTTCAGGAAATATCAGCATCCAGTACAGGTGATCTGTCAATGGCTGTCACACTGTACTTTATGAATGGAAAGCTGCCCATTCCTGGCATGTATCAGAGCGGGTTGCTGTGTTTCTGAGGCTGATGTCATGTTCTCCGCGAAGCGATGATGGGCACTGTAGATGTCAGTGGACACCAGGGGCCCTTCTCCAACCAACTATACAAATGGGCATGAGTGTGAAGAGCTGGGGAAATGTTATCAATCACCCCGCGTCCCAGCGGAGGAGCTGCTGGCGTTTGTGTAGAGAGTCCCACTCATACTGATCCATATAAAAGGCTGTGTGATGTATTAGAGCAGATGAGCAGGGGCCGGCTCTGACACATGACTGACAGCTCATTTGACAGCCCCAGGAAAGTGTGCAGGGAAGTTTCAATCTAATCTAATGCTGCTGAAGGAATGAAATTGTGGTGTGAGATTATGTTTTCATGTTATATCCCCTCTAGGACAACACAGGCTGAATGGGATGAATATGATGTGGACGACCCGCGGTCGAGAAGGTACCCGCGGAGCCAGACGCCGCAGTCGACTCTCAGTCCAGACCTCCTGACCCCCCTCAATCCACTTCAGTCCAGTGAATCAGGTTTCTGAAGAAAAAACAAGAAACTGAAACCCAGCCCAAAGCCATATCTGTGGGTAAACAAAAACATTTTTGTGTCATGCATTATCAATCGGCTGTCTCGTGGGGCTTTCCAAGCAGGTAATCTCTGTCATTCAATCGCTCCACCGCAGGACCTGGGTCCTCTTGAAACGAGAGAACCACAAAACAGACATTAATATTAAGTGCAAGAGAGATCAGCTTCTCTTTGGCCCGCTCTACCTTCTCCTTTTTTCATAAGTGCAGAATATCTGGGACGGCCACCTGCATCTTGAAATCAATATCCCATATTCTGCAGTATAGTTTTACACTCATAATTTTGCTAATGCTAAAAAACATTTTCTTACAATAAATATTTATTGACACATTAAATAAGCCCCTTGTAAAAATATTTCCACATTCCCCACTCAAAGGTCACAGGGGTCAAGGAACATTTCTTAATTACACCAGAAATGTAAAATTATTTTACCAGAAAACTATAAAAGCCCAGGAGACTCAAACCTCCCAATGCGTGCTCCCACAATGATCAATCATAGAGGGCTAATTAGCCATTTTACAGCTATTAAAAAAAAAGACACTCAGCCCTTTTCATTATGCCCCATCTATTTTCCCACCATTATGGCCTTTTCCCTTTTTTTCCAAACTTTTGAAAGTTATTAGAAACTTCTGCTGCACTGAGGAATAAAGCGTCAACTTTCCATATTGGACACGCCAGGCTTTCTTCCTTCCCCTCCGTCCACTGCTTTTTACTCGCAGAATGAGGTCAGCAGTTGGCCCGCAAGCGTTGAGTGTCAGCTGCTGTTTTTCCATTGAAACAGACTATGCTCGGGTGTTTAGCTCTCTGACAGCCTGGCGTTGGCCTCTTAGCAGCCCGGTGACCACAGAACCTGATCCCACACAGTCAAGCTGCTGTGTCTGCCCAGTCTAAACTCACCTTCCCCAAACATGTCACCTAAATATCTCCTCCCCTCTGCTTCCCGCAGCATGCCTCTCCTCTCCTTTTACCTTTCTTTTCTCCATTTTTTTTTCTCCCTCTCTTCCAATACCGTGGAAGCCCTGTGAATGTTCATATTGTCTAAAGTGATCATTAAAATTTATGGCAACCTGACTTCATCCAGCTTGCTAGGCCGCACTGGTATAAGTCATAATTATGTGATGACACTGTAAGAAGCAGTGTCCACGCTGGCCCCTTCTTCCAGGCAAGTTAAATGATATAATTAGCCCAGTAAGAGGTGAACGCTCCAGATTGGATAAGTTATTAAATGTTTGGATGAACCTGAGCTCCATTTCCCTAACTACCGCTGTCTTCCCCTCGCTCCCGCTCCCTCCCTCCTCCCTCCATTAGCCCATTAGCAGTTATGTGATACTATATGCTGATGGGGCAGTGGACAGAGAAAGTGGGTAAATTAAGCCTGACCACTGCTTGTGTTATGGACTGCTCTTATAAGGTGCTACTGAAGGACACGGCAAGACTTAACAGCACATCACTGAGGGACACGCGACCACCACAGACCTGATGGTACAGTAATGTGAGCTCAGCTGAGTTTGTAAACTTGAAAAATGTCACTCTGACCTTCGTTACGATCCGTTATGTCGGTTGCATTCATTAAGAACGCGTGTATGTCCTGTAGCTCGCTGTTTTCACCTCATGGAGCTGGGGCAAGTGATTGTACTGTACGACAAACACAGGTCAGATGGGCAAACATGTCAAATTTAACCCATCAGATTGCTCAATTTGTCCCCAGTTAAGCTGTAATGGAAGGCAGTGCACTGAGGTTGACAGCGTGCCTACCGCTGGGCCCTTGAGCCTCGGTGTGTGCGCGGCACTGTGTGCGAGTGTGTGTCGCGCTCCACCAGAGGGTCTCACCAAGCATGACTGTGTGTTATTCACACTGACGAGTTCCACTGTTCACTGTCACCTCTCATTGTGAGGGGAAATAAGCCTGTGGAGAGAGCTGCGGCCAGGGGAGGGCGGAGGACAGAGGAGAGGCTGCAGGAGGCCCCCTCCTCCTGCAACCGCAGCCCAAGGACTAGTTCCTCTTCCAAGGAGAGCCCAGCAGAGTATTCCTAAACATCAGTCCACATGTGATCAAACAGTCAAACACAGACAGAAGCAGATATTCAGATGCAGCATGCTCAGCGGTCTGGTTATGTTTTCTAACACATTCTTCCAGACAGTGGCGGAGGCCCGGCTGTGTGTGTGGCCGTGTTTCGGGGAGGGGTGGGTGTTATGGTGTTTGATTTGTTGTGAAGACTGGAGCAGCAGGACTCAGCAGAGTCCAGGTTGGCCCAGCAGGCCCGCCGAGAGTGACACTTCCTCTCTCTGTCTCGTCCTGCGGAGAGCCCTGACAGCAGGGACCTGGTGCTGAGCCGCGTCCCCGTTCATCATCACCACAACCAACCACCCACAGCGGGCGGGAGGAGGGGGGGCACTCGGTTATCTGTGTCACCCCACTGTCCCTCCCCACCACCACCACCATACCCCCACCTCCTCCTCCTCCTGCTCTGTCTTTGGCCCTTCTCCAGAGAGACCAAAAAGCCGGTGTCTCTCGGCTCCCTGATTGTTTTTGTTCCTGCGAGCAGACAAATAGAGTTTGGCCTCTTACAAAAGAAAATGCCGGAGCTCATCTGATCTTACTGCCCTAAGGAGTGGCCTGGCCTGAAGGGCTAGTGATTGGAAAATTACAGTGCTGCTCTAGCCATATTGTCAGGGAGTCTCGACCAGACTCTTTTCTCTTTGTGTGAAAGGCCATCGGCTGAATGGCCAATCGTGCACTTTTTTAATATATCCTTCAGTACTCTGGAGTGATCGGCTTCAACAACGCTAATTTAGATCTGAAGCATTTGTATAAGCTTTGATTACAGTATAATTTTAGTTTGTTTAACCCTTTTTGTTATATTGTGTTTAGTTTTTGTCTTTAAGTACCTTTATTTCTCTTTGTAAAGTACTTTATAATTGTGCTATATAAATACAGTTCTTTATTGTGTAGATACTGAGGACAATTTGCTGGTAGGGCAGATTAATCTCTTTCTAAAAATCTAAATGATGCCAGTTTCTGCAAGAAAAATCTAAACATACATTATTAAAAATCCATGCTCGCTGAACTGGTCAGCAAAATTCAGTGTGAGACAGCAGACAGACAGAGATTTGGTCTTTGGGTGAAAATACCTGTTGCGGCTGCAGAGTGATGTTCAAGCCTCCCATTCCTGCCACACAAGTGGCTCTCTGAGAAGTGATTACAATTGGTGGGGAAAGGAGGAGTAAAACAAGGGCCTTGTCAGCGCAGACCCTCCAGATTTGAGGTCAATTTCGCCCCCTGATTGCGTGTGTTTTTGTGAGTGTTTATGTTGGGGGGAGCGAGCGACGCAGTGAGAGTTTACTGTTGCCTCGTCGAAGCCTTCATCATCACCTGACGAGCAGAGGCTGAAGCCTGAAGCCTCATCCTTTTGTTTTTTTCCTCCACCTCCCCTTCTTTTATTCCTTCACGCCTCCCTCCCCTCTCTCTCTTTTCCTCCCCTCATCCCTATCTCTGCTCCTCTTCCACCCCTTGGCCCTGGCCCTCTGCCTGCTCTTTCGCTCACCCCCCATGTTCGCAAATCACTTCTTCCCGTGTCAGCAGGTAAATTGTTTTGTCCTCCCATTCCCTGCTTTCATTACCTTGTGTAAATTAAGCGATATGTCGTCCACCGGTGCGCGCCAGAGCACTCACTGCGCCAACGCCAAAATCATGAGATTTGGCATAATAAATGAAGACAAACTGGCAGTAGCAGTGCTCCTCTCCGCGCGGGCTCGCCTTCATTATTCGCTTAACTTGCCGGAGAAAATGACTTAACCCTGACCTGTGTATTTCGTCCCATATTCACTCCAGATAAAAGCCTTTTTACAGCGCACAACAATTTATATTCCAGCAAAGAGGCTGCTTTTCTCTGTCAGTTTTCCAATCTCAGCTCCTGAACACACGTCATTAAACTTGTCTTGCCTTCCTGTATTTGTCCATCAGTCCTTCTTTTTACATAAAATCTGGCAGCATTATTCTGGGATTTGATGGCACCCACTCATTTTTTCCCCTTGGAATGTTTGATTGGAAGAAATATAGCCGGGCTGGGGCTATCTCCTCTCTTCTGTGGAATCATGCACTTGATGAAATAGTGTTCCCCCAGCAAGAATAATAAAAACAGACTTGTGCATTACAGGGGGCTCTCAATCTGCCAGCTGGGCTGAGCTGAGCGAAAAAACCCACCCTGCTCCTGACAGATTTTTATAGTTATCCCAGCAGATAAATGGAAACGGGTGACCAGGCTCAGGAAGGCCATTGTGGAGCCGAGTGTTGGCTGCAGGGCTGGACAATAGGACGAGGTGTGGCGTGGACATTAAAGGGTCCACCACAGAGACCTAAGACCTCTTTTCCTATTGTTCACAGAGAGATTGTGCCTACTAATAAAAACACAAAATTCAAGCAGCCAATATAGTTTAGTTTATGTTAGAAAACCTTAGCCTCTGCCCCTGATAGTGGTAGTGATAGAGAGGAAAGTTAAAGTCCCGTGTCACACAGGGTCTGGCTCCATTGAGAATGAACTGTACAAGATGAAAAGGGTGATTGCAACTGTCCTCAGGGTGATAGGTGTTCACTTTCCAATTTGGAAGTGTCAGCGTTACTATAATATCAAGCTCGCTTTAATGTAAAAGGTCACGGACACTTTGCATAAAGTCTTTCTTTCACTGTTACTGGAGCGCAGCCTGGACTTAGTTAGTGAGTTAGTTAGTTTTGGTTCTCCAGTGAAGCCTGAGATGGAAGCTGGTCCTCCGTGTCTCAGGCTGCATTCACACCGAATCAGGCGAAAACACCAGCCCAATCACACCGCAGACACCAGGGAGTGTAATACTTTACACTATACCCAACATTATTTATACCTTGATTGTTTGTTTTTGTTCTTCCTGTAAGTCGCTTTGGATAAACGTGTCTGCTAAATGACTAAATGTTATTTGAATATGAATATAGGGGTCAAAAATGACCCACAACTATGTTTAACAGCAGAGGAAACCTCCTTAATTATCTTTGAATGAACGTGAAATTCAATGACTTTGACCCTAACATGAGGAAAAAGTCAAACATTGCCTTTGTTCATATTTCAATGAAAGCTGTTCACCAACAGGATACAAATCTTGTCTTATGGCTCATTTTTGACCTGGCAGCTATAAAACCATTTTTCTACCACAAAAAACATGCATGCATGTGGGCACGTATTCATGCACACTTGCTTAAAATTATGTTTACACCTATGCAGTACCTTCAGTATAAAAAATAAACCTCTTTGGTAAAACATTAAACCAATAATGACAGGTGTGTTATAATAGAGTGGATTCCGCTGATTAAATCCAGTTTTTCTGCTCTGTAAAGAAGGAAAATGTAGATATTCACGAAGTTTGTGGTGAGTGACAGGTTGTTTCTTCATGAAAAATAGATTTGGATTTTAAAATTCAATCAAGCTGCTTTATTTTAGGGGTTTAGTGAAGGTGGGTCATTTTTAACCCTTAGGACAAGTGGTGCATACAGAAAGTTAAGACGACACAAGGTTTAAGAATGCTCTTTCTCCTGAAAGCAGACAATTAGAAAAAAAAATTGGCTTTACATTTTACAGTTACATCATGGAAAAAGGACAGAATGTAATAAATCAATTTAAAAATTACTTCTTTAACACTGAAACAGTTTAACGCCTTTTCTACATCAGGATTAAATCAACTCCTTTAGTTCCGTTATACATGAAACAGTATTAGAGAAAGGTATTGATATAAAAAAAATAATAATATTGGTCCAAAAAGGCATGAATCAAATGGGTAAAAACAAATTAAGTTGCCACTTGTCTTTTTAATTGATTTGCAGCGTCTCAAGCAGGATGTTCCCACATCTTGCTGCCTTGTCCTCTTCAGCCTAAATCTTAGGATGATCTCGAGGTCCCAGCCTGACGGTTCAGGCTCTAGCCTCAAGCCATAAGTCATTTAGCTGCCATGAAATTAGTATGTCTGGTAAAATGGTCATTTTTGCTTAATTTACTGCATGAATTGAATGTGAAAAGGAGTTTTTTTTTTTTTTGACTCGCTGGCCATTATCAAATTCAAGTGGAAAAACGCTAAGTCTGATACTCCTACAGCAGTAATGAAAAACCACATGAAACCACATAAAAGCAGCATTTTCATTAAAGAAATAAGGACTTGGAAAGTGCCGAGGTTTAAGTGGAGGTTGAAAAGTTCCACTGTGGATTGTACCTTAAGATTTTGCCTTCTGGGAAGATAATCAGCCATAAATGGTGCTCGTTTCCACCTAACAGGCTCTGATTAATCAGCCAAACTGAGCAGGCTAATCAATCTACCTCTAGTGCTTTCCACGGCGAGCCTGGAGAGCCTCCTCCTCCTCCTCCTCCTCCTCCTCCTCCTCCTCCTCTGCTCAGCAGTAGGAGAACAATACATTTCTGAGGGACTAACACTAAATGCACCTGGTTGTTATTTACTGGTGAGATATTTAAGGACACTTACTTGAATACTGTTCATGTTTCTTGATTAAATGTGCTTTTTATGGAATGACAAAATTAGGAGACATTAGATCTGATACAGTGATTGGCTTCTGATCAAAAGGAATTTATGTTGACATATTTCACCCCTAAATGATCATTTGTATATCAATTATTCACATGCCTCCGAGGTGAAAGAAGAATCCAAAAACAGAAGATCTTGATGAATTGAAGTGAATGGGTGCTGCGTTTAACCCCTTTACATTCTGCCCCCTTTTATAGAGAGTTGGCGGTGGGGGACAGTGGATTTTTAGGGGGAGATATCAGGTCAACAGTCAGTTGAAGTTGTACCTCATCTGAAAGATGGGAACCTAAAGATTATTTTGAGTGTCTAGGGAGATTTACCTCACCACACTTTAATAAAAATTGGTTCATGGAATCCACAAGAGTCTCAGCTTTTCCATTTATACCTTATTTATACAATTCCAAAACTGTTTAGGGGCCCCAAAATGCAGAAATATTCAAATACACTAAGTGAAAAAAACACATTTGTGCTGAGTAATAGTTTTTAGAGTAATGTCTGTAAAGAGGAGACTTGTGGGAATCTGAAGAACCAATTTTCATTTAGATATTCTAAGGTAAAGGGACACCTTTGGAAATTTGGAAAAAAGTCTCACTAAGAGGTTAACAAAAGCAGAACTAATAAAAAAACATATAAATTATATAAATATATACACTTCTGGTCAAAAGTTTTAGAACACACCAACTTTTTCAGAATTTAATTGAAAATGATGCAGTTTAATGTCTCAGTGTACTCTGAAATTAATGCACATTTGCAACATTTAAAATTCTTTATTGAGCATGATAGTGTTTTGAAAGTAAAAAAAAGATTCAAAATCACATTTTATGTTGGACTAAAGTACTAAAAAAAGACACAAAATGACCAAAAAAAGACACAAAATGACAAAAAAAGACACCAAAAGACACAAAATGACTTAAAAAAGACACAAAATGACCAAAAAAGACACAAAATGACTTACAAAGACATGAAAAGAATTCAAAAATGGACAAAATAGCCCAAGACTCCATAGAGTTAAGTTGTTAACCCATTTCTTGTTCCCTGAAAAAGGCCTACTTGTATAATTCTGAAATGTACATTATTTTTCAGTTTTTGTTAACCTTACCTTTTTTTATTTACCTCTGGCAGTTCACCACTTACCTTCGTACCCTTTCAAGCTGTTCATTTGACTTGAACTGCTTGAATTTCAGTAAAAAAATGGAAAAATTGGGGTGTTCTAATGTACAATTCTACAATGTCATTTAGCAGCCTCTTTTATTCATAGTGTCATACATTAGAGAGTTCAAAGGCTGTAGTATCAGCAAAGTCTCATTCACCCAGCTGTACACTCGGTTCTTCCCATTGCATTTTCTCCAAAACCTTCCTATTTAAAAAACTTCTGCATGCATGTACAGGCACACTAGATTGAGAAGCACATTGGTGTGAGCATGAGACCTTTAAGTCATATTTCACACTATTAACCAATAAAGATCCTTAATGAAATAATAACAGCCTTTCCTCTTCCTCATCAGTTATTCATAATAAAACACTACACAAGTGGGCAGAAAGGATAAAGACAACATACTAAGTTTTCTGTCTCACTTTCATTGTTGTTGTGTAACAGGCTGTATCGTGTTGCAATCACTTGTCCTGTTAATTTTTACGTGAAAATGAGCATTGACGTTTCATATTTTCAGTATTTTACACATCACTGAAGCCAGACACTGAATTTGTTCTCCTTTGGTGCGCTGTCTGAGTGCTCTCATCAACCAGGAACAGGCCGCCATTCATTCTTCTACTCTTTCATTTTTTATTGTTCAGAGTGATCATTAGAAAATGTATTAGAGGTGTGAATCAGCAGAGGCCCCATAATACGAGTTTATACTGATACTTGAGTCATGATACAATATTATTGTGATTTTTTAGCATTTTGTGATATGGTGAGTATCGCGATACAATATATTGCAATTTAACTGTTTTACTGCATTTTGTGTCCACAAAATTAAATTCAATCAAGAATTGTTTTGTCAAATAAGAGAAAATTCTCAGTCTATTCATCTCACTTCAGTCTTTTTATTTCTCCACATTGAGAGTCAAACCCACAGACTGACCAACAAAGTATCCAGTCAAACTGAACTGAACTGATATCAAACATGTATGGACGACAACAACTGCAGCATTTTATCAAACTTTCCTCAACTTTAAGCTTCACTGTTCTGAATAGCTTCGATACAGCTGTGTTCGTGAAATAACGTCTCGATGGAGCCACATACCTGGGTTCCAGTATCTTTAGCATGTAGCTAAAACCATTGTAACTGCAGTGTTTTCCGACACAATATCCTGATGCACATGGTGCCTATAGATTCCTTAGATCTTCCAGTTTCATATGATACCATACCATAGTGTATTCAGTGTATTCTTAAAAGTGAGCCCGCTATGGCGAAAATACTGACGCTAAATAAACATTAAATATCGCTACTTGGCACACACACACACACACACACCTCTAATAAGTATATATTTGTTCACTAGTACTGATGCCACTCTTTGCACATCATTTTCTCCTTTCTACTTGTGCATGCTGGCTCCCTGTTGGCCAGGGCACCGTACTAAAAGTCAAAATATCTGCAGGAAAAGCACAGGTTTATGTAATAAGGTTAATGATCACCTCATTCTGTTTACTGCTGCTCCTGGGCAGGAAGGCTCACTCACTGGTACGGCTCACTGAGGCACTCAGATGGAAAAAAACAGCCATTAATGATAAAACTTGTACTTTTTTCTTCTCTGACATGTCAAACTGTGAAATATCTCGACAACATCACAATATATGATGTAAAAAATATATATTTTTATCTTCTTAATCTTATATGTATTTGTTCATTCAAAAATACAAATACAGAGAGAATCATACTCTCAGTGACTGTTAACCTTCTGGTGCTGTGCTTGAAGAATCATTTTCATTATTCACACAACCCCCTGGCAGATGTTTTTTGGCTGAACTGTTTGTTGTTTACACAGACATGCCACGCAGATATCAAAAGAGGAGATAAAGGCTCTGCTGCAACCCGCCACCTGCTAAATTGACACGTCAAACGCACCTTTGTGGAGCAGGTTGACATGGCCACCCATGGCAGTGATGCATCTGCAACAACTTACAGGAAGGTCTCCAGGTACGCAGAACAACAAACAAACCCCGACTTACTGTTGATTTTTCTTGACAACAACAAAAAAAAGCTCCTGAGGTTTATGGGCCAGCTTTCCAAGATAATTCTGTTAATAGCTTATTTCACCCGGGGACAGAAAACTGGAGCCTTTGAATCCTAATGAGAGACCTCTGGGTTTGGCTTTCTGACAGGCAGCAGGTATTGTGCTGTGGTTTTAATGGTTATGATGAAGGTGTATTTAAAAAAAAAAGCCACTTTTAAGCACATTGTGTGTTTCATGGCACCATGTTTGAGCTTTTTGTATGTCATTTAATGGCAGATTCTCATTCCCAAATCATCACATACGGAAGAGCTTTTTAACACGTGGTTCATTTATTTGCACTATTTCTGTTTACATCTGACCATATTAGGCCTTCTGTACTTTTTCTATATTATTACATACGTCATATACCACTTATACTATACTGTGTATATCTCTGCATATATTTAAATATATTTATTAAATTATTTTCATACCATTACATGCAACAACCTATTTAACCTACTTAACATGCTAAAATATATAATGTGTAATATCTGTAAGAATGCAAAGTACTTTCAGGAAAACAAACAAACAAACACAAAAAATAATATATTAATAATAAATGCCAAATAGCAGAAATGTATGCATATATCTTATTGTTTATATTCTTTATTCTGTCTTCTATATCTTTGTGTCTGTATTTTGAGCTGCTGTGACAACTAAATTTCCCCACTGCAGGATAAATAAAAATATGGATAATAAGTCATATCTTATATTATCTTAATGTGAATTCTAATAATATATTGAACAAAGTCTAATATTGCTGTGATGCTAAATGACACCTGAAAAGCAGAAAAACATGCTTTGACATATAAAAATGTCACAACAGCATCAAAACATATTTAACTAGCAGACACTTTTACTCACGTTTCTTGCTAAGTAATATATAATAATAATAATATAATAATAATAATATTAATGTTATTTATATAGCATCTTTTAAAAACAGCAGCTTACAAAGAGCTTCGACAGAGAGCAGTTAATCACAACGAGAATGATGCAATAAGGCTCAAAACAATTCTTACATTAAAAGAAAAACAATAAAAGACAGAACAGGTACAATCACAAGACATTCTCAGATATACAGAAAATAAAAAGGTAAAAGGAGTAAAAAAAGTTAAAAAATTAAGAAGTAAAAAGGAGTGGTGAGATAGAAAGTATTACATACAAGTAAGTCTGTAAAAGTGGGTTTTAAGTGATTTAAAAGAAGTTACTAAATAACTAATACTTAATTAGAATGTCAAATCTGTACCAGATCTGACAATAAAAACTCAACAAAGATCCTTTAAAATGCTCCAGTGGAATGAGATGAGCAGCTTTGCTCAGTGCAGGGGCTTCTCCGCTCTAACAGAAGTGACACAAACAAAGAAAGAAAAAAAACTCAGAGAATTCAACTCATTTTTTACTGTATGAAAGTTTCACAAGGTCGTTTGGAGAGTCGTGTTAACACAATACCTGAATACAGATTTGTTTCCTTGTTCTACAAGTCACGGAGCCCCGAGTCTTTAAGCGATCATTATTACCATACAAATAGACAGATCTATTTAACAACCCCCTTTTTATCGCATAACACTTATTCTTTAGTGTTGCTCCCTGAAAGGCACTGAAATGCGTCTCCCCCTCCTTTTTTTTTTTTTTTTTGCAGGGAAATCGTCTCCGGGTTGATAAAGGCTCAGAGCAATAGAAGAAGCAAGGCTGACATCTTCTTAAGAGATGATAGGAGAGCCAAATCAAATAGGATGGAGCAGTCACTCTTTTCACAGATAGGTAGCTCATTTCTGGTGGCTGAGAGTTTGCATCCCTAGTGGCGCTCTGCCTGGGAAAGATAGCTCACTCGGACTTCATTCATTATTTAATTCCCTGCCTCCTCTTTTCACGTCTTAGCTACTCCTTTTTTTTTGCTGCTTTGCTTTAATGAGTTGCCTATTTTTCTCAAGTGTTGATGGGGATCTTGGAATTTAGATTTGGGAGACAAAATGTTTAATCACGAGCGTTTTTCATTTGTGGGAGAAGAGGCAAAAATCAATTATTTCTATTAGACAATGCTGATTGGAAATGAATGGAAGTGGTAGCGTTTTGAAACAAAGGCTCCATGGTGGCACAGATAAGTGTCAGTCTGGCCCCCCTGAGGTACGATATGTGGTTTGGCTTAATAATCAGTTTGCAAACATTTGCCATCAAATCCATGCATTCATGCCAATACAAATACAGGCACATTCATGATAACAGCACTCATAAGTCATTAGAAGTTGAATAGAAGTAAATAATGTAACATCTTTGCTAAAACTCAATGTCAAGCTACACATTTTCTAAACTCTAAATATTTCTCTCTAGACATCCTTTTCATCATATTATCATTTAAACTCATTTTGACATTATTTACTTTCTGATTCATGTCGTTAGTTGCAGAGGTTTTCTAACTCCCCAGTAAGTTGCAGGAACTTTTCTCACACACTATTTACAGCTGGACTTAATCAATCAAGCACAAGCTCCATATGATATTCAGCCTGGCACTTCCTGAAGAGCACTTTGCTATCATATCCCTCACATTCTTTGCAAATCCCTCAGAAAATTATTTATAAAAATTAACTTCTCTTGCAGAGGGCTCATTGAAAAGAAGAATTACATGAAAGATAAAACACTTTATCGCCAGTGAAAGACTAGACAATGTACGTCGAGAAATTGGGAAGATGGCAGAAACAATGAATATTAAGTGCCTAAGAATCTAAAGCTGCTGACTAAATTGAAACTGTATATCCTGAGGGGGCAAGGTTTCCAAATTGCTAATTACTGCTTCTGAAAGGGGGCTGTTTCTGATATGTTTGCTTGTGAAAGGCTGCCGCTTAATGAAGCAGTGGCTCAAGTTTTTTTTTATATTCCCACTCTCCAGCTTTCAGGGCTCTCTCCGGACTTTCCTCCCAGGCCAGAACAATGGCGGGCCCAGGAGCCCAGCTTCCCCACAGGCCCCGGCGAGAGGAGGCCGGGGGCTGGGTACTGAGGGAGCCGCTCAGCATGCTGAAATATGGAGGCGACAGATAAGGTGGCAGCGGCACAGAGAGGCCCTCTCCCATGGGCCCAAGGGGAAATTTGCAGTTATTAAGAGGAAGATGAGAGAGATTAAATGGCTTTTGTACTCATTTTCACAGACTTTTATTTTTTTATTATTTGGGCTGCCTTCATCTGAGAGATGAAAGAAGTGGTAAATGACTTTCTTTTTTTTTTTGTTCTTTTTTTTGCTTCATTCAGATACACACTGGCTTTGAAAGACAATTCTTCATTACTACGAGTTGTCACACATCATGAAACACTTATTAGTGCGCTATTGTCTCAAAAGGTGCAAATGGTAATGGAATTACTGTAATCTACAACTAATCTCAAGCATAACATGGTTTGACATTTTTGTGTGAAGAAAATGTTACATACATGTAGATCTATCATGATGATGTAAATCTATTGAAACTATGTCATACAAGGTTGGACTCTAAATGAAAATTTCTTTTTTCCCCCTCCCCAACTTTGTTTATTGGTTTTCTCAACAAAAACAGACACAGCTAGTCATAAAATATATAATATACAGATAATTAAACTGAAAATGGCTAAATGTTAAATCATTTTGTCAACATATGGATGCATTAAAAGGTAATCAAGAGCAATTTATACTTAAAAAAAGAAAATAAATACAATAAAAACAACAACTCACATGCAACACCACTCAGTTATAAAAAAAAGGATTATATATATATATATATATATATATATATATATATATATATTAATCAGTCAAGAATATCAACAAAACTTAGCTTACAATAAAAGCTAAAAACAACAACTCACATGCAACACCACTCAGTTATAAAAAAAAAGGATTATATATATATATATATATATATATATATATATATATATATATATATATATATATATATATATATATATATATATATTAATCAGGAATATCAACAAAACTTAGCTTCTCAACTAACTGAGCCTCCAAAGTTGTTGAAGACCCTCGTAAAGAAAGCATGAGTTTTTCCAGTTTTAGAAAATAAAGAACTAAATGGACATTTCTAAGGTAAATGGTCTATAAACTGTATTTAGAGAAAGTTCAAATACAGTGTGCCTCTCGTTCACACTCACACACTCATAGAGCTGTGCTATCTATGACCTTAAGGAGCAACTGGGGCTCATTGTTTTGCTCAATGACATGACTTTGTTTGTGTGTGGGATTTATAAAGTGTTGCACCAACTCATTCTCACTCCGAACTCGAGTATCGTTTGTGTGCCGCACTGCCTCTGATAGTTTAAAGAGCAAAGACAGGAGACCATTCTTGTGGAAGAAGTATTCAGATCCCTTAAGTAAAATTACTAATACCACACTGTTAAATTACTGCAAAACAAGTAAAAGTCCTGCATTACAAATTTACTAAATAAAAGTACAAAAGTATCAGCATCAAAATGAACTTAAAGTATCAAAAGTAAAAATACTCGTTATGCAGAATGTCCCCAATCAGATTGTTTAATATGTTCTAAATATATTATTCAATTATTTGTATTGATGCATTTATGTAAGCAGTGTTTTGATTTTGTAAAAACAGGGCTCATATGAAGTACTTGATATACTGTTATGAGGTTTAATGTCTAATCATTTTAAATTGATCATGTTTTTTATGTTAAATCTCAACCTGTAATGTAACTAAAGCTGTCAGCTAAATGAAGTGGAGGAAAAAGTACAATATTTGCCTCTAAATGTAGTGGAGTAGAAGTATAAAGTCAAATAAAATGGAAATACTCTAGCAAAGTACCTCAAAATTGTACTTAAGTACAGTACTTGAGTAAATGTACTTCCTCATATTCCACCACTGCAAACAATGATCTTTTACTGAATCTTACCAAGAGGATGGCTGTGGCTCAGTTGGTCGCCTACTGATTGGAAGGTCAGTGGTTCGATCCCAGACCGTGGCAGCCTACATGTTGAAGTATCCTCGGGCAAGATACTGAACCCGAAAAGGCCCACTGATGCTGCGTTCACTGGTGTATGAATGAATTCCCAATGGTGGTAGATGGCACTGTGTGCCCTGGTTGCCTTGTCCACCAGTATGAATGTGTGTGTGAGTGAGTGGAGTCTGTAGTGTAAAGCGTTTTGGATAAAAGCGCTATGTAAGTGCACTCCATTTACCAAGAAGTTTTGTGAGCATCCACAATGTTACCCAAGTATTGGAATCAATCGGACTACCCTTCACAAGGGCTCCTGCCCAAGTGTCCGTATGTGACGAGCTGGTGGTGAGAATGTGTTTATTGCACCACATTATATTGCAATGAGAGTTGTACTCAGCCTTTATAAATCACTGTAAGGTTGAAAGAGTGTTTGTGAAGAAGCTTTGAAATATATGTTAGATCTTAGTGTTTGGGAATGGTAACTTTATTTTGAAGGGTAGTCATTTCCTAATATTTTTACTGGTTTACTGGAAAGACACTTTTAATTTTGTACATACTAGGTGGATACAGACGCATACAGATGAGACATCACCAGAATGGGGAAAACTGCACAATACTGAATATGTCAGGCTAAAGCATTTGATACAAATGTAACTAACTAGCGTTTCAACCCATGCATGTGTATTGAGGAACTGATAGTTTTGTGTTTTTCAGAGAATGAGCAGGTGTGGTGCTCGGCCTCTAAAGGGAATGCAATAACACACTACAAGGATCAACATAATTTCTGTTGGTAAAAGGGAAAACTGCAGTCATACAGGGGATGTTAATAGCATTTTACACCAGTAATTTGTCAGCTTGTTAAAGGAGTATTATGATGACTGGTGGTAAAGCTACATGTGTTATCTGCAGCATAGCAGGCTGACCTCTTGGTGCTATCTGCAGGACCACTGTGGCTGGCGGGCAGTTTTGCAGGAGCGTCACAGTGAAGCGGAGGCAGCTGATTGGCTGCAGAGCGGACCGGAAGTGCGTCTGGTGTGTCCCAGCTGTGCTGAAAACAAAACAAGACAAGCTGCGACTGGTGAGTGTTAAAACACAGTAGACTGACTCCCTGTCTGTTATTACACAACACCACGATAGCTGCTGTGAGTCGTATTGTGACACGGTTACTATGCTAAACGCTGTTAGACGGGCTGCTTCGCTGATTGTTGGCAGTATTTAGGGAGGTGTGTGTGTGTGTGTGTGTGAGGCTGCTCAGGCTGTCCTTGTGCTGAGCTCACGTGCTAGATGTTGTTATGTAACACAGTCTGCACAGAGCATGCAGTCAGCCCAGCCTTCCTCTGCTATTGTGCTGCTGTTACAGCTTCCCAGCCGCTTTCTTAGCCACTAATAAAGATGCTGTGAGTGTTTTTTGTTAGCTGCTGCTGTTGTGCTGACGCCCAAACAAGCTTTCATTTTAACGCAGCTGCAATCAAATAAAGGGAGCTTTAAAGTACCACAGTGGGGTAGGATAGCCCTCCACAGTTAAAGACAAATAGCCTGGGTGTTCCTCATTGCTTAAAAAACGCTCTATGGCATCTATTGGTCCATTCTTTTAAGCGAAGAGATTACAAACACAGCGAGAGGTGATAACAGATCAACTCCAGTGTTCAGATTAGATTTCAATAGCAGGAGCTCCTTTAGATGTGCCATGTATCAAGTGCTCAACAATTATATGCAGAGAAGTTCACTGTGGAAGAAGCAGAGATAACACATTTCCACTGGCAATACCCACAGTTACAGACAGCCTAATAATGGGTAGACGTGGGTATTTTGTGGTATTGATAATTATGGGGTATTAACCCTTTTTTAGATAATCACTTTTGGCACAAGGTTAAAAATAACCAGATATGAAGATGAGTTCTTGGCTAATCCACAATATCAAATACCTGAAAAAACAAGATAATTCATTACATTGATGCAAAACCATATAAAAATTAAATACTGCCTGTAACAGTTATGCACATTGATTTGCAGCTTTGTTCACAATGGCCCAATTAGGTTTGGCCAATATAATTAGTGTATCACAATGTCCACAGCAACATTAGAGGTGGGTTAGAAAATCAATGCAGCATTGTATCACGATATTTTGTGTGGCAATATTATATAGATTCATGGTAGATTCATTGATATTTAGCACTCTGACGGGCCTTTGGTATTTTCTGTGGGGTTTTTTTGTTTGTTTTTTTGGAGGCCATAGCGGGTTCACTTTTCAGATTATACTGGTAGAGATACTGGTATCATGAAACTAGACGATTTAAGGAATCTATAGGCCCCCTTTTGCATCATATCGTTTCGAGAAGTTGTCGAAATAATGCTGCAAAGTTAGGCTTTTTTATGTTCCATACATCTTCCATCAGTTCAGTTCAGTTTGACTGAATACTTTGTTGGTCAGTCTGTGGGTTTGAAATAAAAAGACTGAAGAGAGATGAATAGACTGAGAATTTTCTCTAATTTGACAAAACAATTCTTGATTGAATTTAATTTTATTTTTGAATTTAAGACACAAAATACAGTTAAACAGTTAAATCGCAATATTCACCCAATTGCAAAATGCTTAAAATCGCAATAATATCGTATCGTAACTCAAGTATTTGGCTAAAAAACGTATCGTGGGGCCTCTGCTGATTCATACCTCTAGTTTGCGTAGCATTTGCTTGACAGTTGAAAGGAAACATGACTTGTTCGGCATCTGAAGACACGTTAGCATTGACTTCACTTTTAGCTTTTGTTTATTGTCATGGCTGTTATTTATTTTGATGTAGCATTAACCATGGTGTCTAACTCTTTGTCTTTACTCTGTTTTATCTTTGGTTTCCAGCACCATGATGGATGAGCTGGTGCAGGACCTGGTGTCTGCTCTGGAGCAGACCTCAGAGCAAAGCAAGCTGGGGGAGCTGTGGGAGGAAATGGTCCTGAGTCCTCTGCACCAGCGCCGGCAGATCCGCCGCCGCAGAGGCCGCAAGCGCTACCGCGAATCTTCCCTCTATCCGCTGGAGCACAGACGATGCTGGATCGAGGCCTCAGAGTCCAGCCTCGACGAGACTAAAGGATACCGGGGGAACTCTTCCTCAGCCATTGCTGCCTCTGTGGCCAACTGCAGTGACTCTGACGACGTGACTTCAACCAGCCGATGGCGCTCCGTCATGAGAGGCCCGGTCAGGACTAGGCAGCCCTCATGGCCAGAGTCTGACTCCTTCACCGAGAACAATCCAGGACGGCAACTCAGGAGGAGGAGGAAGGTGAAACGCATGACCTCAGACGTCACAGTTAGGCTGCAGCAGAAGTTAAAAGTCTCTGGTGTGGACGGGAAACGGAGACACAGGCCGTCTAGGATGCAGCATCTGTCAGGATCGAAGAAGAGGTCTGGCGGTTGGGTGGGAGCGGACCGACAGACCGAAGGAGCCAGGCTGATGGGAAAGGAGTGCTGGAAGAGGAAGATGGCCAAGGAACACAGAGACGCTGCAGATGACAACATGTCCGATGGGTAAGGTTAGATTCAGGGACAGATATTTAGATTTTATTCCTCTTTTTGTGTTTTTTTTGTTTTGTTTTGTTTTTATTAAAGGATCCCCATTAGCTTGTGCCGTGGCAGTTCGCTAGTCTTCCTGGGGTCCACATTCCAACAAGTAATACTCAACAGTCCTACAACAGCTTTAACAGTAAAAATACATTCCAAAATACATTAGAAAAGTGCAGCACAAAAGTCCATTACAAAATGCAGCACAAGTTTAAAAGACAGTTTGTAGAATCAAACCATTGAATTATAGCCATTTGGATTAAATGTTTAGGAATAATTGGTCAAATGCATTTGATCAGAAATAAATAAAATACAAAAAAAACAAAACAAAACAAAACAGCTGTAACCAGTATCATTGATTGTAATCCTGGACATCATGAATCCAGGCAAACATCGCTTCTATAAAGAGTAGCATCCTTTCAACCAAAATAAACAAAAAAAATTTAAATAAACCCCCCCAAAAAATGTAATAAGCCCTACACCTAACATTAACCATTGTTTTATGATGGAGTCACACAATCATCTCAATGTCATTACAAAGTTGGGCCCTATAGAAAAAGATCTGGTCCACATTTGGCGTCCATGTAAAATGTTATAAAAAAAACGTAATTATTTATGAAAAACAAGCAGTTTTTAAAAAGCCTGCATTTCATTTCCAGCAATGCAACAAGCCAAATGTTAGCCCTGTCATTGTTTCAAAAGTCAGGATTAAAACCATTCTGAAAAAGGAGCACAAAACTCTAAAAGCCCTTTTTACCCTTTAAATAGAAAGTTACCCAGGCAGTTAAACCCATAACATAAAAGTCATGGGCATAACTACTATCAGACAGGAGCAATTAAACAAGGCGACATTTAAGATGATCTATACTGCCTGTCTCCATCGAGCCACTTGTCAATATTCAGCATGTCCTCAACTAAACCAAAAAAAAAAGTATCACAATCATACCGCTCCACTTTAAAGTATTGAGTTGACATTAAAAATGAATGATAGAGTCTCTTCATCCTCATCTCCTATAGCTGAAATGATCACCAGGGAGGGATCTTTGATAGTTATGCCTCCGGGCATCTGCCAGCTCATTATTTCCTTTCGAGAAATATTGTCACAAATAAATAAGTGACTTGGTGTGGTATTGATTTGTTTTGAAATGAATTCCTTTCTTGGGCTGGGTAATTAAAGCTCGGCCTGTCCCAGTGTCCCAGAGTGCAACCTCTTGTGTGCATTTTATTTAGCAAAACTAAATGTGGCTGTAACTGGCAGCAGAGAGGGGAATTATATTATTACAGTGAAGCAAAAGGATTCAGATAAACTGTGTAATCAGAACGGCTAAATGTGAAAGGATTTGTTTCAAAGTGACTGACAATTATATTAAGCCTTCACCTTGCCCCAGTGTTTCCTGGTATTAAGAGCTGTGATTAGCAGTTATTTTCTGTTTAATCATTTGGTCTTAAAGCTAAAGTTCCTGTCTTCAAATATCTTATTTTGCAGAGGTGGAAAAAACAATTTTGAGGTACTTATAATTTACTTGCGTATTTCCATTTAATGTAACTTTATACTTCTACTCCACTACATTTTGAAGCAAATATTTCACTTTTTACTCCTCTATATTTAACTGACAGCTTTAGATACTTTTCAGGTTGAGATTTAACATGAAAAACATTATACATTGAAAGTATTTAGACGTTTTTTTAATTAAACATTATTCCAGTATATTAAGTAGATTAGTAATATGTTTACAAAATTGTGCTTACATAAATGCAGCAATACAAATAATCTAATAATATATTTTGAATATATATAAAACAATCTGAGTGGGTCCATTCTACATAACGAGTACTTTTACTTTTGATACTTTAAGTACATTTTGATGCTGATACTTTCAGACTTTTACTTCAGTAAGTTTTAAATGCAGGGCTTTTACTTGTAGTGGAGTAATTTCACAGTGTTTTATTAATACTTTTACTTAAGTAAGGGATTTGAACCACTTTTTCCACCACTGTTATTTTGTCAAAGCCACAGTCAAAAACATAGTGTAGTGTATTTACATTCTGAAACGATTTATATTGGGCATTAAAAAGCTACATTAGCCTTGTTTCTATTTACCTTATTTTTTCACATTAGAAAGCAGAATGCAAGCAGCAAAATTTGCCCTCACAATTAAACAGAAACATGGCTAATGATATAATACCTAATGTGCCAATCTGCCCACTAGATGATTAAGTATTTCCCTGGAAAAATGAACTGTTGGTGGCGCTAGAGGTTTTATCCTCTGGGGACCATGAATGTCATGGTCGTCGTTTTAATTAGATTAGATTAGATTATACTTTATTGATCTCACAACAGGGAAATTCCCTTGTCACAGCAGCAAAAACAGAAGCAAAAGATCTGAATATAAATACAGGAAAAAAGTATTAGTTTGAATGAAAAATTAAAAAAATAAATACAGATCAAGATTATATAAAAAAGCTATGGTGAGTAGTGTAAGCATAAGTGCTAACAAAGATGTGGTGGTGATCTGAACAGAAAGTACAACATGATGAGGTGGTGCAGGTGTTGTAGAGCAGTAGTTCTCAACCTTTTTGAGTCGCGACCCCCAATTTAACATGCATGTTGTCCGCGACCCCCGCTCACTGAACAGAATCTCACACGCACAGTTCAGATCACCCAAAAACAGAAACAAAATGACCAAAAAAGGAAACAAAATTACCACAAAATGACCAGAAAAGACAGAAAATGACCAAGAAGATACTAAATGACCAAAAGAAGACACAAAATGACCAAAAAAAGACACAAAATGACCCAAAAAAAAGGAAACAAAATTACCAAAAAAGACACAAACTGACCAGAAAATGATCAAAAAAAGACACAAAATGACCAAAAAAAACCATTAAGTGACCAAAAAGACTAAAACACATGAACTCTTTAACACAGTGGAGACAGAGCTGACTTCCAAAATGATTTGGCGACCCCTAGAAATCATCTCGCGACCCCAATTGGGGTCCCGACCCCAAGGTTGAGAATAGCTGTTGTAGAGTACAGCAGTTAATGCAGCAGTTGTTGGGAAGTGAGTCAGTGAGAAGTGGAGGAACCAACTGACTGACAGGTATTTTCAGCCCTAGAGCCATGCTGCTGGTGTGGCTGAGAAACATGTATTTGAAATCCTGAAATCAGCAAATGATGCAGGACCATCTGGCCATTCTTTAATTAAAGAAAAAAGGCATTAACTGTTAAACAATTGTCAAAATAATCACAGAATAAATTTCAGTTCATGGGTTTGTTAATTAATTTACTATTTTTTCACTTCTTCTGTTATGTATTATTATCAGAATAACCTTTAAGGGTGATCATATGCCAGTTTTTATTTAATATATAAATGATGCTTTGGAATTAAATATCTCACATTGTCCAGATGTATGCTCAACTGATAAAAGGACAGAAATGGCAAGTTATAACATTAAATATTATACAGTTTAAGCCTGGGAGTTACCATCCTCAGCATCTTGTCATGTTCCTGCACAATCTGTTTCCTTTGCTGATCTCATTATCTGTTGATCATATAAAACATGTGAGAAGAAGACATGTGCAGTAACCGGTAATGGGACAGACAGTAGGCTTTACATCTTCTGGTTTAATTTGTGCTGACCTCCCTAGCCCCTAAACGGTACTTGTTTTCTTACTTTATGGAAAAATCAATAGCCGTTCTGACAGAAAACAGCTCCGGAGAAGAAATAAATGGGAACACCATGGCACGCTGTCAATCATTTCTCACTTACACAACGCCAACGCTCTTGATTGCTGCTCAGTAGACTGCCACAGTGCACCGAGGGCTGAACAATCTAATGGTTAAGCTGCGGCAGAGGCAAAAGGATACGAGCAAACGGCAGCAGTGATGAGGGGCTGACAGTGGCACAACAACAATATTTATACTCAGACAGTGTACGGTCCATTTAATGTCAGACACAGATGCCATTGTTGAAATGTCTTTTGAAGCGCTCGGATTTCTTTGGTCTCCATTCATTCCATTAACCTTTTTCATATGGAGTGTCTGGTCTCTTAAAATGTGCGTCTCCTCAAGGTCACTCCTCTTACGTGCATACTGAGCAGAGCTTCGCCTTCAGCCACCCAAGTTCAAGGGGAGCAGATGTTGGCAGCTCCAGTTGGGCTCCACATCCTTGATTAGACCTGGCCCAGCCTGCTGGCAGTGAGGCCACCTGGCGCCCAGGCTGGCCCAGCAAGCAGGTCTCACCTGTGGGTAGACGCCGTCCCGGGCTCAGCCTGCGCCTCCAGCTGTGAGCTGCTACTGTTGACAACGTTAACTTCAACCAGGAAAAACAAAGCCATTGTGCGTGCTTTTCTCACACTCGGCTTTATCGTGCTGTAATTTATATTTTGAAAACTCTATGAGGAGTTTTTTCGGTAAAGCGGTGCAGCATTTGCCGAAGTTAATTTTCATAAATCTCTGAGACTAATCCAATTACTGCAGCTCAGGGATGGTGGGATAACCTTATAATCAGACACCCATGGAAGAGGGCATGGATTTGGGTTGGGGCGGCTTGTTTGAAGAGCCCACAGATCCATTGTTATCAGCGCTTTGCCCCCCTCCGTCTGTGCCTCTTCTTTATTCCTCTGCAGAATGAGCCCGGGCTCAATAAATGGCGGCTAGCCTGTAATCTCTGTGCAAACTGGTCTGCCTCTCCCAGGAGCTGAGGATTATATCCTAATGATTAGTGCTCATCTGGATACTGTGTTTTGCTTCACCTCTTTGGCTTGTATAGAGACAATAGGGCCATGTGGGGACTTAAGTTCAGCTCTAAAACACTGGAGTGCAGTTTTTGTTTTTGCCCTTGCCTTTGTTTCACCATGGACATATGGTATTTTATGTAATTAAGACTTATTTGTTTATATAGCTCCTAATCCACAATAGAATATGTTATGACTGGGGGAAGTGCTGTTTTGTGTGTGAGCCAAAAGACCAAGTTTGCCCAAAATGTTTGTCAACTTTTCCTGACAAAGGTCACTGCTGAAGAAAGAAGAAGTGTTTCTTTTGGTCCCAAGAAAAATGGGGGTCTCAATTATTCATGGCATTAATTAGGCAGTACTTAATGGAAACGGTCTCACAACGGCCCTGTGCTGCTCCAAGCGACATCACATTACACCTTTAATACGGATAAATACTTAATGGGTGTCTCTAATTAATTGTTTATACCTGTGATGCTTTTCAAACTTTGAACAAAAGCAAAAGAAGCAAAGACATTTTTTTTTAAACCTAGAAAATAGGAGAAGATGCAGGAAATAGTTGATCATTTCCCGGTTCCAAATTTCTAAGAAAGGTTGTGGAATGAAGCATAAAATCAGTTTTTTTTGTAGAGCTTGTGGCATCGTCCTCTACTGATGTTGGAGTGCTGTGTGCTCCAGATGCCAGCCAATGTGTCCAGAGGTGGGGTACAGCTGAGCAGCGGCCTGGGGAGCCAGTCTGGGTGGGACGGGGGTGGAGGGACGGTCCAGGACTGCTCAGCTAGGGCCAGACATCCTCCAGATTCCCCGGAGAGGCCTGCTCCCTCTCACATCTGCTTCTCGTGGATGTGAGGGGAGATGATGCAGGACCATCTGGCCAGAAAGACACGCAGGCTGGACGGACGTTTTTCTGATCCTGACGTCTCTTGCAGGCCTCTGCAATATGGCGATGTACTGTATCAGCGCATATCTGACCCTCAAGGTTTCTCCTGTAAGCAAGGTCAGCCATGGAAAATAGGAAGCAAAATGCAAGGCATCAGGTCCCTCCTTCTTTCATATAGTAATTTGAATGGAAAGTAGCTTTATTTAAAGGATAGAGCTAATAATAATAATAATAATTATGACTTATCTTAATCAAGCAGCCCTATTAGCTGGCTAATACTGGCAAATTTACACAAAAATGGATAATATGCATTGTCCTTAAATAAAGAAAGTGAAACTAACTATTGTTTCGTTTAAAAAAAGACTAAGTAAGTGAGGATTGATGTATGTAAATTAAACTAATGGAGCACTCCAGTAGGGCTAAACAATTTTAGGAAAAGATCTTATTGCGATTTCTTCTAGAAGATACTGTGATTTCGATTCAATTCATGATTTTCTTCCTTCAGTGAAATTTCACAAAGTGTACAATGTGCACTGTTCCCGCTAGGATTTTTTCAGCAGCAGGGGTAAAGGGTTATTTATTCCCTGGATGTTGTGCATATGTTTATATCAATCTGCAATTTAGAGAGTATAAAAAAACAACACTCAGCTGCAAACAAGCTTTAGAACCAGTGTTTACCACAGGGTTTTATGAGACTGTGATGCAGGGACCCGAATTAACTAGTGAGGTCCAGGGGCGTGGTCCCATGCAGAACATTTTTGATGTAAAAACCTAAATTTGGTGGCCTCTTGCACACTCTAATGCCACTATTTCATCATATACACTAATCTTAACTATTGCATATTTTATTCATATTGTGGTGGATTCTGTTAACACAGCCTTGTGCTCTTATTTTGAAAGCTGTGTTTAGTGACAGGAAATAACTCATAGGTTAGTTATTAATACTAACAGTGTGCAGAGTTTAGCTTTTTGGGATTAAAACAACTTTTTATTGACACTCTAAGGGGTTGACTCACTTTGAAGTCACACTGGCCTTTGTAAATGTAGTCCTTATTAAAGTCTGTCGAAGCTACTCCAAGCTGTTGAAATTTGATCTGTGTTATCTGAAATCACGATTTCGATCGAAAAACGATAAATCGTTCAGCCCTAGACTCCAAAAGTCATCCACAGCAATGATGTGGCTTGTCCTTCAAGCTAACTGGTATTCAGAAAAGGTCTTTATGAAATATAAATATATTTATTAATATATATGTAGCTAGTGAATACATGTGCTTGTTACAAGTAAGTAATGACACCATTTTGATCGTTTACATTACTACACTACACACAGGAAATCCTTTTTTGTCCCTCCATCTTTGACACCTCCACCCCTCCCCTGATCCCCCTCTGTGACCTTGGAGTGTCTGGGGGTCCCAGTTGAAGGTGGCTGAGGTGTGAGAAAGGCAGAGAAAGCCAGGGTGGTCTGGGGTAGCAGAGGGGGGCACAGAGGGTGTGGAGGCAGTGTAACAGGGGTTGCCCTGGAGGTGTGGAGAGGAGCGCCGATGGAGCAGCCGAGGCAGTGGGCGGTGGCAGACCACACAGCAGATGTTGGCCAGTTGTTGTGTGGAAGCGGCACGTCTGTGGGTCGCTCTGTGTGTGGGGCACACCCAGAGGGAGGGGCGGGCAGGGGAATGTGTTTCGCTCTCCTGTCATCCTCCACAACGCAGGCCAGATTAGATTGGAGCTGACAGCGGAGGATATTCAATTAGATTGTGCATGTCACTCAGTGGCTTCGATCAGAGCCTCTCCTCATGCCTTTGTGTTTGCTATCGCAACAAGGGAGAACACGGCACGCTCTGTCTTTTTGTGTCATTTCCATTTATGTCGACCTCTAGCTCCGGACTTCTCTATTATTACTATTATTGAATGTTACATGTTAAATATGGACGTTACGGGGGCATGTAAATTTTTGATTCACATTGTTCACTTTTCAGATGCTATAACATTGTCTGACCTAAAGAACCCATCAGTTTGGAAACGACAAATCGAAACAGAGTTTTTTTATCCTCAGATGTCATTGATATTAAAGAAGCGGGTCAGTGGCGATCATTCACGTGATGTTTCTCTTCTGTGTGCAGGGAAACCAGCAGTTCATGCAGCAGCGACCCCGGCCTGTTCACCAACGATGAGGGAAGACAAGGTATTAAAAAACATATAGTAGGAACAATTAAACAGCTTCATCACTTAATGTGGGTCAAACTGGTGAGTAATTAGATTTTGTGTACTTGGAGCTCATGAATGAAGCCTTCTTGATTGTGCGAAGGACGATGACAAGTTGTCAGATTTGGACGATACCCCACTCGACTCTGAGGGAATGCTGGGGCTAGAGAGGGAGGTTTCGATACAATGGGCTGGTTGCTGGGCACCCAGGCGACTCTAATAAGACGTTGTCATGTCGTGTTAATGAGCGCTGAAGCCTTTGCTAATCTCATTAGCCGTGGTGGGGCCAGGCGGCCTCTGATTTAACAGTTGTCACTACACCTTGACTGTGAGAGGCATGGTTCCTGCGTGTTCTTTGCTGACTGACAGGTCTGAGGAGGACTCGCCGTCTGGGGACTAGACTGGTGTTGTCTGGTTGTCTGATGGCGTGTAGCAGTTTACCCTAAAATGAGATTTCAGTCATTATCCACAAACCCACGTATCAGTCGAAGCTCCACTTGAGTTTTTAGAACTGCCAAAACGAACGATATAGCTGAAAAAAAGCCTGAATATGATAATTAAATTTCATATTTAATTACATTACTTTAAACAGTCACATTGTGAGCTCAGAGTTCCTTTATTTATTTCCAACAATATCTTCTAACAGTGCTGTGGTTAGGAGAGCAGATCCAATAATGCTACGTGATTTTTGGACAAAGCAGTGCTGTGCTGGTGGTGTTTTAGACACACGCCACACGTGGCAACCTCCAGGGCTGAAAAATAAACTGTACAGTAGAGGTGGGAATCAGCAGAGGCCCCACGATATGATTTTATCCCCATAATTGACTCATGATAAGATATTATTGCGATTTTAAGCATTTTGCGATACGGTGAGTCGTACGATACAATATATTGAATTGTTTTGTCAAATAAGAGAAAATTCTCAGTCTATTCTTCTCACTTCTGTTTTTATTTCTCCACAATGAGAGTCACAGACTGACCAACAAAGTATTCAGACAAACTGAACTCAACTGATATCAAACATGTATGGACGACAATAACTGCAGCATTTTATCAAACTTTCCTCAACTTTAAGCTTCACTGCTCTGATTTTTTTTTAAATTAAAACATAAAAAAGCCTAACTATGCAGTGTTATTTTGACAACTTCCCAACACAATATCCTGGTGCCTATAGATTCCTTAGATCTTCTAGTTTCATATGATACAGGTATCTCCAGTATATTCACAAAAGTGAGCACGCTATGTCGGAGCGCTAAATATCAAAATTGCCATCTGCCAAGATGGCAATTGCTGGAGCTCCTACACTGAGCTTCACAATGCTTCTTCAGAAACCTATAGGTGGTGTCACAGAGACTGCATCCATGGTTTATACAGATGCTTCAGCATTTTAATGAAGGCATGAAAAGTATAGAAATATGCAGCAAGCTGCAGCAGTGACATGCTAACTGATGCAGCATCTCGCTTGTCTCTGTGTGCAGGCGATGACGAGCAGAGTGACTGGTTCTTTGAGGGGGACTGTGGAGTCGGGGCAGGCGTGGCCAGCCTACTACCCAGCTGGGACTCCGACAACCAGCTTTCCCTGGAGGACAGCCGCCCCCCACCCACATTCCTGCAGCCTGCACGGCCCTCTCAGAGAGGTAGTGGACAATGATTATGTGTTTTAGACAAATGTACTCCTTAATGATCTTTTCTGATCATTTTGTAACACGGGAATAGAAACAGGCTTTTCTTTTGTGCAGGGTATCGATATCATTCACGTCTGAAACGAGTGCCTGGCTCTGCTGCCTGCTGCATCAGGAAGGATAGAAGACGGCTTCCCAGCAAGGTTAAAGCAAACTCTTCCTCTTCAAGAAGAAAACAGTTATACCATTGTTATAGTCTTTGTTTTTTACTGTGTATCTGTGATTTTTTTTTATTCACAGGGCAACAGCATGCCAGTGTTTGTAGAGAGACTGAGACACTTCTCCCAAGATCCTTACCAGAGAGAGTAAGATATGCTGGTTAAATGTCTTGCAAAATGATATAGAAGTCTTGTGGTCCATCTGTTTCCTTTATCATTTTGCACGTAGTGATACTTTGATTATCTCTGTTTAGCTTTTGGCTGCCTTCTGTTGGGAAGCGAGACCGAAGCCAGGTATGTTACGGTCTTTTACAGGCTTTTATTATCTTTATGACCTCAGTTTGTTTAGACTTTAATGGTGAAATTGCAAAATCTAAATGTTATTGATACTTTCAATTTCCAGTTGAACCCTTTGTGCCCATTACCAGTGTGTCCTATTGACATGATGTCAGAGAGCTCCCATCTCAGATGTTCCTCCTCAATCTGCAGAAACAGGTAGTTGATGCCACGTGTTAGTTAAACAGCAGCCTCTCAAGGGCCTATCGGAGACACCATTCGGTGTTTTCGATCAAAGCTCAATATATTGATGGACAAGTCTATGGCCATGTCATTTAATTGAATCAGTTACAGAGCATAGGTCACTGTTAGCTCCAGTATTCTTTGTTAAGCTTGATGCCCTAGAGACTCTGTGACTTCACAGGAGTTAATTGTTGCATAAATTAGTGAATTTAAGGCACGTTGCATATTGCAAATACGCTATTTAACTTTATACTTTATGCACACTATTTATAGTGGTGTATCAAGCACACAGATGCGCATGTATTTCAATATCTCTGTCCACATCCATCATAACCCATTGTGTTGATATTGGCTGGACTTTCGCATTGCTTAAGCTCTCACAGACTCAAATGCTGCAACTGTCTGTCACGCTTTGTTAGAAGAACAAACAAACTTATAACTAACTCATAAAGCAGACACCAAACAGAAATCATGTGTTATTTTCTGTACTAGGCGTCTGAGACATTAAAACATGTTTCTACTATTTTTTCAGTTGAGTAAGGAAGTGTTAAAACAATGTTAAGTGTGGGTTTTTTGGGGGCTGAACAGATTATGCTAAATTGTGGCCTGAAGTCTGAGCTCAACTGGCAATATTCAGCAGTGGTGGAAAAAGTAATCATATACCTAACTTAAGTAAAGTATATAAAAAGTACTCATTATGCAGAATGAACCCACTCAGATAGTTTGATATATATTCTAAATATATTATTGGAATATTATTATTGATGCATTTATATAAGCAGTGTTTGAATCTTCTCAAGGCAGGGCTCATTTTAACTACTAAATATCACATTTTATGTTTAAATCACGTGAAAAGTAACTAAAGCTGTCAGCTTAATGCAGTGGAGTAGAAGTATAAAGTTACATGAAATGGATATACTCAAGTAAAGTACAAGTACCTTAAAATTTTACTTAAGTACAACACTTGTGTAAATGGACTTAGGTTCATTCCAACTCTTATATTCAGCTCCAGTTGGATGCAGCGATACTTTATTGCAATAGTTTTCAAGGTCAGCGTTGCCAAATAGAGAAATACTGTGTTGACATAGTTGTAATGCAGATTCAAGTCCCTGCATTTCTGGGACTGACTGCACAAAAAAAAAGGTTTATCCAGAAGATGTTTGTCAAAGCATCACATCGCTCCCAGTCATCCCTGGAACTGTTGGATCTGCATGGGGGACTATTGAGGAGCCGCTTAGCCCCGTTGGCCTCGAGACTGTGGGACTCCTCATTGTATTGTTTCCACCCTGCCTATTTATGGTGCATTCTTAATTTTGTTTCACACACACTCCTTTTCCTCCCTCTCTCTTGGGTTATTTCACAGAGCGCTCCAGCACTCCTTGATGAGGGGCAAAAACACGACTGCTATGAAAAGCCCCCGACTTCTTAGGCTTTCTTTTCTAAACTGGCCCTTTCTTCTCCACCTGAAAGGTTCCTTCAGATTCCAGTTTGAGGCATTGTGAATACTAATTTCTCTCTATTAAAAAGCCCTCATATCCCTGCCATGCTCTCATTTGAATGGCGGACTCAGGGGAGACCTCTTAATTCCTTTATAGTGGGATTCAAGACCCTTCACTTCAAAAAGTATAAATCATACTCCCAAATGAACGAGGGAGAGAGGGGGGATTGACGAGAGGGGCTTCTGATGTGTCCCGTTGGACGGCACGAGCTGAATCTATCTCCCCAAGCTGCTCAAATCCACTCTCCAGTGAGAAGGCAGCTCCGTCCTTACGACCCAGCTCCAGCACCCATTTACTTCCTTTAACTTCCTCTAAAAACACACATTCACATGCAAACACAACAGCAGTTCCAGTTATTGTTTTGCATGACAATGAGGAATGCTATAATCGCTCAAGCCTGCTCTTAACAACTTTTAAAACGTCCTCCTCGATCTCACTTCGCTATATTTTCATTTCTTTTCCAGCATCTTACTGATCGATTTCTAGCGCTGAGCTCCCATACATCTGACTTTTCTTTGTTTCCAAACACCCTTGAGAGAAAAGTGTTTTCTCTGTGAGCAGAGTGTAAGCATTAATCTTGTACTGCGGCCAGGTTGAAATGATACTGTATTAATAAAAGCTGTCATCTCCTGTTTGCTGCCAGTTGACGGCGACAATCAGAGATTTGATGTTAAGTGATAAAGGCTGTATGAGGTTGCATGCTGTTTATCCCGGTATCGGCGTGTTGAATAGGCGCGATGCTTTGTGGGATTTGGCTGTAATGCTCGGGGGGCGGCGGCCACGTTAAAATGCATAACTGCCTCCCACCTGAGCCAGGCAGCAGCAGCTTTTATCTATTGACTTATTTATTTCTAAATGACACTTGCGCTGTGAGATAAATCATAGTCTTACGCCACTCCCTTCCCAGTTTTCATTTTAATTGTGAGATCTCGGTGTCAGCAGTTAGTATATTGGTGTGAGTGGCCTATTGATTATTGATTTGGAGCTATTGATTATGTCCCCAGGAGACCCTAATCCTTTCTGATTCATTTGAATACCTCTATTAATCTTGAGATCCTGCTCACACCTGAAGCGCCGTGTACCCTAATGAAAATAGATGGCCATTTTGTAACTGCAGCTCCTCACTCCTCTTTTGATTTATTATTTTTAATTGATATATTTGCTTTTGAATGTGGGCGCCAAAATTACAATTGACCCTGTGTCAGTGCTGTTTTACTCTGCACCCTAAGGGACGTCGCTGCATTTAAAAGTGTCTTATATGACCTGAAAAATCCATCTTGGAGACTTTTTCTTCAGTGTCCTTGTGATAGAATTGAGTTGTTGTTGGCCATCTTCATTACATATTACTTGTTTTTCCATTGCTCATTGCCTCTAAGTCAATCTTTGTTTTCTCATCACCGTTTCTGTATATTTAGGGACAAAACAACTGGCCGACATCTGTCACACTGTTAAAACTGATGAAGGAGCAGATGTTAAATAATAAAAACAGTGTTGTGCCTTTTTTTTTTTTTTTTTTTTTATCACTTCTCTCAGTTTTACACTGTAACATGCTTATAAAAAGGTTCTGCTCTGAGATGAATGGTGGTGTTTTGCCTTGGTTAATGAGCCAGCTGATGGTATTCTCATGTTTGATTAGCATTGTGCTGAGCGTCTCAGTGGGCTCCTGGCGGCCACAGAGCGGCTCTGTGTCTCGGCTCTCAGCAGCAGCAGCGGAGGGCCCTAGCCTCCCTCCAGGCTGCAGGGCCCCCGAGCACCTCGGCCTCTGTGTAATGAGGGAAGAGCTGCAGGGATGGACCTCCACACATTAAGACCAAATGCATCAGGGTATTACTTTTAATACCGCAGGCGTGCCTCGTGAAATAATGCGACGTTTAAACGGGGATCGATTTTGGAATTAAAAAGTTAGTTTGCAAAGATTTACTGTGGGGAGTTCAATGCCTGAGCTCTTTATCAGGGGCGCAAATGGCTGGTTATGTGCTGTCCGACAGAGGTACGATTGAGGGATCGATAGGCGCGTGATTTACTAACTGGAGTACAGGTAATCAATAAGTATAAAAGTAAATGAAATATGCATTACTGGGATTTTATTAGAGAGGGGTAGCTGGGAGAGAATAACGGTCAGGCCATTTATTTTTATATCTATTGATTATACAACATAGAGACTTCGCTCAAAGCATGCCCCGCACAGCTCTCGACACCCCGCGCCTGCACACCCGTCATGTGATTTATGGGCGCTGAGGTCATGGAACAGGCTGCCTGTTAAAAGGCTGCCCTGACGGGGCCTTATTGTAGCATGTGCCTGTAAGGGTTGGGAGCTTTATGTAGCCTGCAGTCCGAGATGAGCCGCGCTGGTTAACAAGGAGCTCTCGTCTCTATGAGCTTCTGTTCTTTTGCAATTTGTTGTGAATTCATTTTTACAAGTTTGGTTTACTAGCATTTTCTCACAGCACACCATATTGTTCTTTAAATCTCTGAGACACAGTTTAGTTGTGTATAACAAGCAGAATGTGCAAGATTTTAACTTAAATCTTTTTTTTTCTGTCATATTTTATTGTAGCGCCCTCCCTCGCTCACTCAAACACTCCACTGTCCCCCTCCTCCTCCTCCAATGCACAAACATCCACAGCACATCAGCCGCCCCCACCCCCCCCCCAGTGATGGAGCGGACCTTGACCTTAACTTTACATCTCCGAACTCAGGGCTATTAAGCCAGTGGGGTGGGGGGGGCTTTTCCTATTTCAGGGCTCCTGACATATGACACAGGAGGCATAGAGCAGGTGTAATTTGTTTATGTGAACTCTGCAATGACTCAGCCTCATGCACCCCAGCACCTCTCCTCATCCAATATTCTCCCTGCAGAAAATACGTATTAATGAAGAAAAATTAAGATGTGGCAAACTGAGGCTGAATGTAAAAGCTGCTGTGTTTGCAAATGTGCATCGCTTGCATTTATCGACTTTTGTGAAATTGTTAAATTTCTACATGTTTATGTGTGTGTTGTGGGCGGGAGCAGCATCATCATATTGTGTTTGTTCTCTCTGTCCCCCCACAGGCAGACTAATGTTTCCTGTGCATACTGGTCCCAGAGTGACATCAGGAGGAGGAGGGAAATAGAAGCTGTGTCCATCACAACATCAGGTATCTCCCACCACAAAAGCCAGAATCTCTTATTATGCCTTATTTTTATTATTAGAGGTGTTATGTGGTTACATAGAAACCTAAACCTGCAGATTTTGTTTAACAAAAAACAGCTTTAAGTATAATTTTCTCGCAGACCTAGCATCTCTGCTCGACTCATTTTTGGTACCAGGTTCTTTTCTCTGTTTCATTTCCCACTGCCGATATAACCCCTTAGTGTAGGCATCTATTTACAGCCAGGTTAGGAGAAAATCAGCCCATTCAGTCAGGGCCTGTTTACACGACAACGCTCTCTGGTGAAAACGATAAAATATTTTATCAGATGTGCCTTTCATTTAGAAGGCGACGTCATTTTTGGGGCTTAAATACGCAAAAAAATGAAACCACCCTCCAGAGTGGAAATCTTAATAACGCTCAACTGTTGGGTTTCTGTCTAAAGTGTCGAAAACACAAAAGTGTCTCTGATCAGCTCACGCTGGCTCTCGTTGCTTTATGTAACATCCATGTGCAGTCCAGGCAAACAACAACAAACATGTCGGACTATTTCTATCAGTCAGACATTCAAGTTGCCCTAGCAGCTCTGATAACTATCCAGGAGTCATTCAAGCAGTTAAGCAGAATTATCACAGATAATATATCAGAACAGAGAAGGTGCATTAATTACCTAGGGCATTTTTTTCTATTTCTGTTTCTATTCTATTTCGCGTTACTAGGAAGAGAAGTAGGAGATAAGATAAGTGTCTGTGCATGTGTGAGCTCTTGGTGGTGCTGTGTTGTGTGGCAGTGCTTCACAGTCCCACCTAGCCACCTGGCATACATACTACATCGAATCTGACATACTTTTGCGTCACCGTATGCACGCAGATTCCCCCCCTAAAGATGCTGGTCTAAATGTGGAATAACATCTTTAGATCTAAAATCTTTAGATCTCCATCTAAACAGGGCCTCAGATGCTGAAAAGAAAATGTAGTTGTTTTGATCTCTTTTGTAGTTTTTTCTTTCTCCTTGTTGCCGTTATACTTTCTTTGTCATCATTTTGAGTCTCTTCCTGGATATATGTTTCTTCAGTGACGCTGGCGGTTTGAGACCAGAGGGGCCTGACAGTTTGTGCCTATGCCCACTGCACCCATTCATTAATCTATCCATGGCCATAGTGTCCTTTTGTAGCCAACCAATCAGAGAAACGCCTGCACTTCGTCAGCTGTCTGCCATAGTGTAGTTTGGCATAGTGTATGGTGTAATTTGGCGAGCTGCAATTTTGATGCTAGCTTGACTATTTAAAGACTGCAGGTTAGTGCAGGAAGTCGGTGGTCTGCAGTGTTTTAAAACTCCTACATCATCGGCTCAGCTCGCTTGGAACTCCAGCCATGCCTTACCATGAAACGGAAATGTGGTCTTAGTCTTATAATAGATTTATTTTATTCCACTAAAAATTGCAGAATGTGAAATATTTGGTGTGACCTGCAGAGAGAAGTATGCAGTTAGACTTTGTAGCTGTGTAACGCTTGTTTAAAGCGAAAGAAGAAGGGAAGTGTGATGTGGAGTTCACCCTATTGGAGGTGGCACCGAGCAGCAGCCGTTGTGTCTGTTTGGACCAGTGGAGCTGCCTTTTTTCATTAGAGTCATGGCTCGGGGCCTTGTGTCTTTGCCGGATTGAAATCTGAATTGGTTTGTCCACCTTTTCTTCTGCGTCCCCTCTCCATGCTCCACTCCTGCAGCTGCTGTTTGTCATTTAAATAACAAATGCTGGTGGTTCCCTGATTTAGTGAGGGGTGCGGCGGGCCTCTGATGTATATTAATATTGTTGCACAGTGCACTGTACCTGGCTCCATCATTCATTTGGATAAAAGAGGTGGAATTTAAAAACAGCCAATGCTTTACTTGGATACAGATTGCATCAATTTATTGCACTGAGTGATGGAACGGCCGGCAACTCTGTCCTTCACCTCCCTGGCGCTGAACCACTTCCCATAAAAGTAAAAAAGGATTCACCCCTGGCCCTTAAGGACCCCTCATATTCAACATGCGGAACGAGGGGCATCCCTCAGTTTCTCGACAGTTAACAGAGCCACAGTCTGTTGTAAAAGAGGGGGAATACATGTGTTAAAATGTTAAAGAAAACTGATTTATTCCTTTTTTCACAAAAAATTCCTATTTGTTGTCAAAATGTGCAAATTACAGAGGGCAGTTATCTCATTAACAATCATGGAAAAAAGTACTACTAACTACCCTAAACTACCCTTGTTTTCTTCAATTTCTTGTTCATTTTAATGCCTGGTACAACTAGAGGTATTTGTTTTGACAAATATAATGATAACAACAAAAATAGTTAAATTAGCATTTAGCTATTCTTTTGTGGGTGTTTTGGATGAAGTGATTAAAAGATGATCTGTTTCCTAAATGAAGGATCAGGAGAGTCCCTGATTGGCATGTCCCCCCTTAGCCCCATTCAGAGTGTTTTCCTGCTTCTTGAGTCTAGTGCCCCCTGTCCACCATGATTTATCATGCATCCCATGTCGTCCAATGTCAGTTTCTGCAGCTGCAACTGCTCTGTATAAATCTTTACTTTGGCAGCCTTCAGCCGCCATGTCTCTCCTCAGTAATCTCAACACCGCCAGGAGATGCACATTCACTCTGACAAGCTTTCACACACACTGTGTACAAATTCTGGTTTGTTGCCATTCTGACATGAAGACACAAAATCAGATTCAGTGATTTGTTGAGCGGGGTTGTTTTCTGGTAAACATCTTGTTTGCATGGAGGGACTGCATTTAGCAGAAAGAACGGCGTCTTGCTCTTAGTGAACACGACAGCCGAGTCTTTGTTTGAGTTGGCCAGAGGAAGTGGATTGTTGTATGTGTTAGTGCTTGATTTGAAACTCTGTAATCAGGAGTGAAAATGGTCTGCGGCCGGAGGTGTCTTCCAGGTCTCCGTGGGGAATTACTGAGGCGGTACCCAGCTGTTGCTTTGTCTTCTTTCTTTACCCTTTTAGCACTGCCGTGGAAGTGCTGAAGCTGGTTGTGAAAAAAAAGAAAAAAAGAAAAAACAACAACTTATCAAGCCTGGTATCTGTTTGGATTAGATGACCGCTCCATTTCTCAGCCGTAAATTGGCCATTTTCTACTTTTCTCACCACCATCAATCCAGCAATCCAGCTCAATCCAACAAGTCCTTACTAGATATAGACACAAAGCATGCCAGTTTTCTAATATATGTTATTGTTTATTATTAAAAATACAGATTGACTTAGTCACTTAAAGGGACAGTTCACCCCCAAACAAAAATAAAAAATGTTTCTCTTGTCTGTAGTGCGATTACTGTCTGCCTTATGGAATATAATGGAACTGCATGGCTCTCAAAGCACAGAAACATTTTTTTTGAATGTATTTGAATTTAGATGTGATGATGTAGGCTTTAGGGGAGGGGGAAAAAATCGATACAGCATAGTGTCGTGATATTTTGCGTGGCGATATTATATTGATTCATGACAGCAAAGTATTGATATTTAGCGTTCATATTTAGCACTATTTTAAACAGGTTTTTCGGAGGCTTACTTTTAGGAATATACTGGAATCATATGAAACAATAAGATCTAAGGAATACATGTTTGATTTCAGTTCAGTTTGACTGAATACTTTGTTGGTCAGTCTGTGGGTTTGACTCTCATTGTGGAGGAAAAAAAAGACTGAAGTGAGATGAATAGACTGAGAATTTTCTCTTATTTGACAAAACAGTTCTGGATGGAATTTAATTTTGTGGACAGAAAATGCAGTTAAACAGTTAAATCGCAATATATTGTATTGCAATACTCACTATTTCGCAAAATGCTTAAAATCACAATAATATCGTATCATAAGTCAAGTATCGGGATAAAATCGTATCGTGCCTCTGCAGATTCACACCTCTAGTAGGCTTTGAGAGTATAGATGTTATTAGTTTAGCTACATTGAAAATGCTTGAATTTTACAAGCTGTGTCTACACGGACAATTTCTGCAAATATTGATATTTGATGAGAATATTTGTATACAGCAACGAGTGCCTTTTTAGAATATCACCATGTTGCCCAATGACCGAGAATAGAAATGAATACATTTTCCACACTCCACAGTTTTGGGAGAATTATTCGTGAGGCAAAGATGAATCAGTATGTTTAAAGATCCTGATGGATTTTAATAGCCTTGGCTGGTCTCACACACAGACTAATTAATTATTGCAATTTTACTCCTCCCCTGCTGTCTCCTACTGTATAATGCCCTTCATCTTTATCTCTATAAAAGGATGATGGTAATAATCCTAAACTTATTCAGTGTGCTCCGTTCCAGAGGTTAGAGTAAATAGGCAGGGCAGGAGGTTAGTTTGGAAACTTGGTCAGACTGTACGTGCGTTATCTCTATATGTTGGAAAGTGCCACATGTGGGTGCCCATGTGGGGGCCGGCCCCTCGGTCAGCCCTGCTGCCTCTGCTCTCCCCTCTGTCTTCACGTGTCTCCTTGCCCGAGCAAGACGGCTGCGTGACAGATCACCTGCGTCTGAGGCCCGCCGTGTTCCTGCCCGGCGGTCCGGCCCCCTCTCATTAATGCCCAGGCTGGTGCGAGGGCCGTATGGCAGCACAAGACAAATAACGCTACCACTCAGCCATCACTTCTGCTGACAGAAATGCAGCCCACCGCACTATTTCGCCCTCTCCGGCTCCACTCCGCACCCTGCTCGCGTCCTTCAAAAACCCCCACACACCCCCAACCCCGTCTCCTCCGTCTGCACCTGCACCTGCCTGCGCTGCTCCACCAAACTTTCACGGTGGGTTTTGCTGTTGCTGGAGGCTCAGCTTAACACAGAAACCCACACAACTTGACACATTGTAACCAAGAACCTGCTGCCTTTGTAACCACTCTAATTGTTTTCTGTTTGTGGAGACAGATTTGTTTTTAGCAGCGCAGTCTGTGAGGGGCTTCTTGACTCGCTTGTGTGCAAACGTTCTCACTGGGAGGTCTGATTTTCTCCTATTTTTTTCAATTGTGAAAGGAATTGTGAGTGTGTGTGTGTGAGCGAGAGAAGGAGAGTGAGCAGGAGAGAGAAACACAAAGGCTAATCATTAAAGAGCTATTCAGCCCTGTTCATTTAAGTGTGGGAATCAGCAGGCCCATTACTGTCAATGTGTAATTAGCTGATTAATAAACACAGGGTAGGGGAGTGCTCCAGGAAGGCCTGTAATGATTGTTTTTAGAGAGCATCACATGAGAGCTTATTAAGATGGTAAGATGGTTCCATTCAACCTCCCATTATCACCCACAATAAATGCATGTACTGTAATTCTCCCATTGACGGAAAACCTTTGCGTTATAATGTCTTTATCGACCTTGATGTAAAACCAGTTGAGTGTGAGTGTAGGTGTTCTGTTCATTATTCACATTCATAATTTTTTAATTATACTCTGTTATACAGTCAGACAGTGATGGAAAGTAACTTAGTGCTTAAGTACAAATTTAAGGTACTTGTCCACTACATTCCACACATGCTAATCTCATAAAATACATGTATTGTTAAATATCAAACCAGAGATCCTGAACTTCATGGCCTGTGACTCTATTTAAAACTAGTTTCAGATCAGATGTCTATAATAATAATAATAATAATACATTTTATTTATAGAGCGCTTTACATGGTACTCAAAGACATTTTACAGTTAAAACACAGTGAAAATGCAGCTACAAATAAAAATTGTTAGAAGATTCACTAAAGGAATATTTCCTCCTGTAAATGTCTCTAATTAATTTATTTAAATGAAACTATTTGAGGTTAATCTAATATGGTTAGAGAAATTTTTTTTACTGATATTTGTTTTGTACCCCATCAATCATCTCACAACCACTCAGATTTATCTTTGACCCTTTGGCAGGCGTCCCTCTCCTATATGTAGGTTAGTAAAAACAATAAAATTAAAATAAACATAATAAAATATAAAATAATATATAACTGATATATATATATATATAATAAATGCATCAGTCACAGGAAACTTCTGCAGAGGAAGTACATGTTGTCAAAGTACATTTTGTTTATAATGCTTCTATTCTTTACTAAAATAGAATTTTGACTGCAATGCTTTAACTAGTAATTGAGCCTTTTTAAATTGTTGTATTGTTACTTTAAAAGTGCTGTATATGACATTTAGGACATTAATATAGCGGCAAACAACTGCTGTTTTTCTGTAAAGATGTAGTGGAGTAATGGCGTTCTGAGCAGGGAATGAACTCACTCTGTGTGTGTTGTAATCTGAGCTTCTCTGTTCTTTGTTTTGGTGGTCGGGCAGTGCTGCACCTGCATGTGAGTAAATGTTAGTGCATGTAAGTGTATGAGTGTACGTGCTGAGATCGCAGTACTGCTCATATGGCAGTTTGCACTGATAATATAGTTGTCATGGAAGCAAAGTGCCCCTCCGCCATGTTTATTGTTTAAATCATGAAAATCTAATATTTCTGCACAGTCTGAGTACTGTGATGTGCCCTCTAGTGGAGTCCTATAATAACTCATGTCGTACAAAGGCCTGCATATGAACAATTCTGTTCACAAATCAGTCTGCCTATGTGAATGCGTGGTAGGCCTGGGCTATTATATGATTGCGATTAGTGATCGCGATAAATTTGAGGTTGATTACAGTAATCAGCTGTGAGCATATTTACTCGATCAAACATGTCGGAAATGTGTGTGACAACAGCCAATCAGAGTCAATCTTTTCCTGATCCACTACTGTTTGTAAGTTGCCGAGAAGTTAACAGAAAGACCAAACGCAGAGCTAAATGCGAAGCTGAACATTCACAGCACGGCAATTCACACACAGATATGGTGCATTCAATACCGTCGGAATGGCTTTGGTACGTTCATAAGCGTGGGACATATAAAAACTTACAGAAACAAGTTATTACTGAATGGAACTCGGTTCAATAAACAAATTAACAAAACATTAACAGCATGGGCTTTCTAACAACAACAAATCTGTTTAATCTTTTGAAGAAGTACCACCCAAATGATTATGCGGAAAGCATTTTCAGTACAGATGCTTTAAAACTGGCAGTTTAAAAACAATATAAAAAATCGTGATAATAATTGAGATTGGACTATTTTTTTTTTTTGCCATATTGCCCAGCCCTAATGCGTGGTAAAAACAGCACCTTTGCAGTCGAAAACACTTTGAGTGCTTCAGCTCAGCCACCTCAATGTTTGCTTGTGGCGTCAGAGGTGAGAGCTGTGTGCAGACTCTGAATGTCGTATATCTAACACAAGAAGAGGATTTGAGTACTTCTTCCACCATACAATGAGCTAAACATGAGACACTCGTACAGTGATAAGCCACAATAATGCCACTTCCCTTCAACTAAGTACAGCCTCGATTTGTGTTGTAAAATGTTTAGTTTATCTAAATATCTGTCCTTTTAATCACAATTTAAAATTGTGCATAAACTGCTTATCCTATGGTGACCTTGACCTGGGACAGAGGCTAGTCTCTGGTATGCCCTGTGCATGTTAAAAACACTCACAAACTAAATGTTCCCAGCCATTTCTGTGTATCTGTCAAATATGAAAACCCCTGAATTTTGATGCAAAGCCTTTGACTATGTTTAACCCGAGTGTTTGGGTTGAAACTCGGCAACGGTTAGTCATCGTTCCCTCAAGAAATATTAATCAATTATCTTGCCCGCCGGATCAGTTTGGGGAAGAAGTCATCTGGAAAGAGGCACAAGCAGATATAATGGGAAGGAGCAAAAGCACATGCCAGTGAATGCTGTAATGCCTAATCCTTTGAGACAGCCCAGAGCCACAATGTCACTTCTAGTTCCCTTGTCCTCTGCTCCGGGACTGCTTCGCAAATGTCTTGTGTGACCGCCGCTAACTTTTTTGGGGCGAGATCGGGAAAGATTTATTTATCAAGCATGTTAGGGAGCGCAATTGTTTTAGAGTTCCTCTGCTTGCTGCAAAAATTGGCCCCTTTTCTCTTTCAAATATTTCCCTTCAGTCTCACAGACAAAAAGCTTTAAAGGTGAGCGAGATCAAGAGAAAGAGGATCTTTAAAAAGAAAGGTAGTCAGTGAGATGTGAACGTGTGATGAATGGAGTTAAAAACATACTGCTTCTTCCACTGCATAACTGGAGGGTTGGAGGGGGGGTTTAAGCCATAGGAGCAGCACAGATTGGCCTTTTAATAACCATGTCCACAAGTCATATGGGGCCAAATTGGATTTGGCTCACTTGACCAAAACCTCATTAATATTTAACCTATTAGAAGAGGATTGCTTCAAAGTTTTATTTTAATATACCTAAAACAGTGAGCGATCCATGAGTCGTGGACTAAATTTAATTTTTATTCGGGAGGCTGTCCATTGAAACGGCAAAGGAAAATGTGATTTATGTGAGTATCTTTTTACTGTTTGTTGTGTTACATGTCCAGAATATGATATGTACTTTTTTTTTTCGTCCTCTGCAGCTCGCAACCCATTTCATAAGGATCATCGGGGAGAAGAGGCACAGGGAGCCAGTAACACCTTAACCCTAGAGACTGTGGGGCCAAGTGCAGCAGGTTCACAGAGTTTATTTTCTCTCCAGGGGGACCACGAGGAGCGTGAACGAGGCTGGACAAGCACACTTAAGTGACAAAGAAAAAACTGTGCCAGAGAACAAAACCGCCAAAACTCCTCTTGCTGCACAAACTTAATGATAAAATCACATCGTTACTCCTCAAATCAGCATGTTACTGCTAGATCCAGTCCTTCCAGGTAGTATATTAAGCATGACAAATGTTAATGCAATCAAGCCTTGTTAAGCCCCTCTGCCATCTCCTCAAAGCAGCTTCAAGAGGCTCCTCGTTTGACTCAAGACTGGAAGGCTCCTCCTGTTTCCACACACAGTCTCCAGGCCACCTGCTACCACACAATCCAACAATTACGTCCACTCTAGTAGCGCAGCGTTTGTCAGCAGGAACAGTGGGAGGATGGTCAGGTGAGGCTGTGTGGCCGTGAGGGGGGTCTGCTCCACTTTACGGCAGCTAACAAAGGCCGTGCAGGCAACACGTACAGGAGCTACCTCCGAGACAGGAGAGCATCAGAATGTCGAGCGACCACATGCTGCTACGGGGTTCAGAGAGACGACCACCGGTAGAGAGCCACACAAAGTACAGGCCTCCTATTAGCATGGATTTGAAAAGCTACAGTTTGTACAAAGGTGCTCATTAGCACAACACAGAGGGAGTGTAGTCGCGGTCCTCGGAGGGCCGCCTCTGTTCTCTTCAGCTTACCTTCCATATTCAAATTTCCCCAAATGTATTTAAGTTCAAGGCCAGCTGCAAATCTGTTTGAACAGCCTGTTTTTCAGCAGTGGTGGTGGATGAGTTGCTTTTGGAGCTGTGCTGAGTTGGAGGGGCGGGCGGAGACCGGAGAGGAGAGGAGAGTCTGTCGCACACTAGATCCTCACCTACCCTTGGGGTATACATTTCCCCGGCTCCCTCGGCATCAGATGCATTAAAAGATCAATGGCAGCATACCGTGAGATCAAACACAACGCTGGTAAACAAGCAGTATTTTCAGAAAAATGCATTTTCATATAAGAGTCAAGTAAAGAACATTCTGATTGACCTAAACCACACAGGTGATAACTGTCTTTAAAAACACACATGCATACTTCATACCACACAGAATATCTTTAAAACATATTTTAAACATAAACAGTATTCATTTTCACAGCTATTTTAGATACTATTTTAGAACTATCAATATAACTCTAATTGAAACGTTTTAAAAATGGCAAAGTCCACATCACAACTATAACGACGACAGTGGCAAACAGTATTGTTCTCATTATGAGAGCCAATATACATCATCAAACATGGAAAAAATATGTGTTAATAAGTAGGGCTGTGCATCTTCACTGGTCTCACGATTCAATTACGATTATCTAGTCCACGATTCAATTTGATTCTCCGATGCATCACAATGCGTCACATCCTTGATTTTTTTATATTACAACACATTACTTTTTCATCAATAAATACTACTGGTCTGATAAAAGTAGGTTCACTTTTTCATATTTAAAGTGCTTTACAAAAGGTATAGCCGACTTTTGGAGTCAAGTTGTAACTTCTAACAACTTCCTGCTGCTCTAAGAACATTCCTGATAACCAAAATTTCTCTAAACCAAAATAAATAGTATAGGCCCAGTCTACTACCCACATTATCTGTCTGATTATCGATTATCGATAATGGACTGTCACTGCTTCAATGCAGAATCATCCACATCTGGTTTGCGATGCATCGATTGTACAATTATTTTCAACACCCCTATTAATAAGACACCAGAACTGACCCACAAGCTGCAAACATTCTGCATCATGAAAGCACAGTTGTCAGGACTGAGCGCTGTGGCGTGCCTCAATGATATTGCATGCTGATATCGTCACAATTAGGTTAAAAAAAAAGAAGGTAGTTTTAGCTAAGAAAAATTAACACTAAGCTTATCTGAAATCTCCCCAGCAACAGAAAGCACAGGTATGCACCTCCTATAATGATTACAGGATACCTTTTTCATGAAACGAACTGCATTTTAATCAGCTACATTCTACATGGTCTTTTCAGACACTTTAAAGCCTTATTTAAGAGAAGAATCGCATTTAGTAGAATGAGATTTGCCAATTAACGTGAGTTATACGTCTGCAATAATCTGTCTGAGAAGGCTTTATGTGATCATGTTGGCCAGGGATGACATTTATAAATGCTGTGTGTGCACACTCGTCTAAATGGATGCCTCACACAAGACATCCTGCCACAGGAATCAGTCAAAGTGTTGAGGCAGAGAGCACCCCCTCCCCACACACACACACACACACACTCCTGGCTACTGCTGCTGGGCCCGCTGCTGCAGCTTGACCAGGGGGTCCGGCAGCACCGTGGGCTCTTCACGCGACAGGAATGCATTCATAATTACCAAAAAGGATAAAGGAAGATAAATACATTGGTGGCGTCTTCAAGACATATGCCCCTGGACGTGGTGACAAGTATTGACTGTGTAGTGTTTTAAGGAGAGCTTCTCGCCATTGCCCGATCCGTCAGTCTGTGTTTCGGTGCCAACACATTGACAGGGAAGGAAGACGCATCAGTTCAGATGCACTTCCATTAGTAGCAGGAGGGGGAACACCTCTCCTGCCAGTCTGGTAATTAGCAGCCACCATAATGACATCTCAGCCAGGCTGTATGCCCCCAAAATGTATTTCCAATGGCCAGGAAGTGGGGGAATGGCTTCCGTGCAGCCAGTCAATTGCCCTGTTACAGTTAAGGAATCCAGCAGGCTGGTACCACTCATATTTCATCCCAGGTAAAGATTACCTGTCAGGCCCATGGGAGATGTATTGATCTGTTTTCCTTTTTCCGCCAGCAATCACCTGACAAAGGCACCTAGGAGGCGAGTGAATGAGTGATGCCTGGTCTGTCTGCTCCAGCAGCGTAGTGGCTTCTAGTGTCCACTGATGGGTGGAGAGGTGATGAGGAAGAGGAGAGATAATGCAGTCATAAACTCTGTTTGAACCTCCTCTGTATGCATGCAGGGCAGCCCCTTGCTCCCCCCCGGTGTCACAGGTCAGTAGGGAATTTGCTCTTTTTTTTTGGCTTCTTTCTTGTCGGTGGCGTTTGTTCTTGCTGTGTAGTGATGATAGAAACACATGCAAAAGAGGCTCTCTGGTTCCTGCTGACAAACGCATGTTGCGAGTCACCGTAGTTCAACTCACTTTGGGTTTCCCGTTTGATCTGGGCACCCTTCTCGCCATGAAATCCAACCTTGTGTGGGCAGGTGTCCCTGTGATTGTCAGTGTGGCCATGCTGCACTATCAATGATCAATATATTTCACATTATCTCGTGGGTTTTTTTGGCAGCTAAAAGTATTTATATATTTGCCTTTTTCAGTGGAATGTCAGAGTTGATATTATCCATGAAGCATTTAAAGTGATTGCACTGTATAATGTGTAGTATTTATGATGTGATGCATAATTATAGGTCCATTAATTGAGGATTTAGGTCTAAGGACATTAAACTCATAAATTCAATTTCATGATAGATAGTAGGGTAGATATGTCTCTCTCTAATTTTTTACTGTCGTATTTTTTAATTTCATTTACAAGGATTTAAATATATCTCCCTGATATCAGGGCTCTTAGGCAGCTATCCACATTTGATACGTAGTACAAATAGCATCTTATCTTATAGGCCGTTATCTTTATATTTAATAGCAGCGGAGGCATGCCTAATTGCTTTGCAAATGATCTAAAGAGGATTACTCCTCCCTTAGAAAGCCTACACGGTGTCTAGATGTTAGAGAGACATCACAATGGTAACATTCAGTCAAACCTGCAGTGCAGCGTTTATGCAGTAGCTGTTTTCTATCATGGTGTTATGTCAAAATAAATGTCAGCATGAGGTGGATACTCTGCTTTGATCGTGATTATGGACTATTATGGATAAGAAGTTGTTGTTCTGTTTATGTCATTTGTGTATTTTCAAAATGATATAAATGGGATTTTTTTTTTTTTAAGATGATGTAAAGACTTCATGTCATATGTGATGTTATGATCATTCCTCCATGTCATGAGTATTCACGGGAAAAAAAACTGCAGTATCTATTTATTTCAAATACTGAATTTGTGTGCAATAAATGAGTGATTATGATCGTGTGAAATCTGTATGTGAAGATGTGAGATTAAGGTTATACGGTATGCATATTTACTGATTTATATGTGCATTTATTTTATTTTATTTGGTAGTATTACAGTAAAGAAAGACAGGAAACACTGGCTGAGACAGGGATTACATGCTGGCTGGTAACAAGTCGTGAATGTTGTATTTACAACATTGTCTGCATCGTAACCAATCAAGCAGGATGTTGTGAAGTTATTATTATTTTTACAAGCCAAAACCATTTTTTTAGACCTTCTATTGCCGCAGATATTATATAATACATTATTAGTCAAACATAGTTGAATAATCAATTAGTCGGTTAACAGAATGAATAATCAGATATAACAGGAATTGATCATTCATAGATTTTCAAGAAGATATTCATCTGTTTATTTAGCCTAGATATTTACTATTATTGGGTACAGCAAGGAATCTCTCAGTCTCAGTCACTTTAATCAGCCAAAGCTCAGACACTTTATCATACCAAGGTAGTTTAAGCATCAGGTTTTATCTGACAACAACATACAAACGTCTCCTGAGTCACTTCAATCAACCAAAGGCTCCTAATACTTTATCATACAGATGTAGTTTTAGCTTTAGGTCTTAGCTTACAACACTAAACGCTTTAAATACGCAATAACATGGACTGCTGCCACACTGAGAGCTGTGCTAAAGATGTTAGCATGCTAGCGCACCAAACGTAATTAGCATCACAGCCTTTACAAATTACATCGAATTGCTAAAGTATTAGAAATACACACAAAAGTATTTACCTTCTGTATATTACAATAAGTCCTCAACCAGGTGGTTCATTTCATGTAAACGGAAACTATAAAAATATTTGATAATTCTGTCAACATCAACTGATTTCACACACCTAATGTAAGCTAGCTGTGCCTGCTATAGGCCTGACGAGCCTGTAGCTCTAAAACCTGCTAAAACTGGTTAAAACTGGTATTAAACAGGTATTAAAAAATCCTAACCATCACGTCTCAGACATAACGTGAAATTTGTTACTTCTTCATATTCTGTTGAAAATGTTCCTAAGCATTTTTAACCAAAACTGTGTCTCTATTCGTCTTACACATTGTCCCTTTAATCAGGTTTATTGTTTACCATGTTTACCATCTTAGTTTAGGGTGTAAGCAGCCATACTTACCTCCACAGGTGCTGGAGAAAGGTCTGACTGCCATCATTATCTACCACAGTCATCGTGGGCGGCACTGAACTCTGAATCTAGCGACGATGCACATGTAAAATGAATAGCAGAGATGGCGAAAGGGGAGGAAAATACTGTGACCACTGTGGTTGGCTTATACCAATAGTCTACATCCTGTCAGTCAGACTAAATTAGCACTAAATAAAAGCACAGTTGAGGCTGATGAGAATGTCATTAATTTGGAGCTAGATGAAAGGTCAAAGGTTTAGCCCGAGGGGTACATGAATGTGTGTACAAAATTTCATGGCAATCGATTAAATAGTTGTTGAGACATTTCACACACAAAAAACACAAAAAACCCTCATGGTGGCATTAAAGTAATTAGGATTCAACTTCTGGAGACCATGAATATCTGTACAACATTCTTGTTATATATTGGAGTCTGGGCAAAAGAAGAAAGGAGTATGTTTGGGGTTTGGACTTTGAGCCACCTCAGACTCTAATAACCTGTAATAGGCATTTTCACTATTTTATACACTAAATGATAATTGGAGAAAATAATCAACAGGTTTATAGATAATACTAATGATTGTCTCTTTGCTCGAGAATGCCACCAGACTTGACAGCGGTCCTGTTGAATATAAATGTTAGTGTGGCTGACAGAGAAAATACTCCCTCGGCCGATGGAGATCATCAGTAGATCCCCCACTGTTAATCTTGCGGCTGAATGCTGAAGACCGTGGTAGTCACTCTGCCACGTGTTGAGAGTCGGAGCAATTCTCTCCGCTCACCGGTGGTCCACGGTTACAAATCACATCATCAGCTGTCTGAGCACCCACAGCCACCTCTTCTCCACCAGATTGATGGTGAAATGGAGGAAAAATCAATGGCTTCCTCTCGTCAGAAAGAGCCAGCTCTGTCATGTTTGGGAGTTTGACGTTCCCCTCTCTTACTCTCTCCCGCGATGGGAAATTGAAAGCCGAGTTTGAACAAATTGACAGACGTGAATAGACTGGAGTGTCTCAAGTCGATATAATGACCGATTTCAATCTGCTGGAGAAGATCACAGTGATCGGGTTGAGTTTCTAGTAAATGATAGTTAGTCTTCAAACTGACTTGTGAGCTCCCGTGTAGGTGACCCTGTAAGTAACAGCCGTCAGTTTTCTTACTAGTCAGCCCCTCAGGAGTCCCCCTCCATCACTTCATCCTTATCACCACCATGACACACTGCAACTGTGAAGCAAGGTTTCCATTCACTGCCTGCTCTGAAATGAGCAAGCATCACTGAGCTTTTTCACTCCGACACACATTCCCCCTCTAATGGGAAATTCAAATATCACATATCAGCTGAATGCAATATTCACTTAGCGAGAGATAACACTCCGCTTGATGTGTCTCATGTATCCGGTTCAGAATAGGCACGGCTCAGTCTCTGACACCAGATCTGACTGTGTATAAATTCTGTCTGAAGCTCCTGTGCAGCCTGTTCATCCTCTCTGTGTGCTTTATTGGTGTGCATGTGTTGGTCCTCTTGTGTATTTGAGGGAGAGCAGATTCCAGGGCATCTGTGCTTGTCCTGCTGCCTCTCCCGTGTCTTTACACCAGCACCATCCCTTTTCATTTCTGCTGGCATTCTAATCAGAGCGTTACGAGCTTCAGCGGGTGAAGTACGCAGAAAGTTGTGTTTCCTGACAGCCAATAAAAACCGTATAATCTCCCTGATTCAAGTGGCCCATTTAAAAAAAAATACTAACTAGTGCTATCACTCAGACCACCCCCTTCCCTTTTTCTTTAATGCCTTTTTTTATTTAATATATAGCCCATGAAAAATGAGAGACTCCCGCTTCCCCGTGTAGATATTTTGTTGCTGATGATGCGAGACGAATTTCCATCACAGCTTTGTTTCCAGCGGGTGAGCGGATAATCTTTTACAGCGCAGGGAGGGAGGGCACCACTCCCATCAATCTCCAGGGCTTATAGCAGCCGCATGGTTGCCTTACCTGACCACAACGCATGCACGGCACCTCGCAGGCAGCCCACTCAGGGTCAGGAGCCTCCAGGGGATGCAGCCACACTGGATGCTCGCTCACAGAGCAGCCACCTCCCAAACCTTCATCAACCTGCAGAACAGAGCGTCACTTCTGTTCCATTATTCCTGTCATTGTTATTATGTCATTTTTCTAACAAGGCGGTCATGACTGAGAGAGCAGCAATGCTTTCCCGCTGACAGCCCTGTGAAACTATGTTTGCAGCGAGGGCCTCAGCTGCTCCTTCTGTCGACACAAAGCTGCTCCAGAGGTTTCACCCCTCTGTGCTTTTCTCAGCCATGTGCATTATGTGTTGTAAAGCAAAAGGTTTCAGTTTTAGTCGTGGCATCCTGCCCAGGCAGCCTCTTGAGAGGGGCCCCTGGTGGCCCCCGTGCTGGTGGAGTGGCTGGCAGGCGTGCAGCATGCTGCTGCTCTCCGAACTCCGCTGCCCTGGCAATCGCCTGCTGCACAGCTCCTCCCGTGGAGACTATGCCGCTCTGATTGACAATAATGGGAAGTGGCAGAATCAATGGGAGACAAGAGAGGGGTGCACGTGAAATTCTCCCGGAGCTTCCAGTCACAGACCAGGAGCTCTGGCACCACTCACCTGTCATCCCCGCAGCTCCAGGATTAGGGCCTGTGACAGCAGGAGCAGCATGAAGAGAAAGATGCTGTGGTCGCCACTGACAACCTGGAAACGGCGCCTCTCCTGCACACTTTGACCACGTCTTGCTACCTGGCTGCAGGACACTGCAATCTTCTTATCTAGAGATAAAAAAGAGAAAATCTTACCTTAAATTGTGACAAAATAAAATGACTCAACACAAGAACATGAGATGTAGAATAACCTGAAAGGACTGGATAGCATGGCGTCTAATGAGCCATTTAAGTGAGTGCTTTCAAAAGGTATCTAATATCAAGGATTAAAATAGCAGTTCACCTTGTGCTTGGGTCTGGGATGTGTGTGTGTGTGTCTGTGTGTGTGTGTGTGTGTGTGCAGCAGCGGGTGGAGGGCAGGTGTCGTGATAGAAGGGGCACTCCATTCTCTAATTGATCTGCAAAAGATGCACATGAAGGAGACGTTAAAGCAAAATGAAGTCATAACAGTGGATTGAGACATTTATTAAGTCAGACGAAAAGCCCTCAGAAACGTTGAGATTGTTTATTGATTTTTGTGTTTTGGCTGGCTGCGCAGGAGTAATCGCTCGTGCTGCTGCCACCGAGGCTATGGGGCTCGAGTGCGGCCAAATGTTCAGGTGGAGGCGCTGACTTCCTCCTAAAGGAGGCAACTTTAACCAGCAGAACACAGAGCCATCATTATGACTGCAGTTTTTTCTTCGTTTATATGAGAGTCCTGACCTGATAATCTGGCAGTCAGTTAGCTGAGAATACAAACGGTGTCACGTGGGATGATTCCTGATGTGTATCACAGGTGCAAAAAGTAATGTGTTCACTGTGTACTTGACTGATCGAGTGGCATAGCGTTCCCACGAGATGTAAAAACAGATCTCTTGACAGACTGCACTTTCCTGTTTTTGTTTACACAGAGTGGCTGCAAGTAACGTTTTTATGTGTGTGTGTGTCTGTGTGTGATCTGGATGCATGTTTTATAAGCCTAAAATAAAACCCACTATATCAGAAAGCAGTGTTCTTTATCAATATTAATTTATAATTAACATTACAACAGTATTTCACAACCGAGGTGTGTGATGTAAAATATAGTGCAGTGGAGATGGATGAAATCATTAAGGGATTCCTAGCTCTGGTGAAAAAAAAAAGCATGCAAGAACAAAACAATTTTTTTGTCCAATGACTTTTGGTATTATATTAGTGCTGAAAAACCATTAGGCCATAAATGATGAGTCAATCACAGAGCCCCGCACACAGTGGGACTCCCACACAGAGAGCAGACAAGAAGCAGCACAGCCAGAAATAACGTGTCTCAGCTTGTTTTTCCTTTCCATTCGCCAAAGTGTCTTATAATGATGGGGAAAACTGTGCTGCTTTTATAGCATTATTTAGGCTAAAATGTTGGTTGACAATCACAAAGACTTGTTCTTCATCTCACTTGTTTGTTAAGCGACATACGTTTTTCTGCTACTGTGGTGAGTACAGGTGCATCTCAATAAATTAGAATATCATGGAAAAGTCAATTTCCAGTAGTTCAAGTCAAACAGCCCCAACCAAGTATTGAGTGCATATAGATGGACATTCTTTTCAGAGGCCAACATTTCCATATTAAAGATACTTTTTAAAATTGGTCTTTTGCAATATTCAATTTTTTTGAGACACTGAATATTAGGTCTTCATTAAATGTAAGCCATAATCATTACTATTAGAAGAAATTAAATGAATTAAGACATGAAATGTTTTATTCTGTATGTAATGGATCAGTATAATGTGTTATTTCCACTTTTTGAATTGAATTACTGACATAAATAAACTTTTCTATGATATTCTAATTTATTGAGATGCACCTGTACAGTTACTACGGCTGAACAAACGAAAAGGAGCACAATGACTACGGATGGTGACACTTCAAAAACAAATGAAAGTGAGATCCAAAAGGGCCTTAAAAACATCTGTAGCCCTAGGGCCTAAAGTCATAGTTTTAAATATTTATTGATAATGACAATAATTCCTAGTTGCAACCCTATATATTTAATCATATTTTCAGTTGTAAACATAAGTTCCTGTACTTCTTTCTCAGCCAGGAAATAGAAATGATTTCATGATTGTCCGACTGTACACGTGTGCCTTTGTGTGTGTGCTGAGTGGTGCTGGTGAGTGTTAGGTAGAGTTCAACCATACTGGTGACATCAATCTGCCTGCTCTTTATTAGACGGAGCAGTGAGGTGTAACTGACTGCATTGTCCACAGATGGACTGGGGCCCATAGCACACGGGACCCTGGTCAGCCACCCTGACAATACAATCAATAACCACACACTCATTATGGGAGCCCTGCCTGGCTTCTCCTGCCTTCCTGCCCCATGGAGCCTCCCTCAATGCTTCACCCTATCTTTAACTCTGTCCTGCCTTTTCACTCTCTATTTCAATCTCCCCATGTTTTCAGTCCTCCTCTTCCTCTTCACATATCACTTTTGAGTTCCTACGGTGTTGTTTTTCTCTTAAATTGTATTATGAAGTGATGCAGGATTAGCCGAGGGGACACCTGGACGTCCCGACTCTAGCTGCCACACTCTGCTTCAGTATTCAGTAGTCAGGCCGGACAGTAGTGGATGACAGTGATCCAGCATGGAGCCTGGGGCCTATAAATGGTAATGCCCTCCACTTGCCTTCCTCATAAAGCATAATAAAAGGAGGTTATAAATCCTACCAATTAGCTGCGTCCATCAGTCGCCTTAATTGGAGTGTCGTGACTGGCTAGGGGATGACCTTGTGTGCCAGAGAGCCAAGACAGACGAGGGGGCCGGGGGGGGGGATATCTATGTGGATGTGGAGGACTTGGGCTTCTTTAAATCAACTGTATCTAACAGGCCATACTGTAGTTAAGGGTCGAGCCATATGGCGGTAAAGCGTTTATGCTGACTCGTCGTGTTGATGTCGTCAGTGTAAATGTGTAGGGGTTTTAAATGCATATGAATATGCTTCAGGCCAACAGTTGATAATAAAGAGCGTAAAGAAACAGTGGAGACGTGGCAAAGAAAATGTTAATTGAGGCTCATATCATTGGCGTTTTATCAGAAAGTTGTACGTATATAAAGTTAATGCAGTCATGTTGTTACAATAAGGCAGAATGCAATGTCCATTAACGCTCCTCTTATGTTGCCTGTCAAATTGACCCATTTCAAAGTTTAAAAATCGGGAAAAAAAATAGTTAAAAGTTTTTTTTCTTTTTTTTTCTTAAATCAATGTAATGTAAAACCATTGTGTTTTATATGTAGATCTCTCCAATGTACATTAAAAAAAGTTTTAACATGCATTTTTTTAATGAAAAAAGAGTGAATTATCCTCATTGAACTATGACCTGTGACCAATAAAGAACACCATTGCAGTAAATATTGATTGAAATGGTTAGTAATGGAGTTATTAATGAAATATAAACAATGTTTATTGGGATTTTTTAGTTTCTGACACTTGGATAATTAAACATGCCCCAGGTTATTGCTGTTCCTGAAAAAACAAACACAAGAGGAGGCTTGAGTTTCCTCAAAGGGCTGGAGCAGCACAATCCAAGTTTCCTGCTTCAAAAAGGCCAACGTTCACCTAACTGTAACCTTCAGTATAAAACACACACACTTAATATTCAGTACTCAGTCCACTTCTGAGCAACACATTAGTATCATGTTACCTCACTTCCATTCAAAGCCATTAGAAGTATCTTTTTGCAAGCTTACTGTTAGAGAGACGAAGGAACCATGTTTATGAACAAGTGGACTGAGAAATAAATGTTCTATAGAAGGACAATAAGCATGCATGTTTCACATACCTTTGCCTTTGCTTACTTTTAAAGCACATTTGGGGTTGGCTCCTGATCATATCACTTTCCTACTATCGCTTTATAGCAGAATGCAGCCTGAGATCAGGCAGCTGAGCTCTGTTCATACTTTTAAAGCTTTCTTTTTTAGTTATTGATATCATACATGTTATCCTTATTGTAATAATTCTCTTTTATTTATAGTATATGGTAATTTTACCTGTTTTCTTTGTAAAGCACTTTGTAACTTGTTTTTTTTTTTTTCGAAAAGTACACGGTCACCCACAAAGTTGGAATTATTTTGTTTTCAGACACTCCTATTTTCATTGTGATATGTTTGGAAGAGATTGATAAATAAAGTTTTGAGAAGATGGTGGTAAAATATATTTTATTCCAACTTATGGGCGACCATGTACCATAGAAATAAACTCATCATAATATTTATTTATTTTATCATTAGAAACAAACCTGAAGCATTAGACAAGAGACCACTAAGAGAGTTATTATTATACAAACGTTATTTATAATGCACCTTTTATATAAGAGATGTAGATAGTGCTTTACAATACAAAAAATGCAACACATGAAAATAAAGGCAAATAGACATCAACATTAGACAATAAAAGACAGCAGATGATATAAACTACAAAGAATAATACAAATAATAAGATAATCAGTTGAAATATAATAGGGATGACATTGTTCAGAGGACTTTTATTTGATTGCTAACTGTGAACTTCAGCTGACACAACTGACATGAGGGTGAAAATAATTCCAGTTTACTATTTATTTATTTATTGAACTTTGAGTCTCTTGAGTAACTGTGGTTATAGAAACACTATGTCTGATATAGGACTGTACCAGCAGACACATTTGCCTTTGATCAGTGTCCACAGGTGTTCAACAGGCTCCACTCATCCTGTAGTGCAGCGCTTGTTCTTTCTTCCCCTCAGCGCAGCAGTTAAATGTCCCCTCCGTCCTCCCGTGGGCCCGGCCACCACACCTTTCCTCTCAACACCTCAGTCAAGCACTCTCTGTGGCCACTCAAACCTGAGACCTCAGCTTCCGCTCCAGCTATGAACATCCACTATCTCATGACACCGGCTCTCCGAGAGGAAACACTGAGCCCGTTTGTCTGTGGAGAGAGCTCCGTGTGCGGACGCTGATGTGTGCTTACACTGCGCTTTCTCTCCCTCTGCTCCCATCCCTCCACCACGGGATTAGGCAGTAAAGACCAGTTAACCAAGCAGCTGTCGGAGGAGAGTTTCTCTCCGGCTGACTGAGAGCTGCCGACAGTTGTTTCCTTTCTCTCTTACCGTCCGGAGATAATTCAGTCAACAGGCTTTGAACTGCAGATAAGAGAGGAAGAGGATGATCCCGGGGACGGGCCTGTTGTATAAGGGGCCGGGGTAAAGGAGTGGAAGGACAGTGCAGGCTGAGGGGTGCAGGGGCAGGTGTATGGGAACTGGAGAGGGCCAAGTAAGATAAGACGCAACTGTCACTCTTGAGGTTTATGTGGTTTGAAACAGATCTAGATTGTTTTGCTCTCACATGATAACATCTTAACTTCAGTACTTTTCTTTTCTTCTTACATCATCGTGCCATGATAGCGAGTAATGATCACACGGCACACAACCTTTTCAACATCAGGCAACACAAAAGCAACATTTTTCAATATCTGAAACACGATCAGAACCTTTGTTGGTTATGATCTTAATCTAAAATTCACTTCATCATATGACTAGTAAGTTATTGACCTGCTGCCCGTATACAGTCATATCTCCCCTGTATCTCACATATTTGCCTCGCATCATCCTGTTCTTTTCCGTCCTGCGTTTTATGAATGCAAAAAAAGGTGGGGGAGAGGAAATTAATTCCCAATAAACGTTTGACAGAGTGGCTTTTGTTTTGTCTCGGGCACGTGGTTTTGCATACCTGCCAGGTGTTGTGCGACACAACCCCTCCCACCGGGCCCCCTTGCTCCGTGGCAAGGTGCACGATGAAAGGCCTCGGGTGGCCCATCAAAGGGCCCATTGAGACGCAGCCACGAGCAGGACAGAGGGCCACAGTGTGGGCCGTGGAAATTTGACACCCTCTGACAGAAGCTCCATACAGCCCACTCAGGGCCACGCTGACAGCATCGCTCGCAGGAGATCAGGCGCTCTCTCATTCACTTCTACTGACTCACTACCTGTTGACCCCGGGCACAGACAGTTAGAGAGACGGCCATGTTTACAGTCAGGGAGAGATTGAGCTGAAAAGACTGTGGGGGCATAGATTATCTTGAGTTTTAAAATGTTGTTAACACAACACAACTGATGCTTATTCATCGGTATGGGCTCTATGGTATAGTTTTGAGAAATAACATCAAAATATTTTATAAAAGCACAATTAAGACAAACATTTTGCACTGACCTTGAAGTAACATGACTCTTTTGACCTTTGCAAAGCTGATGAGTCACACTGATGTATGAGTGATATGTGACTTGTTGGTATGTGCAGGACAAACAAAGTTTATCTTAGTGTCACTCACCGAATCTGCACTACATCTTTCATAGTGGCCTCTCATTCTTTTCCTGCCAAGGCTGTAAATACTGTGGTCATGTACTGTACTATATACCAACCTCCCTACTGTTTGCATGAGTAAACAAGAAATGAACAAACTTTTTAAACAACTTTTATAGATATTTATCAGCTCTTGACCATGAAAAGCACACTCAACAATCTTTCAGAAATCTTTCAGACTTTATTGACTTTTGTCACAACATAAATTCTACTGCATTAGTGTATTTATTCAAGTACTGTTCTGGAGTACAATGTTGAGGTACTTGCATGTTACTTGAAGTTTCCCATTGTATGCTACTTTATACTTCTACTGTACTACATTTAGTAATAAGATACTTTCCAGATTTAGATTACTAATTCAAAATATATATAATTCAATACATTCTGATATATTTATATAGATTAAGCTACCCAGCAGTATACAAAGTAGTACAGTACTATACTATGGGTTAGTTTATTATGACCTTTTAAAATAATTTTCATTAAATACTCTACTATGACTTTTTAAAGGAAATTTGATGGCATACTACACTAAGATGGAGTAGTGTTATTGCCCCTGATTTGCATTTTAAATAACTGTTTTTTTAAAAGAGGCAGACATAGATACATACAGAGAGACAGACAAACAGATATGTGGATAAAGTGTATATCTTCTAAATATCACAATGAAAATGAAAACACAATTAAAAGAGTATTTTAGAACTTTATGGGCAACGCTGTATTAGCATTTACCCTGATAACAAGTCGGGCACAGTAATAGTTTATTGGTGTTAGGTATTGTACGGGTGCAGCAACAAAATCACTAATATTTTGTCACACAAATACTGGAAGCAGCTATCAATGTGTTTTTTCAACATATTTTCTTTGTAGTGTTCATGTTGTTTCCACATGTTGTTTGATTTTCATCTCATGATTACTTGAGTCTGAATGTCAATTTCGCAACTTGGGAAATGGAACCACCTGGGAAGCTCTTGAATGCACCACTAATAGCTTTAATATGAGGAAACAAGAGAAAGAGTCCACAGCTGTGCTAGTTGCTCTGTGGAAAGCAACAGTGACAATGCTCACATGTTTATCAGGTGATTCTAACACGTTTACAAAGTGTTCACTGCTGTACGCAGAGCCTCTAGCACGGCTAAAAAGCGACCCATTGATTCTGGTATGAAATATGTGCAGTAAAATAGAAGAACAGCATTTGAGAAAATTACCTAAAGCCTTCCAGAGGTCTTTGCTCGACTGTGGTTTGCCACTCACGCAGCACACTTCAAAGTTGAGGGTCTTTCAGCAGAATGATCTTATTAACCAAGCACCTCCTGAATGTAATTTCTACAACAGATAAAAAAAGAAGTGTGTTTTAATGAAGTGTAATATAATTTTAACTGTGAGTCTCTCGAATTAGCAGTGGCTGGGTCACGACTGGGCTGCTGCTCTCATCGATGCCCTCAAATAAGCCTCACCTGTCGGGCAGTAAAAGAGCATGCAGGGCCTTCAATCACCAGCCAGTGAGCAGTGGACAGGTCCTACAGGTATTAATAGACACAGGCAGAGGCATGTCAAACAGAGACTAATACTGATCAACTAATGTCGGCACCTGTATGTGTTTATTCATTCTTTTTTCATCAGCTGTAAAACAGTGTAAATTTCCTTTGTATATCTATAATATAAGAAGATGCAAGGGCAGATTAAAAAACCTTTGAATGAGGAGAGCTAGACTTGGGTGCGGTTTTAAGCAGGTGACATTGATTCTTGGCAGTAGTAAATTGTATATTATTAATAACTATATTGTTCAGATTAACAATCTGCATCAAACATGTACACACTTTGCAGCTGTTTTTTTCCTCTTTGTGGTCTTTTTGCAACTCTTTGTGGTTGTTTTCTGCAGCTTGTTTTTTTTTTTTTTTTTAAACCTGCACTATTTGTAATGACCAGCAGGGGGTGACTCCTCTGGTTGCAAGAAGATTACGTATAGAAGCCTAAGCAAAAATAACCCTACTCTTCACTAGATCTATTACCTCAGCAAACATTTCCCTGATGAATTGATTGTCTCAGTTGCCTGTTTCAAGTCTTCTTCAATACAGCATGATTTTGTAAATTATTGTCCCATTCAGAGTAAAACAGAAGATAAAGCAGGGTATGCTTTGGGGTGAGACTATCTTGATATTGATAAAGTTGCTACCAGGCAGTATAATCAAGTTCTCAGTGAGATTCATCCCAATATGGACACTTCTGTCCCCCAAAAAACAAGGCCATACTACCAAAACTGAGGCTTCAAACTGTTTGTCCGCAAACCAAAGACTGATGTCACAATGACTCTGTCAAATTCTTTTTTTTACAGTCTATGGTCTGAATATCAGTTGTTTGCTTTCTCGTTAATCCTCATCATTATGAGGTGAATGAATTAAATTTATCAACCACTCAGTTCTCGTAAATAATGCAAACAACATTCAAACCCCCAACCTGATTGCCCCATCCTGGCCATTCAAGCTCATCATCTTTAAAAGACACAGCCTTAAATAATAAGAGTTGTTCGTGTTGACACCCCGGCTGATGTTTGTTGCTCAGTAATATATTGCATCGGCAGAGCAGAGCAGTTGTCTGTGCTCTGCACCTGCACCAGCCATTCAGCCTGAAGTCTATAAATCGTAGCGCTGTGAAGAATCACAGACCTGAAATGCTCACTGGACCCTGGGTTTGCCTCCTCTGTCACCTTACACCATGTGAACCCTCAGATATGTGTGCGACTTGTATGTTTGCCTGCGTGGTGTACACTGGGACCTTTGCATGTGGCGGTGCTTTGATGAGCTGCCCCTCGCCACACGACTAGATTCTCTTCTACGTCGCCCCCAACCCCCAACGACACGTGCCACCGGGCTGTGCATATACAAATCACTACGGCCTTGTTAGCATAGTTTAGTGAAGATGTCAGCTTTACGAGGGCCAGGATGCTTGCTATGCGTGTCAGGGACAGCAGGGGAGGGGCTGACCCACAAGGGGAGTATAGCGGGGCACACAAGCCCTGCACTGTAAATTTAGGTCTGAGGTATGGGAGCTGTGAAACGACAGGCCCGGACCTCTGTGGAACAGTGTGAACCCACGGCGCACTGTGTGATTTAACAGGGACACAGCAGAGCAAGCAGAATTGAAACTGAGAGAATGGGATCCTCGCATCAAATAAAAAGAGCTCCCTGTTTTCTGATATATCATAAATAATAATTTGATCATACATCACAGAAGATGCCTTTTCCTGTGCTCACAATCAAAGCTACGATAAATGGACATTTCCTTATGAGTATTGTTTTGCGTGTGCATGTGTGTGCGGGGGGTTTGCTGGCATCATTAGATTGTTAATCTCATTTCCTTTCTGATGATTGAAAATGGAGAGAGGCTCTGAGTTTATCAGGCAGATAAATGGACGGCCCATCCTCTGAGGAGATCTAATCTGTCATGCGTCAAGGCTAGGGTTCACCTGCCGCCGGATAATAACCATGTCGAAGGGCGCAAATGATTTAGGAGAGCCCCGCTCTTTGTTTGCCTTTGCAAACACCTGATGGTTTCATTAATTAACCGGCCACAATTAGCGGCCCCACGTCACGCCAGGTAGACTCCTTTCAAGAGAAATATGAGATATTAAAAAGCAGGGAGGAACTCCATTAGAGCTGACCTTTTCTGTGAAATTACTGATATTTGGGATTTAATTCAGAATTCAATGAAAACTTCATTTTTATTCTTATGGCTGAGGCCCTTTCTGTCTCCAGTCTGAAATGGTGTCTCTGCAGCCTGCAGGTCGTTAATTATGATCTTTATAAATTAAATTAAGAGGATGTCACTGCTTGATTTTTTTTATCTGCCTGTCCTACAGGTTAAAGAGTAGATAAGATATTTATCACCTCTTGACTGATCTCCCACTTATTAATTATAAAATGTAGCAAATTCCCAATTGGCTTTCTGGTGCAGTCTGCTTTCACTTATCAAATAAACATTTATTACATATTACCAGAATATATTGTGAGCATCCTTGTGAGTTGATTTGAACAAATGGCCCTTCTGCCTTTGAGACTAAAAACAATCTCAGCTATTCACCTGATAGTTATAGTAAAATATTCAGCGACTGCAGCTGCCTTTGACATGTGACAGATACGGACCCTGGGACAGAAAAGACAATGTAATTCTGAGGGTATCCATCCTGATAAAAATGCCTTTGGCAAGATTAAGCGCAGTGTATTGTTACACAGTAAAGATGTGTAATAGTCCAGATGATTTTATACTCGCTGAAGGGGGGGTGGTAGAACTGAGAGTGCTGTCCTTCCTCTATCCTCTTTAGATACATCACATTTCTATATTTTACTCTCGTTTTTCTCTCTGTCTTTCACTGACTTTTAAACATAAACGCAAAGCAGTGGTTACCAACTGTTTTGGTCTGAGGTACCCCACAGCCCTGTCAGATGAACAAATGTAGGCTGTAACATATTTTATTGTACAGTCATGGAAAAAATTATTAGACGATTGTTTTCTTCATTTTCTTGTTCATTTTTAATGCCTGGTGCAACTAAAGGTACATTTGTTTGGACAAATATATTAACAACAAAATGGCTCATAAGAGTTTCATTTAAGAGCTGATATCTAGCCATTTCCATGGTTTTCTTGATAATAACCAAAATCATTGGAAAATGGCTAGATTTTTCAGCGCTGACTTTAGCTAACTATCTCAACCTATTATCAAGAAACATAACTTTCATCTAACGCTCCCCATTTAAATTTGTATCATTACTTTGAGCTAACTATTTTAACCATGCATCCATTGCTTTTACTTTTTCCAACTATTTCAACCGTTAATCAATAAAAAAATACTTTTAGCACCATTTCAACCATTTAATGTTAAACATGAACGTTACTATAAGCTAACTGTTTTAACCATTTATCCCTTAACCTACTTTTAGCTAAATATTTTAACCTTTGTCAATTTATTTTAGTTAACTATTTCAATGGCTTATCAATAAACATCACTTTTAGCTAACAATACTCAACAATACCAACACTGTAAAAAAAAAACCTGTTGTTTTTACGGTAAAAAAACGGCAGCTGTGGTTGCCAGAATTTTACTGTAATAAATACGGTGCAACTTTTTTAAATATTACTATAAAAAGATATTAGCACTGTTGATTTTACATTCAATATTGCCAGTTTATTACATTTTTTACTGTATGAATAAAGTATTTTACAGTGGAGTAATGTATGTTTCAAAAAACGAAACTATAAAAAATACTGTTTTGGCTGATATACATTTATGGTGTTTCATTGTTAGTGAAACTGAATTAACCCATTCATCATTTTATGGTCTTTTACTGTCGTGGTTTAGCAGTTTTTCACCGTAAAATCTACAGACATTTTTTACAGTGAAGTTAACATTACTTTTAGCACCATTTCATCTGTAGTAAGATGCTGCAGATGTTTTATCAGTCTGTGGTGGTAGTGTGTTGTTTTATGCTGCAGTCTGCTGGGGAGGCAGCATCACACACAGAGATGATCAGACTGGTCTAAAGAGCTGGTTCTGTGGTTGGAGCCAGGTTGGACACATGGAGGAGGTGGTGGTGAGATGACCTGTCAACATGTTCCAGGCCATCCTGAAATACCCAGATCATCCTCTACACAAAACCTTTATGGACCAAAAAAACAGCAGTGGACGGCTCCTCTCTCTCTGTTGCAGAACGGAGAGATTCAAAAGATCCTTCTCTCCTACAGCCATCAGGCTGTCTCATTCTAACAGAGATTCTACCAGACTAACTGAATTTACCATCGGGGATAAATAAAGTAATTTTGATTGATTTTATTTTACAACCATTTATTGTTTAACATCAGTATTATTAATACCGTAGCTAACTATTTTAACCTTTTATCCATTAGCCTATTTTTAGCTATTTTAACCATTCATTCATTACTTTTACTTTTCCCCCCAACTATTTAAACCGTTTGTCAATAAAGATTACTTTTAGCACCATTTCAACCATTTAATGTTAAACATTAACGTTACTATAAGCTAACTATTTTTTACCTTTTATCCATTAGCCTACTTTTAGCTAACTATTTTAACCATTCATTCATGCTTTTCTTTTTTTCCCAACTATTTCAACTGGTTATCAATAAACATAACTTTTAGCACCATTTCAACCATTTTATTTAACATTAACATTATTGTAAGCTAACTACTTTTAACTTTCATCCATTAGCTACCTATATTTAACTTTGAGCTAATTATTTAAAGTGTTAGTACTTTCAGCAAACTAACCATTTAAGTTTCACTTTTAACTTTTTCATCTGTATCCATTACTTTTAACTTGCCGAATTATCAAATTGTGTTTTGAACCGTTTAGCTCATTAAAACATTACTTCCCATTTATTTATACGATTTACACATTTAGCTAACTTTTGTGCTTGCTAACTAGTTTTTATACATTCTTACCAAACTTAACACAAAATTCATGTGAATATGTGACTATATATTTTTTTAATTAGTTGAGCTACTACAGTTTTCCCATGTACCCCCTGGTAGACTACACGTACCCCTGGTTGGGAATTGTGCACTAAAGCTCAAGACAACCAGTCCACTTATCTCTCCAAGTCTCCCATTCCTATGTCTTACTTTGACTCAGGGCCACTGCAGCTGCCTGCTCTCATCTCATCTTATCTCTTCCTCTCTCTCTCTCTCTTTCTCTTTCTCTCAGACACACTCACATACACCAAAACACACACACACAGCTACTGCCGCCAGCTCGCATGCATTTATTTATTCGTTATATTTCCTAATTCAGTTTGACGAATGAGTGACAGCTTGACACTTCATTCGGCAAGATTAATAGAACGACACAATATTTACGTGGCAGAGACAGCCAATTATCCCACCATCTATCATCCAGATTATCTTTCTGATTGAAAACTACTCGTCCATGTAATCGGAATTATTTGGAATTAGAAGGGAATTTATGGCTTCTTGTGTCACTTTTCCTGGACGGTGGTAAATTAGAAATATTAGATACATAAAGAGAGTATAGGAAATGGGATAAATAGAGGCCTCGAATTAATGTCACACATTTCCATTTTATTTTTTGCCAGTGTGGCTGCCCCTGAATGAACCCCATTTTTGCCTACACATTTTACTGGTTATCTTCACAAATTATTGACACACACCATAGGTTATAAAGTCTGCTGATACTAATAAAATGATGTAGATATATTTGATTGAGCAATGAGTTGTTTTAATCAGAAAGCAGAATTAAATGTGTTGAACTTTGAAGACAGTAATGGATAGATCTTATCTACAGAGATAGCCTTGTGTGTATTGATCTCTGGCTATGTTTTTAAATGTCCATCTCACTCAAGGCAGAACCGACATTAGTTTACTCCTTCAACCTCTGTCCTTCAGCCTCTGTTGATTAATTCGCCCGACTCTTTCTATCTCACCCTACAATACTTTGTATTCTGTTTTCATGCATCACCTTTTTGTACCATTCTCTTATCAAACTTTCATCACTTGATTAATTTACCTAATCTCTGAGCTCTGCGTAATGTCTTTGAGTATCTACATTTCATAGCCAAACCATATTTCCATTCTACTTTTAATGAAAAACTAAAGAACAGAACAAATGATGTGTGCCTGCATACTGTATAGGCATGTGATGTGGTTGTCAGGCTGTTGTCAGATCCGTTGTGACACAACGGATGGACACGACTGACAGTAAAAACTCCTGCACGTCTGCACCTCCCTGCACAATTCAATATGCTCCACTTCTGCAGAATTTGAAACTTGTTTTTAAACAGCTATACGGTAAATTAAAATAGACTTATAATGTAATATGCTGCCAAAGTGGTCAATAGCTGGGACAAAAATAAACGTACCTAATATTTGTTATGGTACATGAATTGACTGAGCATTTTTCGCTGTAGGTCTTTAGTAATGAAATTTGGAAAGTGACGTTTCATCCATTTAGTATATCCTGGCAGTCTAAAAGCCTAGCACTCAGTCATTTCTTCTTTTAGAAATGGTGAAAATTGCCACATATAACAATGTTGCTGGGGTTTGATTTTATTGGCCAGAGTGCGTTCAGACTTGTAAATGGGATTATGCCATCCCAATATAGTGCTTCAACAACTAGCTAGTTTATTTTTATCCTCTTATTAAGGGAGTTGAATCCTTAAAGGGTGCCAAAATTATCCTGCAAATCGCTGACAGGGAAAAATGAAAGGTCTCTAACGGTTATTATAAGCAATCTGTCTGCATTGAAGCACAATGTGACTGCTGCGCTTGCGATACCAACGAGGTGACCTCAGTGAGATGGGGAGGAGAGACATGTTGAAAGTCAGACACACCGTCTGGATGGGACCACCAGGAATATACACACACCTCACACACACCACGTTCACACAACATCTACCCTCAAAAGGACACTCGGCATGGACTGTAAAGGTATTCATTTGACTGGTATACACAATACGTAACTTTTGTGTAGTACAGTACCTGAATAGTTGACATGTTTATGTGTATGTGTACAGCATGTGTGACATTTATAATTTTGGTATATTTTTTAGAAAAGCTGTATCATAAATATAACAGTCTCTACCTTCTCACTGATTTGTTTGTGTGGAAATCTAAATGGACACAATCTTCATGCACTGTAAAAAATGTTTGTAAAAATTACAGTAAAACACTGTCAAATTGCATCAGAAATAGGCCGTAAAATTAAAAATGTAATATCACCGTAGTAGATGCTTGTAATTACCGTAAATCAAGGAATAATGCAAAACTTTTAGACTGTAGAGAACACAGTTTTTTCATGTAAAATGAATGGAGAAATACCATAATGTCACAAGGACACAATCACCCTAAAAATAAAGGCACTACTCAGTCTAAATTACAGTTTTTGCTGATTTTTACATTTAAATTTACAGTAGAAAACTCCCTGTATTTTTTACGGTGAAATTCTGGCAACCACAGCTGCCGGTATTTTACCGTAAATTAAACAGATTTTTTTTACAGTGTGGTAGCTAAATCATTAGTGATCAGCAGCTTTTATTGCCTCATATCATTTACAGTAGACAAACTAAACAGAAAGCTAAACCCTTTTTTTTTTTAAATCAAATTCGAACCATCCTTGAAGTAACTATTATGAACTTTTTGATTTTGGCAAGTGACTGAAATAAAGATGCAACTTATTACCAGCTGTGGCAGTGGCTGGTATTGTTTTCACCTTGTGAATCTGTGTGTGTTTTTGTGTCATGATGGCAAAATGTGGCCCTGAAGACACCTACTGTAGAGGGAACTATCATAGAGGCAGTTTCAAGTAGGTTGCCAGCTGTTTGTTTTTCAAAATATGGTGTTTTTTTTTTTGTATTTCAGGAAAAAGCCACCATACTACATGTATCAACAGACTATAATAAGACCATTTTGAGAGTATCGGGGCATTTAAAAAATGTATGAATTTTTTCATAAATAACTTCGACATGTTATAGTATGACTTTTTTTTTCAAATTTTGGACATCTCCAAATATGGTGTTTTTTCGTTATTCTTTGAAAAAAGCAACCCTACTACATGTATCAACAGACTATAATAAAACCATTTTGAGGGTATCAGGGCATTTACATTTTTTATAACTTTTTCACGAAAAATTAAACCAGTTGGCTCTGAGAGATAAATGCATGAAGTTATAGATCTGAATATCTCCATGTGGATGAATGAAGTATCTATCTATCTATCTATCTATCTATCTATCTATCTATCTATCTATCTATCTATCTATCTATCTATCTATCTATCTATCTATCTATCTATCTATCTATCTATCTATCTATCTATCTATCTATCTATCTGTCTATCTATAAGTACGTAAAATTACTTTTCAATAAGACATATAACCTCCCTCATATATCTGTCAGAACCAACCGGTGGGTGTGTTTGACTTCTTACTGTGGATGCTCAGCTTCAAAACTTACTGCAGTTCATAAGGACCTAACCTACAACCTTCTGTCTTCTAGTCAGTCTTCTGTCTCTCTGAGCTATCTCCTCTGACACATGGTCGTATTTGACTTCTTCATTGTGGTGTTAGACTTTAAAAATTAACTTTCCGTCATGAGGTTTCAACCAACAACCTTCTATCTTCTAGTAAGTCTGCTATCACAATGAGCTATTTGAGATGGCACACTTTAATACTTTGTTGGTGATAGTAGCAGCAGCGTAAAATGTCCAAAAATATATATAAAAAACAAACAATATTATGGTATGTCCTAAAGAACAAAAAGTCAAAACATTTTTAAATGCCCCGATATTCTCAAAATTGTGTTAATATAGTCTGTTGATACATTAAGTAGGGCGGCTTTTTTCAAAGAATAACAGAAAAAAACCCAACATATTTTGAGATGTCCAGGATTAAAATAAAAATAGTTATACTATAGCATGTTGAAATTTTTTATGAAAACATCATAACATTATTAAAATGCCCAATACTCTCGCCCGATAGTTTGTTGATACATGTAGTAGTATATTTCTTCCAGAAATAACAAAAAAGTCTCTATTTTGAGATGTCCAAAATTGGAAAGTTGAAAAAAAAGTCACACTATAGCATGTCGAATTTTTTTGGTGAAAAGTCATTTTCATTTCAAATTTTAATGCCCCGATACTCTCAAAATGGTCTTATTATAGTCTGTTGATACATGTGGTAGGGTGGCTTTTCTTTTCAGGAAATAACAAAACAATTCCATATTTTGAGATGTTCAAAATTTGAACGTTGAAAAAAAGGGTCATACTATATCATATCGAATTTTTTCATGAAAAAAATCATTACAATTTTAAAATGTTTCGATACTCTTAAAATGGTCTTATTATAGTCTGTTGATTTATGTAGTAGGGTGGCTTTTCCAAAATTAACAAAAATAAACACTTTATTTTGAGATGCCTAAAATTTGGGGACATGTAAACAAAAGTCAGATTTTTTGCGGGGAATCAGACCTGGAGACAGAAATCAAAATAACTCTTTAGAAACTGAAAAATAATATTCTGGCTGATGGTCTGGTTTGTATTCAGCTGAAACTGTGTCACAACAAGTTAAAAACCCTTGTAGTTGCTTTACAGGATTTGACATCTGTTTCTCTAGGTCAGCGACACACACTGTTTTAAAAATTTCGGTGCAACAGGTTCAAGTCTTCTAACACCCATGTGCAATAACTGCTCTTACTTCTAAAACATTATAAACAAGCCTTTTGGTTCCCTGCATGGCTAAACATTTTATTTTTCTTCATTCCTCGGGTTGGAGCTTCAGCATCATACAGCGTCTATTTTGTTCTGAATTGCGCACTCACTGTTGTGTTTCAGTTTTATCTTATTGTGTCACCTTGCTGGAAAGAGAATTTAATCTTGTGGGACCGTAAAGATCTGGCCTGATCTGACCTGAACTGACCTGATCTGCATTGAACAGGACTGAACTAAAGAGTGAACGAACACAGAGTTCTGTCATGCATCAAAAGTTTAGAAAGATTAACTCAGATAGCGAAGCCTGTGATGTAGGCGATGGACATATCTAAGATAGTGAAGAAAAGGAGAATGGATACTCATCAAGTAAACATGTCAGGTATAACCAAGATATGGCTAGTTTATCATGTTTACTATCAGCCTGTCAGTGTACCGGTGGAGCCGTGTGATGTTTTCATTTCCAAGAAACAGTCAACAAAACATTAAGTTCATCTTCTTTATATTGTTATTTAAATAAAAAGGGATTTATCTTGGCTTGTTTTTCCCCAAACTGTAAATGGATAATTAAAATTAAAATGATTTAGGTTTTTTTTCCTTGTTTGTTTTTGATTTTGTTACATAGATGGTGGCTGTTTTTTGTTGCCATTTCCCCCAGGAGGAGCTGGACGTTGTGGCTGGGGAGAGGGGCGTCTGGAATGCCCTGCTTAGCCTGCTGCCCCCGCGACCCGGCCCCGGATAAGTGGAGGAAAATGGATGAATGGATGGAGTATTATTGTTAAAATTATTTTATATTATATATAAATTATACATGGTTGCCCATAAAGCTGGAATAATTTTGTTTTCAGACACAATCCTCTGTTAATTTTTGTTTCATTTTCATTGTGATATATTTGGAAGAGATTGATTGATGAAGTTTTGTAAAGATATACACTTTATCTCTCAAGAAAAAATCACATTGTCACAATAATTTCATCAAAAGAGGTAAAAAAAAAAAAAAGTAATCTACCTTTATGAGCAACCGTGTATAAATTATAGTATTGCTATTTAAAATGTTTTGATATTGCTGAGAATGTAAGGGCGCTTTGTTGTTAAATTCTCTTTGTAATGGTAAAAAAAATCAATTAAAATCTTCATATATTATTAAAGTAATTGATTTATGAAGGGACAGGGCAGGTGATTTTTTCTTCTGCTCCAAGGGACCATGACAGAAAAAGTTTGGAAACTTAATTTTTTTCATATTAAACCAGACACAGGGATTTGTTGAGTAATCACAAAGGAAAAGGTTGTAGGTAATTCACCCTCCACAGTCTGACTATCTATGTCATGGAGATGGTCTTTGTCACATTTCTTTATCATAGATGGCTGCAGGCTGCTGGAGGAGTTGGTATTTTGGAGATATGAGTTAGCGGAGCCAGATCCCTCAGCTGGTTGACTCCTTGGACCCCCAGGGGAGCAAATTAACAGTATCGAGCTCTTGGCTTCCCTGTAACCTTTCCCCATCCTGACTGACATTTGTGTTTTCCTTTGCCTTGGGCCTGGGCGTATGGCGGCCTGTGAGAGGATGCACGGAGATGCTGCATATGTTAAACAACTGCATGCATGCGTTGCTGTAGGCCGATGTGAGAATGTGTAAATGCCTACATACTGGATGTGTGGGTTTGTGTGGAAGCCGGTCCAGCTGTTGTGTGTGTAGGGGGGCTTCCTCTGCTGTGAAACTGAGACTCTGTGCAGAAGGCAGCTACAGTGGAGGGGTCATGACCTCAGAATATGGCACAGATTCACAACTCTGACTTCGAGAGACCCACAGATGAAAACAAGAGCCTCAGAAGAGAGTTGGTACGTTGTTCTTGAGTTGCCAAATCTAAATTTACACTCATATTATCACTACACTTGCAGCTAAAACTGTGTATTAGGACTGAATGGAAGCTCTCTCATTCATTGACTCACTACCTGCTGACACAGAGACAGTTAGAGTGACACCTGTATATGTGATGAGATGAGAGAGATAGTGCTGCAAAGAACACCGTGATACATGATCTTAACTTTTAAAAAGTTGTTGATCTTGTGTGACACAATCGCTGATGGTTGACACGGATATGTGCTGTGAAAGTTACAGATATATTAGATAAATATTTTCAAAACATTCTATGAAATGACTTAAGAAAGAATTGAGGTTGCAGTGTACTGACCTTCACCTGGGACATGACTCTTCTGACCTCCACAAGGGCACCTGATAAGTCTGACTAGGTCAAACAAAGTTAATCTTAGCGTCACTCACCAAATCTGCTCTACATCTTTCATTGTGGCCTTCCAGTGTTTTCCTGCCAAGACTGTAAATAGTGTTGTCCTAATGAAGAAAGGGCATGAGCTGTCACTACATGGTTGCCAATATGAATCATAGTGAGGAAAAAAGTTCCTATTTCATACTCATTGTATACGGTATCTACTACAAACTAATCCCTCTTATCTGTAGTTTTTCAGTTAATAAACTCTACTATTTTGGACGAACAGCGCTGCTGGACCTCAATAACCTCAAATTAAATTCTCTCCTTTTTTTTGTTTTCGAAGATCTTTATTTTTTGCAGCTGTGAGTAGCTACATTATTTCCTTTTGCATTGCTTTGTGGAATAAGTGTCCATAAAAGGCACACTTAAGGATCTGGCATCCTTTAATATGCATACTGAAAACACCACATATATTTAACTACACCAATGGTGTAACTAAGAGCATTTACTCAAGTATTACTCCAGTAACGTTATTCTTCATTTCCATTTATTAGACTATGATACTATAACTAACCATCCTTGTAAAGATACAGAGAGATAAGATATGGAGAGATTTAAGTAAAAAGTATTAAAATAGTTCAAATTAATTCTATCTCAACTAACATTAAAATATATCTTATACATTTATGCATCAGTAATAATAGCCCAATATTATGATACATTATAATAATAGTAGAGAGTTTCTCAGGACTGAATCTAAGTCTCTTTGGACAAAACCATCTGACAAATGAATGTAATAAATAAAAAAATATATGATAATGTTTAGTTCAGGATTAAAGAGGTTTGAGAATAGGGCTTGTAACCAGAGGGTCGCTGGTCGAATCCCAGGACTGACAGGTCAAGGAGTGAAGTGCCCATGAGCAAGGCACCTGACCCCCCACTGCTGTTTCAGTGCGTGTGTGCAAAACTGAATCTTAATTATATAAATCTTACAGTAAGTTATATATACTGTGGCAAATGTTAAATGTTTCTCAAAACCCTTAGATTTAAACTTTACAATTTAGAACACTGTGAGAGCCAGAAATGTGGGAAAAAAGTTTGAATCTCTCAACGCTGTGACTGGATGATGAAGCTGCACTGAAACAAATGTATTTAAACTTCTGAGGAGTGAAGGGAACGCGGTGCATTCGAGTTCCCGGACCAGTTGAGGTGGTGTGGGAGAAGAGGGATGGAAATACAGTTGGGTATATGAACCTTACAGTGGAGCTGTCATGGTGCTAATGGAGGAAGTGGAGCAGAGGGTCAGGAGTCCTCAGCACCTGTGTGGAAGATTAATGACCGCAGAGCCGCGGGAGGGAACGACAGACAGAAAAAGAGAGAAACTCTAAAACAGGCTTCGGCCTATCAGACTAACTCAAAGGTCAGACATGCTTGACCTTTGCTGGAGAGCTGCGATATTAACTGTCTGTGCACTAGTGTCAGTGTATAAAGATATAATTCACTTCAACAGTGAAACACTAAAACTAGCCTGCTCCAACATGTAAAGTCTATGATAGAGCAGTTAGATTCATATTCAGCACAAGCTGTTGTCCCTTTAGAGCATGAAAGGTGCTCTCAGGCAGTGATGACAGTAGAGACCTTTATGATTACCTCAGTAGCATGTAGCTCCACAGAAAAGAGATATCATCATTATCTCGACACAAAGGCGGCCCGTACATTGTTAAAACAATTTGCTGCTTGCTAATGCAGGCTGTCAGAGCGGCGCACAGGTCTAGTTCCAAGAGTTAAGTTGTAGGGCTTCCCCCCCTCCCTCCCGCCCGCCTGCCTGGGGAATCACGGCGGGTACGAGGCTCATTTCCTCATCAAACACAGGACGAGTGATTTGGAATATTTATGAGGCTCCCAATTTAAGTTAAACATTTAACAAAAAAGCATCCGATTAAAATGAGACAGCAGAAAGGGTTAAAGTCCCTGTGGGCAGCCAAGGCTAAAAATTAAACATGGAATGCTGGAGATGAATTAAAGTAGCCGGTCTAAGACAGATTTCAGCTCAGTGGCATTACTGTATAGAAGCAGCGGTGATATGGTATATGTTGAAACAAGCTTTTCATTGACTGTGACTAGAATTCTAATTAGGTATGAAGAGATAATGCTTTGATAAAGTGACTGAGAGATCATTTTTGAATAATTTGCATACTAATGTGACGATTTGATATAAATGAGACATCACATGAAATATGTTTGAAAATATTACAGAGTGCTTAAAAAAACAAAAATCTACATGTATTTATCCATTTTGCTATTTTTAAATTCCTATTTATGGGAAATAGATTACCACGAGGAAAACCTCAGATGATGTGGTGATTCAGTGGTAAACTGATTAATAATCCTCATGACTCTAATCAGAAAAAAAACAACCCGATGAGCACACAACATCTAATTGTCATCTAATGCAGATAAATTATGACTGTCTCCTCCAATCGTGCTGTCACAATAAAGATATCAGAGCTAGTAACCCTGCTTAGGTCAGAGGGCATGTGTAACACAATGCTGCATTGACTTTATTGATAATCTATGGCTGCCTTTCATTATTTCCCTCCTCTCGTCTTTGTAGCAGCAGATCAGTGAGCGGCCCAGAAGGAGGGGTCAGTCAGCTCCTGGTCTGCTCAGTGACTCTCTCCACTTCCTGTTTAATCACCGCTCCCTCAGGGATATTCTGCCATCCATCTATCACACGGAGAAAAAGTTCAGGTACTCCATATTGCTATATTGCCGAGAGATGAAGGACTTGGGTCAGATCTAAGTGTGTGTCTCCAGTATGTGTGTGTGTGTGTGTGTGTGTGTGTGTGTGTGTGTGTGTGTGCCACTGTTACAACCAAATGGGTTTTTCCTCAATGAACCAAACTGCTCAATTTAGATTAAACTTTCAACTTTAAGGTCACATTTTGATTAATTTTAAATATAAACTTTTAAACTGCTATTGTTAGACAATCGGGTCTTCTTTCATAAAGATCAACAAATCACTGATTTCATTCCCCGACAACTGTAATTTGCATTTTCATTTTCTTAAAAAGAATTGAATGTACCACACTAAGGCAATTTTTTTAGAATTAAATTGAAATTGTATTGTGTGTGTGTGTGTGTGTGTGTGTGTGTGTGGGTGTGTGTGTGTGTGTATATATATATATATATATATATATATATATATATGCAAGATGTTGGAAAATTGTTGTCTAAAAGATTTAAAAAAAAATACACCTCTCAAGTTTCCTAATTAACAATTGTTTAATCCATATAAAACCAAAGTGTAAAAACAAGATGCAGTTTTACAAGGTGTAATGTGCCAGGATATTTCTTGGTTGGGTACAGTGAGTTGATAGGGGTCTATGCTGTTTGCCTGTCAACATCACAATGAGGACGTGACTCCTGGCTCGGCTAAGCAGATGCCGTAGAGTGGTATCCTCACGTATGTTTCTTATCACCTTTTTAAACGCAAAGAACACAAAGCTTTTACCGACAGTGAACAGGAAGATAAGCTTCCTGATGCATTAGTTTTTTAACTGACATTTTTACATGATCAGTATCACCTGTTTTTGTATTATTTATTGTTTGTACATTAATTACATCCTAAAACAATATCATGATTAATACCCGTTTTATCATTGTAAACATTTTATATTAAATTCGTTTTCTTGAATGCTTCCCTGGAGAGGAGGAATGCTGTTTGTTTACGTTTTCAGAGGCAGCCCTGAGGGAAGTGACTCATGGCTCAACCACTGAGAGACCGCCTCAGGACATCATATGTTGCCCTCCAAGGTTCCCAGATGCAATCTTCATCCTCTACTCTGTGTGTGTGTGTGTGTGTGTGTGTGTGTGTGTGTGTGTGTGTATTCACCTTTTCTATCTATCTATCTCTACAGATGTGGCGATGAGAATTTTTGCTGAGAAAACCTGCAAAGGTGAGGCACAATGGTCAAACACAAACTAAACACTACCTAAAAATACATAACTGCGCATTGTATATTGTATAAGCACTACCTGCAGGCCTTCTGTATTGTATTTCAAAGTGATTGTATTGTAAGTTGCTCTCCATAAATGAGCATTTGAAAAAGTATCTGAATTGTGTGTCTGGAGCAGCTGACTGTGTCCACTAATTTAGATTTTCATAACAAAACACAGAAGCCTTCTTTAGCTGCTGGTAATTGACTATAATTTAGAGTCAGTTAACACCTGTTAGTGCCAAGCATTAAGAGAATTTATCACGGTGTCTGATTTATTATAATGTCCCCTTGGTTGATGCAAATGGTTTTCCGCTATTATCTTGTAGCCTGGAATGAAGGTCTTCCAAAGGCAGCCCCCCTATTGTGGCGGTGTGATCTCATTTTCTCAGCGGTGAAGTGAACCGCTAGCCTCCCTCTGATCCACCTGGCAGGAGGGGAGTTTGGACCGAGACAGGCCGGCCAGCCCACTGACCTCTGGGTAAAATCTCTTGCTGCGCTGGGCAGGCAGCCGGTGTGGGCCAACGATGGGGCACGAATGACTGAAGCAATAGGGCTGTGATTAGCTGACATGGCGGCTGGGTTTTGCAAGCTCTCCTATTCTTGGGAGTGGGTGGGTAAAGGGGCAGAGCATCTAAAATGGGAATGAATGTATTGATCAGGCTGCCGTTATGAGAATGACACGCACAAGCTATTTTTACAGGAGGGGGAACACTTTGCTGGCGAAGGCAATCTGTCCGTGACGTAGATAAGCTCCTAAAGGAGAGATGATCCAGTGGGTGAAGAAAGATGCAGGCTTGATTTAAAGGCATAGTTTGCTATTTTGGGAAATATGCTTATTAGGTCTCTTATCAAGAGTTAAAGAACAATACCGCTCCCATATCTGTACAGTAAACATGTTGCTAGAGCCAGCAGCCATTTATCTTAGCCTAACATAAATATTAAGATTAAGATTAATTACTTTATTAATCCCACAATGGGGAAATTCAATCTCTGCATTTAACCCATCCTTTTTTACACACAAGTGAACACACCATGCAAGGAGCAGTGGGCAGCACATTACTGAAGACTGGAAATGGGCTAGCCTTGCTCTGTCCTCTCAAGATAATCAATTAACACATTATATCTCAGCTCTCACAGACAAGAAATAAATGGAATATAAACCCCATAGAACCATTTTTACCATGCAGGTGAACAACACTATAGGACAAGTCCACTATATGATGCAGAGCTTGGTAAGGTTTAGGAAACAAAACTTGGTTAGGTTTAGGTAAATGTCTTGGTTTAGGTTAAAATAATGATGTTAATTCAGGAAGATATGCTGGGAAACGTAGTGTTGTGAAGTGGGCGTGTCCTGTAGTAAAGAAGGTGTACTGTGTAGTCCACTGCAGATGGTCACCTTGCGTCAATTTGGGTGTTAATTGGTATGTTTGGACCAAGGCCCCTGGAAGTGCACTTGGGTTAAAAAGCCAATTTTACATAGTGGCCAAATAGTGGAATTACAACTTTTGGGTGAGATGGATGGTGGATGGGTCAAACAACGACTTTCACCCATGAGAATGGGGTTTATGTGAAAACAAAAGTAAATAACTTTTTACGTAACTTCCATGGCTCACGTCACCCTCGTAACTACTTAACTTCTGGCATTTATGTATATTTATTTACTGTTTAAATTGTCTTTTATAACACCTAACCAGAAAGGTTTTTTGTGGCCTAAATTCACTGAAACTGCAGCCTTTTTTTTTACAACTGCAAACCGTAAGTGTATGCATAATGATGTGTGTCCTCTTTTTTAGAACACTATGGGTGGTTTTGACAAATGGTCTATTCTGTTGTTTAGGTTGGTGATCTTGTTGGGCGCCATTGGACGAAAAAGACTTTTATGTAAATCAGTAGATAACCTTTTGAGCCCAACAACCCCCATGAAATTATTGGTTTAACTATCACAATTTGATCCATTTTGTCTGATTACATTTGGGAAGTCTCGAAGAGCTAGCAACCCTTTATGTAGCGCATATCCCCCTCATAAGCAGCCTAATGCAAAATTGTTTTTTTTCGTGAACCCCATTCGGCACAAGCATAACAACAATTGATCTATGTAATTATGTAAGAATTATACAACGGCTGGATATGATTGGTGCCTAGATGGTCGATGTCACAACAAGATCCCTAAAGCTGTCCTCTGCCATCTCCCCTCCCTCTCGCTGCCCTTTAGTGCCCATGGGAAGTGAGCTGGTCCTATTGGAATGCTGCAGCGTGCCAACAGCCAGAGTTCAGAGGAGGCTTATTCTCACTCACGCCACTCACTGAACTCCTCCACTCTTTTTGCATAAAGTAATTGCTGTCAGGGAGTGTGCACTGCAGAGAGTTGCTCTGGCTCCACAAGCACAGAGGGTGAGATTAGGGAATAAAAGAGCTAAGTCAGTGCTACTTAGGCACTCCCAGATCCTGCGTCTGTCATTGTGCTGCTATGGATGAGGGCTGACAGTGATGAATATTGGCCAAAAGTTGGTATTCCACATGATGATTTTCTCTAATGAGAATTGATGAATGCGGGAGGGAGGGACTCAGGATTGTGTGATGAAAGGAGGGACCACTCATTAGAAGCCAGTCATGCTAAGTTGAGCGGCTTTAAGGTGGGAAGGACTGCTGGGCTGAGCTATGCCACTCCAGCAGTTCTTCAAAAAGCGTCAGCTGGTATCATTGATCAATACTGCCTCACACAGAAGAGTGTCAAATGAGATATATCCATAAGAGGAGAAAAATCAATAAGCAAACGCCTCCCTGTGCACAAATAGCATTTAGCAATACTGTCCACATAGCAGAGCCTTTATTAGCAGTGTGTCAGCTTCCACATATGCTATCAGAGATCCATAGCAATCTCTCAATCCATATGCATGAAGTTGTGGTAAACACCTGGGTGTGGGACAGTCACAGGACTCTGCCGTCCCAGCTGCAGCCACATCAGCCAGGGAACAGAGACGCTGGTCTAGCAGATGGCAGTGCGGGCTTTGAAAAGCCATGGCCCTGAACGAGCCCCAGGCAGCCCCAGAGGCCAGCACGCAGCCAAAGCCCCACATGTGGCAAGCCAGGAAGGACATTAAGTGGATAATAGTTAATAGTGAACCAGGTCATTTACTATCATGTGCGTACTTTATGGAGCACAACCGCCACGAGTGTGTGCAGAAGGGGCCGTGGCCGGGAGAAGGTTTAACTTTTAGATGCAGATAAAAGTGCTAAATGATCATGGGGCCTTTTGCACACTGTCACATTCTTGGATAAACATTGTGCAATACTTCAGGTCAGTTAATAGCTTGTTGTTGGGTTGATGAGAAAGCATATTAGTGGCCATGTTGTTCTTTCGGTCATGTGACTGACCACAGAATATGGCCTTTTTCATTTCCACATTTTCCAACCCTAGATGTTATTGCCCCTCTCCTTTACAGGGCCCAGGGCCATGTGATGTGTCACTCCACTATGGTTAAGTATAGATGAAGAGATAGCCTCTTTAATATCCAGGAGCTAATTTCACAGTGGCTGGCAGGTCACAGCATGATGACAGCTAAACAAGCCAGTCTACAGGATGGAACATAAGCCACACAGAGCATGAGGCCTGCTTTTCCTCAGTGTGCAGAGGATAACAAACAGTTAATGTGGATTATTATTATTATAGAGTTAATGCTGTAAACATGCATGCATGTGTAATTAAACATGAAGATGCACCCCAAAAAAGTCAGTCTGGAAGTCACCACCAGCCTGAACATTTTCCTCTGTGTATCACTTCACTGCAGGACAGTCTGGTCTTTCTCTTCCTTACCACAGTGATAGACTCTGTCATTGGCAGATGCAAAGCAGGGATATCTAGGGACACATAATAGGATTGCCTTGTCTACATTGTATTTTCTCTCAAAAGTGAATTAGGATATCTCTTTTCGTTTCGTAGTGAAAAATAATGTATCATATGGGTGCATTCAAAACCATTTAACCACTTTGTGCTGTATTCATAATTGGATTTTAACTGCAGGTTCCTTCAAACATCTACCCGTCACCATCTCCAATATTGGATTTTTCAAATACTTCTATTCATGAAGCCCTCTCTTTATTCCCTTCCTGTTGAAATAACATGGTTTTTAATCAGCCGATGCACAAAATGTCTGACTGCACTGGAGTCATTAAACCTGCCTCTACACAGAGACATGCACACATCCCACTGGCTGCACAGCCTATTAGAGAGATGGAAGATTATGGCCTAAATGAAGCCATTAGTTACGCAAACCTAATGATCATCTTATTTGTATGTATAAATCTGATGCATTTCCCCAGCTCAAGTCAAATATTGCTTCCCTCAAATGATTTCGGAGGAATTGAGTAAAAACAACAGCAGCGTCAACAACAAAAACAACATCAGGAGCCGTAATGAAAGGAGCGGAGGCAAAGGCACTCAGGCGATTGCATCCATTACCCCTCTCCTCTATATGGACCCCTTCATAGGGATTACCCCTGGTTCCAGAGAGGTTGATTATTAGACGCTCGCAAAGGTTTCGTTTGAATCGCCCCAGTTAAACGAGAAATTGCAGGCTGAGGAGAGAGGCTAATAACAGTTATTAACCCCGTGCGGGCGGCAGTGTAAAAGAGCGCCACAATAACGAGGTGCACCACCAAGGTTTGAGGCGCAGCGCAGCTAGCACACCCCCGAGGAGAAGCTAACTTATTAAAATAATGAATTAGCCGACCAGATTACTGCAGCCTGCGGCAAAGGCAATTATCCCCCTCCAAATCCCTGGACAGGGCTCCCTAGCGCCACCATAAAACAAGTGCTCAGAAAGCAGGAGCCCTCCGCTCCACACAAATGAATAGGCTGTTAATTAGGATCTCTCCCGCTGCGGGTAGCCTTCCCACTGCCATAACAGAAACCACTTCCACGACAGGGAGAGGAGGAGGGGGAAAAACTAATGGGGAAGATACTGAATGATTGCAAAAGATAGTGAAATATGTAAAGAGTGAGGAAAAAGTGAGACTGCGAATAGTTTCGGTAGCATGAAGAATGACTACGCAAGAGTTAGTTTGACTGAGAGAAGAGAGACAGCAGTAATGGTGTGTGCGGCCTCTTTGGAATCAGGATTCAACCCAAGCCTAGTGCTGTGTTCTCTATTGAGTCTAAGATCAGATCCAGTGAGATGCTGTGGCTTGATGATCAGTGTCTTCCTCCAGAAACTAACAATGTACTCCAGTAATCATACTACCATACTATTTAGTATGCTAGAAAAAGACTCTAAACTTAGTATGTCAAATGCAGCATGTCAGAAACACAAGGATGTCCTCCTTCATCCACTCACATTTTACAGAACGCAAGCCAGCATGCTTTTCCGGCTATTCTGACCCACAATCCTCCTCACCTCAAGAGGGTCAAAGTTCTATGCAGAAATGTATGCACACTGCATGCAACAGTATGGGCAGTTGCGGTATGCACTAAAAGTACATAAATAAGTGTAAGAAACTCTATTGAAAGGGCACCTGCAGCAGCTAGGATTCCCTTAAAGCAGGCATGTCCAAACTATTCCACAAAGGGCCAAGTGGCTGCAGGTTTTCGCTTCAACCAAGCAAAAGCACACAGTTTGACCAGTCAACTGTCTGAAGACTGAGATCAGTTGATTTACTGAGTCCAGGCTGGTGTGCTGCTGCTTAGTTGGAACGAAAACCTGCAGCCACACGGCCCTTTGTGGAATAGTTTGGACATGCCTGCCTTAAAGTAAGAGTTAAAGTGTCTCCTGAAGTAGGGGTTATCGGTCCTGGTGTGAAAAAAAAACAGTCAGACAAGGATGGAAGTGAAGTAGGCCAATGGCCACCCTGAAAAAGAGCATGCTGTACTTCATGACATATATACAGCCCCTAATGGTTATAAATACTAAAGTATCACATGGTTGACATCATGAACCAAATCTGGCCACCTTCTGCGATCACCTTCCAACTCCACATCGGTAGAAATCACAAAGTTTTGAAGGCTGGACTCACCTTGTCCTGCATAGCTATAGTTACACAGAGCAGGGAGATAACTGTCAAAGAGGAAACTGTGCCAAAGGGATAACTGCCACATGTACTGTAGTTCAGCTACATATTTAGATGTTCTATTATGCATGACAAAACCTGTGTGAAAGAGCCAGTCACTTGATCAGATGCCTCTTTTTTCACTATGGGTAAAGATTAACCAGATGCATCTGGTGTAGAGCTGTCACGATATCACATTTTCATTATGATTATTGTGGCCAAAATAATATTATTGCAATATATATATTGAATATTTTAAATGATAAAACTGCTATTAGTGAAGTGTTTTGTCACGTACAGATACATTCCACTCAAAATACCAGTATAAGGAGGTGGAGAGAGAATACAGTACTACAGAAAACCATTAATGGATGTTGAAAAGACAATTTAATGAACTGGGGAGGGGGTCAAAGTGAGACTGGAAAGAAATGGAAATTATTTAAGAGACGCTGGACTATTTACATTATATTATCACATGTTTATTATTAACATGATATCAATATTACATTTTTTAAATGTTATTTGGCAGTCCAGTTGCTATGAAAGTATATTGGCATTGTACGTTTCTGGAAACCACAGATGACGGTGATTTGCACATTTGCAAGATTTTCCCAGACAGGAAAATTCACACCCCATTGTTAGAAGTTTTGTCCAGAAGTAGTGTTTTTGTGTCCTGTTGTAGGAAATTATATGTGGAATGAGTCCTGTTATTATTATTATTAATAACCTTAACCATATGGTTTGTTGCCTAACCTTAACAAAGTGATTAAAACAGTGAACGTCAAGTGTATAACATTTTCTGGTTGTCACATGTTTGCAGTGGTCACAATGAGAACAGTTTGCAGCAGTTCAGAAACATATTCAACATATTTGTAGATCATAAATGTAGAGATTAAATGCATCTGTGGTTTCTAGAAATGTACAATGCCAACATTTATTCAGGCGACTGGTTTAATTCTGGTCTAGATTCATGAAGTTGTCTTCTAAGCAGCTCCTGGTATTGTACATTCACTCTGGGTTTTTTTTTACAGTCATATTACCATTGATTACCTGTGGATTTGTATGTTCTTATGAGAATTATTAAAGCTGTTCTGCAAGAAACAAAATTGGTTGTTTTGGAAATATTATCTTCCATAATGTCAGTTACTCTTGGGTTTATCATGCCACTAATTTAATTAGAAAAGATTGCTATATTTACATTACAGTGACCTGAATTACATTTCTCTGACATCAAACTGTGCTGTATTTATTGTATATATGCATATAGTCTTTTGAAAAAAGAAACATTATGTATTAATAGTTTTCTAAAGCATACTCTTTATAGTGTGATTTGCTCCCAAGAGGACGATTATATAGTCACACAGATATGCAGGGCACGAAACAAGACATTATGCCAGTGTACTGTATGAATATGCCTGCAAGGCTTGACATGAATGCAATTTCATGTAATTTGAATGCCTTTCATGAGGCAAGGACTCTTTTGAACTGTCTTAAAAAGCTCATCCACCATGGTAGCTGCCAGTGGCCCTGGGTACAGAGGAGTCATGTCGACAGGCCCAATTAATGATGGGGCGTCTGAGAGTGAATGAATGAGGAGCTTTGAGAGGATTCCTCCACCTTAAATCCCCCTGTGCTGCTGCTCCCAGACTGCCTGTGAAGAACAATCAAACGGCAGCAACCCCCTCCTATTTATCACTTTAAGACATTAGCCAGACATGGGCCTGAATATTAACCAGCTCCTTTTCCAGGAGAGTTCCACACCAAAGGCTGCGTGTGGCAACATACATTTTTAATCACAGGGGAAAACGAGGCCTCTCAATCGCTCTCATCCATTACTGTGTGCTTAACTCTCCACATTTTTTCTCCAGGGCTCTCAAAACAGGAAACAAGCTGTCATTGTTGTTGCTCTTTCCTTGTGGTTATTGGTTTAATTTTCAAATTGAATCAAAACTGCAACAATCGTGATTTTTATACTGCCTTTCATTCAGCAGAGAGAGTCCTTATCTCGTGCAAATTGTTTGTCAAGCAGTATCTAAGTCTCTCAGTGACTATCTTGACTTTGCTGACAGAGTTCATTTCCATGGGTTTACTGTGTGTCTTCCTGCATAGGACAACTGGGCTGAGGCAGTGGAGCGTGAGCAAGGCTTCCACAGCTTAATTGGAGTCATGTTCTCCAGAGCCTGGAGCTGCTCCTCTTCCCTGCACCGGCCTCTCTGGTGCTGGGCCTGTGGTGGGAGCAAGAAGGGTAGGGCACGGGCACCAGGCATGCAGGGAGATGATCTGTTCACCCCACCCTCTCCCTCTGGGTCCCCCCACTGTGACACATGGCACCCTGGTGACAAGGTCACTCCACTGTTGTGGCACCACAGGGGGAGCTGGCCTTATTATCAGGAGAGAAGACATTCTTAAGAAGAATCTAAAGGAGAATCTGATCTCCAATCACATTTATTCACGCATGACAAGGTTTTTTATATCCGGGAGCTTTCTTTCAAAGTATTTCAAGGATACAAATTTACTTGAAATTAGTAATAGCACAAGCCAAGCCATGAGCACAAGCCAAATATATTTTACATTTTGGTAAGAAAATATAAAAATGGATAATTTTCTGCATTAGAGACTTTAGAGGTAGACCAACAACTCCTGTGTTCTGGGAGGTAAAATGAATATCAATGGAGTCTGACAGACAGATGGACGGACGGACAGACAGACAGACAGACAGACAGACAGACAGACAGACAGACAGATGGACAGACAGACAGACGGACAGATGGATAGATAGATAGATAGATAGATAGATAGATAGATAGATAGATAGATAGATAGATAGATAGATAGATAGATAGATAGATAGATAGAAAATAAAAAAATAAACTCCCTAAAATATATAAAATAGCTAAAATGCCAGAAGGTAATAAAAATAATAGAAAAAACTTAACAATAAATAAAAGCAGCATTCATACTGACATTCTGTTAGTTATTGCACAACCATGATCAGAAAACATTTTTTTTTGTGTTGGTTAATTCTTTGTACTGAAGTTGGAAAAAAAATGTTCTTGAACCTGTTTTTACCTGATGGCCTTAATTATGTCCTCAGCCTTTTCCAGCTCCCTCCGTTTAACCGTAAAAAGGACTGTCTGATGGTAGGGCAGAGCGGTGAAAATATTCCAAACAAAGTATAAAATTAAAGTGATATATATTTTTTCTAGGCTTAAATACGTTTTGCTGCTACCCCAGTTCACAGCAGTATTAGCCTTCCTGCCGTTACTCATGCCTGCTTTTCCAAACTAAACCATCTACTGTAGTAATACACTGACTATGAATCTCACACAACCCAACTTCAATAAATCTGAACTATCCCTTTAAGAAGTTAAAAAGCTTTCTTAGAAATAATTCTTCAGTCTGTGTCTCATTTGTTTAGGTAACCATTTATTAATCACTGTTTAGTCAGTAAATTACAGAAATCAGTTAAATGAGGTACACCATGCATGAGCTGGCACTGCACTGCCAGCATGTATCAATCTCAATCTCTCTCACAGTGTAAGAAAGTGAAAACTAAGGAAAGTCATTTTGTGCCCAATGAAAGTTTTCCTCTGGAAATTTTGCCTTCCATTAAGAATCAAATTATGCACTGGACCAGTGCTCTCTATAAAGTCCACCCCCTCGAAATACACACACTTCTAATTTGTGATTTATTATGTTCTTGATGTGTTCGGAGCATTGGTGTGCTGGTGAGTGAAAGGAGGTTTATCCACTCCACAGTGGGTACATTATGTGTGTGTGTGTGTGTGTGTGTGTGTTGTTTGTGTGTGTTTTATGTGTATTTACCAGTGCATATGTGTCACAGAGGGAGGTGAAGCCATCATTCACTGCTATGGGTCAGCCCACACACACGACAGCAGGTGACCGGTGTCAGACAGGAGAGGTCACAGGCCTGCCGTCTGCACTTTCTCCCAGTGTATACAGCATAAAATCCTGCAGACAACCAGGCAAAAAATCTGACTATAAGTCTGAAGTCAGAAGCTAAATGTGCAGGCTTACTTAGCTGGACGGCTCTTTGCCTGATGTGTTTTCTCTGTCCCGCTCTCCTCTCTCACTGTTTCACTTTCTTCATTGTCCCTATTTCTCCAGAACTTAGACAGCACGTAGCCTTTCTTCCTAGCTCGTCTGTCTGCATGGGCCCTGATGACGGTGAAGTCTGGAGGCAGTGTTTTTGAACATCTTTCAGCCTGGCTACTCTCTGTGGGAGTCCTCTGACTTGAAGGTACTACCTTATTTGTCTAATGCGTGATGCACATTTGACATTCACCTGTGTGTGTGTGTGTGTGTGTGTGTGTGTGTGTGTTTGTGTGTGTGTGTGTGTGTGTGGACCTTATTCTTGTGTTCATAGGCCCATTACTTAAATAGATAAAATGCATTTCATCTCTGTAACGCCTAAGGGCTGTTTTTCCTTGATTGCATTACAATCATAGTAAGATTTCCCTCATTAGTAGTAAGCAGACAGGGAATTTCATTTTTCTTTTCCAGCGTAAAATGTAGCTTGTTTTGTTTTTATTTTTCAGGGAGGATAAAATCTGCGGGATGAAGATTAGCTATGAAGTTTTACGTAGGGAACCTTTGTACTAGCCTCTCCATTGTGGGAAAAGGGCATTGATAGGAAGGCAGATATAGCTGATCAATAAGTAGTGCAGTTTCCTCCCCAGGCCTTCTTTCATATCTCTCTCTTGTTTGTGTTTTGAAGGGGTCGGGGGTAGGGTCTGGTAAAGTGGTGGCGTGGGCGGGCTTGTGCCCCTTTATCAATCAGGATTTTAATTACACACGTCTAGGGCGACAGCTAGATTAGAAACCAATCGACGCTATCGGCCACAAAATCTAATTACTGTTTATTGACAGATAAGGGCAGGCCCCCTTCACTTTTCCAAATAAGATAAACCTCCCCCCTCGTACACAATGAAGAGCAGCTCATACTGTCCATGAAAGACTCTATGATAAGTAAACCCCCACCGGAGAATTCCTCTATGCTTATGGAGAGACGTTACCTCTATGGACTTCTCTGTTATAGATGACACAGGATCAGTGTGAGGGAGCCAAATTACACCTCTCCTTTAAACTGCATGAGCTTTGTAATAGAAGAAGCCTTTTGCTAATACAGTACATGTGTGCTCAGGTTTTACTTTTTTTCCACTCTTGTTGGAGCTCAGCCTTTAAAGGGATGATACATATTTTTTTTAAATGGGGGTTTATGAGGTGCTTATCCACAGTCAGTGTATTAGCTACAGTAGATGGCTGTTGGAACGCCCCCAGTATGGAGAAGCAAGCAGGTGTACTGACACAGCAATGTACTAACAGCAATGTGCTGCTATGGACAGGGGTAGCAGCAAAACTTATGTGAGCAATCAAAAAAAAAAAACACCTTAAAAAACAATCAATAGGCACGTTTTCATAGGCACTTTCCCTCTAGTGAGTCGCTATGGGTGTGTCTTGGGAGAGAAGATCTGGCCAAGATCCGCCCAACTTCACTGGTTAGCGGCTGGTTAGCGGCTCAGAAAGTACCTGCCTCGGGTAGGTACTTTCTGAGCTGCTACTGAGCCGCTACTAACTAGTCAACGCTGCTTGGATACGGTTGAGGCGGGATATGACGCAAGTAGAACTCGACACATCCACAATTATTATTATTTCATTCTCCTCATCAATGGCTCGCATCTTTGTCTGGTGCACGGTCTCCAAAACCAGGCGTACAAACACGACAAACAGTAACACAGAAACCATCTCCTCTCCTTCCATGTTGATGTCCCGACTGTTTGGACTTGCCGCGTCGGTCTGTTGTCAGTGTCTCGTCATTGACGTCACGGTCAAAATTGTCACTGAATAATCAGGTAAGTGTTGCAGTAGCTAGCCGCTACAAAAGTACTTGTATGGGAACAGAGGCTGAGGGGAACTCACTAGTAGGCGGAGCCATAACACTCAGCAGCTTTCCAAAGGGTACTCAGAAAGTACTCAGTGGAAACACGCCTAATATCAGTTTGGGTGAAGCTTATATGAAGAATATTTTTACTGCTTTGCCTTGCAGTCAGACAGTCCTGTTTACATAAGTACGTCTAAGGCAGCGGTAGACCAGGAACTCCCATGTTGTGTGAGGTAAAATTACTGTTTTCGTCAATGGAGTCTGGTGTAAAGAGAGCATAGCCAAGAGCTCCTGTGTAAATTCACAGACAGATTATCTGACGGGAAGGTAAGGCAGTGAAAACATTTTAAATAAAGCGTATACACTTAAACTGATGTTGACTCTTTGAGGTGTTTAAGGGCGATTTCACAACCCAAAGTTTAGTCAGTTTTAATTTAACTCTGGTGCGGTTAAATCCTTGTTACGGTTTGTTTAGTTGCTTGTGAATGCTCCTTTACATAGTAGTACGAACAGAATCTGACCAAATTACAGGAAATGAACCAAAATGCAGTGGATTGTGGGCTACCTGCGCAGCGACATGTACACAGAAAGCATAAAGATGACATTTGTGTCCTTCAGTTTCACTCTGTAGGCTAACACTGAGCTAAAGCTAATTTGTCATTGCAGAATTATCAACATACGGCTCAAAAGCAATTTGTGGTAGGAGAGCATCAAGGCTCAACTTCTGTGATTCTACAGCTGTCTGATCGCAGCACATCATCTGTGGAAATAATGGATCAACACATTATTTTAATTTGGTCCGATTACATTTCTGCACTATGAAAGCAAACCAAACTAAATACAAATCAAACCAAATGAATCAATTTCACTCTGTTTCGGACTAACGAGCTAACTAACTAACTAAGCGACCTAAAATGCGTTTTGCTGCTGCAGAACTTTGCTATTACTCCTACGCTTCTCCAAACTGGGGCCAATCACCATCTACCATAAGTAATACACTAACTATGGATAAATACCTCATACGACCCCAACTCATAAAACCCGTACTATCCCTTTAACCTCATGTTACATAAACTCCTTTTCCTCCTTTTCACATAAACTCCTTTCCTCCTTTTTCTAAGTTACTCATAAATCTTCTCAATGTCTTAATGATGAGTAATGAGTGACCCTTGACCCTGCCGCGTGCACACAGGTGAACCCTCCTGTAGACACACGTCTCCCCTGACTACAGTCCATTCTCGTCCTTCCCTCTCTGAGCTCCAAACTGCCCCCAACACCCTACACACCCTCACCCATATCAGCCATTTTACAGCCTCCGTCACCGCGCAATGCACTTTTCCTTTAAAGCCGAGAATCTGCCTCAGGTAAATATGGAGTAAATGATTGGATTATTGTTCTTTCATTTGGCTGTGTAGTAATGGCTGGATTATAAACATTGCGGAGTATAGATTTCCTGTCAGATCCTATTAATCAGACATCCTTATCTCATTTCCAGACTGCCGCTGCACCCAGTGCTGCCATCTCCCAGCCAGGGAGTCTGGGAGAGCATGGGGAAGCCATGGACGTGCGTGCACACACACATGTAGACATAAACATAAACAGACAGACAACCAGACACACACATATGGGTTAGAGAGAGAGAGAGAGAGAGAGACAGAGAGACTGTTGTCACCCAGCACAGCACAGGCACTCCAAAGTCCATTCGAAGATTTCAAAAACCACTTAGGCCCCCTGTCCATATTTGTTAAGCAAGTAAATCTAAGGGCTACGGCGCACTGAATTCAAAGAGAGAGAAGAGACAGCAATGTAGAGAGCATGAGAGAGAGGGGGAAAGGGAGAAAGATGTCTCCTAAATGAAATTTAGTTGAGGGTGGGATGGAGGGTGGCTGACAGCAGGTGGAGGGAGAGAGGCTTTGGACTCTCTGATTTGGTTTGAATCGCGCAGAGAAAAATGTTTGGGTTTGAATTATGCAGCATTTTTGACCACGGCTTGAGATTGATGCCTGATTCATCTGATGCTTGGACATCATATCAGTGGTTGTGTCTGATATGTTTCATGTTTTTCTGCCTCTGCCTGCCTCTCTGCCTCTTCACTGAATTTCTTTTCACTGGATTACCAACACTGTAATTGGGTTAGGGAGCTGTGTGGACCAGTAACTGCCGCACAGGCATGCTTTTGATGGAATCCATCAAAACTCACCGCACAACTACGGAAAGTCAACAAAACTGATATTGCAAAATGTAAGGTACATGCACAGCCCTATGTAAGTGGTGACATTGATTCAACAAACAAAAATCTGAACGTGTGTGTGAGTTTTCGTTCATTTAATTATTTAAAAATACCATTCAAGTTCAGCCATCAAATTACAATAGCAGGCAGGGGAAAACACAAGGAATTTGCTCTTATAGACCACAGTGTTATTGGCCATTGTCATAATTTATTTATTGGTGACATTCAGAAAACCATAAGAAAACCTCATGAAATTACATTTGATATGTATATGAACCCATGTATACAATACACAAGTGTATATTGGTGTATATAGATTATATTGCATTGGCAGTAACAAGTAATTTTTACTCTTCTGTGCGTAAAAAACACATTTTTATTTAAATTCAGGCTGCAACTAACTGACTTGTAATAATCTACCACTTATTTTCTTGGTTAATCAACAAATTTTTAAAGTCCCCCCCTGTGTTTTTCTTATGTTTATGTGCCTTAAAATATCTGACTTTGACTATACTGACTTGTATCTGTGCAAAGTTTGTCCTTTTGGAGACATGTTTTGACATTCTGAGCTCTTCCATCCAAATGAGATTCAAACTTACATCGAGCAAGCTAGGTTAGGTACGTCACAACTTCGAGAGCCAATCAGAAACCAGAAAAGAAACCTGAAACCTCCAGTGCAGAGGAGATTTGTCAGAGAGTAAAAAAACACGCTGACATATGATTTCACAACCACTATGTAGGTCAGCTACAGCCAGTTACAAGTTAACAAACATGGTAAAAACCAATTAAAGATGCTAATTACACTTACCATTGGGATACATCTGCAGATCCCTCATCTAAGTGTAGGTCTGAGTAAGGATTTATGACTGAATCTCCATGTTTTCTCTAATGCTACCATCTTGATGCACACTGCTCTTTCACTGGTCAACCTAGTGCAAGCAACAATGGTAGGTGGAGTCAACTTCCAGAATTTCTCAGTAAGAAATTTTCATTTTACTTGTACTTTTTTATGTGGGAAAACCATGTTAAACAAATTATAAATCACGGCAAAGTATTTCAGATCCGTAAAACGTGTCAGAAAAATGTTGAAAATAGTGAAAAATGTCCGTCACAATTTCCTGAAGTCCACAATGAGGTCTCTGAATTGCTTGTTTTGTCTGATCAGCAGTCCAGTTTAGAATGATACATAAAAAACAAAGGCATAAAAACATAATATTTAGAACCTAGAAATTACATTTTTGATTTATGATGACTCAAAAACAGTTGCAGATTGATTTTCAATTGACCAACTAATTGATTGACTAATTGTTCAGCTCTACTTTGGACTACATTAAGCAAAAACCTTAAGCGTACACTGAAATAAAGATTCTATAACTCCATAAAATCCCTCAAAAAAATCCCAACGATATTATGTATTACAGCCATCCATCTCATGGCTCCTAGAGAGGATTGTTTATGTTACCCAATAAAAAAAATCATGTATGAATTCATAAATTTAGCGATATTCTCCTTCACTGACTGGATAATCTTTCTGTGGGTGGTTGAGAGCTGCTGACTCGTAGTTAATGCAGCTAACAGAGGGAACTGAACAGGACCGCTGTTGTCATTCCTTAGTGCTGAAGCGCTGTGCCATTACATTTATAGATTTTCTCTTTGATGGGATAATTTGGTCTTTATATCTCTCACAAATGAAGTGATCCTCAGTGCTCCTTGCGCAGCTCAATGTGCAGGTCCCATTTTCAAATACAGTTAATTGCATTCGAAAAGAATCAATGATACTTTCACGGTGACAATATCATTCTTTTAATGTCACTTAATTTCCTCAGTGAAATGATTACATCAATAGCCTGGAACCCATTTCTATCTTTCAGCATGAATTAATCTATTAAGGACAATAATTACACGTTTGTAATGGATAGGTTTTTGTGCTCAGGAGTAAATCCAGTGGAGTCTCCATTGTGCGACCGGTTGTTGGCACTGTCCTGACTGTCATTCATTCAGTTTATGAATTACACTATCACCCTGGGAAAAAATCAAATAAATAAGAGGCACCTCTGCTGCAGCTCCTTGGTGGCCTTGTTGTGAGATAGCCCTCCCTCTAGTGGAGATGATAGAGTTGGTTACTGCTGTCAGCTGGCTTCATGCTCTGCTCCACAGCTGAGGCAGTCAGTCAATGATGGAGAATGTAAAAATGTGTGGAGCAAAACCTGTCAGGAGACAGGATAAAACAGAGATTATATAAACAATTTAAATCTTTTTTTAATTGCATTTCTTAAATGAAAAAGCCACTAAAAGTTGTGGTGTTGGGTGTATACTGCTGATACATGTTTTAATTGTTTTAACATGGTGATGTTTCTGATGTAGGCTATGCCATAACAGTTGATCCCAAAATAGGGCCGGAGGGTCATGCAGAGGGGAACTATGGAGGCTAGTAGTAAGTTTAATTTCACTGCACATGCATTCATTGTTTCTTCCTTTCTCATAGTGTTCTTTACACTGCAGAAAATACATACCAAACTACATTGGAAAAAATAAATATATTTATTTATGTAGATAACCTCCAAATCAGATGGAGTTTGTGGAGTTTGTGAAGGCCTTGGTTATGTGATACAGCCACTGTGATCTCTGCAGCAGACGCAACACAGCTATTATCCTGTTATTTATTCATCAATAGTGGAAACCAACCGACTGCCGTGGTGTTCAACCTTTTCACGTCTGCTGTCACCTGCCCGTTTTCTCAGGTGAAAATGTATCCGCAACACCTCGGGGGTGATGAGCACAGAGAGAGACAGAGAGAGAGAAAGGCGAAATAAACCAAATTAAAAGCCTCTGACAGAACTTCAAACAGGTGTACAAGCACATACCGGAACCTAAAATAACACCGAGTGAGTTTCTTCCCGGCTGTTACAAAGCAGTCAAATAAAATATTAATGCTTTCAATAATAAATATGCTTAAAATTCTGCAGAATATTTTTTCTCTCTCACTTAAACAAATATTGGCGTTCAAGTCACGGGACACACACGCGGAACATTTCCTCGTTCCTTGCTTGGATCCCATCTGACCCCGCTCCCCGGGTCCTGCTGCCGCTGGAGGTGTTTGGTTTAGCCACAGGGCGCGCGCCGGAGGAGGAGTTGATAGTGTGGCTGCAGTGTGTGCCACTTAAACGGTGCGCTCAGACACACAGAGCCACAGCACCATCACCACCACAACCTGGAGACACCACCTCTACTGTGCGCTGTGCTCAGCCGGGGATGTGACATCACTTTGTCCGAGTAAGGTACACCACACATTCATCAGGTTTATCTTCCTGCTATACACTGCTCCAGTTTTTTTTTAAGTTTTTTTTTTAAAAGTTTAAACATTGTTGTGCTATTTTAAAATTGAGCCTCGACGCACCTGTAGCTACTGTAAATGACATCAGTGTGCACGCGGCTTAGCTCTAATTGAGGCATGTGGAGTGTGCGCGCGGACCTGCTACACTGTACCTGTTCCTCTGGGAACGGTGACTGAATTACGTTATCGATTGGACCATTACTGTATGCATGAAGAGGTTAAATATGGCGACATTACAAGGCCTAGTTGTCTGTTTATTTCCAGAGGAATGCTGAGGTAAAATTGTTAAATGGAATTAACCACTAACAGTGCAGAATTATTTGCTAATTATAATTTTAAAAAGTAGTTTATTTTATGCTGTCTTCTTATTTACATCAACAGACTTTATTTGCATTTTGTATACAATTTAAATGGCAGTCACAAAGTTGATTAAAACAACATTATCAGACCATGGAAAACATTAGTTAGTGTATGAGAATAAAATTGTTATGATTTTATGACACTAATTAACTGGCTTAAAGTTAGTTGCTCATGTGACCTACTGTAAAGTAAGTTGTTTTCTTTGGCAAGTAAATTTACTGGTGCTTTTCATATATACAATACATGTAAACAAACAGACACACACATGGACATGTGAGCTGTACAGACAGAATAAATGCAGATATGTCTGATATAGGGCTGGGCAATATGGAGAAAATCAAATATCACAATATCTTTGACAAATACATTGATATGGATATTGTAATGGTGTTGTAGGGTTGGCTGTTTTTACAGAATAGGAAATGACAACATTTAAGCCATATTCTGACATTCAAAATCTAAAACTATATCAAGTCCCATATAATGAAATCAATTTAATAATGATGTAATACAAAGGCCTATTCTGATGCCATAAAAAAACAAAATCTCAATCATGGAAACAAAAAAAATTAACATATTAGATTATCATCTCAGGTTGTCATACTCCACCAACTTTGTCATGCTATGAGTGATCGAGTGTTAGCCCAGCGCTGCACTATTCTTTATTTGTATCAGATCCCTTCCTGTCAAATCAACTGTCACATGCCGTGACTTTTTTTCATAACAGACCTGATAAGAAGCGACGATAGCAGCAGCAGGGCTTTCATAGCTCACACTATGTGACAAAAGTCTGTGTGGTGTCAGTTCGAAAAGCCCTGGGGGGCCAAAAGGAAAATATGCAGAAAGGTGATTTATCAAGCGAAGGCGTTTATCAGCATGAAAGACAGCACGCAGGTTAGATATCAGGATAATATTGCAGTCTGTCATGAAAAAGGACAACCTCTTGTGAGTCTCTGTTGAAATCATGCTGGATCAGCTATTTGTGCTGCTAGAATTATGTTGTGATTAGTGCAGTGATATGACTCAAAATAAAGGATGGTTCGACAGCTATTGTTCTTGAAATATTTTTAAAAATATTGTTACATTCCAAATGAGATAGAATGAAGTGCAACAATTTGAATAAATAGCTCCAAAGACTTCTAATGAAAAAGGAAGTAAAATATAATATACTTTGTCTTGTTTGTGCCCTGTGAGCTGTACAGATATCCCTCATTTTTTTCCTTTGTCCTGTATTTTGTGCCTTATTGAAGTATGAGAACTTTGTTTGATAGTGATTTTATTCCCTCTTTAAGGAATTAAACTGACAGGTGTTTGATTTGGCATCAATCTTAATTGGATTTTCATTTATTTAGTCATTTGTTTTTGTCAGAAAAAGAGAGCAGATGCTGTGTGATCTGTGCCACTGTGGAGGCACTCTTGCTGCACATCAATAGGCCTGTGATGATCAATAGGGATTGCGTGATGTTTTTGCATTGATTATAGAAACGTGAGCCGATGAATGGAACTGGATTCCTCTCCAAGGGTTATACTGTTCCTGTTGAGCAGAGAAAAACCAGAGAGCAGCAGAGCGACCTAACACACCTTTTTGCACCGAATCTGCTGGTAGATCTTGACTCCTCCTCACTCACTCTTATTTTTACTCAAGTAGCTGAAGACAGGCACCTTCAGTGAGTTTTCTAAGAAGTGGGCAAGCTGCTGTTTCTCTCTCTGCCTGACTCAGCCAAGTGTCAGCCATTGTCGGACTGCTCATTTCTCCAATAAGATGCCATGGTAAGCTCTGTTCTTATAATGTGGGGATACAGTAACATGGAGACCCTCACTGACTGTGAAATGGTATCTGCATTCTCGGCATTCTTACTGAGCTTGATCAACAGTGAAACACAGGCGGTTCTAAAGCTGGGGTTAGAGAAGACAGAGCTGGATTTTCCGCTGCTTTAGAAGCTGATGGGCTTCCAGAATATGAGTTATGGCTTGAGATCATCTCTCACAGGCAGTGAAAGGTTCACAATGGTACCTCACATGTAACACCCGCAAATGGAGCTCGCGACACAGCTCAATAAATACATTTACTGTCCTTAGTGGTTTGAAAGCTATTGCTTTTTGAAAGTGAAGTGCTGCAGATGCACTCGACTGCTTGCTGGAGCTTCTAAAGTGTGGCTTAGGCTGGTGTCAGACTTGACTTTATTATGTTTTATATAACAGTGCAGGATACATTTTGATATGTTGAAAAATGCAAAGATAAAGTAGATACAGGAAGTTTTTATGTTGTCAAGTTCTTAGCTGTCTGCTGCTTGGTGAAGTTCTCTGTTGCTGTGTGAAGGCATTTTGCTTTGGCTTTGTTTGATATGATTGCAATGTGTGTTAAATTCATGTAGAAAAAATATGTAGAAACTGAGAAAAAATGTTGCTATTTGCAAATTCATTCAATCTAAATAACAAAATGTTAATTAAAATGTAAACGACTTAAAATGCAATAAATGTTGCATTAAAGTTAATACAGAAATAAAGAAATCAAGCTTTCTTTTTAATACAAATGCTAAAAAAAATAAAAATCTTTTTTTTATTTTTAAAATCTATCTTTACGTGTCAATGGGAGTTTTTAACATTCACAATTCAGAAAGTATTTTTATTTAATTGAAATGGAAACTTTGACTGTGCTCCCAGTTGCGTCTGTGTTGTTCATGCGATAGGTTGTTTTGTCTGTGTGTGTGTGCGTGTGTGTGAGAGCTGTGTGTGTGTGTGCGTGTGTGTGTGTGTGTGTGTTGTATCTGTGCGAGTGAGCGCTCGGATCCCTCCTCCCCGGTGCTCCGCCGGCCCCTCTGTCGCTTTAAGTCCTGCCCCTCGGAGCCAGCCAACAGCAGCTGTTCCATATTCATCAAGCCCTTGAGTCTTAAAGAGCCCTATCCCGACCATGGAAAGAGTCATTCCCATCGCTCGCGCTCTCATGCTCTCTCCATCTTAGCGCTCATCCCGCTGCTGCCTGCGCTTCTCTCTGTCTCACCCCCCTTTACCTCTCCGTCTATCCGTCCCTCCTCCCTCCACTCTCTCTCTCCCCCTCTCTCTCTCTCTCTCTCTCTGACATACACACACTTTCACTTACATACACTCAGACACACTCCCCCTCTCTCTCCTATACATAAACACGCACATACACAACACACATGCTCGCGCACACACGCCGGTCCAACATACCTGTGCAGGCTGGGGGGAGCGGTGCTGGTGCTGGAGGGGGCTTTCGGCAGCGTTGTCTCTGAGGGTGCTGTGCCATCATTTGGGGAAGAAGCGGGTCTCAATTGTTTCCTCTTTCCTCTTCCTCTCATTCCTGGAATGCTAAAACTGGACTGATGGACATTTCAGAACTTTGTCTTCCAGACCCTCTCAGCTATCATAACCAGTAGGTGCACTCTTTCTTTTTCCTTCTTTCACTTTTAACCCTCTCTGTTGTGATGCACTTTTATGTCTTTGCTCTCTTCCTCTTTTTTTTTTTAACCCTCTTCTGCTCTAGTTTTGTTTCCTAGTCTAGGCACTGAACTTTTTCTTGTTTTAGCAGTGATCTCATGGCTTCTCTTAAAAATGCACTTTCTCTTGTTCATTGTTTTAAGGGCTCTTAAATCATGTAGGACTTGACAGTATAGAGCAACAGGACAGGTGCAATTGTGTACGTGTGTGCGTGAGTGTGTAGATTTTTTTTTTCTTTCTGTATGAGCACATCTATATGCCAGTCTTTATAAATTTCATTCAGAGCATGGCTGATTGATTTAGCGCGCCCCTCTGTAAAGTGTGTATTATTTTCCTAAAGAATTTGGGGTACCTGTCCAGTTGGGTTAGGAGGTTGTTTGCTGATGGCTTTGTTCCTACATCGGGCCGCCCAGGGAGAGAATAATATTTTAAGGAGATGAGATTAAAACGAATCCGTGGAATTGGAGAGGATAAATTACACAGTGTAATATTTGTAGCCAGAGAAAGAGGAATAAAAGGAGCCTGTAACCTCAGTGGGGTGGCAGGTCTGTCCCAGCCAGCGGCAGCCCAGCTCTGCTGCTGCTGGGACACCCAGCACACTCTCACTTCCAGCCACAGCTTGATACAAAAAAAATCTCAAGTTGTGGAAAAATATATTTAATTTTATTTATTGGGAACAGTTTTACGGTACAATATTAATTTATTTACTTCATCGTGTCCCTGTTAATGTGTAAAAAAACATTTCAAACATTTCATTAGTCCAAATATTTGTTTCAATTTATAGGTCATTTTACCAGTCTGTATTATATTATATATAAAATGTTAAATAAATATTATTGATAAAGTGTTATTTATGTAAAAGTCGTGCTTTGTGGAATATCAGATGTTTAGAGAATTTAAATAACATGTTAAAGTTAGCTGATATCTCAGAGCATTTAAACAATTTAAATTTTTTATTGTGTTTCATGTAAAATGTCCAGAATATTCCCATTACAATTTGGCATTCTTGTAATCTTATAAGTGATCTTTTTGTGTGCTGAGCATTATTTAATGGTTCCATAATTGAGGATTTTACTTAAAAAATTAAAAAAAAAATTATTAGATTTCAAAGCACTACATGCAGTAAAAAACTGAACAGGAAAGTGTAAAGTCAGACACCTGAGTGTTGTGAGTGTGAGACTTGAAACATTTGTTTACAGATATTCTTACTTTATTCTACTTTTAATCACTGAAATTCAAAAACATAATTCTAGAAAATGTTTTAATATCTTAGACATATGTGTAATAATCTGCTTAGTTTTTCCTTTAAAATGGAGAATGCAACTTCACTTCTCTCTCTTTATGCACTTTAATACAAAATGACACAAACAGCAGAAACAGAGTGCAACACGTCAGGTATTATATGTTCAAGTGTATTTATATTTTTCATTGTAGTATTTCCCTGAAAGTATTCCTTAAATCAAAACTACTATATTTAGAATTGAGTTTTTAAGCAGATCTTTACCTATCAAATCTGTACATTGATATTTTTAATATGTTATGTTTCTTAACTGTTATGAGATATTTTCATTTTCTAAATACTTTACCTTCAAATACACTTTCCAACACATTTAAAATCAGAGTCATTGCAATGAGGAGAAACATTGCTAAACATGAAAACATTTTCACTTCTGTTGGAAATCATTTGTTGAAAATGTTTTTTTAGTTTCACCTGACATTATTTGACTTTGTCTCACAAAACTCTGAAATATATTCTGGATTTTTCCTTTCACTCCCAATTGTTGTATTCAGTAAATAGAATTTAAAAATAAGAAACTGCAAAATCTGCTCATGCAAAATACGATTCAGTAATATATTGTAATTAATGTTGGCTAATTTCTTACCTTAAAATTGTTACAGTTACATATTGACAAAATAATAGAGATTTAGTGATGGTGTGCACTGTTTTGGAAAAATACTTTCAGGTTAATATTTAACTACATTTCACACAAGAAAGCAGTAACATTTCTGTGTCCCATGTTAATAATATTGGATCAAAATGTATATATGTAACATTTAAAATAACGACGAAAAGAGCATTTCGTCTTAAAGCTATGAACAGGTGTTTGATGTATAAATAACTCTAGTGACTGGTGGCTGTTATTTATACATTTTTTCTAACTGTTAAAACAAAAAATCTGTCACATAAACTTGCACCAGCAGGAATGATGTCACTAAATTGGCATTTTCCTGATTACATGTCTGCTTACCAACAGTTAGTTATTTGTGGGCTCTCTCCAGCTCTGGCCTGAGTGTGCTGTTAATTCTGCTCCAGCAGTGGCTCTCCTCTGCTAATTGTACAGCGGTATTTGCAGCCCCTCACTGTGGGCTGGACGTGGCCGTGGTGCTTGGTTGAGAGGATTACTGGGACGTATGTGCTCCATGTAATTAGCACAGCACTGTTGTGGAATCACTGTAGTATCCTCTCTATAGATTGACCCGAGGGCATCGCCGCTGCCTGGGAATTAGGTGGAAACAGAGTTTCGCCATCAGAATAGAGAGACACGCTCCTATTGTCACATATTTAGAAATGTGAAACGGCTGCAAGTGTTCTGATAACACACAGTTTAATTCTTTATGATATGTTTTTCTTGCCGCTGGTATGTAGCCCATTACACTCCACCTGTTATTTACTTTTGCTCGACTTGTTTGAGTCTAAATATCTCTCAGCTCATGCAGTGAAACGAGCCATTCCCTGTATGAGCCTGACAGCTTATTGTTGATCTTATATTGCGGTGGCAGTTCGCACCACTCAGAAGTCAGCCAATGCTGAGGATTGTCAGTTTGAGTTCCTCTGTGCTCGCTAGAAAACACACACACACACGTTCTGAGCGGCAGTGAATTGAGATGTGACTTCTTTCTGCTTCTAAATGTTCCATCAACACCCTCGCTTCCCTTAAGCCCTAGCAGAGCCACTGCTATAAACTAACTTGGCTATCCAATTTCCCTTCATGAAATAAGAGCTTTTTAATGTATTTTTTTTAGAGAAGTTAGCACACAATGATGAATTAGATTTCAATTTATTTGACTTCATTCCCAGCTTGCTGCATTAGAGCCTGCAAACACCCATCTCCAGTAGTCCGTCTGCTTGATTCTTATTAGGTTTCAGAAAACAAGGCGAGGGAATTGCATTAGTGTATCTTAAGTTAAAAGCTCTTTGCTCTTTGACCAAGTGTTTCATTGTTATTGGGTTAATCAGATTTTTGCTGTCTTCATGGAGATGCTATCGCAGGCTAGAGGCAGTGGTGGGTAACCAAAGCAGCCGTGCACAGACACTATCCAGATGGGATCAGCTTACGGTAATTTGGTTTCAGAATACATTACCAGAAGAGGCTCCTGGCCGAGAATGGCCACCCCGCTATGAGCCAGGAGCTGGTGGCCTCTGTAGCTGCAGCGTCCAGCCCACCTGTCCCACTCCCACCCTCCTCATCTCCCAGAGCTTTTAGGAGGTGTTGGGTTATGTGACTTTTTAAAGAAATCCTAATGTTTTAAAAAATTCAGTTTGTCGCCCAATTCTAAATACTTCTTCCTTGTACCAACAGGGCTTTGTTGTCCAATTCATTAGAGAGATTCCTGAGTCCACTGGCCACGCTGGAGCCCTCTCATTTCTGGTATCTAGTATCATTACTTTCACTGTAAATATGTCACTCAGCTCAGGCTGAGAGGGGGGAGGGTGGAGCATGTTGTCCCAGGCCAAATGGGGATGCAGAGTATATTGACACTCTAGATATTCAATGTTCTGTAGCTTCACATGTATTCCCATTTGAACTTCTTAGTGCTTAGACTGGCTTTAAAGGAAATGCCACATCAAACTCACTTTGAGTAGTTCTACCCCACCTTTGGGTCCTCTATTCTGTTGGTAATTAATTAGAAAATAAAGAGAAAGAATAGCATGCAATATCAGGCTTGTTCTGTTCTGAAATGTGACCTTTTTTATTTAATTTTGTGCATACCCATTGTCATATCAACAAAACATTCATCACAGAAAGTTTGCAAAAAGTATAAAATGATATTTTTTTTGTCAATCGTGTCATGCTGTCTCCTGAGACCCCATCTGAACTTTGCACCTCTCATGATCAGCCACCATGCCTCTTTGGCTATTTCACAACATCCACCCGCACAGAAAACCACCAACCGTCACCGCACGCGTCCCTCCTGATTTCTCATCCATGGTAACCTTGGACACCTCCACCGCAGTGTGAGAATCTGTTTAAAAATAACTAGGTCCATTAGTCTAGAAGGATAATGCTAGCCTACGTGGGCTCTCATGCCCTTGTGGCAGCAGAGTGCTATCACTGACACGGTGCGTCAGCACTTCTTCCTGTTGCTCCAACACTGAAGGGCTCCTCTTCATTTACACACACATGCATGTGCACACATACACACACACATATATACCATCCGGAGCACATAAGTTGAGAAAATAGGAGTCAAGGAAACTATTATTATAGTGATACACTTGAGAAAATACTGAAAACATTAGAGTGACACATTACAATAAACTAAAATCACTAAAGTTTGCCAACTCTGCCATGTTTCTTACACTTCTCTGCCCTAATAGTGTGATAGATATGAATGCTCACTGCAACGCGGCTGCTTTTCACCCACTCTGTCCCTAAATGCAGAGGGGGAAATACTAGCGCCACTAATTCACACTTGGTAAGAAAATGTGATGTAAGGTGGGTAACTATATGGGTGTTTATCAGTGAAGGCTATTGGTATTGAACGCCCAGTTGTTTGAAGGTTATGTTTCGGAGCAGTAATTGAAATGCAAAATAACATTAGGATCGATGGTTAGCTTTGTTTATTTATGGAATCAATATTGAAACCGTCCGTCACAGCAGCAGCTCTGATTCCCACTGACAGCTTCACCAAGTCTCCTCTACACGGCCCGGCTCAGCCTTGTACCCATTTACAGCTTTTAGACCGAGCATTTTCTTTTTTTTTTTTTATCTCATCGCTCTTTGGAACACTGTGATTAAATGTTTTCAGGCTCATTTTTAAATGCACACACCTTTTGTAGCTTGAAGAAAAACTGCGCAGACTATTGAAAACTGTTAAATTAAAAAGACTGGCAGTTTTCACACTTAATGCAGCTACGTTATGGGTGTGTCTCAGAGAGAGAGAGAGAGAGAGAGAGAGAGAGAGAGAGAGAGAGTGACACTATCACTCATTCCTGTTTTGCCCAGGGGAAGTAGATGTGACCAATAACCAGCCATTAACATGGCAGTGTGCAAAGAGCTGGCCATTATAAGCCCAGTTTCTCTGAACTGAACAGGAATTTATATTGACGTATTTGATTCTCTTGACCCGTGTCAAATATGCATTGCTCATATTACAGAAATAACAATTTCATTTGAATTTTCCAATGACGCAAACATTAAATTATGCTTGAAAACACTGCTGTAAAATCTTGTTTCTAAAACTGGACTGTCTTAAAAACGAAACATAATGGGGCCAATCTATTAAATTCAGTTCAGTGTTTATATATTATATACATCATATACAGGATTTTTTATTTATTCTTTTGAGGAATTTATTGTTGCATTTTAAAGGTTCACACTTGAATTTTGATTTTTAACCATTTTTTTTTACAAGTTTATGGTGCATGATTAATTATTTTGATCATATATAACAATTCAAACAATTAATATTGATGTATTTATTTTTTATGTTTTGTTATACAAAGTTAGGAAAGCAATATTTAAGCTTGATGTTACCTCACACTGTCACTTCCACACAGTGAGACATACAGCATATTAAACTCTGGTATGGGATCAATACAAGATGAATTAATTATTTGTTTGACATTATGTTGCTTCCCTCAAAATATAGATTCAGATCATCAAACTGGGTTCTGACTCTCTGTTAAACAAAACGTTATTCATAACAGGTTAACTTTGTTCGTGTCATGTCTCATAAAACCTCTTGTTTACCACCTCACTCCTGTAATACAATCATTTCAACTGATAACTGACAGATTTGTTAGAGGAAAAGAGTGTGCTCATGTGTGTGTGTGTGTCTGCTTGCTCGTCTGCCTTCAAATTATACAACTGTGTGCTCATGTGTGTATTTTCCTGTTGGCCACATTAAATCGCCTCCTTATGAGACCACCCCTACAGCGCTAAGTGCAATCGAATGGTCACATTGAGTGGCTGGTTGTTGAACCTGCCACTTGGAGAGTCCCTCCCTCCCTCCCTCCCTCTCCGGTACATCCGGTGACACCAGACGTGGCCAACGCTGAAATGTATGTTTAGATTGCCCCCTGAAGGAGACACATTAATTCAGGAAATATCCCCAAAGTTTAATTATTCCTGAATGGCGTAGAGGTGGTGATGGTGGTGGTGGTGGTGGACACTACCGTATAAATCAGTTAGGCCCACCCGTCTTTTTATTACCAGCACTATTTATGGGGAATGTGTGGCAGCTGGTAGAGATGAGCCTGTAAAAAGCTAGAGGCTATTGCAGTGACTATGTCTGCTGCTGTGGCAGACAGTCATAGCTGTAGTGTTTTTGAGCAGCATCAATTTATTTTGGAACAGTTTGAACTGTGTGCTAAAAAGTCATTTAAATGTAAGAAGTTAAATTTGACGACCATGCTGTATTACGCACGGTATTTCAATCTTACATACGTGATGACACACTGAACCTGTACAAACATTTACACATTTGATTGCGTTTAAATTATCCCGGACACCTGATAAAGCGGCTAATTCTGGCCAGGTAAATTTGCCTTGTATGTTTGTGTGTGTGCGTGGGCATGTGTGTTTGTCTGTTTGTATTTGTCTCTTCTTCTTATGAAGAGGACAATTTATGACGGTGGCTGGATAGGCTCTTTGTTTTAAGCAGGTAGAGTTCCCTCCTAAACAAGGACGGCCTATCAGAAGAAGATTAATGAAGTAATTTCATGCATGGCTCTATGCCTCCATCCTCCTGTACGCACAGTCACTGTGTCTAAACCTGTGATTTACACTGGACTGTGTTAAATAGCCTTAACCCTTTATAATAATATTTCTTTCTGTTTGTGACACACACACACACACACACACACACACACACTGCAATAAACATCCAACACAGTGAGGAATATCCTCCACCTCTCTGATAAAATTAACCAGTCTGTTGGGTTGGATCTTTTGCTCAAGTTTCCATCATTCATATTTTATAATCCCTGCTCTTTATTTTACATAAGGAACCCTACTGAGGGTACGTGATAGGTGTGCTGTGGTTGATATCAGCTGGCTTTCCACATAATTTATGGCAGTTAAACAAAACCTAGCCTTAAAAGGCTTTTGTAGCATAAAAACAGAATTTTAATGACTTTTTCCTACAATATTGGTCTGGACGGGTCAGTTATTCAGCAGCATATTACCACATCTCTTTTTCCTTTTTTTATTTGTTCATTTTGGTGCTATTGAATATTTTAATCTTTCCCTCTTTCTTCATTGATTCATTATATTATTATTATATTACACAAGAATATCAAGAAAAATCACACTAAAATTGCAAGATCATTTTCCAGTAAGAACAAATCAAACATGTAGTGTATTTATTTTTTAGTGACATTGAGTTTTATAGCCAAACAAGATGACACAAGCCTTTTTTAGAAATCTGGTCTAATGTTTAATAGTCTGAAATGACCAGAGATGAAAATATCAGAACACTTTAGAGTTAAAATGTGACGTGATATTGGTGTCAGTGTATCAGTATATAAGTCTTTTAATATACAAATGCTGGTCATTAGAAACTGTTTTTAAGGATAATTTTTGCCAGTAGTGGACTATAATTACTTTTTCTAGTTATCACGAGCCATTGTAAATTCATGTTGTTAAATTATACCATGGCCATGCCACATAATGGATGTAATGGAAACTAATCTTTTCTAATGAAAAGGCCGAATTAGAAATTTGATCCCAAATGTACCGCACGGCGGACTAGACTTATCACTGAACTTCTTTTTTACATACAGTATGATGAGCTGTCCAATCCTGCAGGGAGCTTCCCCACCGGGCCTGCACAGAGGACGGTTAACTCTTTGCTCTCCACAGAGGGAAGTTTAGCAGCCGACACCCCCCCCCCCCCTCTGATAGTCGCTCTGTCATGAGCCATTTGCTTCCCTCAACATCCTGAACTCAGCCCCTTTATAAGAACTGGATCTGCCCAGTGCGGCCCAGACAGTTTACGTCAGACAAACAGCAGCGCCTGTATCACAAGAGGCCCTCTCTTTCCTGCCAGCAGCATCTCTAGAACAGGAAGGAGCAAGAGGGGGGATCAATAGATGTGATCTGCTTCTTGGCCAGCGCTATCTTGTGGTGCCGCTGGAGCATGGGGCTCATGTTGTCGTAGTGGAGTGAGCTCATAGCTTTATAAAGACTATAGTGACATCGCTGTGGAGCAGCTAAATATAATCCTCTGCTTGAGACTGAAAAACTTAATTGCCCAGCCCACAGAGCAGCATGGTCCCCCCAGTAGTAACCCTGCACGAGCCCCCAGCCTACGGACTATTGATCCGGGGCCCTCGCTCTCCATTGGTACCATAAACACCACCCTCTCTCTCTCTCTCTCTCTCTCTCTCTCTCTATCTCCTCTCTCTCTCTCCCCCTCATGTATCGCTTACTTTCTCTTTCCCCTCTTTTCCTGTTTTTCTGTCTCCTCGACTTCCCTTTTGTTTGCCTCTATAGATCTGCACATCATAAATCTCTGTCAGCTTCTCCTGAGTGTCTGGCATATCCGTTAATAAAGAGGCCCCTCCCCTCCCTTCAGGTCCACCCCCTATGCTCCCTCCTCTCTCTGCCAGAGCAGGACTAATGAATGAGAAACTCCAAAATTAGGGGCCTCTCCCTCATAGATTAGAATGGTTCCCTATGGAGTGCCGGGCTTGCCTCCAACCAAACCACAGCCGTCAACCTCCCCGCTCCCCCTCCCAGCCATATCTCCATCTTTCATATTCTATCTGCAACACAAACACACACTCAGACCTGCGAGCACATTACATTGGTACAGACGCACATCGCCCCAATCGTCTTTCGGACCCGTATTCCCCTGATGGTCATTAACCTGGAACCAGCTAGGCAGAGAGGAGTCCTCCATATTTCAACTCAGTGTGTTTTGGAATTCCCATTCCCTTCTTTTTTCCCAGGGGCCACCCCAGCCCCAGTCCTTTTTCATTTCTATTTTCCCCTGTGAGAACACACACCGAGCACCCTTGGTGGCAAGCACGCTGCTGCATGTATTTCTGTGACTTTAGTCAGGCCGTACAGAATTTCAGCGTGGCCTCCCAAAAATGAATCCCTGGCTGTGTGTTGGAGCGGTAAAAGGTGGCAGTGGCCCCTGGAGGAGAGGTCAGCGTGGCAGCTGCCAGTGGGTTCTTGCTGTGGCGGGGAGGCTGAGAGGAGGTCTGTCAGGAGCTAATTGAGTTCGTCCTACCAGCGCTGACTCTGGGGCCAGTGGCTTATCAGGCCACATCGCCTGGGGCCCTCCAGACAGATCTGCCCCTACTGGGGCATCTGATATCACCATCACCCTGCCTGCAGATGTCAACCCCCACCTCCACCGCCCACCCCTTCCCCTCCACTCACCCAGTCTGATCAGGTAGCAGGGATGTGACACTCCGGGATGAGGTTAGCAAATGTTATAAAAATGGTGTTTTTGGCATCGGCGGCCTTGAGAGTGTAAAGGACATCAGCAATATACTCACAGTTTGAGTTGAGCTTGGTTTGTACTGTGTGCTCTGATTTACACATGAAACGGTGAGAGAGCTATAGTTACCCAGAGAACAGAGGAGGATGTCAGTATCCTCCTGAAGTGAGCAGGAAGCTCTCAGCAGGAATACTTACAAATTGGCTCAATTAGATCCCGAATGTTCTGCGTTTTTTACGACAGTGTCATCAGAGTTTCGCTTGCAGGCGAGGGAAGTGTTGAGACGTGAGAGAATGAGCGCTCCTCGGTTCTCCTCTCGGAAGTCGAGGAACAGGGAGTGCAAGACGAGCTGCCAGATCATTAGGCCAGCTAATCCTGGTCACAGCAGCACCAGTGGAATGATATTAGGGATCTGAAATGCTGTTAGGAGGGCCAGGTGGAATCAGATTAAAACCAAACTGCGCAGTGTGCGTTTGCGGGCCCATAACCCACTACTCAGCATGAATTTTGATCAGTACAAAGGGAACAAAAGGAGGAGGAACAGAGAGAGAAAAAGAGAGCGGGAGAGATACTGTATCTTAGACGAGCGCTGCTCCTTTGGGCAGCGGAATTTGAAATGCTCTTACCTTGAGGAAGGAAGTAAGACAGAACTATAGATTTTACAGCATCAAGTCTCAGTCAGTTCAGCAGAGCACACAAGCTAATTAGCACCTGCCCCACATATTGAATTATTTATTACAACTATTGCTGCTGTCAAACTATTTAATGCTCATAATTCATTTTCCCATACAATGGTATTTATAGATTTAAATTGGACCTGTCCCATTAGAGATTACGAATATTTATAGAAATATTTTAGACTATTTGATTAATACGCCAGGTTCAAGTGGTTAGTATTCCCTCAGTATCATTAATCAATATATGCAGGCTTGTTAAAAACATAAGCATAGCAGTGGTATAATGTGTCATAGCAGAATGAGTTAAGGGGATTCTAGCCAGCACATTTATTATAAATGACCACATTGAGCTGGAGGGGAAACAGTTAAGACACTTATGCAATTATGCTAAGTGTCACCCTGAAGGTGGCCTTTGAACCAGGGTTAAGCTTACTCTGAATTTGTGAAATAAAAGCTAAATGGAGCCATCTTGTGCTCCTGCGTTTTAATATATAGCCTTTAATAAGCCAAGTGCAGGTGCCCTATCGCACAGGTGCACATATCCATCTGAAACAGAGAACATAAAGCAGATGAACACAGAGCCGTGCATTAATTTATGGGGATGCAATCTGCATTCATTATCAAGAGCGGCAAGTTCTATTTTAGAAAGGCATAAAAATGGATTCACTTTTTCAATTTCTGTCTGCAAGGACATTTAAGAGTACAAGTGGATAATTTTTAAACTAGCAAATCTGAATAACTGTCCCCAGTGACAACAGCCTAGTGCAGACATATCGGTATCTACTGCTATCAGTTCATATGCTGTCCAATATGCACTGATATAAAAATAGATTTATAAATGGTGTCAGATATTTTATTTTTATTTATCCTTTATTTATTAGCTGATACTGAACACACAGCACTGATGTTTATTTTATTTTTATTGATGTAGTTTCAAATTTTTCAATTATAGAATTTGTTGACATTTTAATAGATTGCATATATATATAATGTATAATAATATTAAAAATTGTTTAATTTATTTATTATGGATTTTATACATTTGAGTACCTTTGCGTAATCATATTTTGGTGCAAAATCAATGCACAATCCACACAGAAAATTCACTATATCGGTGAATTTTTCCCTATTGGTCTCAAAAATCCCATATCTGTTGGGCTCTAATCTTTCGTATTGTTTAAGTTACAGTAGCTGAGAGGAAAGACGGTAAATTAGAGAGCATGTTCTTGAACACAATGGCAGTTGTGTATGAGTTTCATATAGTAAAGGCTTTATATTGCAAGAAGAATTCCAGGAGTGCTCAGGCAAAGGGCTTATTCCACAAGGTCAACGGTTTTAACAGGGGGCATTTTTTATTATTTATTTTAGCAGTTAACCTTTTTGTGAATTTCCAGAAGTGGTAGGCACCTGGAGCTCCGATGAATATACATGACAGCGGGGAGGGAAACCTGGGAATGAGATTTAATTTGACACGCTGACCCCCATCTCCACGGGCCCAGGAAGCCAGGGTGAGAAAATAAGGTTGACCCACTGACCCCTGGGCCTGAACCCCTCCGTCACCCACCCTCACAATTAAATCAGCCTCAGAGAGCAAGAGGCAGTCCGGCCGACCGGTAGGGGACACGGTGGAGGCCTCTCGTTTACTGTTTCCTCTGAAGCACTCTGAGACAGACAGCTATCGTCCAATCAGGCAGATAGAGCCCAGTAGGGGAAGTCCCCCCTCTCCCGTGCTGATGGTAAACTGACATGTCAAATATGTAAACATTACCATTAGTTGGCAATATGCTAATGGAACTAATGTGCTAAGGCACAACTTCGGGCTGTCTAGCTGCCACTCACTAGGAGCCCCTGTGTCTGAATTTGCATAAGCCATGCAAGGCTCAATTTTGTTAATGCAGGCAAGTGCAGGCGACCTTTCACCCCCTCCATGGTACCTAATGCAAAGGGGTGTGTGTGTATGTAAGTGTGCGACCTTGCCTTGACCCTAAGAGGTCACTATGTCTACACGGCATCCCCAATACATTGAGTTATCCATCTCCTCCACCAGTCCACCCCCTTTAGTCCACTCCATTTGCGAAGGGAAAAAATGAGTTGAACATGTGCAGGCTAAGTTTTTCCCCCCATTGTTCTCCCAGCGCAATTTCAAGTTAAAGGTTATAGAGCGAGACTGAAATAGATTTATATGGGCAAGGAAGGCTTCAGAGTGCATTTTGTGGCCACGGCCAAAAGGCTGCACTTTAGTCTGCACACGTTACAGCATCATATTGCATGTACTCCAAAATACAGTTATTAGGCAGACAGTGAAAAAGTCAATATCTTGCCATCATGTTTCCTTTTGGTTGACTGCTGACTCAAGGAGACAAGCCAAGGTCCACTCGGCTCTCTAAACTATGGAGATGCCCCAGACTTGATGTGCTCTGTTTGTTTGTGTGTGTGTGTGTGTGTGTGTGTTTGTGCACTTGCGTGTTAAGTTATTTGAGTGCTCTCTCTCTTTCTCTATCCCTCTCTCTTTCACCCCTTTTCTTCCGGTCTCTGTATTTTTATTGTTGGGGCATGTGTGCCACTTCGACGTGTGTGTAGTTGTACACTGAAGCAGTTGCTGTGGTGTGTGGCTAATGAAGCACTTAGGATCCTCCATCTGGTTCACTGGTTTATAGGGAAGGTTGGGACACATAGTGGTGTAGAGGAATACACTAGTAAATACATTTAAGTGTGATTTGACTAATAGATTACGACATTTTGACCACATTAAACCTACTGTCATCTTTCATCTCCTCAGCCTGCTGTACCATATGTAGAAATGTCACATATATTCAGAAACCCATCTTTTTAACTAGAAAGCCTTGGAAAACCCCAACCATTTTTTTAAAATAACAAATGTTTAGGTAAAGGTGTTGTGTTGTATTTGTCATAAATTGCAACAGAATCATTGTATTTAGAACTTAATGTCAATCAAGTATTTAGCCGTTTAGACATTTATGTCACTTCTCTGGTTGATGAGATTAATTTCTGCTAATCATCTCCCTCTTCTCCACTTCCCTCTCCCCCTCCGTCTCTCCCCCCATCCTCCAGGCTGCTGAATAGAATGGCCGCTGATGACCGGCACCTACCCTCCAGTTGTGGGTCCTACATCAAGACGGAGCCATCCAGCCCCTCCTCGGTCATCGACACGGTCAGCCACCACAGCCCCAGCGGCAACTCAGACGCCAGCGGCGGCTATGTCAGCGCTATGAACAGCCACTCCAACGGCCTGGACTCTCCACCTATGTTCACCCCCAGCGGGCTCGGGGCCGGCACTTGCCGCAAGCGCTATGACGACTGCTCCAGCACCATCATGGAGGACTCGTCCATAAAGTGCGAATACATGTTGAACTCCCTCCCCAAGAGGCTGTGCCTGGTCTGTGGAGATATAGCCTCGGGGTATCACTATGGGGTGGCCTCTTGTGAGGCCTGCAAAGCCTTTTTTAAAAGGACAATACAAGGTATTTTTCTCCTCTCACCTCCCCCTCCCTAACAAACACTCAATACAAGTTACTTCATCCCATGTCACACAGACATAAAAACAGCCTCCATACAAGACAACTTTGGCCTTACAACAACACTGAAACATACTCAGTCCAAGCGATTCACTATGTAAAAAAATCACTGGAGTGTGAAGATGTTTTCTCTGCCTCCTGAGACCAGCATACTCCTTAAAAAAATCTTTGTTTTTGATTTCATTAGACTGTAAACCTAGATCTAACTACTAGGGGTGTCACGATTTGATTACACTTTTGATTTTAAGGGCACAATTTTATTCAGTTTTTGATTGTTAGACATTTTTAGTTGTAAAGAAAATTGACTTAATGTCCTGACAACTATGTTAATATTTTCAAATTCTTCTTTCAAAAGAGGCTACATGGTATCAAGTTTGATAAGACTGACACATTTTCTTTTGAATGTACCACACTAATGCCATATGGTCAACTTTCAGCAATCACTGATCCTGCTTTTGATTAAAGCCCTTTTCAATTGATTTTAGATTCAGAATTTGAATCATGACATACCTACTAGCTACTGTAGAATACTATTATAATACAACTTGTTAGTCCCTATCAAATAACTGCATTTAAAAAAATGCTGATTGTCCTGAAAAACAGAACTATTTTGACATGGGACAAATCCAAAGTATAGGTATGATTACATCGTCTGTCATGGCTGGTGGACATGACATCATCACTCAGGTCAGATTTGGTGGAGTGCAGGGGCTGTTTGCCCAGATGCCTTGGGGGGCTCAGAGAACGTGCTTTATTATCCCTGTCCTGTTTTGTGTTTGTGTGCATGATTGTGTGTGTGTGTGTGTGTGTCTGTGTGTCTGTGTGTCTGTGTGTGTGCGTGCCTGGGGACTAGGGTGCGATTGGCTATCTGCAAGGCATGATGTATCACAGCTTCTCATTAGAGAGGCAATGAAAGGCCCCCCACTGTGAAACTGTGCGCTCTGCTCCAGATTAATCAGGAAGACGGAGATATTGTTGAGCCTGGAAAAAAGAATCTGCACAACAGGAACAGCTGCCCAGGTCTAAGCTCTGCCGGCTTAGTAGTGCAATAAATACAGAGGAAAAACTAGATAAAATAAGTCAAATGAGCCAGAGGATAGGAGTATGATGAAATGAGATGATTAAGAGGTCAAGTTTTTCATATTTAAACTAAATAAGCGGGGCATTTTATCCATTGCTTTCAGTAAATTTTCATCAACAAATGATTGCAGGCGTTACATGACGACCGTCTGCCTGGTTGTTAGGTGTTGATTTTGGACCTTACAGCCCTATCAGCTTTAGACAGTCTATGTACCTTTTGCAGGCAAACAAAAGCATTAGGCCAAATCCTCCTGTTTACCCATGCTGCCATCAGCAATCCTGTCTATTGACAAAAGATGAACATTTTTTCTCAAGTAACATAACTGGGCTTTTGTCCCCTCACTGAAAGTACACTGACGGCAACACAATGGAACAGAAAAAAGGCATCGGGGAAGAAAGAGACGTCTTAAGTGGAGCAATGGCCCAAACAATTAAGAGGAAGGTACATGGAAAAAAATTGAAAGCTCCTTTTTTTTTCTCCCCCTCACTTTGCATTGTCGATTTGAAATCCCTCTCTTTCTCTTCTTGGAGGGCTGCCTGTAATGGAGCTAATCTGCCGTCGTTTGTCCGAGCCACAGGAGTTTTGTCAATAACAATCAGCGTTTGGAAAGTGTAATTAAGGCCGAGGCTTTTCATTAGGAAGAAGGGAGGGGGCCGTCTCCAGGGACGGGCATGCCAATTAGAAACTCAGGCACGCGTCGCCGGGTAATTTCAGGGAAAGGAGGGGAAAAAAACCCAGGACTTCTTTAGATTGGAGAGGGACCCTGCTGCTCTTTCAGAGGAGAGGAGGAGAGGCTTAATGGCATAATAATCAGACAGGGGTCCCAGGCAGAGAAGGCAGGGAGGACACAGGGACTTTTTTGGGGGGAGGTGAAAGCCATCCGAAATGATAAAAGAAACACATGCAGGATTGCTGGAGGAAAATGGAGGCAGTAAATAGCGGGATGTAGAGCCCTTGAAAGAATGAGAGGGGGCCGTTGATGAGAACTGATTAATTAAAGGAATAACGAGGCAGTCAAGGGTGGAGTGTGAGACGGCCCTCTCTAATGAGAGGAAAACAAAGGAGCTGTCTTTTCCAGCCCTTTATCACATTGTTCTATAGCACTTAGGGCAAACAACATGCTAAGTTAATGTTAACCATGTACATGACAGTTTCTTTATCACCTTGTGTTCACCTTGTCCCTATTTTCTCACGATAAACCAGCTAATTCTTGATATAAAACATATAGCCTTTTTCAAGATTTTAATACGTACTCTTTTAATTTAGATGTGTTTAAAATATTTTGACTTTTTCGTGGTTATTCACTGAGTAACTTGTACCTTTTTGTTCCACCTCCTGCCCTGGCCTCCACTCCTTCAGTTGATGCCTTTACCTTTTCAACAAAAGTGGAAGGAAAATCTATCTTGTGTCCCCTATTCATCCAGTGAAAAGCCCCTTGAACTCTTACGTGGAGATAGTTACATTAGTCAAGGCCAGGTCCAAATTAATGTCAACCTGGATCTCCATCCATCCCAGAAATACTCCTGTTCTCATTGCTCCCTAATCATCCTGCCAATCCTGCACCTCACGTGGCCCACCAATCAAAAACATAAATCTCTTATTGAACTGTGTTTTCTTCCCATTTTGAACCCAAGTGTAAAATTGCCTGAAAACCAACTGAACTCAGTGCCCCCCTTTTATATGAAGTAATAGACCTTGACAGTAAGCCTGTAAAAGTCGGTTTAGATTTTGATGAGAAATACCTGCCATTTTACTTTAATTTACTTACAAGACCTGACTTTCCCCTCTGTGCCCTGGCATGGGTCCTGAAAAGCCATAAAATAGATTGAGACAGATACTTATCAAGAGAAGAAGGAGGGAAATCTTTTTCTTCTCCCTTCACTCCGTAATGTTATTGGTAACCATACCATAACCTCTCTAAAGACAGATAAACCCCAGCATGGCCCTTGGGTTAAAGGGGTTCCTGCCAGTATGCTTCATTTCTGAAAGTGAAACTGGCCACACTATTACTCTACAGGGGAGGATTTCCAGACAGCTTTCCTGAATGACAAGGTTTTTGTAAAACATTTCAGCAGTGAAGAACGTTTTAATCTACCAGTTATACATTTCCAATTAAATCAGTATACATTAGGACTATGTATTGGCAAGAATATGGCTATACAATAGGCATTATTACTGTAAACAAAGTAATATAAGAAAAGATAGATAAGATTTGACTTTATCCCACATTTAGTTGTCACAGCAGCTCAAGGTACAAACAGATATTTAAAAATATAAAAAATAAGACATATACATAGATTCTATACACAGCATATCGATACATTTCTGCTATTTGGCATTTATTTGTTTGTTTGTTTGCATTTTACAAATATTGCACATTGGAGAAAATATATTTTTGCATATTAAATAGATACTAGTTACATGTAGTAGTATGAACATCAATTAATAAATATCTTCAAATATATGCAGATATATACACAGTATCGTATATATATATATATATATATATATATACATATATATATGTATATATATATATATATATATATATCGTATAAGTATATAAGGTATATGACATAAATACATACATATACTGTAATTTTTTTAATCTCATCTAATTTTAGGAAAAATGCCATAGTATGGGGTAAATCCCCCATATGAGACTGTGATGCTGCATTAGAATAAAGGAAAAATATCAAAGTCAGTTAACTACATTCATCTGTTTTCCTTTACCTACTTATGTTGTACAGAGTCCATTAAATCCAGTTAATTTCAGTTTACTCATTTCATAAATTCATCAGCTTAGTTATATTCAGGTAGAAATTGTTTATCCATCCCTCGGGGTAAATTTGTTCTAAATGAGAGAAGAAATAACTAAATATATAGAAAATAATGGTTCCATCTTACAGTAATATTGCTATTCTGATCATAAACAGAAATCTGTAATTGTATTTCTGTTCAAAAACTACATTCAAACTACATTAACTACATAAATATAAGATATATTTTGCATGGTGTAAATTAAGTGTTGATGATTCAAATTAAAGGCTTGTTACCACTGTGGTTACTGTGATAAAAACAAACATTTAACAGCATCCTCGCGTTACAATTACTTATTAGCATAGTCATAGTGAATTTGAATCCATGCATCATGGATTGTGCCTTTGCTATTGGCATTTCTTAGATTTTTTTTCATCTTCTTTTATCACAATAAATGTATGTTAATAAAAACAAACAGCCAAAAGAGAAACTTCTTTGTCATTCAGCTCAGCTCAGGGATGTTAGGTGTGTTTACTGTGCTTGTACTGATACTGCAAACCTCTCCTAAATATAAATCAAAAGTAGAGATGAAAAATGAGTTAATCCGGCCCTCTCTGCATTGAGCTATGAGAAGCCCCCTCTGACAGAACATCAGACACTCAGAGCCTTGACAGGACAGGTGGACACAGTAGCACAGCGGTGTGTGAGCGTATGTTTGTTTTTGTTTCTGGAGTGTGTGATATCAAAGGGCTAACTCTCTTAGTTAGCCACCAGGTGTGGTTTGTGCACGTGTCCCCTGCACCCCTGAGACAGGAAAGGAAGGGGAGGGGGAGAGAAAAATACTGCCATAAACAAGACGTCCTCAGGGGACACACAGGGTCAGCCGTGCCAGTTGGGCCATGCAAGCAAACCTGCAGCATAGCATGCATATAATAAAGTGAATAAAGTGATAAGGAAAGATTTAACAGATTTGCAATCAAAATGTTTCTTTTATGTGTTTAGTACTTTATATCCCAGCAAATTGCTGATTGGTTAGTGTATAATGGGAACGCAAGCCAAAAAAACCCCTCCATGAATTGATTCCAGCGCAGGGTGGCACTGATTGCCTCCTCCCAGCATATGGGAAATGGATAGGATTATTATGGTCTGGTTTCTGCTATGACAACAGAGAAAACAGACAGAGGAAAGACAATCAGAGCTCATCAGCCGCTTCCCTCACACCTTTATTTACCCCAATCCCAAAGAGATGAGGAGAATTAGCATAATGATTTCTAACCCAGATATAAGAAGGAATTTCTAATTATTTATAACATCTTGGGACCCTCCACTTGATCTGTCCAATAATGTTAACATAATTGCATAAGTTGTCAAAGGATGTTGGAGGGCTAGTGGAGGAACGCCAGTGGAATATTACACAGCTTTCTGTTTCTCTGTTCACAACATATGGAGTGAGGGTCAAAGGATGTAATGCTGGAACATACTGTAACATGTAAAAATGCTTTATTCTTTAAAGGTATTAAGTCATTTTAGCATAGGGTAAAAATCTGGAGATTCAATATGCATCAAGATATAGGGGTTATAATTCAATATATTGTAATATAATGATATATTAAATCAGATTTTATGAAAACTGTTGTATAAAGAACACACCAGCATATTCATAAATCTGAGCTAAAAAGAAACAATCAGTCCCTGCAACATCAAACATCCCTCTCTGTGCAATATGTCTGTCAATCACAAGTTTCTGATACAATTCAATGTGTGCAAATGTTTGGCTAAAAAACATATATATTTCTCATATATCAGAAATCTGCCAAAAAATTATTTCTATTTTGATTGAATTCCATCAATTTGAGACGATTGAATATGCCCATTTAACGAAATCAGTTACATTTATATCAATTCATAAAAAGCAACTTTAATAAATAATAATAATCTGTTATTTTAATAACAGAAATTAATATAAAGTGAGAACTTAAAAATAACGTTTTTCTCTTTGCATCAATGATATTGTATCATTGAACAATGTCCAATATCCTGAAACATATCACAATACTCAAGTGTATTGTTTTTGTCTTACAGCCCTTATTCAACAGAGAGCATATGTGCTGACATATCGGTTACTTACATGTGTTTAAGTGCATGAGGAAAAATATATTGAGGTAATCATAATGATTGAATTAGATTTTTACTGTACATTACTTAATAATTTATTTCACTATACTGACATAAACTGTAGGTTAAAAGAAAAGTTTAGGGAAAATCCCAATGTCAAAAGCTTTAAAACTGAAAGCCCATTCAAAATGAGGATAATTCAAATTCCCTAGGCTGAAGCAACCATTATACTGAAACCCTTTATTGAAAACCCCTGAATACAGTAAAATGTAGGGAATCAGAGGGAAGCGGAGGAATCGCCTCACATATCCTGCCCTTTCTACTGCTAATGCTAGAGTAGAGCAGAACCAGCTCTTTTATTGTGTAGCAATGAAACTCTTTTTCATTGCTCCGTCCTGGAATCAGACGCTGCAGCTGAATAATGCATAAGGCCTCTTGCCTGTACACTATGTAAATAGTCAACAATGGCAACAGTGGTAACAACAGGTTTGGGTCTGCTGGAGTATTATGTAAAGTGGTCGGGGGCAGTGTGTCTGGCTCTCTAGCCTGCTATTGAGGCAGTGGCAGGCCCCTCTGAGCGCAGGGGGACACGGCCTGCGCCCGGGGCCCGGAGGGGACACGCACAGAATTAATGAGGCCAATTTAGTGTTGGACCAGGGTGGCGTCTACTGATGGGTCCTGAAGGACCATTGTAGCTTTACCTCCACTCCCCATACCCCCCATCCGTTACCTCTCGCCCCCCAGTGCTGGAAGGTTCTGTACTCACTGGAGAACACCTGAGCCACCTGCACAGAAAAGAAATGGATTCTATAGCAATCCATATGTTTAACAAGTGCCTGTGCCTGGTTGGCAAAAGATGATTTATTGTTGACCATCTGAGAGTACACACTGGTGTTTATTGCATCAGCACCAAGTTTAGCTTTAGGTTCTCTTTAGTGTTTCCACCTCATATTCTACTGAACCCAAACCTTCAGGGGGACTAGCTGCTGGTCCTGAGCCTATTTACTTCAATAGGAGAAGTGGATGTAAGCATACTGGATGCATTTTTCATAAGCCACATATGTTCTAAACAAATTGTAAATTGTGACCTGGAGCCTGTTAAAGCCTGAAAAAATGTAATAAAAAAAACAAAAACATACCTCAAAGCCTGTAGCACACAGCTTAAAAAAAAATCGTCACTCAAAACATCAAAAACATCAACTTATGTTCTCAACTGCACTAGCTTAGGATTCAGATCCTTTACTTAAGTAAAAGTACTGATACCACACTGTGGAATGACTCCACTACAAGTAAAAGTCCGGCATTCAAAACTTACTGAAGTAAAACTACAAAAGTATCAGCATCAAAAGTAAAAGTACTCGTTATGCAAAATGGAACCACTCAGATTGTTTTATATATTCTAAATACATTAGTGGTTTATTTGTATTGCTGCTTTTATGTAAGTAGTGTATTAATTTTGTAAAGACTTCATCGTCATTTAACTACTTAATATACTGTTATAAGATTTAATTTAAGAAAAAGTCTAATCACTTTAAATGTATCATGTATCATGTTTTTATGTTAAATCTCGACCTGAAAAGTAAGAAGTCCAATATTTGCCTTAAAATGAAGTGGAGTAGAATATAAAGTTACATAAAATTGAAATATTCAAGTAAAGTAAAAGTACCTCAAAATTGTGCTTAAATACAGTACTTGAGTAAATGTACTTAGTTACTTTGCACCACTGGAATGCTAAATATGATTATTGGCTCGTGAAACAGAATATTCACAATACCTTTTAATAAGGTAATGGAGATTGGGGGAGTGGCAACTGTGCCCACTTAGGAGACAAGAAGTGTAGATCATTACATACTACATACATTGGAGCAGCTTGTAATGCCTAATCTTTAGTTCTAGAGCATCTTCAGTGATAACCTATTCCTCTTCTTCTCCCCAGGTAACATAGAATACAGCTGTCCTGCCACAAATGAGTGTGAGATCACAAAACGGAGACGCAAATCATGTCAGGCTTGTCGCTTCATGAAATGCCTCAAAGTGGGGATGCTCAAAGAAGGTAAGAAGAGTAAGAGCATTTTTTTTATTCTTACACACCCACAGATACATATACTGTACGTACTGTTTATATTGTTTATATAACATTCATGCAAATAAAGAAAACCACCATTGATGCAAGCTGAGTACAGCATCACCAGTTCTCATGATGGTTGTTGAGTCCCACGGTATTTTTCACCCACCGGTCCAGAGTGAGAGATACATACAAGTGGCCGGCTAACAGGAGACAACAGTTCCCAGCCCCCTGTCCTCCCCCTACCTACACAGCAGTAAATAATGTGCAGTTGAGCTGGGGACAGAAATATGCTGAATAGGTTGCCGTCTGAGTAATAGAAATGTAACAGTATTCCGCCTGGAAAGGCACAGGCCGGGTCCCTGAGCACACACTGGGCACGGTCTCAGCTCTCCCCGGCATATTGATCCACTAAATGTTTTCCGAACATCTCAGCTCTCTTCCTGTGGATGGTTTTTTAAAGTCACGCCAGCAGGGAATTCACTGACAATTAAACATGCTTCCGATGGATTTGCCTGGCTAGGTTTCTCTCCCCGTCCATCCCCCCTGACTGAGCCCCCTGAGACCTGGTTGCTCTTCTGGGGGAGGCACCTATCCGTTCTGCCTTCCCCCGTTGCATTGTCACCTGCCTCTCTCTGTCTCTTTCTCACTTGTTGGTGGCTCCAAAAGGGCCAGACAAATGAATAATGAAAGATATGTGGCTTGGGGGTGAAGTGGCGGTGTTATATTTATTCAAGCCTCCTCTGGGAGTAGCTCAGGGACTCTGTAAAGAAACAGGTTTTCCTCGAGTGCTGATGAGTGTGGGTCAGGTAGCACTTACCTTGTGTAAAGTACGATTGTCCCTCATGTTTATACAGTGGTAGAAATACTGCCAGACACAAGCTCTGATAAAGGAGAGTCTTTACAAACTTTTAAGCTCTCCGTCAGACTGTGCAGTATATATTCCGCTATTATTCCTCCCATTATTCACTGGAGAGCGGGATTTATAGATGCATATATATCCGATCGCCACCTGAAGCCAGAGTCATAGCCTGTATGGATCTCCACACAGTAACAGAATCCTCTGGACTGCAAGCAGCCAGATAAAGCCTCAGTGCCAGAAAGACAGAGTAATCGCATTACTATCTGATGAAAAATTTATGCCAATATATCATCTTGGAGAATAAGAGACTACAAAAATATGTAGCCGTGGCTATAAATGAATGACCAGTGTCAGGTCAGAGTAAAAAGAGTGAAAACTCAAATATGCAGACTTCGGCTAAGCCCGAGGTTCTAATGCTGCACACTTCTGTGTATTCAGCACATTCCCAGAATAAGAATGACCCTCCTCTCTTTCACACAGTGGCTGTCATCACCACACGGCAACTATTATCACAGGCTGATTGAAGCCTCGCGCAGGTGTTGTCATAGATCCCTCTAAAACAACCGATTTCTGTCACAGTTAAAATGATATATTAATAAAATAACACATTTGTCAAGATTAACAGAGAAATGAGAAGGGCGTTTTTTTTTGCTCTGCCTTGAGGCCCGGCACTTTAAAGTGTCACCAAGACGAAATGGAAAGAGAGACACATGGTCTCTGTCCACTGTAAGCTCTATGAAGCCGTCGGCTCAACGCCATGCTCAGGCCTCGGGTGTGGAGATGGCCACCGCTCATGTGACTGAGGTTGCCACTTACTTTCATTACTGCAGAAAGGTCACATTGTGTCTCAATGGAAAATCACCTAATTATAACTTTACAGCTTCAACAAAGTGCAGTGCTGCCCCCCAATGAAACAGACGTTTAAATCCATCACTGTCTCTAAGAGAATAATATTAGACATCTTTCGAGGAAATCAAGCTTTCTGTTTTTATTTTCCATTATATTCTCATCGGCATCTACGGCACAAAAGCTGCAATCCCAACGCTCATATCTCAAGCTGTGGTGAGAGGCGTAAGGAAAATGGTCTTCTAAGATCAGCAGTCTGATTACAGGAGACCTGCCTAAACCCTGTGTCGAGTCGCTTTACTTTCCCTCGACTGTATAAAGGAGGAAGTGATCAATAGGAGAATCAAATGTCTGGGGCAACAGGTTTTTCCTCTGATCAATGGAAACGGATCAGAGCTTAGAGCAAGAGAGAAGACAAGATACTATTGAGAGATTACATTGACATCACTCAGTGGCAGTTGCTCTTTGCACCGACTTCCTTTCTCCATCGCTCATGAGCGCATAGATCCTTCCACACACACACACCAGTGCAGTGCAGAAAAATGTTCTGTAGTTACAGTTTATCTACACCAGCTTTTCCTGCCATTGTCCTCGCTGCTGTGGAGGTAGAAAGTATCCTGTGTTATTGTGAGAGGACACTCATGAACATTAGCTGAACAAAAGGAGCAAAGTGTGTCTGCGCTGATATACAATACACCTCTCATTGTTCAGCAGACTGGCATGCAAAGGACAACCACATCCCACAATAGCCCCGTCATAGCCACATACACAACATACAGAACATACGCACAAACCACACAACACACATGTATAGTGCCTGAAATACTAGACACGTTAATGTCCATATGTGTTAAAGGCTGTCTATACCGGTAAGACATACAGTCTGAGTCCAAGATACAGTAGTAAAGAAAGTAATAGAGAACATTTTGCAGAGGCAAAGCTGGCTTAAAAAGTTTTTGTCCTGTAATTTAAAGCAATCTGAAGTGTAGTCATTTCAATTAGCAGTACAGGCAGGGACGTCAGCTCACTGGGGATAATGTAGCTAACCTGTAAATGGACTATGTGACGAGGGTGTCAGTATGGCAGCCCCTGGGGTCATCAGAAGGGGAGGAGGGCAATGCGTGACAATTTTTCCGCTCCCCTCGCTCATCACCACTCGTGATTAAAAATGCTGCAACACACTTACAAGCATGCAAAGCTGGCAACGGGGGCCCTTTGAAATAGTGCTGACGGCAGTTTAGCGGGGCGGCTTCCTTGAAAGGCAAGGTTCACCATGCCTTGCCATGTGGCCTTCTGATTTTCCCAGCTAAAATAGGGTGCGCCTAAGCCCCCCTTGGCATTGCCAACCATCCCAGACATCCTGACACTTTCCCCAGGGAGAGACACCCAGAACAGGTGAGGGACTCAAAATAAGGGCCCCTACCACGGCCGGCCACACAAAGTGAGTGAAGACAGGCCCTTTTGTAGGAGTGTACTCGGAAGGGGATTATTATTGTTTTTGGAGAGAAAGAAGAGCCCTAGGTCAGCTGGCCCCAGCCCCCACCCCAAGGCCTGCGCTAATCCGTGCACAAATGCCAGCCGCCTTGGCCAAAAGCCCTCTCCCCTGCACCCTGCTTTGAAGAGATGATACCCGAGCTCACCCGCTGCTACCCTCGCTGCACTGTGTAGTGGGCCATAAAACAGTGAGATGACTTTAGATGAGGTAGTGCTCGACTCTCTTCACACATTTATAACACTCCCACTGTTTACTTTGGAAGGAGCACAACAGATCGGCCACAGTCAGAAGCTGCGGGTGCCACCGAAGGGACATATGAACCTCACAAAGGCCCCTATAAAGTCCATAGTGCCCGACAGCATGAGTGAGTGAATCCGTCTAGCTGCTCTTAATCACTCCCTCTTCCTCTCTGCCTGTATCTGGCCCTGTTGGACAGTAAAATGAGACAGGTTAGTGCCAAGCTTTAATTCCTGTCAGCATCTGTTAATTATGGCCAGGACTGTTCTAATTAAAAGAGGCACCCATCTACCTTCATCGCTGGCTTTACACTGGCTGACACTGCCACATGACTCAACCGGCAGAGAGGATCACGGAGAGCAGAAGCGCAGAGCCAACTGGCAGCGGCCGGGCTCATCGGGAGAGCCGGAAGAAACCGTAGAAAGTGGTGACATCACGTTTGACAGCGAGAGGAATTTTTTCCATCCCTACAGTAGTAACAGGGACCATCACAGCTGAAAACTTTTTAAACCCGAACAGCAATTGGAGGGTGTTTTGAAGACTTTTCTCAAGGCGCTTTCACAGAAATCTTTCTTTATATGTTACACATAAAAAATGAAATTGTCATGGTGTGCGCGTGTGTGTGTAAAACACAGGTAGTTGCCATCAGATGATTCCCTGGTGCTTGCTGGGAAGGATGAGGCTCTGTTGGGAATTGGGGGTAATTAGGTTAGTGGGTTGTCAGTGTCAGGAAATTGAAAGACAATCCTAATCAGATCTGTGTTTCTAGGGAATCAAATAATTTATATAAGTAGAAGAAATCACTATTCTACAGTTACATGATAATACAGTTTACTGGACCCCCCCCCAATGCATCGAGTGTGGGGTATGGTCATTTTAGTTAAGTAGTAAAAAAATGATGAAAAGAAGATATTTTGCATAAATCCACTGTTGAATTCCTCTTTGTTAAATGAAGGCCACCTTCTATCCTCCATCATCTGATTTTCCTCTCCCCCTGCGTTCACCGAGCGACCTCCAATCACCGTGCATGGGACACATCCAAACTCATCCCCTCCAAGAGCTCTTGCTGATGGGCAAATTGTATTAGGCTCATTTGCAGTGGCCACACAATGCCCAGGTTTGACACCGTCCTCCCTGTTATAAAGTGATGAAATCATCAAGGAAGTGCTCTGGCTGCGGGTGTTGTTCGCTCAGAGGACGCGGGCAACTGACAAATTAACTCCTCCTCCACCGCAAGCATTTCATTGAGCCTTTTCTCATCCACCCTTTAGTATTAAATTTGTTTTGGGGGGGAGTTACATTATGCATAAATTGAAGGGATTGTCCGTCTTGACAGGATTAGGATATCAGGGATATTTAGGCTAGCAGTGACATGCTGGTCCAAATATGGGTCTGCAGGATATAAATGTTTGCATACACTTTGCATTAAATAACCAAATACCTGCCTGGTGGTATCAAATAAATAGAACAGCGCAGATGAAATATTTTAACTATGTTGAAAATTAATAGAATAGAAAAGACATCCAAATAGAAACATTCTTATCAAATAATGAGATAATAAATAACTTATGTTATGATGAGGCTGGCTTGACATTTACAGTATCAGTGTGGAACCTGGGCCTCTAGGTGTGGCTGGGGGTGATAAGGCCTCAGTGCTACTCCAGTGAAAGAGGGGTGAAATAAGGGTCTTTTATGGGAAAGCAATACCTAGTTATCTATCTGCAGTATGACAGCGGATGTTTTGTACAGTGTGTGTGGGACTATGTCTTTGCTTGTTTCTTTTTCTGGATACCGCACACCTGAGCTCACACAAGCAAAAAAAAAAAAGGCATGTAGCTGGCAGCTAATTAGTATGCAGTCTGCCTCACCCCAAAAGCTAAATAATTAGAGGGCCAGTCTGTGAGATCATTGACCCTGCGTTAAATATTCATATGTTTAGACCTGCTCTGGGCTCAGCTGTGTCACAGTAGACCAGCCAGGCATGGACCACATATGGGAAGGCAGCCGTGCCTCTGACACATTCGCACACACACACACACACACACACCGGAGCTCAAACACACGGACACAAACACGCACTTATGCCACTATACAGTCCTTTAACACTACTGCTTTTACATGTGATCTAATAGGGAACATGTTGGTGTGTCATCTCTGATCATCATCCTGCATTGTTGTTCTAGTGTGAAAGATTGAGGATTTATTCACATCATACTATGGAATCACTATTTGTATCTACTAGATACACTATCTATTACTTTATGCAAAATATTGTATTTTTGCCAATATTTTCTTACTCATTTTGGCTGATGTGGATACAGATCGACGCACATATTTTTTCCACCTAATTGTAGAAACATTGAGTCTCTCCTGGACTGAAATAATTAGTTATTGTGATGGCAGATGCAGACATAAAATAGTTTTTTTCAAAATGTATATATTTACTGGGCAATATAAGGAAAATACTTTATCAACAATCATGTGAATAGCAACTTTTGTTGTCGGACATGTCTATCTAACATCCCCACAGCATTTATTTACTCTTTTGACCTATTTAATTTCTATGTATTTGATATCCCTTAAAATATATGTGAGAAAGAATACTCTCCTGATGTCGTGTCCCTCTTGTTGTTTCTAACCCAGGGGTTCGTCTGGACCGCGTGCGAGGGGGCAGACAGAAGTACAAGCGGAGGTTGGACACAGAAAACAACCCGTACCTGGGTCTGACGCTCCCCCCTCCCACCAAAAAGCCTCGTGAGTACTGCTCCGTCACTAGCCCATTGTCTCCCTGCTCCGGCGACCCTCCGCTGCCAGGACAGCATGCAGGTAAAGCTGAGGGGAAATTCTAGGCCAGCGTCATGTTCCTCCTGTCTCTGCCATGTTTGGGCAGTTGAGAGATCATAAGTCAGAAAAAATAGGCCAGGTATTGTCCCGGTCAGAGCTGAATTATGATAAGTCTATGAGCAGGTGACCGATATGAAACAAAGTGCTCGAGGACACTAGAGTCTCACATTTCTACACATACTATTTTTTCCATTTGCATGCATTCTGTAGGGATAAGAGCTTTCAGTGCCATCATTTCACTCACAAGCTCCATGCATTAGTTTGCATAATGAGGCAGAGAAAGAAACGTGTGAAAGTGAGACCACCGTTCTACCATGTGTTACAATTCCACCAATTTTATCAGTGCACTGCATCTTTGTGCCTGGCTGAGCTTTGCAGTGATATGACCTTTGAACCCTGCTTTGCTTTGACATCCCGCCCCCTCCTTCTTCTATCCTCAGTCACAAAGATAGTGTCTCACCTGTTGGTGGCTGAGCCAGAGAAGATCTATGCCATGCCCGACCCCACCATGCCGGAGAGCGACATCAAGGCTCTGACCACGCTGTGCGACCTGGCTGACCGCGAGCTGGTGGTCATCATCGGCTGGGCCAAGCACATCCCAGGTATAAAACAAATGATTTTTGCTTCCTTTTTTTTTTTTTTTTTTTACCTCTCTTCTCTGTCTTACTTTCCCCACTTTTATTTTTTACTCTGTCTCGTCTCCACACACACACACTCTGTATGAATAAACATGTCCACACACACGTAGATAATTAATGACAGCAGCTCATACAGCCTCAGGGTGTGTGGAGGATGGAGGGAGGGCAAAATGGACATAGCTGCGCAAGAAAAAAAAATCAATAGAGTGCATCCAAAACCCCCACACTGAATGGAGAGGGGGACACAGACCCTGTGCCAATGTATGTTGTAATCACCAGGGATATTTAGAACAAAGTTGGGGACCTGCCCAACCAAACAAGACATCATATCACACACACACACACACACACGCACACACACACACACACACACACACACACACGGACGCACTCAAGCGCAAGCAGACATACATTGAATTATTGATGGGCATAATCATGTTTCTTCCTTGCCCCGCAGACATTCTGATAGACGAGGTGTTAGGTTATAAGAGGCTGTTGAATTAAGGATACAGCACCTCACGTCAGCAGAGATTTTGCTTCCTTCAAGAGTTTTCCTCTGATTTTTGACAGAGAACACATTGTTTAGCCGCTCTTTTTTTTGCAACCGAGGCAGATTCTCCTTGATCTTGAGCTTGACCCCCATAACTCTATAACATTACAGTGCGGTAGGCATGGAGGGGTAACAAACTAAATGAATGTGTCCCTCAGCGGCACCTCCATAACCTCTTCTTCTCATCAGCATAACTTGGACAGGCACGGAGCTGTCAGCATGCAGGAAATGTGCGACATCACTACAGCACCGACACACACACACACACACACACACACACACATACACACACACACACACACTGTTTGCCATTCTCTCTCACACACACACATACATACATACAAGTGTGTGCATGCTCTTGAATCACATTAGTTAATTCAGAAGATACATTTCAATCCCAATTCATAGATTAAGAAGGTTCATTTATTTTCAGTAAAGTGAATTAGACTCCAGCTGACCTCGGCCAGGTGCATTTTGTACCGAAAAGGTATTAGAGTACTTCTCAGAAGGAGGGGTATTAATCAGGTACAGATCTGATAGTAAGGAGATTAGAGGTGGATATGCTCCCAGCCCATGGCCTCAGCCCCGGCCCCTTACGCGTCTAAACTGTTTGGATCACTCCCCATGGGCCCTGCATGGTCAGCACACTGAGAGTTTAACAAGGAGCTTAGTCAGGACTGGATCACAACTGACCCGATAACACAGTCTCATCGTTGTGACCCAAAATTACACCAGCGTCACAACAAATACGACAACATTCCTGTGCTGGCTGGTGTAGACAGCATGCAGGCACTAACACACATACGTACAGATGGAGAAGAGTCTTTTTAGATTTGTGTGTGGTGAAAGTAAACAATATTTCACAGGTAATCTGAGGCCACTGAGTAATATGAAGCCGGTATAGTTAACCCTCTGAACCCCCAAGCAGTTTCAGGGTGTTTTCGTGCTCCGGTCACATTTTACTTGTTTAATTTATTTATTTTACAAAACTTTGCATAAAATGGAATCTATATATACAGCATTATTACCAATATTAGGGAAAAAGGGACTAAACATGCTATATATTGAACAATTTTTACAACCTATACTTTCGACCTCTCCTCTCTGGTCTGTGTAAACAGCCTGCAGCTTAGTTGCAATTTCACCATTTTTTCCTTACACAATTGTTGGTCCCAGCCAAGTCAGTCATGGCTTCCCAGTTGTGCAGAGGAAGGCAGAATTTAAAAAAAAAATTTTTTTACAGGATATAGTTAGTTTAAGTGGTTTAAATACATAGATTTTGATTAAATATTAGTATTTTTTTACGCTTCGATCTTTCCTCACAGAAGCATTAATCTCACATGATTTGTTCCTTTGAAATTTTTTTAATCCGATGATCGTTTATATTTTTCTGATGATGATAAATAGTCTATTTGTGGGGTCCAGAGGGTTAACACAGCCATCACACTGTATTTAATATACAGTGAGTGTTAAAGGCTTAAATGCGCATCCTGAAGTGCATCATCATGTTATGTGTGCACTCTATCTCGGATTTTGTGTGTCATAGTGTTGAAGCTCTGTTAATCAGATTATACTAACACGTATTGTACAGTGGATAGATTCATAATGTTAATGGGATTTGCTGCACAGATTGTTGCAGAGGACTTGTCATTCCAACTGCGTCGATAATGATCATTTAACCCAAAAACCTGACGTGGTAAGCCCGAGTGTCTGTTCCGACTGTGAGCGCGTACCTGGAACCTGACGGAAACAATGTGCAGCCCTGCGAGATGGCGAGACTTTAAGTAGATTATTCTGATCTGCTTTTGTATAAATACACACAGTGAAACGTGTACGTTTCTTTTATAGTTGATCATTTTTAAACCTATATCGTAAAATCACACTTGTTCTTTTTTAGATTAAATAGACAGAATAAAGACTTCCACTTTAGCTGAGTGCTCGGTCTGTGTCCGTCCCTTTGGTGGTGTCTGTATTAGGACAGTGGGTGTCCTCTGGCCATGAAATGGCTGCATAATTGAGTTGTACATGGCTGAACCTGATCAGAGACGGTTCACTGGTTGAGCGAGACTCCATGCACTAACACTCCATGCAACAACGGTACCCCAGGGCAGCCTACCATGCTCGGCTCCTACCATATTTCTCCCTCTATCCGCTCCGGGATAAGAAAGGAACGGAGGGGGAAAAAACTGCTGATTGCATTCTGATAGATTTTTGCAGCCTTAGGCAATGGAATTAAAAAGATTAACAGTTCATTATGAAGTAGACCACATTGATTAGGCCATTGACAGATGGGCCAATAACTAAAGTCCAAATGTAACAATTTAAATGTCGCGAAAATTGGCACTTACCTTCACCCAATTGATTTTTAATTTCCCCTATTCTCAGCTAACATTTGAAAAGGCGCTTCAAAAGTGGCATAATGTGGAGTCGAGTGGCCCTATTGAGTTTTAATTGGAGGGTGATTGGAGGATATCACAGCTCTGTCATTAGTGTAGATGGTATCTTTGCCTTACAAGGTCCAATGTCAACTTTGTCATCCCGGCTCTATTTAGCATACAACGAGAGGTCAGTTTGCAAACATGGCGTGCTTTTTTAGGTTTTATTCTACGATTTCTGATGAAATATAGAACACAATTAATCAATCAGATCAGGGGCACTTGCTATGTTAGTGTAATGAGGTAGATATTGAAGGCTGGAGCCTCTTCACAGGTTTGCCATCGCCACGCCGCAGCCTTGCCCTCATTCTCAATCTGCCTTTGATTAATTGATAATCACTGCAGAGCTTTCGGACACTAGTGTCACTGCTCCAAATAGCACCATGAAGCAGTGTCTAACGCGGCTGTTGCCTGAGGGGGGGTAGGGTCATTAGGAGCAGTGTTAGGGGGATGCTGACAGATGGCTTGTTGCTCCTAAGGTGCTAACAACCTTTGACACACATAGCAGTCCACTGTCCACCCCTCTGGCCCCCTTCCATCCTGTAAAGCTGCATTTCACTCCGTCCGAGAGGTTTAGGGATGTGTACTGACAGCTTCAGTACACTAGAAACCTGTTTACCACCTTGACATTGCTGCCTTCTTAGGACTGGTGGTGTGACCCCTGTGGCCTCATGCCCCCCAACATTGCTTCCCACCAGTGGTGCGAATGTCATGCCTTCATATGTAAAAACAGCCATGCACGCTGTTTATGCAAGAGCTACTTGTTGTTGGAGTTTGCCAGCTCCCATCTTCCCAGGCATGACTGTTTTCAGCTGGGAATTCTGGGAAGGCTAAAGGGCCAAGCAAACATTGACTCTGCTGCTGCTACTTTGCTGCTACACAGTAAAACATATTTTTGCTCTGGCATGTCACCCCCCCACCCGACCCCCCCTTTAAAAAAAAAAAAAAAAGGCATACTATGCAGGAATTGTCACGCACTGTTTGTAAACGCAAAAAAATTCAAACTTGGCCAGTAGAGTATGTATGGAGTATGTATAAAAAAATACTGGAGTATGTATGAAAACATAGTGACATGCATACATGGGCAAAATAAAATATATATATTCAGTACTATGCTGTTTTTATCTGTTTTGACAATGGACATTTTTATTTTGAAAGGACAAAAAGAGACTTCCTGTCGATCGTAAAACTAACTCAAGTGACGTGTTACTGTAAAGATAACGCCAATCTTGTATATTTAAGCGTTTTGTATTAAGTTAAGTTTTGGATCAAATTAAACTCAGTAATTCATACCCGCAATGTTTGATACAGTAAGCTAGTTTTGCTCAAATTGATACCTTGTATTTCTGTGTGTTTTATTGTTATTGCAACTTTCAGTTTGCAAACTAAAGCTTTATCCAACTTAATTCTCAGCTCATTGGCTTATTGATGTACGGCCGCAGAACTGAACTATCGACTGTGTTTCAGTTCAGTGAGTACCGATACACAGAAATAGATAAAATAAAAAAATAAAAAATACACCCATCGATAAAAATTCCACGCGATTAACCAAATTCTTAATGACCATTAATCGATCATTGATTAATTATTCATATCCCTGACTCCCAGGCTCAACACAAGAGGAAACAAACCCAGGATTCACTCTTCTTTTGGAACTTTTTACACTTGGTGTTTCGAGTTGTGTTTTTTTGGCGATGTGTCTGCTATTTTTTTAGCTTTGCGCCCAAAGGATGGTGCTCGGAAACGTCGTAGCAAAATGACAAGATATGAAGGCAAGGTCTGGTCACATTTCTGGAGGGTCATAAGTGACGATTAGGAGGGATTACTTTTGTAGGAAAAGGTTGTTCATTTTTTAGGAAAATCCTGCATAGTATACATGGGGCTACTTTAAGAAATGAAACGTCCTCTTTGTGTCTTATTGCCTGTTTCAGTATTAGATTCAGACCAGATTAATCTAATGAAACAGTCTTGTTGGCATTGTTCTATTCATTACTGGTGTTTTGGGAATATTCATCATCTGTGCTTTATTGGATTCCAGCTCATCAGCTCCGCATTTGACAGACAACCGCCTGGCGGGTTAGTTGTTAGCATGGAGGCAGCGATGTTAAAAAGAGATCGCGCCTCTTGTATGTTGTCGTGTTTGTGTCAGCTCAGCCCTCCACCATAATCACCCACCCACCCACCCATCAGCCCACCCTCCTCCAGCCCCCTCCGGGCTCCTGTTTTCTCTTTGCCATTAAATTGTGAAATCTACTTACTGTGTTGCCAGCCTGATCCCACTCAAGCTGCGTAATCTCCTTGTAATAGAGTGTGAATACTGCCCGGCAATAAATCAGCACCTCATCAGTGCACTTTATTAAATATAGACACCAACAGACAGCTCTTAGTATATTCAATTTACCCTCTGACGTAGGCTTCAACACAGGAGATAAAGATAGATTGAGCAATCAGGTGGATGCTGAGGCCTGAACCCAGGCAGGAGTGCGGGAGGAAGGCGGAAAAGCTGCAGGGAGATTGAGATGGGGGCGTATTGGAGGCAGACAGGCAGTCAGGAGTCTGCAGGGCCAGGAAAGGGACATCTGCCAGGCAGGGTGGGGGAGGGCTTTGTTTAGTTACTGTGACACATGAGCAGGTACATCCAGCAGCACAATTATGTGTGGGTGCACTGTTCATATTGTAAATTGAATCTGTAAAAATCTGAAACTGTGGCATCTGAGTTGAATATTGTGTCACATTCTTTTATAAAATGCTTTGTAGGAAATCTTAAATGCTGATGTGCCTTTAAGTGACCGTCAGCACAGCGCCATCCCTCATTAAGCAATGTTGCTTGATGGCAGCGGAGATAAATTATGTGTAATTATGGCAATGATTAAAGCCTGATTCGTCCTGGTCTTTGGGGCTTAACAGAGATATGTAACATCAGTATTGGGCAGTGGGACCCTAGGGAGGACTAAAGACTTCTCCGGTAGGGTCAGGAGGTCATAGGGTGCAGATTAAGACAAGGGGATTACTGTATTTAACGTTCTTTAACCTCATAACGTTCACACGCTACTGGTCAAATCACCCATTCTCCAGCTACTTACAATGGGATAATGGGCTGGTTATCACGCTGAAAGAAGGCAAGATAGTGGACTCACCTGAAAGTCAGTCAGTGCTGGAGCTGGAAAAAAAAGATTAATGTTCAGTCATCAACCTCTTTTGCACCAAGTCAATTCAGTTTGTATTGACAGGATTTTTTCTCCGATATAAAAACAGCCTTTGTGTCATCAAATCAGCGTCCGGGGAAAAGCTCGCAGCAAACTGAGCTGTTTGTGTTGTACATGTGGCTGGACTGCAGGTCAAATTATTTATGTCGAGCGCAGCAATTTATTACCAAGCTGCTATTGATTGGGTCCTCCTGACGCTGTCATGTAAATTCAAGAAGAATCATAGTCGGCAGCTGCACACACACACACACACACACACACACACGTACATGCACACACAGATCCACACGAACAAGCCTGCACACACACCATTATGAAGCTGCTCAAAATTGCCCTTCATTCCTGTATTGGTTATACATCTTACACCGGAGTGTGTCACTCTGCAAGATCAGAGGAATCTATACAAATCAGAGGTGCATACATTTTCTCCTTGTCCTTTTAGGGCCATCTAAAATAAAAAGCTTTGATATAGAATAAGCTTATGGCAGCATGATCACTCAGCTCAGTTTTTGAGGTTAGAATAAAAAAATAAAAAAAAGATGTGCTGAACCTCTGGGGTCCTGTTAGGGGCAGTTTTACTCCAACTGGAGCCCGGAGAGCACTTGACTTGGCTGAGGTGAGATTGCCGCTGGGCGGAAGTCTTCAGGGCCTGCTTGTCCTTCTGATAGCTCGCCATGATAGATCAGCTGCTGTCCAGCCAGAATTACTCTCTTTCCTCTTTCTATCTCTCTTTACCTCCCCCCCCCCCCTCCACCCCTCATGCTCCGGTCCTCTTTTTCGCTGCCTGCTGCTCTCTTTCTCTCTTCCTTATCTCCCTCCTCTCTGGCCCATATCTTCTCCTCTCTTTTATCCTCCATTTCTCTCCCTCTCTCTCTCTCTCTGTTGCCATTCCCCCCCTTTTCTCTCCCTCCCTCCCTCCCTCTGTCTGCTCTGTTGTCTGATTGAGGGTGAGTTACGAGGGGGCTGCAGCTGGAGGGGGCCACCGTGCCTCGTAATTACATCTCTTTTTATTACCCGCGCTAATGGCCCTCGGGGAGAGGGAAACAATAATAAATTAATAGAATATGAACTCCAGCTCAACAGAAATCTACAGCATTTCATTTTGGACCGTCCTGTGCTCTGGCAGATGAAACGGTGCTCTGATTAATCTCTGCGAGGGGTTTGAAGCAGCCGTCTGTGGGTTTGGGCTGCCCCCTCCTGCCCGCAGCCGAGTGCTTTTGGGGAGATAAAGAGAGAGGTGATGGTTTTGGCTTCTGTTGTTGGTCTTTAGTGGTCTTGTTTTCACCCTTTGAGCCATGAGTGATGGTGTGCTGATGCAGTTAGTGGTCAGTTGGGCTGTCATCTATATTTATTTTTGTTCCTTTTTGTAGATTGAATAGGATAAAATATGTCATTTTTAAAGTGAAAATCCCTTTGAGGCATATGGTGGCCATATGAGCAGGGTGCTTAAAAGTGAACAAAGAAGCGCTGCATTGTTATTATCTACCTGCCACAAAGACTTCCAGACAGAAATGTGCCGGTGCACTCAGCAGTGGAGTGGAAAAGGCCCTTCAAGCGCGCAGACAGGCCTCTCTGATTTGGTCAATATTGTGTCATGTTTGGTCAAACCCCGCCAAGGCAGTGGGCTGGAAATGAAGATGTAAATATTGATATTTCATTAGAGGAAATCACCCACTCCGACGGCACTTAACCGCGCCACCTTCAGAGAGCGGCGGCCGGAGCGCCGTGTGACCTGCGGAGTCGGGAAGTCACTTCATTACTCGATTAAATTGAGTGGAAAAAGGCGAGGCAACGACACGAGATCCCATTTGGAGCGATAATTTAGGCCCTGAAGAGAGGGGATGGCGCAGGGGGAAAAACACCACCTCTCCATCTCACAACACTGGATTAAATTCAAGGACTTTTAGCGTCAAAGGTAATTGTAGGCTGCTCGGCTGCATGTGTGCATATGGTTGAGAGGTGTCTGCTGTATCAGAACAACTCTAAAGCCTCTCCAACAAACCCTGAACAAGGCCTTCACACGGGCTGTCACATTGGGAGCAGCGCTTTAGTTCCGCTCCAGTCCTCCTTGGCATTAAAAGGCTAGACAAAGCCTCGCCTGTGATTGTGATGCCAACCTGATGCGGCAATCAAGACCACGTCCACGCTTGCATGACAATTTCCCCTCCGGCCAGTCCACAGTCTGTACAACTTAATGGCCACGTATGCAGACAAGGAAATAACACAACAAAAGATTTTAAGATGCAGTCTGGATATGTGTAATGGCACAGGCCCTTACAAAATATGGCTTATTGCCTCCACTGATAATAGCAAAGTGTTTTGAGTGCTTTCGGCAGTTTGCTTTGTTGGGTCTAATTTGGGCTCTTCAGACCTCTGACCGGTCCAGCCAGGCAGCAGCACCTTTTCTGTTAGCACTCTATTCTACTGACTATTGATTCCCCTTCAAAATGTGAAGGCCCTCACATTCTGATCACAATCTGTTAATTAATGTATCCTCTAGCTCTTCCCCTGCAGTGGTCATCACCACGATAAGGGAAATTGAACACTCAGGTACTACTCTCCCTGGCTCTTCTTTTCTCTCGGCCCGTCTCTCTCTCTCTCTCTCCGTTCTGTTTCCTTTTTACACTTTCTCTCACGCTTCCTCATCATGTCTCTTGTTCTTCTGCACATGTGTGTGTATATGTGTGTGTGTGTATGTTCATGGTGTCCTCGCAGAGGGAGATAAACATCAGGCTGGTGGCTGCACCCCAGTGAGATCATTTATATTTAAGAGAAAATGTGGGGAAAAGGTGCGGTGAGTGCCCTGGTCAATACTGTAATCTATCGCCTCTTAATCACACAGTGGCAGGTAGCGTGGCAGCAGCAAACTTGTAAAAGCAATCATATTAATCAGGGGCGGAGCTGAAGAGCCTAATATGCTGTCAGAATGGGCTGCCTGCAGGCACGGCGTGCAGGAGGAGGGGAGGTGGGAGATGTAGGGGGGAGTTCATGCAGTTTATTGACAGCTGAAGGGTAGTACGGAGAGGAGAGGGATGAGATGGCTATCTGGCTCCTATCTGCCCCTCACTCCTTCTTCCTTTCTCTTTTTACCTTTTTAATTTGTTTGAGTTTCTCACAGCTCATCTTTTGGGGATCTAGCAGTTTGTTTTATTTAATGTTCTATTCTGAGCATATGTAGAGGTGTTGAAGTGATTTGATGGCGCCAGAGCCAATTTCAGCTCATCCAGCTGCTGCTGGAGAATGAGGCCCTGGGTTTAAGCAGGTCTTCAGGCTGGGCTTGAACCACGTGACCCCTGCGCTCCATGTGTGTGTATGGATTTATGTGCATAGGTGTCATGATGCGCATGTGCACGTGTCAGTTTGTTTTCCTGGTTGACACGCGTTCGTGCATCTGTGTTTGTGTCCCCTCATCACCTCCTCCTGCAGCACAGTGCATGTCATGTCCTCAACCCCTCCAATGAGAATGTGTCTCAGCGCTAATCCCCCGCACACCAATAGAGGTGTGACAGGATACAAGGGGTAACCACATGGCTTTGTGTGTCCCGGACCTTTGCACCGATTTACTGTCCTCACTTACAGTAAAGCCCACTCAAGTGCTCTGACACCGGCTTCAAAGAGGACCTTCCACTGTGCATTTAAAATTAAACACCACTCGCTAACATGTGCCTCGGCATGTTCTCCAGGCTACCGGGGCTCGACAAGTCGTGTTTGGTTTACTGAGTCTTCTTCTTTGAAGTACTTCTAAAACTCTGAAATGAAAGATGACTTGTGGCTGAATCATACTCTGCTCCATCCTATTCCTCATTCAGTTTCTCCTCTCTGTCCTTCCAGGCTTTTCCTCCCTCTCTCTGGGAGACCAGATGAGTTTACTGCAGAGCGCCTGGATGGAGATCCTCATCCTCAGCATCGTGTTCCGCTCTCTGCCGTACGAGGACGAGCTGGTGTACGCCGAGGACTACATCATGGACGAGGAGCACTCGCGGCTGACGGGCCTGCTCGACCTCTACGTCTCCATCCTGCAGCTGGTCCGCAAATACAAGAAGCTCAAAGTGGAGAAGGAGGAGTTTGTCACCCTCAAGGCCATCGCTCTCGCCAACTCAGGTGGGGAGTCTTCAGCATGCCGACGTGTCATAAATAACACTCAGTCAGGTGTCAGGATTATTTGTGTGTAATGCAGTATGTTTTAAATAACCCTCACAAAAATAAAAGGATTAAAAAAATTAAATTATTTCATGATTTGGGATTTAAAACACTTTCATTATTATGACAAGCATTTTATTTATAATAGTTTTAATAATTTGAAGGCAGCAGAAATACACCTGTTATTTGAATTTAGCTGTCCTCTTAATAACCGTATCTGTGAATAATTTATTCTAACAATATTTATAATATAGCTACTTTCAGAAGAACAAAGCAGTTTAGAATATGTATACACATTTTTCTCTGCTTGATATTACCTCCATTGTTTATTTCCACAATATAATTTATTTTTGTTTAAGAAACATCTTGATATTTCTACTTAAAATTAATGTTGATAAAGCACTATTGCATCAGGTATAATGTAACAAAAATTCTAGGGGAAAAAATAAAATAAAATAAATGCAAACAACAAAAATAAATCTACTGAATTAACTCATTATTATGATGACAATCTATGAAGAGGACACTAGAAAATTAAAATAGGATTCTTCAAGTGAATTCCTCACTTTTTCCTGACTGGCCCTCTGAGTAATGCACAGCAGACAGTGTAATATCCAGAAACAGTAAGGTATCGTCTGACACAGTTTCAGAAATGACATTTCTTAGTTTTTCTTGAGTTTCTCAGTGTAACCTTTAGTTTGGAGCGTGAGATGGAGAGGAGATAAGGGCAGTGTATGGGAAGGAGGGATGGAGGAGCTTTTTTTTTTAATTGAACACCTTCCGTGTTGTGGTATTTCTCCACAGCGCTCCCTCTCCCCCTCTCTCTTTCTCCATCTCCATAACAGTAGCTGCAGGGCACAGCAGCCACGGGAGATACATTTAGCATTTCATTAGGAGCACGGGGGCTGTCAATAAAATGTGTTAAGTCGAATGGAATGAGTATCAGGGAGTGATGGGCCTCGTTTGTTCCGACGCGAAGACGGCACGCCGCTATTGACAGGCTCCTTTTGAGGAGGCAGGACCTGTCCCCGCTCTGATCAATGCACGCCTGGGTCACTGGGCCGCTTTCCCTTGTTTTGTCCGGGGCTGAAAAATGAAAATGCTGATGGTGGGCCTTTGCTTTCAGACAACAGAGCTTTGGTGGGGAGGTGGGGGTGTGGGAGAGAGGAGAGATGGGGGTCGCGGAGAGAAGAGGAGGAGGAGGAGGAGGAGGAGGGTGTCCGGAATGTTAGAACAAGGTCTCTGGGAGATCGCTCTCCCGGGAGCCCCTCTGTCTGACAGCTGTGAAAATTCATAGCGATTGATTTTGTAATTAGCAGTTTATCAATCGGATCGACGTGTGCTCACTGATGGATTGCGAGGAAATTGTTTCTTCAAAGTTGTTTTTTTAAGTCCACCCCCTCCTCCAAAAGACTACAAACTGCATGCTCGCTGTCTCCTGGCCTCTTTTCCTCTTTTCCTGCCCATCTGTTTCGATGTCTCCATCTCTCTTTTTTATTTTCTACTTTGCTGCGAAACATTCAATTATAGTCGGTTCAAATCAGGTTTATTGCTAAAACTTGTTTGCGAGCGTGAAAAATAGAAGAAAATACGAGTTTGATTTGTAAAAATGCAGCTTGTTAGGTTGTGAATCCAGCCTCCGTGAAAAGAACAAGAGATAATTATGTCACACCACATCCTCATTTTTTTTCTTTTTTGCCTTTTGTTCTTCCATCCTCCCCCCTCTCACCTCCCTCCCTCCCTTCCACATTCACTTTACAAAATGACCTACTTCATTTTACCACTGTGGATTTGAAAACCGTCAGGGTGAGAAATGTCTCAAGGTCTTGGGAATACAGTTGTTCCAGTCAATGAATTTGGGGCGAAGTCTGAAATCTGTTTTGCCTTTTATTGTCCCGTGTGGTAAAATATGCACCGCCAAGGTGAGACGAGTCAGGCAGCCAATGACATGCCGCCACCGGAGTGCCAGACACCGGTTAACCAGTGAGAGAAGCAGCGACCCCGGACTGTCCCTGAGAGAGGGTTGGAGGGATAGAAAGAGAGGCAGAATGAGAGGGGAGTGCTGTAACATGATGTACAGTAGGATCAGTAAAAAACGGTGGCAGTGTAGCGAAACGTTATAGGAGCGAAGAACACCGGAGAGAAGCCAGACTGAAACTGTAGACTGCTCTAAAACGGGCCAGGAGGTGGGAGAGAGATCTGGGCTGACTGGAGCTCAAGTCACACTTTATGTTCCGTACAATATAGGAAGATTTTGCTACAGACAAATAACACAAAGGCATTTAAATGTGCCGGTTCTTAACTGCTATATTTAGACAAGTGTTTTTGTCTTTGCATCTGTTTGTTTTCCCTCCACCGTGATAGTCAGAAAGTCCTTTGAGAGGGAAGGAAGAAAATTAATTGAAAGAAAGTGTTGTATTCATCTCAGGCTTGTTTATGGCGTCCAATTCTCTAATGGAGCCCCTTTCTTTTCCTTGTTTTTTTTTGTTCGTAAACAATCTGTCCTTTGGAACAGTGAGGTGTTTAATGTGTACTCGCTCTGAAGAGATTGGGTGCTATTCATGCCATTGTTACTCGGGGATAACATTGATTTTCAGTCTCGCTGGTCAAGGGCCGTATGAATATCCCGCCCAGTCCACCAAAGACTAAATAAATAAATAAATAAAAGGAATAAAGCAGATGTTTTTTTTCTTTTTTTATGATCTATTCTTTATCTTGTCGGGCTGTGAGTTACACTGATAATGTGTTCGCTGCCTTACTGCTACTGACAGAGCAGTAAAGATCAATCGTGAGATTTAATTTAGTTTTTAGAAAAATCCATTTCCCATCACTCCTGTTATATTACCAGAGTGCAAACTACACTTACAAGTTACTTTTTTTCCTCTTGTCAAATTTGAAAATGCATCACGCTCCTTTTGTCTCTTGCTCTCGTCCAATCAGACTCCATGCACATAGAGGATATGGAGGCGGTCCAGAAGCTTCAGGACGCCCTCCACGAGGCCCTGCAGGACTACGAGAGCAGCCAGCACCAGGAGGACCCGCGGCGGGCGGGCAAGCTGCTCATGACCCTGCCTCTGCTGCGGCAGACGGCCACCAAGGCCGTGCAGCACTTTTACAGCATCAAGGTGCAGGGGAAGGTGCCCATGCACAAACTGTTCCTGGAGATGCTGGAGGCCAAGGTCTGATCAGAGGGCGGCTGACTGGCAACAGCGGAGGGGCTGCGTTAGCGATACAGAAAGTGACTTGAACCAAGGCGGAGGGGACTCAGGAGAAGGAGACCCCCACTGACTGTGCTAGGCAGGAGAGAGACTGACCTCTCTCACTCCTCCTCCTGGAACCCTGGGACATTAAATAAAAAAGAAAAACTTGGTTATTAGTATAAATATAAAAATGATGCAGATTAATTTAAAATATATAAGAAATGCTATGTACAGTAATAATTTTTTTGGTTTTTGTTAATTGTCAGTGGTCATGCTGTATATGAAGAAGGACCCCTCTGCCCCTCAGCATCTTCAGAATAAGTAGTTGCCAGTTCTTGATAACAAGATAAAGAAGTTTTTTTTCCAGAGAACTAAAAGTTCCTTAAATTTGTTCTGAAGACAGCAGAGGTGTCAACAACCAGAAACACTTGTCTCACAGTTGTTGTTTTTTTTTTCCTGGACTTGACCAGGACGTGTATATATTTATTAATGGAAGACTGAGTGTACAGTTCAAAGTCTGGTGAACTTGGTGGCCATTTTCTCTTGTTCTCCTCCTGGGATAAAAAAAAAATTGTTACCTAAATGTGAACTCTTATCAGTTTAAATGTCCTTGGATATACCTCTCCAGAGCAGTAAGCCGTGTGATCTTTGTGGTCTCAGACTGGGAGACTTGCTGGTCCCATGTTTAACCAAACTAGCATAGGCAGGTACAATTAGTCAGTCGTCTTATTCTGTAGTAACTCAGCAATAAAAGGGAGCTGTGGGGAAGCCGGGCTTAACCTCTTATCTTTCATGTGCTTTTCAATCCTGCTGTTGCTAGAAGACCATGCCTGTGTATCTCAGACACACCGCTGCACACTAGCGTTCCTCCTCTCCTTGTAGTGGTTTGTGTCGGTGCTGTTAATGTAACCCATTGAACCCCAAATTTGGTCACTGTTTAAGCCCGTGGAAATTGCCACTTGGCATGCAAATAGATGACCTGATTCGGGATAGGTGAAAGATGAACGGCGTGTTTGGTGTGGCAGTATCAAAGGATTTATGCCGAGTGGCTGAAGTCCAGGAGATTCCTTGTTCAAACAATCAGAGGCCCCATATGTCAACCGCTCTATTTTGGGCCCCTTTAAGCCCGTGGCAGAGTCATCCCACACACAGGGAGCAAGGTGCCCAGCATCTGCTCTCACCATTTTAGACACCTCTCGTCTTTTAATAGCTGTGCCTGCATTTATAGAGCTTCAACCAAACAGAGGTAAATGGCAGGTGCAGAGCGGGAGTGGTGGCGCTTCACACTGGGTTTATTTTTAACCCAGCGGGAGGTTGTTGTCTGCACGGCCTCCCTACAGGAGTACAGTAGACACGTGGAACACTTCATCTTGACCTCATGTTGACACAGCGGCCAGTGCCGAGTAACACCCTTCCCACCGGGCCAGGAGGCGGGCAGGCAGGCATCTTGCGAGGACACCTCCGGATGCCCGAGCATGCACATGTGAAAAGCTATGCAAGAAACAAAGTGTCAGCATGCTCCTAAGGGTAACAGCAACCCAACAGTGTGTCAGTACAAGGTGTGATCTGCGGTGGGAGAGAGAGATCTCATGCTCCCTTCTCCCTGTGTTTAGCTCCATGTCCATTACACTGGGTGTGAGTAATACTGTAGAGTCCAGTCCAGCAGAGCTGTGCCGCTAGTCTCCATGTGTGAGAGAATGTGTTGGAGGCGAATGCTTATACTACTGAAGGATTTTATGTGATGTGATAAATTGTGGCGCTGTCACAATAATATGATACTGTGATCAAAGGAATCCCTGACATTGCAGTAGGCTAGAGTTGCCACCATGCTTGCGATATCAATTCCTCGCACTGATCCAGCGGCCGGCATGCCTTTTATACAGCAGCCTGATTGGCCACGTGACGGAGGACGACTACCCACTCAAGCGCCCCCCAACTCGAACTAGCCGCTGTCCAGTTAACAAGCTCCACAGTAGAGGGTGACAATATAACTTGAGTTATTTTACTGTTGTGCAATGCAACAGGGACCAATTCTGACTGGAACCATGCTAAAAAAGCATGCTTTTACTTAGATTTGGGAGAATTTGTATGCTATGAAGTGACATATTCTAAATCCCTCTAATCAGAAACATGTATCCTGTATAGCAGATGAACTATATTTGATTTGCTCCACTGATAGAAAAGACAAAAACAAACAACTTTTGTGCTTCTTTCAATAAAAGTGCAGTAAAAAATGAAAACTTTTGCAGAAAATCTTTACAACTAAAATTTTTTAGTGGGCCAAGATGATCAGCCATAAGAATCATAATAACGGGAGTCCTCTGATCTCCCTTTTTTCTTTTTACCTTGCAATATGGCACTGTGTTAAGTAAAAGAGAACATGTCTTACATTACAAGCTGTGTCTAAGTGTGTAAATATATCAGCGTCAATACAGTAGGTTGCCGAAATACCATTGAAAATAAAGTATGCAGCGCCCTGCTGACTACTACCTCATTATCATATTGTCAATATTTCTCTGATTCAACACTCTTATCATCCTCACATGTCTGTGACATACCTGAGCCATCTATGTTTTTATCAGAAACTCTTTCTCCCTCAGTGCTCCTGCCAAAATATTTGTAATTGTAGTTACTGATCTTGTCTTCCCACTCATTCTTCATCGATCTGTTTGTAAAGGTAAAGCATGCTTCACGTTGACCACATGACTTGGCCATCAGTGGGTGTGACCCCCATTTTGGTTACTAAGCGGGTATGTGTTTTTATGAACATCAATGTGTCAGAATTGGTCCCTTGATGATAAATTGCAGACAGGGGCAGGTAACTGATTTCCTGCTTCTGTGCTATGAGTATTTATGGTGTGAAATATATCATTTGGCAATGGTGTACATTGATATCTCTGATCGTTGAATCACCAATATCTGTGTAACTTTTACGTTTTGATTTTCAAAAAGGTAAAGGATCAATGAATTAAATACTACCTGAACTCTGTGATTCTTTTGTGTTCCAACTAAAAAATATGTTATTGTTTTATAAATCATATTCCACCAATACAAGGCACAGACTGCGTATATAGACATGTATACGACATGATCCCCAACAGTGAACCCAAAACAGCAGTATGTCATAAGCCCCGCCCCCTCCATGTTAGCAGATGGGACATGAGCCAAACTACTTTTTGGAATTGGTTTCTATCATTTTTTATCATTCTTACAACACTGATTTTGTTCACTGAACAGTTTCCTGCTGAGCATGGCTTTAAATAGTTATTTGATGCTATAAAAATGGGGTGTGACATCATGATTGTAAGTGTGATGGACTCCTGCAGGTGTATGGGCAGGACCTCGATACTGCGGGTAATCGAGATGCGTCATCCATCTTGATATAGTCAAGAATGTTTAAGGTAAAGTCAGCAAGCTAATATAACATGCTGACAGTTATTAGATATAATGTTTACGGTCTTCACCATCTTAGTTTAACATGTTAACATTTGCTAATTGGCACAAAATACAGCCAAGGCTGATGGGAATACCATTAGTTTTGCAGGTATATGGTTTTAAACTTAAGTATTGGACAAATTAAATTTGACATGATGAGGGAACTAGACAAATGTCAGGTATAATCAGTTATTACAATCCATCTTGATATTTGATAGCTATTTATGACAATAGCTGTTGAGACATGTCACATCATGGATTCATCATCTGAAAACTACGGCTGCAACTAATTGATTTATCTGCAATTATTTTCTGGATTAAGGGTAGTGTCTTTAAAAATCTTGTTTGTCCATCTAGAAACAAAAGATATTCAGTTCAATATGACATAAAGTAGAGAAAAGCGGGAATATCCATATTTGACAGGCAAAACAACATTCTGCATAAGAAATTATTTAAAATTATAATTAATCAATTACCAAAATAGTTGATTATTTTTCTGTTGATCGAGTAATCGATTAGGCAGCTGCTGAACATTTTTTATCTGCTGGTTTTGCAACAAAATTCATCTTCTGGGCACCATGAATCACAAATTTGCCAATGGTGGAGTAGGGCTGGGCGATATGGACCAAAAGTCATATCCCAATATATTTAGGCTCAATATCAATATACGATATATATTACGATATTTTTATTGCAAAGTGAGAGCATATGTTCAGTCAAAGTCAAAGCCAAATATGACACAAGTCATTTTATTGGAACCGTTTATTTAAGTGAACATAATACTGTATAACAACAGGAGTATCTTTCTTTAAAATCAAAGCTCCATGAAGTGCACATTTAAATAAAAAAACATCTTAAATAAAAGCTGCAGCTTGCCTGGAGCAAGGATCACAGTGCAAATTTGAACTATATTGATATATGTGATATGGTCTAATTCCATATCACATTTAAACATATATCGATATATCTTTTATATCGATATATCGCCCAGCCCTATGGTGGAGCGACCACTGGATCCATGTTGCCATACTTGAAGTCCATGGCTAAAACCAGAACTACTGCAGTAGATAAAGAGCCAAGAGAGAAGAAAAAAAATAGTGTAGTAAACACATTTGTTCTTTACTGTGTTTACCATCAGTATAGTGTTTCTCCTTAGTCATTCACCCAGCAGAGCAGCCCTTAAGTCTAACCCTGCCCTCTGCTCACTGTATTTACCCATTCTACTATAGCTGGTCACACACACACACACACAGACTGACTGTGAGTTCAGCAATGGGAGAAACAAAGAGCAACTCGGTGCTCCCAGCAGACCACAGATGGGTGGCAGTACGCGAGGCAAGCCAGTCAGAGATTCACGCAGGCCACCCAACCAACCATCCAGCCATCAACCGCAGCCACTGCAGGGCCAGGAGCTGTTGAAAATGGATCCGTCACAGGAAACAGGCAGACAGACACGCTAACGCTGATGGAGGATGGGGGGTAGCGAAGGGCTGGAGCTCCATTATTTCAGGAAGCTGATATTCCAGGGAGTTAAAGTATTCCCTTCTCTATATAATTATAAGAGCCAATTTCCCTTTTTGAAATAATGTCTTGCTAACCAATTAATTGTAATAATCCTCTTCGTGGAAACAATGGCGTCACAAGACAAAGATGACTTGAGGATGTAAAGGAAAGAAAAAAAAGGAGATGTTGAGGCCCACACAAATAAAATGTAGAGCACGGTTGCCAGGTGCTGTGTTTTTAAAAGCAATGTGCTCCTCGTTTCTCATGCAAATCATCCGGTTGGACCAGATATTGCCATCAATAAGTTTCCCACAGATACAGTAGCAAGGCAATCATTTACCTCCATTGACAGGTCAAAACACCTTTCATTAGAGTTACGAGGCATCTCATCAAGATGCGGCCCCGCTCGCAGCTGTATGACTGCTGTGTATTGCTTAAGTGTGTTTCATTATTCCCAAAGCAACGTTGATGATGGTGAGGGAAAGGATTACACGTCAGGGTGAGTGATTGGGTTTGAACAGAGCTGCTGCATACACTTTGTATCAACCCAGGGCTCAAATTACACTTAGGTTGAAAACGGAGCATGCAAATGCCCAGGAGAGCTTGTGGCACAGAAATGAAGAGTGGGCCACCATCTCTCTCTCTCTCTCTCTCTCTCTCTCTCTCTCTCTCTCTCCGTTTCCCTCACACACACATACACGCACTTTTCATCTCTTTCCTTTGTCAAATTTTCTTTTGACCCCTCCTCCCTCTCCCTCCACCCTCCCCGTGCTCTCCTCCTTGTTTTTGAGGCACAACCATCCTTTATGGGCATTCTTATTGTTCCACTGATTCTGTTATGTGTATTTATTGCTCCATTTGTGAAATTGGAGGCACCGGCCGACAAGCCTATTACTATTCAATAACAGGAGCTGGGCATTTTCACAACCGTGGGCTATCAATGTCCCAGACAGAAACGTTACGTCACATCAATTTCAAACAACAGACAGATTGCTATATTGTTGCCGTGCGTTATACTGGAAGAAAAATAATTTCAAGCCATCTCTGCGGAGGAAACCAGCAGTCAACAACACATCTGATCTTCAACAAAAGGACAATGTAACTGGCTCAGGAGTAGATCTATTTCCTAATAGATCCTGGTTACTGCTGTCCTGTACCTGTCCCACTAGCGGTATCTGAGCCATGCATCCTCACACCTCTGACCCTGCCCAAGACTCTCTTTGGCTGATCAATAGGTTGTCAAAGTGCCTGGCAGGCACACAGGCCAGGGCCATCTGAGATTTCGCCCTCTCATTGTCCATCTTCACTGTTTTAAGTGCATTTATCAGGTTACATGCCTGCTCCGCTCGCCACTTAATGCATCGCTGAGCCGCTGTCCTAAAAAACCTGGTGGCCATCAGCGGACCTTTGTCCCAGTTTGTCAAATTACTCTGGTTACTTTTTTTTTCATCAGACCATTATGCAATCAGTCAGTGAAAGGCGAGACTTTCAGCAGTAAGTGCAGTTTAAACACCTGCTTTCTGATCTGATATCAGTCTCCTGCAGGTGTCAGACAAAAATCTGGAGCTAAACTAGAATCACTGCCTCTGCAAACCAGTCAGATTGCAGTTGTCTCTACTCATTATGTAGCCGTGACAGGACACACATTTTCAAATATGGATGTTACTACAATGAAGCTACAAATTCTAAAATGTGGCAGCTTCACACACGTTTTCAACTCAGCAGCACAGAAGATCTATGGACAAGATGGACACTCATGTCGTCACTGCCTGCAACCAAGTCGCCACAATAAATGTTGCCATTGTGCATTTCTAAACCACAAATATGCTGAATATAAACATTTTACCAGGTCTCATTGTGACACATGTAAACATGTATTTGCATTGTAAATGTGTGAAAATTGCAGCTTTAAACACTGAAATCACTTTACAAACACTTTGTTAAAGGTTAGGTAAAAATAACTGGGTTTGCCTTAAAAACAGTTATTGCAACAGTGGTGGGATGTAATTAAGTACATTTACTTAAGTACAATTTGGAGGTATTTGTACTTTACTTGAGTATTTTCATTTTTATGTAACTTTATACTTCTACTCCACTACATTTTGAGGCAGCTATTGAACTTTTTACTCCACTACATTTAGCTGACAGCTTTAGTTACTTATCAGGTCGAGATTTATCCCAAAATTGATTCATTAGAGTGATTAGACAGTTTTTAAAATAAAACCTCATGACAGTATATTAAGTAGTTCAAATGAGCCCTACCTTGAGAAAATGAAAACCATGCTTACATAAATGCATCAATAATAATTATCCAATAATTTATTTTGAATATATAAAGCGATCTTAGTGGGTCCACTCTGCATAACGAGTACTTCTACTTTTGATACTTTCAGTACATTTTGATGCTGATACTTTTACTTCAATATGTTCTGAATGCAGGACTTTTACTTGTAGAGTAGTAATTTCACAGTGTGGTATTAGTACTTTTACTTAAGTGGGGGATCTTAATACTCCTCCGCCACTGTATTCCAAATATAAGCTTCAACAATGAGACACAAAAACACTACTTCCAGACAAAACTTCCAAACACAACACAAACACAAACATATAATGATCCACTTATGTTAGGAACAATATTGTTACCTTTCTTACATTCATCTTGACCGTATGAGAGCCGAACACACGGGGCAACACAAATCTGGCTGGCTTTACCTTTGTTGTGGGCGGGAGCTGGTGGTTAGAGCTAGAAGTTTATACCAGTTATGGGTAAAAAAAACAACAAGTTACGTGTCTCTGGATTCAGCTAGCACTAGCCTCTACCTCACTTCTCACCAGTTAACTAAATGAGAATCAACTCTTCTTTGTTTGGGAGGGGAGAGGGAGACACATCTCGAAGAGATCTGCTGAGTGCTCTTTTTTTTACATTTTTGAGTTATGGCCAAAAATGTGTTTGGTGAGGTTACAGTAACCTTGACCTTTGACCTCAAAAATAGTCAGTTCATCATCCATATTTCTACTAAATCTGCATTAGCGAGAATGTGACAGACAACCCAAAAACTTGCCTCCAGCCACCTCTTTCATCTGTGTGGACCAGTGGTGGAAGTAAGTACATTTACTTAAGTACTGTACTTATGTACAATTTTGAGGCACTTGTATTTTCCTTCAGTATTTCCACATTTTTAACTTTATACTTCTACTCAACTACATTTTGAGGCAAATATTGCACCTTTACTCCACTACATTGAGCTGTCATTTTTAAAATTTAACCTCATAGCAGTATATTAGGTAGTTAAAATGAGCCCTGTCTTTACAAAATCAAAATGATGCTTGCATAAATGCACCAATACAAATAATCTAATAATATATTCAGAATATATAAAGCAATCTGAGTGGGTCCATTCTGCATAACAAGTACTTTTAATTTTGATACTTTAAGAACATTTTGATGCTGATACTTTTGTACTTTTACTTCAGTAAGTTTTGAATGCAGGACTTTTACTTGTAGATGAGTAATTTCACAGCATGATATTAGTACTTTCACTTTCACTTTCACTAAATGATCTGAATCCTTTATCCACCACTGGTGTGGACGCTTAGAAATGAAATAATCAGGTCTTGTATTCCATACGTTTCTGGGCTCAACTGTGGTTCTGGTCCTTCAGAAGGAACTGCATGGAAAAGCTTCACTGTTTCAGCTGATAAGAAATTAAGCAAAGCCACAAAAATCCCCTGAGAACAAGTCCCACAGGAAGGAGAGAGAGGTGCACCAGCAGCAGGGTCCCGCCACACAGGCTGCCTGTTAGGATGTGACCACACTGACCCTCCAGCGCTGCAGAGAAAATAGTGCTTTTAGCTAAAATCACTTGTCCCCCAACACTTGAACATTGTAGGAACACAAAGCGCTGTGCTGTAAGGGAGCGGGCAGGTAATAAACTGTATACACACACACAAGATAACTGCATGTGAAGGCTTTTCTTCCTTCATTTCAGATTTATTTGCCCAACTGTATCTTTATCTGTGTTGCTCACTGATATGAAGCTGTGGGGGGAGCAGAAATATTTCCAACTATCTGCTGAATGTATCTCCCTCCACCCAAGGAAAACACTGTTGTGGGACGTGGGGGGGCTCTTCTTCCCTACTGTTTTATTGCCTCTGCCATGTATTCACACGTTCTTATGGGCTTTTCCAATTTAACCACTGGTTTGGAAATAATGAAGGGAGATAAGGAACATTGATAAGCATGGATACGTCCATCAAATGGAGAAAAACTCACACGGGTTGCTGTGTGTGCTCACTTCACAGGCGTTTAACACAATTACCCTGTTATTACTGAGGGTCGGGCCTGCGTTTGAATTATATTAAGACATTTGCTTCATCTGAGTGTACACTTGAGATTGTTCATATTTTCCCAGCATTTAAAAAAAATGAAAACAGATATTAGAATTGCTTTATTTATAGATGTCATTTTACACTATTCATTTTTTCAATTCATTATTCAATATACATATTGGTTTTAGTGTCTGAATTAATTCCTACATTTATTAAGCTGAAAAATATCCTGACTAAGATATTCAAAAATAAATGAAATATGTCATTTGTATGGATGCACAATATCGGGCCGATAAATTATCAATTAATAATAAGAAATTATTTTACTATGCATTACTCCGACAATTTAATTATAGCCAATAAACTGTCAGCCACTAATATGAAGGCAAACTGTTCAAAGGCCTTAACAAGCGCAGTACCTACACACAGCATGCATCTTTAAAGTTCTGCTAATAAACACGTGTTGACTACTGAATGCATTGAGATCTCATCTGAGCAATTATATCAAAGCATTTAAATTATGTCTCATGCAAAAGGCTCTATAAAAGTACCATCAAAGTAAATTTTATATGTATTTTACCAAAAAATAAATCAGAAGTCGGAACTGTTTTTGTTGTGTTAACAACATTGATGTCAGGTCTTTGGAATATTAAATCATGCATATTAGCCTTTCTCACCCTCAGGTGTGTATTAACTACAGGTTATAAACTTCCTTTTAAAATACAAAAATGTGAAATTATCAGTTATTTTATCTGGTTTTAAATGTGTTGCAATATGTTGAGTATTGCGATAATGTATACTGCGATACATTTAGATTTATCACCATATTTTGACTACACATTGTACTACACGTACATAAACTTTGTCACCTATTTTTTTGTTTGCGTTATTCATCTCACTTCAATCATTTCATTGCAGCAAAAAGAGATGGTTAAGCAGACAGACTGACCATCACTAGTGGTCATTAATGTTGCATGCACCTGACAAACTGAACTCTTTTTAATAGTCAGTCTAACATGACTACATCCAAAATGTGTCTACTACGACACACATATTTTAAACAATGCAAAAAAGTGATGCAGCCCCTTCAACAAAAAAAATAAAATAGAATAACTGTTAAAACAAAATTATATAAAATAAAACATCTCAACACAAGCACCATCTAGTGGACTAAAAAAGCAATTGCTTTTTATTATTCTAGTAAGAAAGCTTTTAATCTGTGCTTGCAATAATGCCCTTTTATATAATAAAATATACTTATATCGCAATATTATTCAATATTGTCATACTATGCTATATATTTCCACCACATCCTTGTTGGTTACTAGTGTCAGCTTAAAAAAAATCCATATCGTGCACCCAGAGTCATTTGCCAACTATCTGCTCTACAGCTCGCTGGTACCGTGGATCCCGGGATTTCCTGGGGTCCAAAGGAGCGGTGAGGAAATGGTCAGGCTCAACTCCGGAGGGAAGCCACGGATGGGCCTGACCTTTTCGGCATGTCAAGCAAAGGTTAGAAATCTCCACTGGCCTTAAAGCAAATGCACTTGTTTGCCATAATGGAGGAGGCCCCTGCCTTTTTTCAGCTAGAGACCAGGTCTGGTCCCCAGAGAGTTACCTCTGATGGAATTCTCTCTGCACACACGCACACACACACACACACACACAGAAAGAGTACTGTCTCCATAGCTGCTTGCTTTGCCATATAATTCAGTTCAAGTAAAAGCCAGGCATTCTTGTATCAAACAAACCAAACTCCAACAATAAATGGCATCAAGTATTTCAGGGTATAAGCAGCACTGCATCATCTTCTTTACTGTGATCATCCTTGTTTCCATTTTCATGTCATTTGCATTCCAGAGAGAGATGAACAGGGAGTCAAACAGTCAACAGCATGATGAGCCGGCACGCGATGTGAGAAACAGATCCGTGATCAACCACCTAAGACCCCAGTGAGGAAATCACCCATCCCTTATCCTCTTACGAGATATACTGTTGAAATCTCATAAATATTGGCAAGAAGACACTCCGTCTGGGGCCTATAGACATATTGTACATCATATAACACATATGACCGCTCGTAATTCACACATTTATATTCATAAACGTGATTTTGTATTTAAAATATGACTCATAAAGCATGATATATGGAAATTGACAGATCATATGTGATTCCTGAATTAAATATCATATAGATCACATGTTTTATGTCCTTTTCTCTCCTTGCCTGAGAAAGGAGCCTTGACCATGCAGGTAATTTACAGTGTTATGGGATGAGTGCAAAACATGCTGTAAATAAATAAGAGTCGACCCATTTCATTTTAGGACGAAGGAGGGTGGGGGGGAGGTTAGCCAACCCCCTGCACGCCCCACCCCGCTGCCCCTTTGAAACGGTGATGTCCCATCACTGGGTGCATGTGTATATCACACGGAGAAGAGGGGACCGCAAATGGGGCAGCAAGCGACACTATGCAGTCCATTTGCTAATTTCAATATGGTGTCCGTCTGTGTGGGTATGGCCTTGGGCACAGTAGCAACCCCCCCCTTAGTCCGCCACCGCTTCCCCTCCCTCGTCTCTCCCTCGTGTCCCTTTGACCTTGCACTCAATCACAAACACACATACACACATATTGACTCCATAAGAAACTAAACACAAATCACATCTGCTTTCCACCCCTTGATATGTGTCTGTTTCTATACCACACACACACACAAGAAGTCATAGGCAAATTTTTATCTTACAGTATCATACAAATGTACGGAAGCCCTAAACTGCCATGGATTTATTTAGTTTTTCTTCCTGTAACAATGATATATGCTTGTTTTCCTCAGATAGTTATTTGGGTTATTATTTCAAAATAAAAGCATTTTTTTAATATTATTGCATTTTGATAATTTGCTTTAAAACTTGAAATAAACTTCTTCTCTTACTAATTTTGTTTAAGATAGTAGAATCATTTAATTGAGATAAAAAACATTGTGTTTCCCGGAATAATAAGATATGGTGGCTTTTTAAAAATTCACTCATAAACTAATTTAGATTAAAGCATAAAAGCACAAACCAGATTCTTAGCCCTCTGGAGTTTAATATACGAAACATTGTTTTCACATGATCTTAAAATCAATGGAAATATTTCATATTTTGTGTTTTTATCATTTAAAACATGTGGGTTAATATTCCTAAAAGGGCAAAAAGGGCTTAAAATTATTTAAGAAACATGTGTAAATTTTATAGTTATGATCAGGACTGAAGTTGGTAGAAAATTTTTATGCATTGAAAGTGAAAACAAATAATATTTTTCAAGCATTTTTTAAGGAACTGAACATTTTGCACCAAGGGTAATACATTAACATTTTCTGAAGGGGTGCACAAGGGTTAAATGAATAATTTAATTATCTTTAGAAAGTTTTGTTATGTCAAGATTTTAAGAAAATCATCAAGTTATCAACATCTGTTCGAGAGAATGACATAAATAACTTACAAAATGAACTTGGAACCACAGATAAGCGGAGGAAATGTTTGAATCTTGGCTGTTTAGGGCTTCCGTACAAATGTATTCACCTCAGTGTCCAGTCATCTCCCTTTGTAGTGTCACTGGTGTAAAATGCAGCCACCCACAGCGCCTCTCCCACTGTCAGCCCACAGCAGACACAAAGGTTGCCTCTGTCGATGCCTGACAAGCATCAATACCTTCAGTGTACAGCTGCAGGACTCTTCCTATTGTCTTTGTGCAGTAAAAGCTCACATATTGGCAGGCATTTTAGGACACTTTTCAGTGGAATTAACACTGTCAATGAGCACAGTCAGAGGATGGATTATTTAAGAAATCCCAATAATGACACCCGTGTGTGTGTCTGTGTGTGTGTGTGTGTGTGTGTGTGTGTGTGTGTGTGTGTGTGTGTTCTATAGCTCGTCTCTTGGTCCCCAGCAGCACTGAACTACACTGCATATGGCCGCGTTTGAATTGCCGTGATTTGCTCAATAACTCTCTACAGTGATATGGCTATGATCATTGCCCAGCTGTACGGTGTAATAGCAAACGAGCAAATTAAGTGCACTTTTGTTCTAATATTGTTCTCCAGTGTCACCCGCCCACCTTCAGCTAAACTGTTTACGTAGACCTTTCTCTAAGAACTTTGAGAAAGCATTAAAAAAATGTAATAATTTGAAAAAAAAAAAAAGAAGCAACTTTTTTCTGTCCCCACGCTGCACTCTTTGAACATATAACGCTGTCATTGTTTTGTCCTCGCTGCCCAGCGGGTCTGACTGACTGCTGTTTAAAGCTTTACAGGCTCATGAATCGTGATTAAAACATCTCCCATGAAAATGTTTTACGGTTGTTGCAGTTTGTGCCTATCCCCAACTCCTCTAACACATCCCTGTCTGTCTGTGTCTCCTCTCTCCCTCCCTGCTCATTTCATCTATGCGTGTGTGTGTGTGTGCATGTGAGAGAGAGAGAGAATTAGAGTGCATGTGTGTGAGGGATAGGTGTTAGAGCAGAAGCAGAGGGAATATTACACAATCCTCTGTGCATTATTGTAATTAGATTTCCCAGGATAGCTCAATTAAGTCATACTGCTCCGGGGACCCGGTGGTTTGTGGTTTGACACTCACTCACAAGGGGTCCAGTGTGTTAAGTAAGGTACAGAAACACACCTATTAAAATGGTCACTATATCCTTTCATGATAAAGGTAGATATATCTCAACATTTCTTCTTCATGATTGTTTTCCTGTTGCCATTTTTTTTTCTGCTTTCACAGAGGACAGGTAAAGGTAGAGCCCACACTGCAGCTCAGCTCTGCTGCTGCTGCTGCTGAAGAATGAAGGACAGCGAGCAGTTACCCGAGGACAGCCTTGTAATGTAATGTAATGTATATTCTAATGAGAAGAGCTCCATCTATGGACCACCTGTTGAACTGCATTCATGATAAAAAGCTTTCAAATCTGGCTTTGAAGAAGCTCCAGCATGGTAAAGAAAATGCTTGTGGGTGGTAAATAATATCTATTTTTAGTAGCCTGCAGGATAAATCTGATGGACACTCAGTATTACTGTAGAGGTCAGCTTTAAAGGGCTGTCCTGGCTTCCTGTGATTATTTATTTGTATGAATGGCAACAAAACGTGAATATGTTTGGAGGAATTGCATGTCATGTGTGGTGACAAAGGGAGATTCAGCACTTTTGATGATATGTGGTTACATTACTGGTCTCAAGGCTGGCGCCGAGTTTGAATGCTCCAGTAACATTTCCTTTTATTTATATCCGCAGACCTTGGCTGAAATAAATGAGTTGAGACAAGTGTGAGGGGGGCCGATGTTACGAACAATTTCTTCCTGACATCGGGAAACGAGTATGCGCAAGACATTCAACTCTTTCACTGCCAGTGGCTGACAGGCCGTCCCGGCACGGCAGCAGGAGGCCTCTTAAAAAGATTCAATGTCGGCATCAACGTGAAAGTCGTTGTGTCATTATCTTAAATCTTAACTATCCAGCAGGATGAAAGTGTGAGAGACAACCATATCTGTCAGGGGTCGGCAGGAGATGTTTTATTCTCTGTGTACAGTGAGTGCCCCTCTCATGCGCTGAGATTAGAAGTCCCAACTGAGGAAGTCGCTCTGCAAGGGTCATTCTGCAGCCTGCCTTCAATTTACTGCCACTTTTAATATTCTGTCATAGTTAAAATTTTTATTGCCCTCTTTTATGACCATATCCTTATGTCCCGTGCTTATGAACTTTTCTATGCAAATCACTCACTTGAATCAAAAATGGAGTCCTGTGCTCTTCTGTTTTTCAGGCAGCTGAGACATCAAGAAAATCAGCTGCGTTTCTTCTCATTGAACACTTTTCTCTTCCGCTGCAACTGCAAACCATCCATTCCTTGTTTCTCAATGTTTGTGTGTGGTCTGAGTGGATGGAAGGGCACAGCTGTCCAGACAAAACGAGTCTCAGACATTTGGAATTCAAAATGACGTCAACTCACCGCTGTCCACTGCGCCAAAAATATTCAGAACAGAGGAAGTTTCTCCATGTATAAGTTGGAAAGTGGTTGAGAACAAACAGCAAATCCTGAGCTGAATGTAATGATTCTTTGTCTTCTTCTTTTTTTGTAGCGCTGCACATGGACTCACAGGGGACTAGTTTCTCTGAGCTCAACATTTGTACTTGCTTCACCTCGCTGTATTTTCACACTCTTCCTCCTCCCTGACGACTGGCCCGCTCTTGTTTTCCCTTCCTCTGAGGCTTGACAGGCCAGCGGGCGTTGGCAGAGAGAGAAAAAGAGATGGAGGAGAGGAGAGGAGGATGCGCCGGAGATTTAAGACTGTATGGACCTGCCACTTTGACGATGAAGTATATGAATACATTTAGATTTTTGTCCTGTGATGCTGCTGTCCTTACAGTGCTCCACTAAAAGACACCATGCCTTTTAATCTGCTGCAGTATGGATCATCCATCCAGCAGAGTGGGGGAGGAGAGTGGCTGCTGGGAGTCTGACCAGTGGCCAGCAGGACTGGACTATTGTCCTGGTGCCATGGTGACTGGGACCAATCAATATTACATTAGTATGATCGCACTATATGGATACAACTAGCTTGGTGTCTGTGTCTCTGCCACACAGAGACACACAGGCGTTTAATGATAGTTATTTGATTGGGAAAGGTGCGTGGAGGAGAGGGCAGACCTGACCGGGTGATGTGTGGATGTGCAAGGGGCCTCTAAGTGCTCATGAATGGCCCTAATGAGGGTAGAAAATGGAGACATAAAGAGGGAATGGGTACACTTTTCACTTTAGTCTGACATACCGTTGCTGCCCCCCGAAGCCCTTGAGGGGGCATTTGGAGAGGGTGCGACCATGCTTCAAATCCTCCTCCTCCTCTTCGGACTAATTGTTCAGGATATTGACCTTGGAAAAGGAGGAGAGAACGAGGGGAGGGAGGGGAAATCGGGTGAGGGGTTGAGGTGGCTCACAGTTCACGCTGCTTGTTTGACCTACAGAGAATTTATTCCTTCCTCAAAGCGGCCCACACACACACACACATACACAGTTTACTGTCTATGTATATGCTGTATGTGGTCATTTTGGAGGTAAGAAGGAATCGAAAGGAGAGTCAAATCAAAATGCATCAATGAACGTGGCATCATAACTGCTGGAATCAATCACTCCAATTTCAGGCCTCATTTTCACCCCATGTCATTGATTTGGAGCACACACAGCACTATTGGATCCATGCGGGGGTCTCACACACACACACACACACACACACAAACAAACATCCCCTGTCCCTTGCCCTGACCCTGATCTCTGTTAGACAAGTTCACCATCCTGTTCTTCCTCAAGTCCCAGTCAATGGGTGTCAATACGCTGGACGACAGGGGCTAGAAGGGGAGTCGATGAAGGGCTGATAAGCAGCGAGAGGCTGCTTTGTTTTAGTAATCACGGCTTAAACTAACGCCCACCGGCCCTTCCGTTAACCCACAGCGTCACCTCAAACAACAAGCTTTCATCAATAAAGGGACAGGCACAAAGCATGGACCAAGCATCAACTCATATCTAAGGTTATCATGAAAAAACAATTTGGAACTTTGATATAATATTACAATTTTAAAAAAACCCTGATACTCAGCAAAACAACTTCTTAAAAATGTTTATGATGCTTGGTTTTGAATGCTGACATCACATTTGTTTTATGCACTTTGAGTATTAGCTGTGGTGTCAACAACTTCACCGTACCCTGAAGCATTAGTGGCTCCACAGGCTTTTATTTCTCCGCATTGCAAAGAAATTAGAAATCTTTAGGTTTTGGAGCAGTAAAACTTCCTTTTTATTTTTCGAGCTGATTAATTGCCAGCTTAATGGCATTTTATAATGTTACATTAACACTTTAACGATTTAATACTCTTGGTTCTGCAATGTAATATCCAAAGTTCATTAGAAGTAAATCATATCTCATTACTGGTGGCGCCGTGGTTATTGAAATTGTAATTCTGATTTATATCTCAACAAGATATGTATTATCACGGAAAATCACGGATGCACCAAATGTTTTATCTGAGGAGACTACCCATGAGGCTTTGGTCTCCAAAGTCATTGATTCAGACTGAGTGCTTGTTTTGTCCCTCTTGCTGCAGGCAGGCATGGATGTACGTCCGTATGGTCTGCAGAAAAAACTCCTCACTGCTCTGCATGCTTTCTTGTTTTTAACTGATAATTTACAGGTTTCTTGCCGATAATACACGCAGCTCCGCTCTTTAAAAAGAGACCTCCCTGCACAGCAGTTTCCCCCCAGCTGTTAATGTAAAGACATAACTGGCACTCCAATGTCATATCCCAGGACCTGCATTGTCATTGTACACCTTTAAATGACTCATATACTCCTGCTCACAGTGTTAATTTTACAATATGTAGACAGGGTTTACAGACATAGCAAAACACTAAGATAATGTAAATCACTACAGGATAAAATAGCTGTGGTATATTTATTACATTAATACGTGAGGTGGTAGAAAATAAAAGAGTCGTGTTTTCAATGGATCATTGCCCCTGTTAACATTTAGCATAAAGGCTGTTCCAGCGTTGCTTTGACCACTTGCTGTACTGTATGACTGCAAACAATAGCCTTTTTACTAGAAAGCCCTCCTCCTCTCCTATGACAGGCTTTTATGGCGTGACAGTTGCACTATACCTCCACAATTACTTTTCAATTAGCGCGATGAACATTTCCAACACCGCGGCGCAATTATTTTATAGCCCAGTGTCTTAGCCCATTAATGGTGCTACCAACAGCACGGGAAGTGATAAACCATCTGGCCAGGCTCCCAAAGAGATAGAGCACACTTAATGGAGTGAAAAAGTAAAAGCAATTAATGTCACATTAATATAATGATAATAATGCCTTCCCTTACAGCTCTGGCAGGCAGAGCAGGGGACTGGGACAGGGCTTTCATAAGCGCCGCTAAGCTGAGGAGAGGAACTCTGCTGGGACTCTGCACAGGCCCCCAAACAGCCTGCAGGACGGGGAAAACAAGCTCCTGCAGCTGCAACGTGAATGGAAACATTACTCCAGCCAAGGAGAAAAAGTCTGAATGGAGAATGAATCGGATATGGGGGTGAGCAGTCGATGCTGTCAGACAATTAATGTGTGTGCATCCGGATCCTGAAAATGGGTTTAAATAGAGATTCATAGCTGCTTTTAACAGTACAAAAGAGATCGCACGATGCAGGCTTGTTTGTAATTATACCTATGAAAAGAAAGGCACTGTAATTCGTAGATTATTGTGAGCCATGAGCGACATTAATTACACCTCATAGTGTTTGTTGTTAGGCAGTGACCTCTAGTGGCCATACTACGTATTGACAGGAGCAAAACAGGAAGTCAAGTGACGTATCACAACCACTGAGAAAGTCCATATAGGGCGGGTGGAAGGGGTGGTGGAGGGGTCAAAAAAAAAGAGGACTCTAACCCAGAAGACTGCCGTTTGTGTAACCTACGAACCAAAAGTCAACGTTATATTAAGCTAACTTGTTCAACATAGTCTCATGAACAGGTTTTTAAACATGTTGTTAACACTATGGAATGGAACTATTTTGTTAGGTTTACACACCATAGTTACTAGAGGTGGGGAAAAAAATCAATACAGCATAGTATCGTGATATTTTGCGTGGCAATATTATATCGAATTCATTGCCGTCAGTATTTTCGTTGGTTTTTTTTTTCGGAGGCCGTAGGGGGCTTAAACTAGAAGATCTAAGAAATCTATAGGTGCATCAGGATATCGTGTTGGGAAGTTGTTAACGCTGCAAAGCTTTTTTTAATGTTTCATTCAAAAAAATTCAGGGTAGTGAAGGTTAAAGTTGAGGAAAGTTTGATAAAATGCTGCAGTTGTTTGATGTTTGATATCAGTTCAGTTCAGTTTGACTGAATACTTTGTTGGTCAGTCTGTGGGTTTGACTCTCATTGTAGAGAAATTAAAAAAAAACTGAAGTTAGATTAATAGAATTTTATTTTATTTGTTATGCAGTTAACCAGTTAAATGGCAATATATTGTATCGCAATACTAAACCATATCGCAAAATGCTTAAAATCGCATTAATATCGTATTGTGACTGAAGTATCGGGATAAAATCCTATCGTGGGGCCTCTGCTGATTCACACCTTTATCAGACATGTTAACTTGTAAATTAACTTCCATATGTAAATATCTATCAAAGCTAGCAATGTCTTGAAGTGTAATTCTGACAGATTGATTGACTCATGGTGCATGTCAGCAAACGTGCCTTCAAACACATGTGCATATCAATGGAGTGTAAGTGCAGAAATAAGTGAGAAAATGTGTATGACTGTGTGTGCACATGCTCAGAAACATTGTTGTGTTTCATTTTACTTGAGCTTGTGTGTGTGTGTGTGTGTGTGTGTGTGTGTGTGTGTGGCAGTGCCTGTCTCAGGAGTAGCTCCCCTGTCCTATCTCCTGACCCCTCTGTGTTCCCGCCGCCCTGCTCTGTTTGTGTTAATTCCTCTACATCTCCAGGGTGGCTTACATTAGAATATCTTAACCACTGGGCTGCATTAGCATAGCGTGATGGATGCCGCTGAATCTCCATGCCAGATAATGTCCACATTTTGCATTTTAAACTAAGCTACGCTATGGACGTGCTATCCATTTTCACAGGGGGAAATTAGGTCCTGGTGGGAGAGCGCCTGGCACTCTGTCATCCCAAGCAAAGCTCCCTGCCCAGGTTTTATGACACCTCTGGGGCACCATACAGAGACAGGTTGAGGGTCATTGTCTAGCACTGGTCAGCTGTGATGTCACATAAACACTTAGTAAACTTGGGTGTCAGTTAACTTGTTTTTGTTTTTTTTAAAGCTCGCCAAAGTTGGGGATGGAGCAGTTTCCTCCTGCAATATTCATGCGTTTCTGTATGTGCACCTGTCTGCCAGTCTTTCTGCAATACACGCCGTATTTCCTCTCGTGGAGTTACTTTCAAGTGAAGCGTGATAAATCATGCATAATTTCCATTTTAATCCGTATTGTCCGGCAGACGACTTGTGTGCATATGTCTCGCTGCAGCCAGACTGCCTTGGCTGTGAGGGAGTGTTGATTTCCGTTACAAGGCTGTCGCGGCCCCCGGCAGTTGATCAATAGGAATAAATCAGTGGGCTCCTTTATGTGACATGAGATAGTTGTACATTTATAAGCCTCTTTATGAGATAAGATCTCAACACTTGAGCTTGCGTCATACACACTGACACACACTTACATGCAGAGAGCCTGGATGCTTATTAAGCAACAGAATAACAGCGTGTCTATATACTCTGCCTGAGGTGGGATGTTCCTCAATAAATATCCACATACAGATTATTATTTTTTATCCTTATTGGCAGTGAAAACAGATGAGGTATTACTCTAAATCTGATTATATATGATACGATATATATGTAATCACTGCATTGTGTTACACTAAAAGACCTGAAGGTTTGCAGTATATAAACACTATCCATATCTGTCGAATTTTAGGCTCATTGATTTGTCGTCTCCTTGCTTTCTCTTCACACAAGCATGAAAGGCATTGCTGTGCAGCCTAGTAATTCCGTAATGTTCTGCTAATTACGTTTGACTAATTATGATTCTTTTATGTGGCAATATAAGCTGGGAGTTTCCCCCCTTATTACGATATAGGTCCTTGCTCTGCTTCATTGATCATGATTTGATACCGAGGCCTCCGTTTTCTGTTTATTTTCTAATTAAATATTAGCTTTAACCACTTTGGGGGGAGATAATTAAACTATTACACCACCCCCCCACACCCATTGACCGCTCCAGAATGTGATCAAGTGAGACTCGAGCTTTAATTAGATGCTTGGACATTAGTGGGCTTTTTTTTTTTTTTTTTTTTTTCAGGTTAGGAAAACCAGGCAGGATGCTTTCAACACCAAGCACATTGACTGAGCTCAAATTACATCCGCCTTTAAGTAGCAGATTGATTGGCGAAGGGGAGGCTGTCTTTACGAGCTAAGTGTTTCTGAATAGAGCTGCAGCACATACCTCCTCTTCTGTCCTTTCACGTGCCCCATAAAGAGAGCTCCCCTGGAATGGAGTGTGGAGTATGTGAAAAACAGGAGGGATAATTTAACAACACACGTGTAGATGAAAAGGAGGGGGGGGGTGCACTGTAGCAAAGACAGGATGTCTCAACAGAGAGGAAAAAGCGACGAGTGTGCAGGGGAAAAGGTGTGCGTGTGCGCCGGGTGGGGTGGGGTGGGGTGAGGGGGGTGGAGGTGGAAAGCAAAGTGCCACTGCGCTCTCTTTCTCTTTCTCCACACATGATGGATAGCAACAGTGGGGAGAACAAAACCAAGCATTCCTCATGCTGTCACCACAATGAAACAGGGACATAACAGGATTTGGTCACAATGCGAGCGGAGCACTTCAGAGAGATGCCAGGCCATCATGCCACTTCTACTGGAAGTCAAAGACTCCATCCATCACGTATAACGTCCCCTTAGCATTTGACTGGGGCTGGCGCTGCTGTCTTCCCTGGGACTTCCCGGTCTAACACACGAGTCTGTGTGATGAATTTATTGCTCTGGCTATTGTTTTGCTGTTGTTGTGTATTCTGGTTGAGGAGAGGGTTGTTAGTGAGGATGTAGAGCATTTAATATAATGTATATATTCAGAAAGCAGTAGAGGTGTGAATCAGCAGAGGCCCCACGATACGATTTTATCCCGATACTTGAGTCACGATACCGTATATTGCGATTTAACTGTTTTACTGCATTTTGGGTCCACAAAATTAAATTCAATCAAGAATTGTTTTGTGAAATAAGAGAAAATTCTCAGTCCTTTCATCTCACTTCAGTCTTTTTATTTCTCCACAATGAGAGTCAAACCCACAGACTGACCAACAAAGTATTCAGTCAAACTGAACTGAACTGATATCAAACATGTTGGACGACAACAACTGCAGCATTTTATCAAACTTTGCTCAACTTTAAGCTTCACTGTTCTGAATTTTTTTGAATGAAACATAAAAAAAATAGCCTAATTTTGCAGCGTTATTCCTTAGATCTTCTAGTTTCATATGATAGCAGTGTCTCTAGTATATTCCTAAAAGTGAGCCCACTACAGCCTCTGGAAAGAAACAAAAGTGGCAAAAACGGCTCGACCCCGATATTATATTGCCACACAAAATATCGCGATACTATGCTGTATCGATTTTTTCCCCCCCACCTCTAGACAGCACATTTTATTTCCATAAAAGTATAATATGCATAATTTCTGCACTAAAATGTCTTAAAATGACAAGACATATGTTGTACTTTCATTTTCCCAACAATGTTTAAACGCACAGAAATCTGTAACATTATTCGAGGTGATGGTCCGGGTCATTTGGTCACCTGACAATAGTGTCATATAACTTTTCAGTCTAGATGCTCCGACTTCCAGGCAAAAACCAGATGAAACGTTGGAAAGTAATCGTAAATCCTATCACAAAATTATAGTCAGTAGCTGTAAATCAGCATTTATTTCACCCACATATTTTTCACAAATTGCTGCTATTTTGCAACACAGTAATCCAGTTAGAGACCACATTTTTTGATACATTATTTCAATACAAATAATGTAAATATTCCAATTTTTAATAACAATCAAGTTTACCATTATGCTAATGCTAATGCTCATGATAACCTTATTAACATTACAACATGTTCGAAAAGCTCATAAAGTTATTTTTTCTGTGCTACCCCATCACTGAATTTGCCACATAATAACAGTAGCTTTATAGGTAGTTGACTCATCTAGTGGTAAATTATCAAGTTAACGTTATGTTAGTTAAAAATGCTCGTCACTGATTTTTCGTGGACAACAGACTCGTCAGCTGCAGTCTGCAGGCTGGGGGAGCTGCATGGCTCTGTCACATAACAGTGTATTAAGTAGTTAAATAAGTCCGACCTTGACGTTATTAATAAATGCATCAATATTAATGATCTAATCATGTATTTGGAATATGTAAAACAGTCTGAATGGATCCATTCTGCATAACGAGTAAGCTACTTTTACTTTTGATACTTTAAGTACATTTTGATGCTGATACTTTTGTATTTTTACTTCAGTAAGTTTTGAATGCAGGACTTTTACTTGTAGTTGAGTAATTTCACATTGTGGTATTAGTACTTGTACTTAAGTAAAAGATCTGAATACTTCTTCCACCACGGTTTGTAGAAGAGTTTGATATTTTGACAAAGGCGTTTATTTGCTATCAAGCTGAGAGTTAGGACCTCGATATGACTCTAAGCTAAGCTTGGTATAAAGACTGGACAGGAGCAAGCTTGGCTCTGTCCAAAAGTTAAAAAAACAAACAAACAATGGCACCATTAAAGCTCACTAATTAAAGTGTTGTTTGTGTGTTTGTTAATTTGTGCCAAAACAAAGTGTAGAATGTTTCACTGGGAATTAGGCGTCAGATTTTCTTAGCTGGAAGCAGTCGCCTAACTTCCTTCAGACTACTGTTCATTGACATTTAAAATTAACATTAAATTCAAGACACATCGAATTTTTCTTTGCATCAAAAATGTGATGTTAAAATGCTGCCCCCTTCCGTTTTCAGTACAAGTTATTTATTTATCATACAAGTCTTTCCTATTGATGGGTCGAGTCTACATCCAGGGAGCGCGGTGTTACCAGGTGTTTCCCCTGAGTCCAGAGCTAAAAGATCAGCTCTATCTGTAGTGGTGGGCTGTGCTCCTGTCTGTAACATGAAGCCCCCCAGTCACACTACACAAAACGAGGAGTAAGGGGGAGGACAGCGTTTACAATCAGGCTATTGAATGGCTGGCACCAGGTGATAAACATGATTGTGTAATGCTCCTGTATGTGATAATGTGAATATTGTGCCGCGAGGAGGAGGTGTGTGGCTGGGGGGGATGGTTGGGGCGAGGGGGGGTTGACTGGAAAATGAGGGATTGGAGGAGGGGAGTGTTGAAGGGGGAGTTGCATTCTCAAAATTAAAAGTTGTAGCCTATTAGTCTGTGTTTGGTAGCTGAGCACGCGCCCATGCCTAACACGGCTGCTAATAGGAAAAGATGTGTGGAAGTGTATGATTTATGGTTGCACGCAGGCAGGGGTGGAATAATTTGGTGCAGAACGGGTACTTACTGAACGGCAACAACTCGGCTACTTATCCGTACTTTCTGGTGATAAATTAGCTCTTGTTTAAAGTAGCCGGAGACCCATTTTTCATTTTGATTACTACACTTGATATCTCTTTCTTTCTTACTCTCTCTCTTTGTCAGCAGTGGTTCTTAGCATTTTTTGTGTATGGTTTGGTGTTTGTGTGTATTCAGCCCAGCTGCTGGTCCGGCCTTAACCCCTCAGTGACTGGCCACTGCAGCACCCTCCCATGTAAAAACAAGGTAACGTTGTTAATTGTGAGGAGACCTAATATGGCCGGAGTGACATGGCTTTTCTCATTGACCGTGAGCTGTCCTGCTGCCAGCTGGATGCGGGGCTCCTGTCAATCAGCAGCCGACCCCTGCCGGGACCTTCCCCTGCTCAGACAAGGTTCCCATTGATCCCTCCGTCGCCCCTTTGACAGGAAGCAGCCTCAGTGGGGGAAATAAGCAGGTGAAATATTAAGTTATAAGTCAGCTTCCAATCAATAAACAGAGCCAGGAGCGGGAAGGGGCAGGGCCAAGTCCCCGCAGCGGGAGCCCCACTAGCCGGGGGGTAATGCGATTGAGGTCTGTGGATCACCCCAAAGGCCTGCAGGCAGAGCCCAAACCATCTATCCGATCCCTGACTGGGGCCATCAAACTGAGTCCACTGCCAAGTCCTGCAGCACTCGCTGGCACCCGCTCTTATTGTCCTCTGTTTGGCACTGCCACCCATGCCAGTGCCCAGGCAGAGCTGGACACTCTACAGACGGCATAAATAAAACATATGAGAGCTGTAATGAGAAAAGAGCTGCAGGGCCAACAGAGCCAGAGAGCATTGATATACAGAGATAGACGGCTCAAAAGGAGTCCAGTTGTAACAGAGGGCTGTAGAGCCAACAGCTCCACCCTTAGTTCTCACTGAGAGCTGCAGTGTGACATTGATCACACGTCTGCATGTGTCTCAAGTCCATTGTCCTGAGTAGTTTGTTTGAATCGGTGAGTCTCTGGCCCTGGGGTTGGATAGCTTGGCAGGTGTCAGCGGTTATCTTGGCCTGTCTTCTGTGGACAGGACAACTGAGCGGGTGGTGCCGAGCCCCTGTCAGCCCCCTCCCTGTTAGGCCTGGAGGGGGCAGGGGCATGGGGGCAGCAGGGCAACTCGGAGAAGGCCCTTTTTTTTTTCCTGCAGGGCTGCATCTCTGGGACTGTGCTCCTCCAGCCCCCTCTCCGCTCCCCTCCGTGCTCGTGCTGCTGACTGACAGCTATCTTCCAGCTGCGGGACATGCACCCCACCAACCCACCGCTGATAAAATGTTAATGTAATTAACAGATAATGGCTGTTGTTTTTAGCTGTCAATACTCGGACTGGGAAGGGATAAAGGATTGGAGCTGCACAAAGTCACATTCAGATATCTGCCAGCCATTGTAGAATTCAATTATTTCGGAAACACTACCCCCACCTGTCTTCAGCTGCTAACCTCCACGCCGGCCCCCTCCACCTGCCTTTATTGCAAAGAAGCACACATCTGATTGTCTTCATGGGATATTGACAGCACTTCTTCTGGCCTGCTGTTTGAGCCAGCTGTGGATGGAAGACAGGCCTGCTCTCTGGCCAGCCATGGTGAACTTTTTTATATTCAATGTCTTCGTGCTCGCTGCTTTAAGATCATAAATCATGTGACTGAGGCAGGCAGCCACAGGGCTCCTCTCACCTCGGACAGCGCGTCGGACACAGACGCACCCAGCCGGCCAGCCGGCCCGCCACAAGACAAATGTATTTATATTTGTAACCAAAAACACGACGCCTATCAGGACATGGCCGGCGCTGCTTTGGACATCGGCTGCCTGACTATTCTGGTATTTTAATAAGTATCAAGCCCAAACAAGATTAGGCGCTTCCAGTTTACGAAATGTCAGTGAAGGCAGCGCTATCACTCATAATAAATGGGCTTATGCAAACACTGGGGTTTTTGCCATGCATAAGAGCTTGTTTGGTGTGCACCACGGTGATGCTGTATGCTGATATGCAATTATTCTAAAGAGTATCAAAGTTCAGGTGTGAGTCTACCATCTTGTTGTAGCAGTGGGGGGATGCTCTGAGCAGCTACAGATTACCACAGGAATATTCCATGAATAAAGAGGAAAAACTTGGGACGATAAGGGGGAGCCTGAGAGTATGATAAAACACATTCCATAATGGATGGTTCTCTGTGTATTCATATTTTGTTTTGGGTCTGGCTCTATAGCTGATATGAGTGATTGTTCTGCAGCCCTCTCCTCAGCTGGATTTAGGCTTAACGACGTCGGACTGGAACTTTGATCGGTCCATCTCAAGTGTTTGTGCGCCTGCTCCCTAATTAACCCGGTTTGTATGTGCTAATGACACCTAATTATCATTTGTGTAACAAGATTGCTCTCGTTGCCATAATGAGAAAAACTCCTTCAAATGTTGCACCGCTTACAAGCGGGTTTGTGCTGTTATTAGCAGAGTGTTTATGCAATCACATCTAATTGAAGTGTTAATTAAATCAGGAATACCATTCTGCTAAACAAAGACGCTAAGTAGTGGGAGTTGTGCTAAAAGCTTAAACACCCCCTTCTCCACCAGCCATCACTATAGGTACCCCTCAGACCACAACGCCCTCACCCCACCTGCCCCCCTCCCCCAGCAGCATCCACACCAGAGGGAGAAGAGACAATCAGAGTTGATTGGCTAGTGGAATCAGGCCCCTCCCTCCCACTGCTTCAATGTTAATTGCCATGCACAGAAAGGTGGGAGGGCCACTGGCTCTTGACCTTGTCCACACGTCAATATTCACGCCACTCTGGACGGACGAGGGCGATCTCAGGTGACCAGATACACACAGCACAAAAGGAATTATCAGTAGTCAGCAGGCAGAGAGGCAGAGCACAATATAAGACATCAGGGTTGTGTGTAGTTGATTGACAGGTTTGGATTTTTCCCTGGATAATATTATTGTATCATGATCTATATTATGACTTCCTTGCTCTGAATGAAGCTTGACACACTTGTTTTTTGTAGCCTGAGAGGAAACTTGACTCTTTCAACGTGGGATCCTCACATGAGAACACTGATGCCTGCTTCTTTTAAATAATTGCTGAAGTCAGAGTAAGGTAGATTATGGGTTATGAATTTATATGATATATTATCATATTATAAATATTATGAGTCATCGTAAATGCATTTTCTTGCTAAATAGCAGCTGAAGATAAAAATAATCGCTGTTTTTAAGATATTCACTGCTGGATTTGCAACCTTCTTCCAAAAGAAGAATTGATTTATTTGTAGCTTAAGAGAGAAACAATATGAGTAGAGGGACTGTAGTAGGGACGGGCATTTGGAAGAAACCTGCCAATTCGATTATATATAACATTGACGATCAATTAATCCATTAATTGCTGCATGCATACATGCGCAAAATAAAAATATATATACAGTACTATGCAAAAGCCTGTTTTGATAACGGACACTTTTATTTTGAAAGGACGAAAAGAGACCTGATCCTGTCAATCGTAAAACTAACTCAAGTGAGAATATATATAAAGATATGTCAAGGAGTTCAATGTCTTATGTTTTAGCCCCCGAAGAGCCATGAGGTTAGTTTTCACAGTAATCTTGCATATTTAAGTGTGTTTTGCGTTTAAATAAGTTTTGGATAAAATTAAAGTAATTGGTAATTCATGCTAGCAAGGTTTGATACAGTAAGCTAGTTTAATACTCTTGTATTTTTGTGTGTTTTATAATTGTCATTGCAATTTTCAGTTTACAAACTGTAGCTTTGTCCAACTTAATCCTCAGCTCATTGGCTTTTTGACGTACAGCCGCAGAACTGAACGATCTGCCGTGTTCGTGCCAGATCGATTAAAAATTCCACGTGATCAACCAAATTCTTAACGATCATTAATCGATCGTCGATTAATTATTCCCATCCCTAGACTGTAGTGTTTGCTACAACGATATTAGCTGCTAGCATGAAAACACAAACAGAAATCACAATGCAGTTACAGATTGTAAGATACACCTCAGAACAGCAGAGCAGTCAAAGGAGGTTCAATTATAGCAGAGAAGCAATAGTGAAATAAAAATGTTTTCCTGTCCTTTCATGGTCCAACATTTTTTTTTGCCGAACTACCAGCAAACTACTGCATAATGTAGTTAAACTACTTGATTAAATACATGTAGGTCTTTACTAACCCAACACTGGCTTTACGTTTCCATAGCCTCTTGATATGACAGTATGTACATTCAAAACATCACACATGTTGGAATTCTCTATAATGCAGGGCAGAACCTAAACCACAAAGAAATATATAAAATTGTAAATATTTCAACGATTTGATTGAATAGCCAAATCACATCTGAAATGTTGTAAAGAAGGGTAATCAGGAAATCAATCAGAGTAAACCTAGTACTGAGATTATAAATTGTTAAATATATCAACTCAAACATTTAAAGTATCAAACCTGAGTCATTAACTTTAACATGCGTTTCTCTTTTATAACAAATTAATTCATGTTGCACCTCTATTGTTTCATTTTTGTTGCAACAAATGAAATGAATAGGTAATATGTTTCATAAATCACCCTGTATGTCCGGCAATATTTTAAAAACAGAATGAACGGAGTAATTCAGTAAGTGCTGGAGCTGCATCCGTCGTCTGGTTTGCATACTCATTCCCTCTCTGCTCTCACCTTTCACTGCCTCAGTAGGATGATCCATTTCTCTCCTCTGTCTTTACGTTCATTTCCTCCTCCTCTCAATCTCATTTCATACCCCAGTCATTATGTCTCTCCCCCTTCTCCCATCCTGCTCCTGAACGGGACCCATTGGCCCTGATTAATCTGCTGCATTTGACTTAATGAGAGGTCATTCACATATCTGATCACAATGGCTACAGGAATCAATGATAGATGGCCACTTGGCAGAAATACTGAAGTGCTGAAAAAAAAAAAGCCCCAACTGAATCTGTTAAGACTTTATTAGATATTCCTCCTCTGCACTGTGTACCTGAGTGTGTTGTATTACCGTGTGTAAAATATCTTTTTCCAACCTTTAAAAAAGCTCTCAGATTGCTTCTTTTCATTTCTGTGGTGTTATAGTCGATGCCTGCAACTCAACTGTGCCATTTAGATTCTCAGTTCAACCCCCCGGAGTTGGATAAGGTGAGTGTAGTGACTGAAATGTGTGTTTGTGTGTGTTGAGACTAGATACACAATAGGTCATTCAATAATATAGCATTGTGATACAAAGATCTCCAAACAGGGAGATATAGCAGGGATGGACGCACACAGAAAAACCTTCAGTTAGGAGATTATGAATTGATTTCTTCCGCCCTATAAAGCCCATGTCTTCTTCACTGAATGCAGTAATGTGTCCACTTGACCTTTCTTGGTGGACTCCTTTCTGGTGAATTGACTTCTAAGTGTTTGGCCCTGGCCTTTTCAGCACCATGGGTGTCCTCCGTCTGCAGTGTGGCCCGGCTGGCAGACATCAGCAGCCTGTCAGCACGTCACGCCTGCCGTACGAATGCAATCACGCTCATTCTCTCTCATGGTGAACTGCTGAGACATGGCAGAGAAAGCCTCGGTGCAGGACAAGTGTCTCCATCTGAGGCTGTGACAATGCATGTAGCTGCAGTGTGTTCGGACTTGCTGGATGATATGTGCAAAATCTTCTTTCCTGATATAGGTTATTTCACATGTCCATAACAATATACCAACCTGGTCTCACAGGAATCCGTGAAATAGCCACGGATTTGCTTAACTCAAAATCCGTGGAATAGCCACGGAATCACTAAAATTTCCGTGAAACTGACACGGATTTTGCTACAATGCAAGTTAATGACAGTCATATCCCGTGGCTATTCCAACATACAAAGTGATTATGTACATTCACTGAGTGAATATTTAGAAAATAAAACATATCTTTCTCGCTAGAAATGTGATCAAAATCCATTTTTATGCAGAAACTAAGTCAAAATATTGATTTTTTCACTAAAAATGAGAACTGTCCGCCATGTTTTTTGTTCTGACTGCCTGGACCTTAAAAGTCACGTGACTTGGAACAAACCAATAGGAAAAAATATGAACTTGCATTGTAGTGAAATCCGTGTCAGTTTCACGGAAATTTGAGTGATTCCGTGGCTATTCCACGGATTTTGAGTTAAGCGAATCCGTGGCTATTTCACGGATTCCTGTGAGACCAGGTTCCAATATACATAATAAAACTGCAGTATTCCGATAATATAAATACTCAATAGGAAAAATAACCACATGGTAAAGCTTAATGTTGAATACTTGACAAATGAAAAGTAGAGTATTTTTCTTATTTCAATCATAATTTTAGTGCAAAATTAAAGGGCCTTTTTAGATAAAAGGGGACTTTAAATGTTATATGAATCAAAAACAGCTGATAAATGCATTTTTCAGATGATGTTATATTTCAAACATACGCGTCTTGGTCTGAATCAAGTGCTTGTTAGATGATTATTATATAATTGGCTATAATATAATAGTCAAATTGTATTTTTTGTACTGGTTTTACACTTGCTTTGTTTATATATCAATGTTATTGTGATGTGCAAGTATAGGACATGTAGTGTGATAGCAGCAAACATTCGTACCAATCAAAAATGTTCAATGAATATTTAATTATTATCTGCGTTACTGGTTCTGTTAATATCTGTGGGGGTGTGCATGGTTTCTCCATTGTTTATGTTATTTATTTGTTCACTGTTGACTGTCGTGCAACAGAGATACTGTTGCTACATAATAGAAGTGGGGGAAAAAAACAATACAGCATAGTATTGCAGTATTTTGTGTGGCAATATTATATTGAATCATGGCCGGCAAATATCGATATTTAGTGTTCAGACAGCCGGCGGTCCATCAGTATTTTCATTGTTTTTGTCTTTTTTATGGCAGACGAATCAGGCTCACTTTTGGGAATATACCGGAGATACTGGTATCATATGAAACTAGAAGATCTAAAGAATCTATAGGCACCGTATTGTGTCTGGAAGTTTGATAAAATGCTGCAGTTGTTGTCGTCCATACATGTTTGATATCAGCTCAGTTCAGTTTGACTGAATACTTTGTTGGTCAGTCTGAGGGTTTGACTCTCATTGTGGAGAAATAAAAAGACTGAAGTGAGATGAATAGACTGAGAATTTTCTCTTATTTGACAAAACAATTCTTGATTTCATTTAATGTTCGTGGACACAAAATGCAGTTAAACAGTAAAATCACAAAATATTGTATCACAATATAATCGCAAAATGCTCAAGTATCAGGATAAAATCGTTTTGTGGGGCCTGTGGGGATTCACATCTCTACTACATTAGCAGCTACAAACAACAAAACCTATTTTTTAGTACTGTAGGCTAAAGCTGGGTCTGTGTGTACGTTTGTACTACACTTGTTATTTTGAGTCTTTAGTGAATGAAGTGTGTTCTCACTGACAGTACTGACTACCCAGTACCCAAAAGTTGAGCGTAGAACAATGAGCACAGTTGCCATCTATCAACCTACCAGACTATCCTATTTCAAGTTTGATAAAATGGCAAACAGGGTAGCTGTAGCCATTGCGATTGAAACTGTGAACACCAAACTATACAAATTTAAGTAGATACAAATGAAGGCCTGCCAATAAGCTTCCTGTGATGTCCACAGCTGACTGGTAAGTGCATAACAGCAGTGCACCATTTCAACCCATTGAGGCCTAAAATGCCTGTAAAACCTCTGGGCGATTTTAAAATAAGCCCCTAAAACCTGAAGTGTTTCTGGAAATTCAACAGAAGTGTCAACGCTTCTACTAAATAATAGATTTTTCAGCCTCTGTAGCAGATAGAAATGAAATTCAAAAAGTATTTGAGAGCTTATACAAATACTACAAAACGACGTTTCCACTTTCCAGGCTTCAATGGGTTAAGACAACACTACCCTGTTGGATAGAATGCACCCAGTGGGTGCTGGCGTGTGGCAATCTTTGAAGAAGATGCTTTTCTGGTCAGTGTCTGACTTTTTGTAGCCAAACCACATCCAAACGACAGAAGAAGCCCCCATTTCTGCATATTGCACCCTTTCCGTGTTAGTAAAACCTCTTTGGTTCGCTCCAGCACTGCTCCCACACGCCAGGATCAGAACGTCGTCCAAATTGTGTAAATACTGCTGTAACACAGCTTGGCTGCTCGACATCACAATTTAAACAATATAGAAAAGATATATATACATTTAGTTTTGCAGCCCTACAGTGAAGGCAGATGAAAACAAGATGTTGCATGAGAGCCCCTCATGATGTTTTACTTGGTTGTCCTACAGCATGTATGTGGCCTATTAAACTGTACTGTAGCTATAGTTCTACACAGCATACTAGCCTGTCAGTGAGCCATTCCACTACATTATGCAGAGTGAGACACGTGTATAGAGTATTCGCTGCCATTGAATTTCCTGGTCTTTGTCCAAGTGCCATCTCAGGTCCATGGAGTGTGGTGGCAATGAGACTGGTCAGTGACACCGAGGTCCCGGGCATCTGAACTAGCATCTGTTGCAGACGGGAGCAGCACAGCGGCCGCCCTGTCCTCGCTGTTGGCCCGACACCATCCTGCACTATCCACTGTCTGTCACACCCGGCGCCCTGCAAAGTTAATTGTGAACTGGAGTGGCGCGTTGGGGCCCTCTCGCTAAGCAGCCCCTAATGACAGGCAGAGAGACAGCTACACATGTTCGCTGGCTCTCCCTCTGGAGGAGGCTACAGATAGTGCTCCGGCACAGACACTGACCTGTCACAAAGCTGTCAGCAGCCAGCCTGTCAGCCATGCAGCCCAGCACGCAGCCCAGCTATCCCAGGTGCTCGGCTGACAATCTCCACACCCTGTTCTGTCGGCTGCTCTGCCAAGCCTGCTGCCGCTAAGATTCATTAAGGCTTTATTCAAAGCAGCCTTGGCCACTTCATTATGAACACACCTAAGAGTGTGTGGGACACAAATAAACAGCACTTTTCATGCTTTGAATCGCTGTCCAGAGCCTTCCAGAGTGGATGTTGTTCAGTCATCTTGTACTCTGGTGTTAAATTTCCAGAAAAATCTCTCTACCCTGTTCCACTTGGTCTCCCTTGTTAAGATGACTCCTGAGGTGTGCGTTTTGTGTTTATGAAGGATTCTCCTGGTAGTGTAATGGAGCTCAGCACAGACGTATGGAACACATGTGCTAATATCTCCTCATAGGAGCCCAAATGAGCCATTACAAGAGCTAATCTGACAGGCATACTGCATTCAGTTCCCCATCTGCCAGCCGCGGTGCTGAGAGCCACAGTGTGTTCCTCCTGAGTGCAGAGCCGGGATGGATGGGCCAGATGGAAAACACCCTAGTTTAGAAGCAAGCCACTGACCATGGCTGCAGAGAGACGCGGGGAGGAAGAGGACGACTGAGAGCGTGGTCACACCACGGATGAGTCACCTGGTGAGAGCGAGAACTTTGGCAGAATCAACATCCAATTCAGCACTTTAGTTGTTATGTGGAATCCTTTTTTCAGGAAGCTGTGGTATCTACTCAGGTATGCTGGCCCTCCGCCTTTTCCCATCCATGCACTCTCTCGGATTCTTCCACACTCTTAACCCATGGAGAGCAAGAGGGGAAAACGTGGCAGGAACAAAGGGGCAATATAGGCTGCCGCCTACCTCTTGGGGAAGAAGACATATAACATTAATGGTATCCGTTAACATCTCCTTAACCCCAATCCCCCTTGCTTGCCGAGCACCTCCCATCCCCTCCTTTTCCCCCGGCAGCCAACCGCAACCCACTCACAACCCCACCACCACGGTCCCCTCTACCTCCACCCCCCTCAGGCTCTGCTCCCTGGGGGCCTGTTTGTTTCCCTGCCAGGGGCACAGGCGGCGGAACACTGATGAGGTGCTCAGGCCACCGTGAAATGCGCCATAACCTGCCAGCGCAGGGGCCTGGTGAGATTGCCGTATTTACTTTTTAATCTGGCCGCCTTAATACATGCGATAAAAACTTTGTCACATTAGATGGTGACAGATGGGCCCGGAGATGTTATTACTGGTCGGGGGGAGGCAGAGGAGAGAGAGGAGTGTTGGGAAGAGCGGGTGTGGGCTGGGGAGCACAGGGCGGCGAGGTGGATGAGAGGGAGAGAGGCAATGCCCCCAATCACGATAATTTTTCATCACCCCAATTACATTGTTGAGTGCGTCTCGGCGGTGGCATGTGCACACCCAGTCCTGCTGCTGGGTAAAGAGCGAGGCAGAGAGACATAAATAAAGATAAAATGAGGTGCCCTAGGTCTTCTATCCCGCTGACTACTCCTCTGCCATCTCTCCAAACTGATGGAGGCCCCGTTTAAATGAAGGGTAAATCTTATTTAGATAAGAGAACTGAACTGCTGCCCGGGAACGAGAGCATCATTGTTTGTTACTGATGGCTGGAGAGGTGGAGAGGAGGAGGAGGAGGAGGAGGAGGAGGGGGCGGAGGGGGATTCAGGGAGAGTGGCTGGTCTTTGCATGTTCTTATGCTATAAGAGAGATTGAATGTTGTTTGTGTGTTTGCAGGAGCGCAGCAGTAGGGACCACATGCAGAGAATATCTGTCACTATACAGATAGACAGGTATGCTTTGTGTTTTCTAAGTGTGCATTTGTGAACTGAGTCCCCTGGTAATAAAATTGCATCGTAGTATATCCATCCTAATGTCGTTTCCTATCTCAGAGCTCTTTGCTTGTATTGAATGAAATACAATATCAAAATGTAGCCGTTGTTTATAGCCTCTCTTTATAGCTGAACATCAAAATGTGTGTGTATTTGTTGCACAAACATTTTGTTTGAGCCAGTGAACGCACAGCAGCACTCCGCTGCCTCAAACAGCACAAGTTTAGCAATTGTTTTCCTTTTTTAATTGTTGTGGAAATTAAATAAGAGTGTTTGTGACATGAGTGTTGTAGGTAATGAGAGCCTGAGAGCAGCTGGGAGGCTACGGGCCTGCGTGCGCATCATTAGGAGCTCAGAGGCTCCCAGGCTCCACGCTAGCGTAAGCCGCTAATGAAAAGAATGTAGTCACAGATCTCATTTTTCAGGCAATTCTTGTGTAAACTGGAGATTTTCCAGTGTATGCACAGTGGAACAGGGGCCCCACATAAATCACACAGGCTGGCTGCCTCCAGTGAAAGAAAGAGGGGGTTTCGAGCACATGCTAACCACGCAGACATATGCTGCAGGAAACTGGAAATCTGCAGCGGCACAGCCAGAGAGAGAAGCACTCACAGCACCTACACCTGTCTACACCCCCACCCACTTCTCCCCATCTCTTCTAGCTCTCTATCCATCTCCACTGTGCTGTCCAACATCCCAACCCCCACCCCCCTCCTCTCTAACATCCCCTCCTACCCGCAGGCAAACCAACCAGCAACGCCTGCATGCAAGCCATTGAAATGGGTCATTTTTTAATTAAATACAATATTAATTACTGCGAGCATCATTACCGATATGTGAGATTTGACTAATTAGTGTAATAGTTTTGGAGTCACGCTCATTAAATATGAAAATTACAGCAGTAGAAAAGATTGGTTCCGTGATCAATCTTGTATGGACAGAGAGGAAATGATTTAGAGAATAGCTTTTATTGTACAATTAACTCCATTACAACCTGCCAGACAAGAATAAAGAGAGCAGGGAATTTGGTCGGTGTTAGAGTTTCACACAAGTGCTGCCTTCGGCTGCTGGCTCTCCCTCACTTTCAAATGCAATCTTTTGCCTGTAACTAGATGAGACACTTGCCAAAGCATACAATACCCTCCAGAGAAGCCGTAGCCTCATCACCCACTCAATTAGGACAGCTGCTAAATGGAAGACTTGTTGATCTCTTCTATTTGACACCCTCAGAGTTCATTGTACTTTAGTTTGGCAGCTTTGCACTCAGATAGAAAAAGCAGGTCATTGTCAGTTGACAGGGCAAAATTGTTCTAGTGAGCAAGTCGACCCTCTAGCACTGATCTTGTACTATATCAAACACGACAAGAAGAGACGCATAAAAGAAAAAGGATTTAGTTATCAGTTTAGAAAAGGCAAAAAGGAGGACTGGAGTAGTCAAACAGACGTTATTGCACAAAATGAACAGTCCTCTGGAGTATGGATGGTCTCCAAGGTGGCCAGTGGGCACTGAGCTTCACTGCTGTTTGTGTGTATCAGGGTCTCTCTCCGCCGCTCTGGTAAACACATTGCATAGGACCACAGCCAGTGCATAAGAGCTGAACAGAGCTCCTCTATGTCCTCACCATGTGTATGACTAAACACTGAGCGACAGAAATTGGCCCCTTTGCTGGAGTGGGTTTTGTGTGTTTAGCATATCAAAGCTGTGAAAATAACCATGTTTGCGTTGCCTCTTCTCTTTCCAGGTGGTCTATCATATCTGGGCCCTCAGACCGGATGGCACGCACTGTGTGTGTTGATCACTATGGCATCTGCGTAAGGGGAACACCCCTAGCTGGCACCACAAGTGTGTTCGTTTCAATACAAGTGATGGCAGCCATAGCAAGGCAAACAAGACATGAAACCTCATTCAAATCAGGATTCTTTTTTACACAAATGTGAAAATGGTGAAAGACAAATGCCGTCAGGTACACGGCGGAGCATGCCCTTGTAATTATTATTCATGAATTATCGATACAGTAATTCACAAGATTAATCACTTTATCTATTAATTATTCAAATAATTTATGTAATGCATTGATCCCTCTTTACTGGCACTAAAATATTAGTACTGTAAGTAATGTATTGGCAAGAATCTGGTGATAAGATATGCATCATGATACAGGGTTATGATTTAATGTATTGCAATTTTCTGGAATCTTATTTCGGAGATACTGTCAATATAAAGAATGCACCAACATCTGCATTGCATTTATTCATATAATGCAGATTATATTTAATGTAATCAAAATAGTTGGATCTGCATTTACATTTATGCATCATAGCAATACATTTTGTGCAATATGTCTGCACATATACTGTAAATAATTATTTGTTGAAAATACAGTGTTATTGAGAATCGATAAGTATCCCAAAACAATAATGCAATACTTATGCACATCACAATTGTAAAGTGTTGCAACATTTGTGACGATGTTGTAATATATTTGTAATATATTTGCATTACTTCATATGCACCCTAGTGAAACTCTCCATTGCTTGTGACCTTGTGCCTTGAATGTCTTTGTGAACCTCTGCTTCTATACGTATGTACCATAAACATTTCCCCCTCTTTGAATATATGCAATAATCCTATCTCAAGCCACATGAATACCGGCCCTCCATATTATTGTAATGCTAACCTCCAGACTGCATGCCTGATAGCCAATACTTTATCACAGCTTTGCCTTTTTTATGGGTCTGGTGTCTCTTTAAAATGATTGCCCCTGTTTTGATCTGATTAATTTTGTGTGAGCACAAACAATTACTTTTCATCTTTATCTGCTCAAGGAATCACCCCCTTTTATGGGTATCATTTATTACAGGTGGACAGCTACTTGTTTATTAGAATTTCAAGCAGCCTATCGTGGCCGAGATCTCCCGCGGTCTATATTTACATTTCAACTTCAGCTAAACAGGCATGACAAACACACATAGCGGAGGGCCAGCCGCGGCCACACTTCATTTTCATATTGCCTTCTCGCAGGCCAGACGGACTGGACTTAATGCAAAAGTTCCTGACATGGTGGCAGAAGGTGCTGAGTGGGAGGGAGGAGAGGAAAAGAGAGATGCTGGGAAACTGAATGAGCGGGGAAGCGAGAGAGAGAGAGAGAGAAGGGGAAGGTGGTGCGATGGTGAGAGCAGGTTGACTAAGTATGTATTTGAGCTTTCAGGTGAGTGTCCATCATTCAGGGGGAGAGGATGGGTTCATGGCCTCTGAAATCCATCCATGGCAAGGGGGTCTTCACAGTGAATATAAATATATGTGTGTGTGCCACGGCCAGGGCCACTCTTGACAAGCCAACAGCTGTTAATTATGAATTGGCCTGCAGAGAGGGAGACAGGCTGGTGAATATGCAGAGCTGAAGAAGCGCGCAGAGCCCATGCAACACAAGTGTCAGACCCCCACTGCACCCGGAGTGGCAGGGGTTGACCTGGGTGTCAATCACTAGAACTGGCCGAGCAACAGGACAGGGATTGCTTGGAATTGACCCAAAAAACTGCAGTTTGACTCACATGGAAATTTAACTTTTTTTATTTGATGGTAGCAAGAAAGTTAACTATCATTTTTTTCGGGACAAATATTGGCTTATTAAGGTAAAATAGACACTTCAGGTATCTCCTATGTCCTTAATAACATTTTCAAGGGAATTTAGAGAGTTTGGCTTTTAATTCCCATTGTTACTTGATGCGGTAAGCTGCCAAACATAATTGATGGCTACCTGCAGACAGGTTAATCACGGTGCCAGACCCGAACACAACTTTGAACCATGGTTCATCTCAAGAGAAACTGAGTTAAGTTTATTATATAACACAGCGGTGCTTTGAGCTTAATACTGACGTCAGCAAGCTAAAACTCACAGTGCTCACAATGCTGTTATTCTGCTCTTCAGCCAGTCTAATCATGTTCACCATCTAAATTTAGTGTGTAAGCATGTAAACTTTTGCTAATTAGAACTAAACACAAAGTACAGCTAAGACTGATGTCAATGTCATATGTTTTGTTCATCATAAATTAAAGTATTGGACAATTTTACATTTTGAATGATTTTTGGTTAATTAAATGATCAATTAAGTTGTTGTAATTGTAACTATTCCTGAGAGTTATTCCATGAGAATTTTATGGCAAGCCATTCAATATTTCTCTCCACATGGTGGTGCAAATGAACAGTAAGGGGCTCACCAAAGTCAGTAAGATTCATCCTCTGGGTACCATGAATATCTCTACCTACAAGATTTCATGGTAACCCATCCACTACTTTTTGAGGTATTCAGTCTGAACAGAACCAAGCATGGCTAAAAATCCATTTAACTTAACAAAGTCCAACAACCACAGAGCACTGACCAGCAAACCTACAGAGACCTACTGAACCGGATGGAAAGAGTACCAGAACAATTCACTCAAGTAAAATGTGTCCCAAGGAATACTTCAATATGCACATCAAACCATGGAGCCCTTATGACCAAACCAACATTTTTTTTTAATTTTCTATAGACAGCACTTAGCAGCCTCTGCACACAATTTAAAAACAATTATACAACTGTCTTCCCCGGTGTAGCTTTAGGCCCAGCCTAACCAAAAAAAAAAAGACAAGACTCGGACAATTGAATAAAACTGACCAGCAATAAATGAAAACTCTGCTACAGTAGGTTCAGAAAGCAATAGTTATGGTGCTATATGACAGTGAGATGTCTTTTTTAATTATAAAGCAGGTCTCTGTGCTATATCAAAATACTAAATCCACAGAGAAATGCGAAAAGCTCATTTTCAGAAACCTTTTAAAGCCTTTTAATGATCCGTCAGAAAAAGTTAACCTTGTGATGTATCAAACTGTACTACACATAGGATTTAAGTGCTGCCCTTACAGTCGTTGCTCCATTGCAAAGATGATATAGACATCAAGCCCCAGAAAAGCGCTGGGCTTCAAGGCAACTTTAACAGTGGCCAAACAATGGAATTACATGATGCCATGGAGCCCAAAAAGACCTTTTCCATTGACTCACATTGTGAAAGCGATGTCTGTAAATTAATTGATACATTTTTTTTCAAGCATCAAATCCCCTGGAAAATGTATTCGACCCATTCTGTCCAACAACATTTGGAAAGTGTTGAAGAGCCGCACCATTCAAGTTAGTTAATTTTGTATGTAGAAGTCCAACTTTTTTGGCTTTACGCACCAATTTCATAAGAATAAACAGGCCATCGTGTATCCAGTTCTCCATACACATTCATGGCAGAGACCCAGAGAACACATAATAAAGTATATTCAGACAGAAAAATAAATATTTTTGAACATAACAGCATGTAGCTAAACACCCAATACAAAGTATGAGCACAATGCCCCCTTTAAACCATGTCAATCAAACTACCTTCTTATAGAATCAACAATAGACTAAAACATAACCAAAGCAGACAACAGGGGTATAACAGGACTGCACAGACTTTATACATTGCTTAGTGTGCGCACCATAGACTTTATATAAATAATGGACGTACTCTCCGTGCAGTCACCCATTGGTTTGTGGCCCGGTGGAAGCATTGAGTTTAGCGTTACACTCATCGCCATCTTGTGTCGCCACCTCCGATACGGGGATCAGACCATATTTGGACTGTGGAGGAGCGAGAGGGATCTGATCACTGATGACAGCCTCTCTACACCTCAACCTGACTGAGAGAAGTCGCTGCTAATTCATGTTAGCATTAACTGGAGCATTTACTGGGATGTTAGTTTTGGCTAGCAAAAAACAAAAACAAAATGTATGTTACTGACCTCAGAAAAATGAACAGCGACTCCTTGGGGTGTCTGTTAGTCCAACAAAACGCTGAACAAGACATTTTTACTTAACAAAACGTTCAAATAAACTGTCATTATGTGAAAATACAGTGTGAAAGGGTCAAAGTTATGAGGCAAAACCGGTGAGTCCTTTTTATATCTATATAACGTTATATATATTTATTGACATGTTGCCATGGATACACATTGTCCTTCTTCTCTCCTGATGACGGCTCACCTTCTCAGTGACCTGTCAATCAAAGGTAGCCACGCCCCAAATCATATGATTCTTTATCTTCTATTTTCTTCTAAATGGGGCCATTATTTGAACTATTAACATCAAATTGTCTTGAAGAAGATTTTTTACTAGCGATTGAGACTATAGTGTTGTCCTAAAAAAAAAATTCTGAGGTAATAAATCAAGTGAGAAGTTTTCTCATTTTGCATTGAAATGAATGGACATGGAATGGATTTTTTTTTGCAGCCACACTAAGCACCCCCTGCTGGAATTATCAGTAGAATGCAGCTTAAGGCACTTCCTGGTTCCTGCCTTGTGCGCACACATACCCACACAAGCAGGCAAACACGCACAAGGTCAGCAAGCAACATTGATGGTATAGCTATCACTGCGGGTTTGTTGTTGTTGTTGTTGTTGTTGTACTCACCCGGACGCCAGTGTTGTGCACCTGTAGGTAAGTCTGCTCCTGGTTCTGGTTCATTTTCAAAGCAAAAATATATCCAGTTCCGGTCTCTCTGTCTCACTGCGGTTTTCAAACATTATTAACTAAAAGAGGTCACCTCCAAGCTCCAAACCAAGGGTAACCCCTGAGTAGACGCTGTAGTCACCGCTTCAGGATCCACCGCGACCGTTTCAGCATTTAGCATGTTAGCACGCGCAGGCACACACCTGTTGGGTGTGTTGGTTTAAATAAGACCCGTGTGCTGGACGGGTGGTGCATTCCACAAGTGATCAGTGGTGGAAAAAGTATTCAGATCCTTTACTTAGGAGAAAGTAAAAGTACTAAAATTACACTGCAGAATTACTCCACTACAAGTAAAAGTCCTGCATTCAAAACTTACTCAAGTAAAAGTAGAAAAGTATCATCGTCAAAATGTACTTTGAAGTATCAAAAGTACACGTTATGCAGAATATTCCAATAATATTATTGGGTTATTAGTATTGATGCATTTATGTAAGCAGTGTTTTACTGTTCCTAAAGGTAGAGCTAATTTTAACTACTTAATATACTTTTAAGAGGTTTAATTTATAAAAATGCTGAATTACTTTTAAATTGATCATGTTTTTTATGTTAAATCTCGACCTGAAAAGTAACTACTGCTGGCAGCTAAATGTAGTGGAGTAAAAAAGTACAATATTTGCTTCAAAATGTAGTGGAGTAGAAGTATAAAATCACATAAAATGGAAATACTCAAGTAAAGTACACATACCCAAAATTGTACTAAAGTACAGTACTTGAGTAAATGTATGTGTAAGTGATTGATTAAGGAAAGGGTTTTCTTTCTTTTTTTCTTTTCTTTTGTTTTTTACTCATGCCAAACATTAACCCTTAACCCATATTAACATTAACCCATAATAACGTAACTACTTATTTATTGTATATCTTTTTATTGAGCAATTAAATTCATGCATTCCACATATGCATTCAAAACTCATGCCCACATTCATGACCACAACAATTGTGCATGTAACCCCAAAGTCAATAGGGACTTCAATATTGTAATGGACAGAAAGGTGAAATTAAAATAGGGTTATAACAAAATAAAGTGCAAAAACATCAAATACAAAAAAAGGAAAGAAAAACAGGTAACATATAATTGTGATAAGAACAATAACAAGTTGACCAGGTCCCCAATCACTCGTAATTACTTATTATGCAGCATTTTTAGTAGTGTTCACAAGCTGCATGACACTCATCCACTGAAGAAGCTCTGCCCTCCTGCAGCCACAAACACCAGCAGCTTCACTTTAAAGATTAAAAAAAAAGTTCGTAATTACCATATCAATTTTACTTAAAATTATTAATATTTAAAAATGCCTCACTCAGCCCAAATAAACACCTAAAAAAATACTTGTCACAACATGTAACAAGAATCAATGTAAATCACTAATTACCCCCCTTCTATTGATATGATATTCAACTGTAGAAGCTCTCTAATGTAGGTAGGTGCTTGACCACATAAATACTGAAAAGAACTCTGAATTTGATTTGGATCCATCGTCTAATCCTCTAAAGGAAAAACCAGACCAAATACAAAGAGTTCCAGCACTGAACACCTAATAATCTCAGTTAAAGGATGATTCTTAAAGCTTATGTGTCATTCCTAAAAACCCATATATCTCCCTGCAGTCAGTGTGGAGAGCCCCTGTGTGTACACACTAGCCATTCACAGTAGGACCAGGGTTAACAGGCCCTGTGCCTTTAATGACAGGAATATCTCCAGGAATTTTAATTAATTTTCCACTCTTAGCAGCTGAATCTGCGTTAATTTCCCCCTCAAGGACTTTTATAAATTTCATCATTAATAAAATCAGACATTCAATTAGTCCCAAAATCCAGATTGCCAACTGTTTCATAACAGTCCTGGTCTGATTTTCCCTTTTTTATTAGGTTGGATGAAAAAAAAGTTAAAACTAATTTCATTAATCTAATTGTCATAACTTCGAACCATCTCTTAATTAGTTCAAATTAATATGATTAATCACAATAATGACAAAAACTCATTCAATTACAGGTTTTCAATGGCAAGTGGATGTGTTGGGGGTGATAGGGGCATAAAGGATGAGGGCGGGAAGCAGAGCTGGCTGCGAGAGACGGGATTGGTCGTGATTATTCCGATGACTGACAGGTTATCAATCATGCCGCACTTTTAATAAAGGCTGCGGAACTTCAGTAGAAGGCCTGGCTCAGTTGTCTTCTTTCTTGTTTTATTTCTTCAAAATCCTTTGGAACTCTCCTTATTCCTCCATGAAATATGATCCTTCTTTGAATGACTTGAGCTGCACATTTTAATGAAGAGACTGGTGTGCATAAAAACAAAAATGGACTCATCCATATGTAAATAAAATGATGGCAGTGCACATGCTCATCTCCAGCACCCCATTATTGCAGAAAATTGCATACGTTTATGCACTGGAATGATATCACTTTATTTTCATTTGTCTGAGCGTTGGCTAAAGCTGAGGATGAGTCTGCTCCCTCTCTCGTTCCTTTCCCTCCGTCTCTCTGCAGACATATGGATCTGAGAGATGCCTGCTGCGTTGCTTTCAATCAGGGCCACCGATCTAACAAAGCAGGGGAGCAGAAGCATGTCACCATTTGTCACATGCCACTGGGGCACAAGCTGAGCAGCAGGCACACCCTCGGGTGTGTTAGGCCAGGAGGGAGTGCTGCAGCTGCCAGTCTCAGGCAGGTTCCCTCTTGTCCCGTGCTGTCCCCCTGGGACCAGCCACCCAAATGTCCCCAGTCACTTGTCTGGGACAATTTGACCTGTGATCCACCCATCTGGATGGGAGGCTGCGTGTACTGAGAGGGCTGCTTAGCTTCCATCACCCTGAGGAAGGAGTCTGATGATCAGGAGGCCCATCTGGGAATAGAGATCCCTCCTGGAGAGTCCGAACCTAGGAGTCCTAAAGACGCCCCATTCTCTGCACCATTTCTGACACTGCTGCTTTGAGCCATGCTGCTGAGCAGGGGAATTCACCTGCCACCCCAGGTAAAGTCAACCAAAGCCTGCTGGAGCGTTAAGCAAAGCATAGCATAGATACATATGTTATGTCTCTGTGACAGTGCTTATCATGCAGCTCAAGGGCTCCCATCCTTTACCCAATGGTTATATCTCACACAGCATTGGATCCATGTCCGATGCATATCTTGGCTGACAGCGTAGTTGAAAGCCTGGAGCATGACAGACATGTAAAAGTATACATTGTATACCCAAGTGTGCGGCGTATTGAACGCTGCAGCTTTTAAGTTCCCATACTCTGCTGTGGCATGTGTTTACCAGTGCATTGTTTGTAGAACCCAGTGATTAGAGGCTATTGGAAGTGATGCAGAACCAGACAGTGAGCGGTGCCATACTTTAGGGATGCTGTGACCACATGGGGCAGCATATGGAGCTATTTCCTCTTCTCTCTCCAGGACTTTTTAGACATGTCAGTTGGGCCTTAATCATGCATTTTTCTGCATGAGGGGAGAACTGGAGTATCTGTGCCGAGCTAGCTTCTGTGCCCTGCGGTTCTCCACCAACACAGTCAATCAATAGTGCCCAGCACCACTGTGTACACAGCACACAAGCATACAAACATGCACACAAAGAGTTTACCTCAGTCCCATTTAGGAGCCTGTGCTTATTCTGTCCATTATTCAGGCCAACATGCTTCAGACCGTCTCCTTATTGTCATCATGCTTTTTAATTAGAGGAGAGTGGGAACTGGTGGATGGGGGACCATACCTCAATAGTTCAGCCTTCCAGAGACTCAGGGACAAAAGGGGCATTTTTCAAGGTCTAAACCCACCCTCCCCTCATGTGCACCGCCATCTCTAAGTCCCCAGCCACCCTTGAGAGGGAAGCACAGCCTTCCATGTGCATAAAGTTGAAATAAACTGCAGTCTGTATTTTCATTGGGGAAAGTGAACCCAATTTACACGCTGCTCCATTGGAGATGAGCACTCTAGCATACCCTAGCTGGTAATCTTGCCCAGATTCCCCCTTTGTGTCCTGCATTATTGTTGAAATAAATAACCTTTCACTGCAATCAGTGTGAGGATCTTCACTTAAATTATCGCCCCACAGATAGCTCACTCATGATCTGCTTCTATATCCATTAACTATCCGGGAAAGTGATTTATTGGTGAAGGGTAAGAAAAAAGGAATGAGCAGGAAGGCAAAGGAGTCAGTTTGGTTAGACAATAGTGCCCTCTACTGTTGGCAAAATGGATCGCTTTGACAGAATGGGAACTGGCACTGATAACATCTTCAGCACTAATGTGCTGATGAAGTTTTCTCGTCTAACCTGGAACCAGTTTATGTGAGCCTTTGAATTAAAAAGCCATTTTTCATTACGGGGATCAAACTGAAGGATGGACTCCTGCAGAATTAAGGGACCAACTCAAGCAATAAAAAATAATGCAGATCAGAATGAAGTTTCAGAAATGCCAATATTTCTCTTCTGCAAAAGCCACCAAAAACAAAGAGCTTATATACAGTTGAGATGGAAGTATGGGCATGGACATTATGCCCTCTCTCAGCAGCAATTCAAGCCAGGGCTCCAGTACCTAACCCCCCTTCATCCCTCCATCCCCTCCTCCGCAGTCCCTCCTTCCCCACACTCCTGTGATGTGTCGTTACACGCTCGGCTGGCTCCTCTTCCATGACAGACTGTTACTTCCTGGAGCGGAAACGCATTTGATTGTTAACATCTGGGCCATTACAATTGCAAACTAGGGCTCTGTACATCAATCAGGAAGTGATTTCAAAACAAAGAGACCGTCCTCCAATCAATCTATTGGGAAGCGGGGGCATTACATGCTCCTGTAATCCCGGCTAATTAGCGGGATAATGGGAATGAGATTTATGAATCTGCTGAGGAGAGTGGAGGTGCGAGGGCACACTCAAATTAGCAGGGATGCACGCCAGCCAGGGCTGCAATAAGGAGGATGTGCTGTTGGTTTTTATCAACTTCTTGCTGCTGGGCCACCTTTGGCTCGGTGTCACTGTGAAGGGAGCATCACAGGCTAATGTGCAGGCACGCTGTTATACTACATCAAATCTCTGTTTAAAAAAAGGAGTTGAACTTTGTGTTAACATCCACCGTAGGAGCATTTTCAGTTCTGCAGTGCCTCTTTTCAACAGCTGCTATTTCACAAAAAAGGGAGTCACAGTATAAAAGTAGAGCATTAGAATGTCAAGGCTCTCCAAACTGCAGACACTTCTATCTGTCAATGCTCAGATTCAGTTTCAGTGGCTCCCAATCACTTTCAAACCATGAAACCCTTCTTTTTGTATGGCACCTCCCTTTTCTCACCTCGCCCACCAACCCAACACATGCACCCTTCACAGAAAGATTTTTTTTTTTTGGTGACGTGTGATAGATGTCAATTTTCATGTCATATCATGAAACCATCAACCTGCTGCAGCTCAAGTCTGGTAACACCCTCCTTGTACAATGGCCAACTTTCATTTACATGTATTTTATTAAAAGGTGTGGGGAAAAAACGCCTAGAAGAATTGATGGTGGTTTGAAGGCAAAGGGTGGTCACACCAAATATTGATTTTTCTTCTGTTCACTCACTTTGCATTTTGTTAATTGATAAAAAAAAATTAAAACTATTTACATTTTTGAAAGCATTCTTATTTTACAGCATTTTTCACACCTATCTAAGACTTTTGCACATTACTGTACATGCAGCCATGGAAAAACTTATTAGACCCTTGTTTTCTTCAATTTCTTGTTCATTTTAATGCCTGGTACAACTAAAGGTATGTTTGCTTGGACAAATATAATAACAACAAAAATAGCTCATAAGAGTTTAATTTAAGAGCTTATCTCTAGTCATTTTCCATGGTTTTCTTGATAATGATTTTTGGTAATTATCAAGAAAACCATGGAAAATGACTAGATATCAGCTCTTAAATTAAACTCTTATGAGATATTTTTTTAGTTATCATTATATTTGTCTAAACAAATGTACCTTTAGTTGGACCAGGCATTAAAATGAACAAGAAATTGAAGAAAACAACGGTGGTCTAATAATTTTTTCCATGACTGTATATGAATTGTATTTTTAAGTCTTGTTAAAAACAATTCTTAATAGTAAAGATTGATTACTATTTGTTATGTTTACTTTTCTGTATGTGTTAAATTTTTATTTATTTATTTTGTGTGACCCTGGACAAGAGGATGTGGGAGAGGGAGGATGAGGGAATATGGTGGGAGGTGATTATAATAGACTGTATGTAAATCCACGTCATGATAATAATATATTTTATCCAGTAAAAATCATTTTAAATATAAATATTATTATCAGGACTACCCCAATCACTCAGAAAAAAGGAAGTCAACAGTTTTTCACAATATTGCTGACTTTGAAATGAACAATAGATAAGGGTAGATTCTGACAGTGACAGCTGATTCCTAGTCTTATTTTCATGTATGCCAGAGATGAGAAAACCAGCTCACACAGATATAATTACTACAGATTGTGAAGTTGAATATGGATATTTGTTAATTAAATCTTTCATAAAAAATGTTAAAAATATGAGAATGAGAGAATCTTCCAGCAGTACTCCTGGGTCCTATGGCACCCACTTCAGCAAACTTGGTGTGGAACAGACACTGTGGACATTAGGGGCATTTTTTCCCCATTTACAGCCGCTATATGCACTCTTTTTTTAAACCACTGAATGCCTGTTTCATGTACTATCATACCAAATATGAAATGTGAAGCGGTCACACAGTCGCTGTTTTCCACATGACAGTCACTGTTAAACACAATGTTAAGTTTGTGAAAAGGAACTACTTGGTTAGATTAAGGCAAAAAAGAACAGTATTTGTGTTTAAATAGCTCCTTCCGTATAGAACTACTGGGCTCAGTCACATACCTCACAACTATATTGACTTTTGGTTTCAAATGGGACACAAACACTGGTCTGCTGGGTCAAATCCCTGTGTGTCTCACAATTTCAGTGCATAATTTTTCATGTGTATACCTAGGAACAGTGGATGAAAACAGAATGTGGTGGTAGTAGTAGTAGTAGTAGTAGTAGCCAAAGAAGCTCCCTGGACAATGTTAGGGTGGATCAATATAATTTAACTCAACTTTTTATTCAGACTCAGGGTCTAGATTAAGAACAACAAACCAAGAACAAACAATACATACATACAAATGTACATACATACGATACATAAAATGAGTTTCATTCAAGCCTCTATAAAAGATCATGTTTAAAAAAGAAACGTGTATAAATTAATGTAATACAAGTAGAACGCTATACAAGTGTTTCCACAGCTGGGATTGGTAATGTGTAGTGGTGGAATGTAACCAAGTACATTTACTCAAGTACTGTACTTAAGTACAATTTTGAGGTACTTGTACTTTACTTGAGTATTCCAATTTTATGTAACTTTATGCTTCTACTCCACTACATTTTGAGGCAAATATTTTACTTTTTACTCCACTACATTTAGCTGACAGCTTTAGTTACTTTTCAGTAATTTTTAACATAAAAACATGATCAATTTAAAGTTATTAGACATTTGTTTTTATTAAACCTCATAACAGTATAGAAGGCAGTTAAAATTAACCCTATCTTTACAAAACTAAAATTCTGCTTACATAAATGCATCAATAAAAATAATCTTATAACATATTTGGAATATATAAAACAATCTTAGTGGGTCCATTCTGCAAAACGAGTACTTTTACTTTTGATACTTAAAGTACATTTTGATGCTGATACTTTTGTACTTTTACTTAAGTAAGTTACGAAAGCAGGACTTTTACTTGTAGTGGAGTCATTTTTACAGTGTGGTATCAGTACTTTTACTTATGTAAAGGATCTGAATACTTTTTCCACCAATGGTGACATGTAGGGCTAAACCTTATGTTTGATAAATAAAACCATGATTATTTAATCCTAGGAGTCATTAAGACGATAGATGAATTTATACATTACATTTCTTACAACAGTTTGGAAAGTATTCACTTCTGCAGCCACAAACATTTTACTTGCACTGCTCCATCCAGGTCTCTAGGGTATAGTATTCTCATGGCATCATTATAAGATAAGATTTATAACCACAAATATGCAGTATAGAATGGTGTACAATATGCACTGAAGAGGGCTATCTTCACATCATCTGCACACAAATTGAACCTGCAAGCGAAAATGTTTTCTTGTGCATACATCTTCAAGCATCGCCTATAAATATCACCGTCATCTGTCATTTGTTCTGTGATGCAATGTCCACCTTAATACAGACGCCAAGATTATTATCAGACAGTAGAGGTGTGAATCCCCAGAGGCCCCACGATACGATTTTATCCTGATACTTGAGTCATGATACGATATGATTGCGATTTTAAGCATTTTGTGATATGGTGAGTATTGAGATACAATATATTTTGATTTAACTGTTGAACTGTATTCTGTGTCCACAAAATGAAATTCAATCAAGATTTATTTTGTCAAATAAGAGAAAATTCTCAGTCTAGTCATCTCACTTCAGTCTTTTTATTTCTCCACAATGAGAGTCAAACCCACAGACTGACCAACAAAGTATTCAGTCAAACTGAACTGAACTGATATCAAACATGTATGGACGACAACAACTGCAGCATTTTATCAAACTTGCCTCAACTTTGAGCTTCACTGCTCTGAATTTTGAATGAAACATTAAAAAAAAACCCTAACTTTGCAGCGTTATTTCTACAACTTCCCGACATGATATCCTGACGCATGGATTTCCTTAGATCTTCTAGTTTCATATGATTCCAGTATCTCCAGTATATTCCTAAAATTGAGCCTGCTACAGCCTCTAGGGGGAAAAAACAGCAAATGACAGCCATTGGAACACTAAATATCGATACTTGGCCACCATGAAACTATATAATATTGGCACACAAAATATTGCGATACTATGCTGTATCGTTTTCCCCCCCCCACCTCTATCAGACAGTTTATTTAAATAGCAGGTCAAATCAGAGAGACACAAAATCACAGAGATATTTTGGGCTTTAGAGAAAAACATATTTGGACTGGACCCCAAAAGCATCCTGGTGGCTTTGCTGTCTGCAGTGCAATTTGTGTAAATGAAACATTCTGGGAATCTCACCTAAGAGTCATATCATCCTCATCTGTTTAACTTCGTCCTCCAAAATTTACAATCCTAAAGAGAGAAAAACAGAATCTAGCAAGGATTCACGTGTCTCCATTCATCCCTTTCCCAGAACTGTTTGTAGACTGAGTGACTGAGGGAGAGTGTGTATACAACAGTGACTGTGTGCCAGTGTGTGTGAGGCGCTGTATCCCTGGAGGTGACTGCCTCGGTGCCACCCTGAAGCCTCTGCCTCCCCAGCGGCCTCGGGCCTGACCTTGCCCGCTGGCGGGGGACATCTCCCATTAAAGCAGCGCATTGTGATAAGGCCATTTCTTTTCCTTCAGCATCCCTTTAATGTCATCCCTGAAATATGAAGTCATTAAGCGATATTAAAACAGTGCTGACAAACTAATTAACAGAAGACATTATACGGGATGGGCTCGATTAATCCGCTTTAATTGCTCTTTTAAATGGGGGCTCCAATTAAAATTAATAAAGATTTACTGGTGATCACACCAAACTACACCAAGAAGTGGTTGTCTGAAGGGCAGGCTAAAGTCAGCGGCCTCCATTCTCAAGTTGCACTCCCTTTTGCTCCCTGCGCACTCCCACAGTGAGCCTACTAAAAAAAAAAAATCCCATATCTATGAGCGGGAGATTAAACAGAGGGACTGTCCCAGTGCCCCCAGTCCCCCAGCTGCTTTTGTCTCCAGCTCCGGGGTGTCTGATCCTGCCTTTGTCTTTAGAGGACCCTGCTAAGGAGACATTTGCTCATTTTCCTATTATTATCACACCACACACATACAATAACTGTGCAAAATCACCCCATGCGTTTTTTTTTTTTAAAACTCACAAATGTATAAAATTAAATGTGGACAATTATTAGAAGATTTCACAGTGTCCGCATCCTTGAAGTCCTCGCTGTGTTGAAGAGTCCCTCAGCAGCAGCTCAGCTACTGTAGTGACGAGTGCACCACTGTGTGGAGACTTTTATACACAACACAATCTGCTGCTGCATGTTCAGTGCCTTAAAAAACACAGATTTACTGTGCATTTTTAGGTTTTTACAATATGATTTAAAGTTCATAGTCAATATCCAATTTGACATAATAACTGTTCCACGAACATACAAATAATAAAGAAAAGAGAAATAAATTATTAGTATTGTTGTTATTATTATTACTGTTATTACTTTTGTTTTAGTTATTTTTAGTTTAAGATTAAGATGAAAATTCCCCTTGTTAGAGTTACAGCAGCAAAGTGGATGGCAAAAAACAATAAATAGTAAACCGCAGTAAAATATAAGCAAATAAACAAGTAAAATATATAATAAAGTATTAACATGTTACAATATAAACAAGTAGGAATATAAAAAGGATTAACAATTAAAACAAAAATAAACTAAAATCAATATTGTTAATATTACTGTTGCTTTTGTTATTATTATCATATTTATTATTATTAATAATAATAATAATAATAATAATAACCGAGAAAATAAGACATTTTTAATAATAATAATAATAATAATAACAATAATAATAATAATAATCATAATAATAAAATTAGATTAAGATAAGATATTAAAAATTGGCAGCGTAATTTATTCTTAGAGATATGATATGGATCAGGTCTTTTTTGCCCCATTTAAAGATATTATATTCCCACCTGTAGCGTTGATTTGCCTCAATGTATGCTAGTGTTTGGGTAATGTAAAATATATATATATATATATATATATACACTACCGGTCAAAAGTTTTAGAACACACCAACTTTTCCAGAATTTAATTGAAAATGATGCAGTTTAATGTCTCCATTACTACTCTGAAATTAATGCACATTTGCAACATTTAAAATTCTTCATTGAGCATGATAGTGTTTTGAAAATAAAAAAAGATTCAAAACCACATTTTATGTTGAACTAAAGGACTAAAAAAAGACACAAAATGACATTACAAAGACATGAAAAGAATTCAAAAATGGACAAAATAGCCCAAGACTCCATAGAGTTAAGTTGTTAACCCATTTCTTGTTCCCTGAAAAAAGGCCTACTTGCATAATTCTGAAATGTAGCCTACATTATTTTCCAGTTTTGGTTAAGCTTACCTTTTTTTATTTACCTCTGGCAGTTCAACACTTACCTTCGTACTCTTTCAAGCTGTTCATTTGACTTGAACTGCTTGAATTTCAATAAAAAATTGGGGTGTTCTAAAACTTTTGACCGGTAGTGTATATATATATATATATATGTGTGTGTGTGTGTATGTATATGAGTTGAAGTTGAGCTGAGCTGTGTGTATTACAGCAGAGATTCACTAGATGATGCTGTTACTCTTTTTCTGATCATCTCCAGCTAACTAAGCGATTGATGTAAAGTCTCTTTATCTATTTTTTCCAGTGTGTGAGACTGAGAAAAACTACCAATAAATTCTGTATGTTTTATTTTAATATATATGTGCTTTTCTACGAGGTAAAAAGCAGAACACAAAGCCTCTGTCTACTCCGACACCCTGTTTTTGTTTGAATTACCTGCCGTCCTCCTGTAGCCTTTTACTTTTCATTTCATCTTCATAACAAAGCAGTGAAGCTGCACTTTATCTGAGACTCTCTAATACAGAACATAATTTCATATCTCGCCGTTTAAGTTGAAGCCTTGTCAGCCAGAGGCAGTTCAGCAAACTGAAAGTATTTTCTTTGTTTTCTTTCATTATATCAGAGGTTACCAAGTCTTGTTCAGAAAATGTTACACAACAAATTAATTTAGAGCAAAGCACTTTGGTTCGACCAGAGGCATTTTAATTGAGTTGAGAATGTAAATCAATTTACTGAAGAAGACAGATCTAATTGAAAAGAAATATCTATTAAAAGATTAGTGAGGTTTATTGTCTCCAGTCTTTGTCATCAACCAATTCAACTAATGTTTTAATTTCCTTAATGTTATCATTTCTGATGTAATTGGTGCTTGGGTGCCTAATTGGTTTTCCTATTAAATGTTGGGTTTTGCGCACAGACAATGTAATCTCACACAGTGATAAAGAGTGTACGTTTATAAAAGTGGTCCATGCTGTTGTACATTCCTCTTTGTCTTTATTGTATTATTTTAGAGGCACCTTTTGCATTTTTGTTCAAGTTTAAGAGATAAAATGACCTGGAAACATACAGCAGGCTGTATAAAGGAAGCAATATACAAAGAAATGTCCTCTTTTTTTTGTATCCAAAAATGTTTTATTTTGTTAGTACCCATTGATTCCTGAGGCCTTTTCTTATTTTGTATCTTCTCTTAGGTAAGAGAAAAATTTGGTCAAGAGCACTACATTATATCATTGTCACAGTCCACAAATTGTTCGTCCAATCCAAGGAATTGAATTTGAGGAACATAAATTATACATGAATATCATATAATACAGTTTATATTGTTATATATTATTATATATTTGATCAAGTTTTTTTAGGAGGGTTTTTGATCTTCTAAAATCAATACTGACTCTTAAAGGTGCAATATGTAGATATAGCCTGATTGTTTTTTAGTTCCAACAATAAACTAACAATCAACAGAATTTTAAATAGTCATAGTTATAATATTATGTCAGGGGTCATCAACTACATTTGTGTTAGCAGACACTGTTAGGGCCGAACTTTCAAATAAAGAAAATACAATGTACTTATGCCTAGTTAGCCTATCATTAATGGATATTTTTCGCTTTCTTACTAAAGTCATGCTATTTTTATTTAGCAATATCATTGTCAACAGACTCCTAATAAACATCCAGAATGATAACTAGATACTTAACTAGAAAATGCTCTCAGACTTCCTCCAAGGACGCAGTTCTCTGAGGAGTGATGGTTAAAAACTGTGAAACCTCATTGGAAAACATGCTGAATATCAGAATGTATTTTTTTCCTCCTCAGATTTTCTGAATTTATGTATTTATATTGATGATTGCATTATGTCGCTGCATAAATAAATCTAAATATTGTGTTGAAATGATATCTTCGGGAATTAGCATGCTAACTAGCTAGCATCTACCCGTCTTGTATTTGTTCAGTCTGCCCTCTGAGAGGATGAAGACGTTGACACAGATGCACTATCAGCAGTAGCTACAGCACTTAGCATAAGCTAGCAGCAGCTTAAACTAAAATGTATGCCTAACGTTACACGCCAACTGAGATTCTGCATTTTAAGAGACTTTTGCAATAGTTAGCTCCATCCCGGCAGAGTTTACTCGTTCAGCTGAGCACACAGAGAACAACAGCCCAGCAGAGACGATGCAAAAGAAAGCAATCCAGGCTAGGCTAAGAGCGGCCCAGCATAAATCTGCTGTGCTGTGTCTTTTTGCCAACAACTACTCTCTCAGGCTGGATGACATAAGACTATTACGATCCACATACATGGCAGCCAACTTAGCTTAGCCGGGGATCTAGCAGGCCATATCATCTACTGTGCAGACTCCACACCGGACTTCACATCGCATCCGCCTGTGCCTCCTCTCTGCTGGGCTGTTAGTCTCTGTACACTCTGCTAAGCCAGTAATCTCTGCCAGGATGGAGCTATAGATGCTCTGGGGACTTGTACATTGCAACTGTCTCTTATACACAGAATTAAAGTTAAGATAAGATAAGATAAGATATAAAACCAGAAATGTGTCTGTTTTTACTGTAGTACAGACAATAAAGTTGTATCTTATACTATACTATATATATAAACTATATATATATTATACTATACTATACTACAATTCTGTGTATAAGTTCAGGTGTAGCTCTTATCATTTTTTTTAAAGTTTGCTATACATTGTTGATGAGGATATTTTCAGATTGTTTCACAATCTTGAACAGTAAATCATGAAACATTTGCACAAGGTGAAAGGCTGCCCCCTATTTTGTGGCCACAAATTGCAAATTGAACCTTTAAGAATATTCCACTGTTTGTTGATTTCACTACTGCTTAAGTTCCTTTGCGTACTAAATTGTTTTTGGTGGCATTTCTACTGGGCATGTCCCAGATAATTTGCAAATAGCACAACACTTATCCTTGTATGCTGTTTAGGGGGCACTACCTATACTAATAAACAGTTATGATGAGGTGGATTCGTCATTCAGCACACCTTGGTAAGAGCAGATCGGGATGGTTAGGAATGTTTTATGCATCTGGAGGTGACTTCTCTTATTTTCTTTCTTCAGAGAAAATTAAGAAAAAATTAAGAAATGTTCTTGTATGAGGCACAATAATAAATACTTCAGAAGTTGTGTTTATGTTTATTAACAGTGAAGTATACAATTTGCAGTGAATATAATTCAACACATTTAATTCACTACTTTGATTTTCCAGTTTATTTAAAGCCCAGGGCATCCAAAACAGCTCATGTGATTATTATTATTATGTTTGGTGTGACATCACCATACTTGCATGTGCTTGTGTTTGCGATCGGCGTGCTTTGAGTGGGTGCCTGGAAGAAAGAGTCAACGGTTTTGTGGAATTTTGCTTTGGTGGCACAACTGCGATATGAGGTCACCTCGGGCGTTAGTCATTTGGAGGGAATGCATTGTGGCTGTTTTTAAGACATGGCAGTTGTCCGCATCCGCACCGGGCCACACAATGAATGCAGGCCTTAGAAAGTTGACTTGAATTGGCTTCGGTGAACAATGTGAACAGCATAGTTCGGGGGACATTTAACAGCTGGCTGCTGGACGTGGATTAGAGGCACCTTAGGGGCTCGGCGGTGGCTCGCAGCGTTTTCACAGGGAGAGTTAAACATTTACAGCTTAAAACAAAGCATTTACCTGGTGTGTCTTCTTTAAGCACACAAATAATGTATTGTCAAAGAAAAACACAACATACAAGGTTTACCTTATAATTTAGTGCATCTTTAATTTCAATAATCATCCAGTACAATGTCTGTGAATGAAATATCTGAAAATGATTGTACTTTACATGACCTTTTATACATGATAATAAAACCCACTTTCATTATTTTCACATGCACATTCTGTCAAGCTAGAAGTTTACAACATAATTATAGAACAGTATGCATAACATACAACAGCAGCGCATACATTTACACAACACACACAGCTATGCAATGATTTAAAAGCAAACTAATACTGACGGTAATTGGCAAAAAACTCTTTCAGTTCAGCTAAATCAGACTACACTATAGTTTCATAATAATATCGAAAAGAAAACACTTTGTAAACATTTTTACACACCTACAAACTCATTAACTATCTAAATGTGTTGAGGCTGATCATACAAGTAAACACTAAACAATAGAATAAACCACAATATTTATGAATATTTGTTTGTAAAAGTAGAACATACAGCATTTTAGACTATAGATAGTTTGATATTTAAAATGGTGTGTCTGTGTGTGTTTTTACAGATCTACAAAATGATCTACAGTTCACCTCACTAAAATGCACTACAAGAAAGATGAAATAATACTGTCAAGTGACTAACTCCAAGCTCCTCTGCTGTTATCATTCTCCACTTCAGCCTATAAATAGGAAGATGTCTTGAACTCCTCTGGGACGTCGCTGTCCAGTTTGCAGATCACCTTGTATATGGCCTTTTTCCAAGAGGGGTCTGAATCTTTGGCCGCAGAAATGGCATTGTAAAACTCATGCAAGGTGATCTCAGAAACCTCCAGGAATCTATCTGGAACCTGTAAAAGAAGGAAAAAGCATAAAACTTAGAAGCTGAATCACTCTCGGCCAAATCGTGTTCTAAGTAAAATAATAATTTTGATAATCGATTAATCATTAAAGTGATGTTTTTTTTAAATACAAAAACAGCTGAAAATTCTGTTTCCAGCCTTTAAAATATGGAATTTCCTTCTTTTCTGTGTTTTATATCATATAAAATTGATTATCTTCATCTTCTATACAAAATGAGACGTATCCTTAGACATATTTTTTCTCTTTTTTCTGACATTTTACAGACCAAACCAGCAGATTATTCCATATTCCACAATGAAGATAATTGTTAGTTGCAGCCATAAATCTAATAATGGAAAAGGTGCATCATGTAATGCTGTGCTACAAGCATACTGACCAATCTGTCTTTAGTTTTCTCAAAGTCAAAAACATATGAAATGAAGACCTGTAGTGCAATTCTTCAAACACTCAAACTGATGAAAGGGAGCTCATCTCTTTGTTCTCTGCACACATACAATAAATGCAATGGTGCCATCATTAGCTTTCATTTGGAGGCCTCTTTGATTAGCCAGTCTTGTTTTCTTCAATCTTATCTAAGAACCGGTGAGCTTTCTTCCCAGGGATTCTCCCCAGCGTTGTCAACAAAGCATAATTATTAAACCCAGCGGGAATGTGGAAAAAGATTAAAATGACTTGAGGTGTGTAGGTTTAGGTATAAACTGAGTGGTTAATAAAAATGATTTGGTGTTGTTAAAGTTTGGGTAAGAATCTGGGAGTGATCCATAACTGCAGCGGGCTCCATAGAAGCGCATCAGATCTAAGGGATGCTGGGAGAAACCCGCCCTGCAGCCCTTGTTTCCCATCCACTGACCAGTTAACACAACATTTGTTGGCATAAGTTATTTTTCTTTCCCCTCATCTCCTGACACAAAAGCGTCCCTGGGAAAGGAATGTCTTGGTCCCAAGGTAAAGAAAACGGTCCCGTCCCTTTCCCACCAAACGGCCTTCTCCCTCGGAATCCACAGCGTCTTTCTCAGCATTCCGCATCAGTAGCAATCTCAGTCTCGCTCAGGCGTACTGGTCCTCTAATCCTGAGTTGTTTTAGTGGGATTTTGCGGCTTCCTCTTCCCACAGTTTGATAAAGCATCACTCTGGAGTTTAGATAATGACTGTAAAGGCTGGCCAGCCACAGGTGCAGTGTGACACACAGGTCAGAGCACGGACATACGTGAGCACGGCTCCATGCTGACAGGAGGACATACTTCAGCAGGTTAGTAACCGCTGGGATCAATGTCAACTCCAACCAACCAGCCGACCTTTTTCCTTAAAGGACCCCTTTTCTGTCATCCAGTAAACTGACAACACCCTGTTCAGCTATAACTAATAAACAAATGTACATTTAACCAAAATAGTGAACACAACTACAGCAGGAAGTTTGTTTAAAACAAGCAATTTGAATGAATTCTGAGCAGATTTTTTCCTGAAAATAATGCATCAAAGATGAGCTTTTAGTTACTTTCATACAATTCTCTGTATTACATATATTACATATATTTTTAACAATCATACCAGCTTCAATTTTGACAGTGTTTTCATCTCGGCCATTATTCTATTAGCTCTTTGGTTGTTTTAACTGTGTACTTTTCCAATGCAGGACACGGCTGTTCAGCAGAGAGAGAGGCTCTGTGGATATAACTTATGTTTGTGTCTTTATCATGTGAGATTTATTTTAAAACATATATCTTAATAATAATGCAATCTTTGCAATGCAATCAATTTCATCTAGTCTTCTTCACTATAATTAATTAAATGCTGAGATATAGCTCACAATGTATATTTAAAATTTTAATAATTGCAAATCAAGGGTTTGGAACCAGTGCTTTAAAGGAGTAGCTGGACTTACACTTATTCACTATCCGGCGAAGTTAGAGGAAAATGTTGACACATCTCTTATGTCTATCTAGTAAATGTCAACCAACAACCAGCAGCAATTTAGCAGTTAGCTTAGTTTAGCATCAAGATTAGCAAAAGGGGGAAACAGCTAGCCTTGCTCTGTCCAAACATAACAAGAGTCCCCTAATGAACTTTTTATAATTAAATTTTTTGATCAGTGCAAAAACCAAAGTGGAAAAACAAGGATTTAAGAGCCCATTTTCGTCAAGCAACTGTTTAGGATTAAAAAAGGAAGATGTTGCATGTTAATTTGGGGGCTTTAATGGGGCAGGTAGATGGATTTGGTTACCTTCAGACAGAGGCAGGCTAGCTTTTTCCCTCTGTTTCCAATCTTTATGCTAAGCTAAGCTAACTGAGTGATGGCTGCAGCTTTATTTTGAACTGAAATGAAAGTGGTATGAATCTTTTCATCACACATGGAACTTTCACTTTTTATAATATGGGACCTTTAAGACCTTAAGAGTCTGAATAATGTATTTCCTCTTAATAAAATAGAACAGAATGAGTGATGTCAGTCTTTTGACAAAACCTTGTGAGCAAAAAAAATCTATCAGAATGTTCTCGACACAAACAATACAAACTGCAACATAAAAGAGGAATGACTAATGAGTGACACTTACGTGGAAGTCATTGGCTTTATTGTAGTGCATGTTCAGTGCCCGGAACAGCTCTGAGTCCCTGCTAACTGTTATGTCTTTGACGTCGCTGATGCCGTCAACAATGGCCTGGCGGGAAAACTTCTCCATCTGGATGTAGTAGAACTCCCGAAAGTTACTGAACCACTTGATCAGCTGAGAGGTGATGCAGCGGTTGAACTAGAAATAGAGAGAATAGAATAATAACTTCATTTTATACCATGCATAAGTTTAGAGCAGAGGATTAAAGGGACAGTCCTGCAAAAAAAAAAAAAAAAACAAGCTCCAGGAGTGTTTTTCTAACCTTTGATTTCTTTGTGAAGGAGGCAAATGAAAGCAGAGCTCATCCTTCAACTAAATGAAATATGTAATTTCAGAATTTAATTTTCAGTGACAGCATACAGAAATGTAAGTCTCTATGCTTTTAAATTAAAAATCAAATGACCGTCTGACGCTTTGGCATCAGCCAGTGTTCCTATAATTGAGTGAAAATGTGCATTTGGTACCTGTAGGGCAAAATGCCACCAAATGGTCTGTCACTCTACGCGACATTAATTGCTCTGAGCTTTTCCCACCGATGTCCGGGGTGAAAAAACATCTGTCAGGGCTCTGTATTTCTAAACTCAGTCTTGACATTAGCCTTGTTATTCTATCTCCTCATCCAGAAAGACAGAAAAAAATGCCTAAGGGCTGGGCAGGCATCAAAGACGCTTCTTCTCTCTGGTGTGGTGGGTGAGAAAGCGGCAGCATAAGGACAGAAGGAAGCTTCCCTCTCATTGACTCGGGCTGATAGGATGGAATCAGACACTGGGATTAGGTGCTCTTTTGTTCAGTGCCACTTCCCACCACAGGATTGTAAGCAAGGAGGAGACGTTCGCAGGGCTGCAGCAACAGCATCCTCCCCCCTGACCCCGGGGGTCAGAGCAGATTGAGAGGCAGGGGCCCGCACTGGCTCCGAGATACAGGGCCGCGGTGGAAGGAGAGAAGACAGGAGAGAATGTTGGGAGAAAATTGGAAGGGAGGCAGGAGAGGAGAGCTTGTCATATAATGGTTCATATTAGAAAAAGACTAAAAAAGAAGGAAGCTAAGATAAATAGGGTGATAAATGAGAACGACAGGAGACAAGAGAGAAGACAAAAGGAGATAGAAGAGGAGGCATGACACGTGCCCAAGGCCAAAATACACAGGATGTTGTGTTTAGGGCCAGCTCATCACCGCCTGGTTGCTGCCGCACAAGTCTCTAATACCAACTCTCTGTTGACACTCAATAGCAATGCCTTGCCTACAGAGTCCTTTGTCACTCCATTTGCTGACTGGAGTGGCTTTTTTAAAGAGAGAATGCCCCTGTATCTCCCTCTGCCCCCAGGACATACTAGCAGCTCACTGGCTTTGTTATTTAAACCCTCTGCGTTTTTGTTTCTCTCCTCCGACACACTGCTGATTTTTCTGTCCCAAACACACACTGACAAGCAGATACCGGGGAGTTAAACGCAGGATAAACAACCCTGCAGGTTATTTGAAATAAAGAGTGAGATTTTTATTTTTTTATATGTAGTAATAAAATTACCTTGACATCAGGGAAGAAGGTTTTCAGCACATTGGAGCTGGGGTAGCGGGTGTAGAAGAACATGAGCTTCGCCTTCTTCAGATGGCTCGGAGTGAGACCCTCCTGGATGTTCACGTTGACGTTAAGGCGTAAAACACTGACAATTAAATACAACACACAGCATACAGTCGTGTGCAAAGTGATAGCAGACCAGAGTATTGTGTTGCCTCAATCTTCGGCTAAATTGAATTTCCCTAAAGAACAGCTCGGCATTAAGCAGGGAGTCAATAATGACCCTAACATGTGCTTATTGGCAAAACAGAATTACGAATTAGATTAGGGATTTTTAATTAGAGAGCGAAGCACTTCATGCCTGGCAGTTAAGACAGCTTGTTTTGAAATGTTTTGGAAAAAAAGGAGATGATTTTCTGATATAATTAAGTTGATTTAAAGACGACATATGTTATATATTTTCCTGCAAAAATGGAAAATGTGGTCAAACGTTACAAAATAATATTATACAATAAGATAACATATTTTCTATTTTTCTTAGGTTTTGTGGTATATTTAAAATAATTTAGATGTAAAATTTCCTCAACATACAGTCATGGAAAAAAATATTAGATCACCCTTTTTCTTCAATTTCTTGTTCATTTTAATGCCTGGTACAACTAAAGGTACATTTGTTTGGACAAATTTAATGATATCAACAAAAATAGCTCATAGGAGTTTAATTTAAGAGCTGATATCTAGACATTTTCCATGGATTTCTTGATAATAACCAAAATCATTATTAGGAAAACCATGGAAAATGGCTAGATATCAGCTCTTAAATTAAACTCCTATGAGCTATTTTTGTTGTTATAATTTGTCCAAACAAATGTACCTTTAGATGTACCAGGCATTAAAATAAACAATCAATTGAAGAAAACAAGTGTGGTCTAATCATTTTTCCATGACTGTATATTTCAACATATATTTCCTTTATGGCCAATATTAATAAATTCAATACCTTCTCGAGCTTTCCCCCTATGGCAATGAAGATGCTCAGGAGCATTTCCTCTGTAGTCCACCACCGCGCCTTAGGTCATAATATTTCCTTATCAGGTCACCACGCTATACCTTTATTAGGGAACCCTACCTTTGAAATATGGAAGTTTGGATGAAAGATTTATGTGGCATTGTTCAAAGAGAAGCAGAGCTCTTTGCTCTGTAAAGATAAAGCAGATCCTGAGAGGAACCACATAATAATATTTCTCTGTAATGCCCTGCGACATGAGAATCAACACAATTGAACAGTTCTGTCACTATTTTAGGATCTATTTTTAGGAGACTTTAGTTTAGGGAGCGATAGTACAGAAATTGTTTTAATTAATTTGGGCAGAAAATGATGAAATGCATATATTATTCAAATCCCTGTGGCTGTCAGCAAACACATACAGTCATTTAAAAAACATATTTATCCCTGAACAGGACAATTTATCCCAGAGGGATTTCTTTAAGTTCCTATGAGGATTTTTAAAAAAACGGTTATCTTGCACTCTATCAATCGTGTACATTCTGACAAAAGGTATCCAACAACAAATACTCAAGACAAGAGCTCAAGTGTTATGGTTGGGAGGCACTTTTGGTTTCCACCAGCACTCAGATGTGACCTTTCAGATGCACCCCTATCACTCTGATGATGGAGAAATAGATCCTGCACCTTTTCAAGTCTGAAAAAACTACGCTTCCTGAAACAGAAACCGATGCTTTCTCTGCCTTTGAAAAATTGGCTTTTGTTCCTGGCAATTCTTATCAAAGCCTTGTATTCCTTTTTATTTGTCTTTTTCTAAACTTAAAGTCATTACTCTGCTCAGATTAAAGAAGACGCTGTAATTTTCTATGGGGTTAGCAAGATCAAAGAAAAAATTCTCCTTGAAGTTTGTTACTAGAACTGCCCATGCTGCAATGAAGCTCAACCAGCCATTGTTCAAATGGATGGAGATGGAATATAGGGAGTTTGTATAAAATAAATACAGCATATATGAGATATTATCAAACATGGGAATAGTGAAAAATAATATGATGTCACATCGAGGTTTTTTACTGCAAATTTTTGTGGAAGTGGATTTTTTCTCAGTGTTCAGTTATATAAAATGTAATCATTTTATAATGGCTGTTTTGCATTTACGGCACTTTTAATCTACATATATCAAAAACAAACATTTACCCATATGATTATTTTTTAGCCTCATTATTAAATCATATAGTTCTAAATCCTGCATCAAGGAAAAGCAACAACAAAAGCCACTCTGGCTTGAAATCTTTCTTTTAAGTGAAAGGATATGTTGAGAGACATGTAGGGGTTTCTCTCCGCCATGCTCTGCAGTTCACCACACTCGATCTTCACATGAGGGAGACACAGATTATCGACCGTCACTGCACCCAAGGCTGAGGGACGAGGGTGGTGGCCGAGGTGGCTGGACGTCACCTTGGACCTCATGGCGATGGTGTCCCAAGGCAGGTCCACTGAGTCCGGGGAGGTCCTGTCCATTGATGGGGGCATGCAGGGGAGACCCCCGAAGTTGGAATGGGGCCCGTACTTAAGAAGATGCTCTAGGATCTGACTGTCATGCAGAGGGGTGCTGTAATTGAACTGAAATGGTGCCTGGTGCACAGGATAGGGCCTCTTCACCGTTGGGGTGACTGAGCTCAGAGGGGTCACCGCCGGCTTGCGGACCACCAGTGAAAGTGCCTCCGTCTGGTCCTGTGGGCTTTGAGCCTCGGAGCTTTCGTAATACTCCAAAGAGCGGGCTTTCACTGCAGCCTCCTCTGCCTGGGGCTGCTCCTGGGTGGAGCCGGCCTGCTGGCTCTTCCTGTCCGCACCTACGCCGATCTCTGGGGATGAGCACATGCGCTGCTGAGGGGACAGGTCCAGCCCTGTGGGGGACACCTTCTTGAACACTCTGTCCACACAGTCATTCACAGCCCGGGAGAGCTCCTGCTTCAGGGTGTCCTGCAGGTTCTGACTTTCTCTCTGGTGCACCAGATAATTTACTACTTTCATTCTGTCCTTACACTCAGCCACTCTGCTGTTCTTCCTTTCAAAATCATCTTCAGTGGCCACATAGCGGGATTCTCCCAGGGCGTCATGCTCAACTTCTGTCTCGTCCCTGACGTCGTGTTCGGGGTCTTCCTTGTTGTAAACTTGAAGGAACTTTTCCTGCAGCTGACGCAGCAGCCTCTGCATGCTGTGGAGCTGCTCTTTCAGCTTGTGACACTCCTCATCCTTGCTGTTGCAGGTGTCACTGCTGCTGCCTCCAGGTCTTCTGTTTGCCGGTCCTCCTACACTGTGTTCCTGATGCTGAGGCAACCGCTGCTTACGTTTGTTCTCCCTGTATGCTTCTCTGGCCTCTCTGGTGTCTCTGGCATCTGTGTCAGACCTCTCACTGTCCCCATGCTGCCGGCTGTTGGGAGAGCCCGCCATGACCCTGATAATGTTCTCCACTCTGGCCCTCTTGGCCTGCAGGTGGTCAGTCATGGGATGATCTCCCTCTGGACTGGCTCCTGTAGAAACGTGGCCGCTGGGGGAGGCAGCTTCCACCGTGCTGTCCTTGGAGGAGACGCTGCACTGATCCTCCTGGCCGGAGTCAGCTGCAGTGGAGCTGGAAAGGTAGTAATGGCTTTCATCTAGGGATCTCTTGCTGTGGATCGTTTTGCGGAGGAGTTGAGAGATGATGGAGCCGCTGGAGTACGAGGCCAGAGGCTCCTCGTACATGTTTCTGCGGAAGCAAGGCAACATGACATCAGGTTTGTCGTCTTCTAGGCAGTCTTCACTGGAGTTGTGCATGTTCTGGTCGGGGAGACTGAGGTTCATGCTCACTGATGAGGAAACTGGCTCAGGCTTCGTCTGCACAGTCAGAGTTATATGAAATGCAAGAATCTGAAAAGACAGAAAAATGGAACACAGCTATGATATTAAATAAGGAAAAAAACACATTTTAAAATAAGATTTAGTTTATATATAAAGCCCTTTGTTGGTTTTAAATCTTATATGTCATTTTTAATACTGCTCTCTTTTACATTTTAAGGTACAATAAGATATCTCAATGTGTTTTTGTGTCTCTTCAAATAAACAGTTATGACAATAACATGTAATGTCTCTCTATGGTTCGGTTACATAGCAAAGTAAAGGTAAACTATATTAATTTGTAAAAAAAAAAAAATTTAATAGATACAACATGCAGGTAATTCTGTCATTTTGTTTAGAAAACCTGAAGTTACACGTATGTTTTTTTTTAAATTACCACATTGACAAGCAAATGTAGAATTACTATATCAAAGAAGCCTACATTATTTGCAAGATCCTCAGTTCTGTAAAAAAAAAAAAAGAGAGGAAGAAGAAACCCTTGATCTTAAGCAATAAGGGAGTGCGTTCTTTTTTTATCATCTCATCGTGGGGTTGTAATAATGGATAACACAAAGGATAAAAAGAACAACTGTAATATGGGCTGCCCATGAAAGGTAAATTCCAGCTTCTGACAGCCATAGGCCACGCACAAGAAACGGCTCTGTGTCTACATTATTTACCAGAGAAAATATTGTGAAAACCTCTTTTATTCCCTGGGTGTCATCTTAAGAAATGATCATGAGATGATCTTCAGTAGTAAAAAAGTAAAAAAGCTCAATTGTTGCAATCTATGGTCACGGGCTCCATTCTTTGTTTATTCTAAAATATTTTTGTGCTTTTACACGTTGACTCACAACAGGCTGCAAGTGCATTGTTAAACTAATTAAAAAGACAGCAGTCAGTATATACAAATGGAACGGATGGGCATGAAAAGAACAGATTATACTTTTTATTTCTACATTGGACAGTAGATTATATATCAGTCCCACTTATTGTTCTATTTCTTACTTTTAATATAGCCTAATTAAACATTATTAAACATTCTATTACAAAGACCAAACTCCTTATGGAGAACATGTTCAACAATTAACTTAAAGTTTGATAAAATTAGATCTTCCTATAATTTGTGGAAATTAAAAATAATATCAATATTTCCTTTCCTCTTTACAGTTTGAAGATTACCTGCAATATATCAACAGACTGGGCAAAAATAATGAATTAGCTGATGCCCACTGCCTGCAGAACATAATACATTTTAAAACATTTGAAAGAAATGTGCATATGAAACTATATAATCTACACATAATCTCAGTAAGCAAACCAAATATTTTTTAGTCATTAAAACAGAAATATCACTTCAATAAACACTGGATTAAAAACTCACCAAACATGTGCATATAGTTGTAGCCTACTTTAAAAGCATGCGTGAGAGTGACAAAAATACCTCTCGTGAAAAACAACGAGGCACAAGTGATGAGCGGTGAGGCTGCAGGGTGCACTTTGCCACACTCCTACAGGGCTGCAGCCTAACCACTGTGCACAGAGACAGAGTGTGACGGGACCTTACCTGTTGCGCCGGGACGTGCTGCCGTGCTGCTGGCCTGCGCACACTGATAGTTGGGCAATAAGAGTGCAGGAGAGTCGAGGCATCAGACGGAGCTGGGGCGTGGCCATGTGAAAGCACAGCACCCACATAATGTCAAGAGGAGGAAAGTATTTGTAAGGTGACGGAGTGATACATATAGTGGTCGAAACAAGGTGGGTTTTTAAAATTAACGGAATGATTACTAATAATTTACCAAAAAACAGCACTGGCTGACGGTATTTGGCTTTATGCATTATGGGGGAACTTCACCCCTTACATTAAAATATTAAAAAATAATTGCTATTGTCCAAAAATATAAATAAACATGAAAAACTCTCACACTCAAATCTTTATGGGTTTTTTTTTTCCAATTAGAAAAGTCATCAAATATAAAGTCTGAAGCTTTTTCATAGAACTTCGCCCCTTACATTAAAATATTAAAAATAATTGCTATAGTCCAAAAATATAAATAAACATGAACAACTCTCACACTCAAATCTTTATGGGTTTTTTTTTCCCAATTAGAAAAGTCATCAAATATAAAGTCTGAAGCTTTTTCATAGATAAAGAAACATGTTATAGATGGAACTGAGAGCACAGAAGGGAACGTATATGAGAATATATAGGTACACTTTCTGTGTCAGAAACTGAGAGCACAATAATATATGGGTATAAATAAAGGAAATTCATTCATTCAGAAATGCAGTCTCTCATTCATCGTCTATGGAGCAGCTACAGACCTTATTTGTACAGTCCATGCTACAGACTTTATGCCTGATGATATCACACATTTAAGACGTACTTTCTTTGAGAGAGTGTGCTATGAAAATAACAAATTGGAATTATTCTAATAGCAAAAGGTCAATAATTATAATGTCCAAAAGTTATTGTAAAATGTATGCATACATAATGTAGGGCTACATGAACAACATCTCAGACTAATCTTTTGCTGTTCTTTCATCACTGACTCATTTAATTTGTCTCCATGGGGAAATTGGGGGCCCACCATTAAAACTGTGATAAAAAAAAAACCCCACATAGTACATATAAACATAAATGGATGAAACAGCCAAAACAACTCAGGTATGGACTCCACCAGGCCCCTGAAGGTGTGCTGTTGTATCTGGGACAAAGACGTGAGCAGCAGATCCTTTTATTATAAATTTAGTCCTGTAAATTGCGAGGTGGGGCCTCCGTGACTTGTTTCTCCAGCACAGCCCACAGATGCTGTATCGGATTGAGGTCTGGGGAATTTGGAGGCCAATAAGTCAACACTTTGAACTCGTTATTGTGTTGCTTGAAAAAAATATTTTTGCAGTGTGGGAAAATAAAATCATCTTAACTTGTGTTTTTGCTTTTCTGTTATATTCTCGTCTATTCTATTTTTACTGACATGCATTACCTTATCATCAGTGGTGGTTCTACACAGGGGCCTACAGGGGCCACTGCCCTTGTGAAGAAGCCCTCGGCCCCTGATGTGGCCCCTGTGTCAAATTTATAATAAAATGATTGATATATAACGATGAACGACGGAACAATTCCTACCTATTTTTTATATATATATCTCATTGTACACAGAAGGAACCCAAAATATGTACACTGTATAATAGGTTAATTGTGCAATAAAAGCTTGTGTATATAAAAAAAGATAATTCTCACTGTACTGCGCTTTCAAAATAAAATAAAAAAAATTGTGCTCTAAAATGTGAAATGACATTGTCGTACAAAAATAATTGTTATTGTTGGTAAGTCTCATTGTTTCAATCAATGTATTTGTATTTTCCAAATATACTTAAATGTATGTTATAATGGTATAATGTTGTAACATGAAATTATCATTATCTTGAAATAACGTGATAATATCACAAGCGTGTTCAGACGTGCATCACTTTTCAGTGTCCTCTAGAAAATCTGCTGTTGTGTTATGGTCTTTGCATTGCTTTTTCTTATTGTGTTGTGTTGTGGTCTGTGGCAGCAGGTTTTATAAATGCTGCACTTGTGTTTTCTTTAATTTGCTTGCGTTTTGTGTATTTGCATGTGTTTTCTTAAGTTGTAGCGCTGAGAGCTCTCAGGGCCACCATATGAATGAGATTTTTAAATTAACTAAAATAAAGGTTTTGAATGCTTAAACATCATCTTTGCCGTTTGTTTAATGTGCCCCTCTGATTAAACACTGGCCCCTCTTTAGCCCCCACAGTAAAATTGGTCTAGAACCACCACTGCTTATCATGAATACAGTCATGGAGAAAATATTAGACCCATGTTTTCTTCAATTTATTGTTAATTTTAATGCCTGGTACAACTAAAGGTGCATTTGTTTGGACAAATAATGACAACAACAAAAATATCTCATAAGAGTTTAATTTAAGAGCTGATCTCTAGTCATTTTCCATGGTTTTCTTGAAAATGATTATGGTTATTATCAAGCAAACCATGGAAAATGGCTTGATATCAGCTCTTAAATTAAACTCTATATATTTTTGTTGTTATCATTATTTGTGCAAACAGATGTACCTTTAGTTGTACCAGGCATTGAAACGAAGAAGAACTTGAAGAAAAAGGGTGGTCTAATATTTTGTTCCATGACTGTATACTTAAATGATATGTTTAAATAAACTAAAATAAAGGTTTTGTATGAAGGTGTTATTGGTGCAAAAGATTTGAGCACCTCTAACAGTTGAGTTTTTAGTTGTGTACAGTGATTGTATACGCGTATCAGTAAATTTGAAGTCACATACTCTATGAGTTGTGTACTTGTAGATTTTTTTTTCTCCACAAATACAACACCACACTTAAGCCTACCAATCACAAATTCTTAATTACAGGTGCACAAATCCTATTTTACAAGTCACAGATTAAAAACTGACACGCTCACATTTTTGCTCCTATTGTTGTAGTATATTTGGTGCAAAACATATTTGTGTACCTGTATCAAACAATGTGAAGTTGTGGACAAAATTTGAATATGTGCAAATCGGAATGTGCAATAAATGCTCAATGTATGTGAAATAATTTCTCTCAAAAATATTTGTGTTCTTTTAAAACACAAACACAAATCAATAAGTTCAACTGCTCGAATCTCCCCCACGAGTCACAGATTCTGTTTCCTTCAACTGCATTTATTGCAAAAGTTCACATTCAGATTTGCACATATTAAATTTTTTTCCACAACTTCACATTGTTTGATACAGGTACACAAATATATTTTGCACTAAATACACTACAACAATAGGAGCAAAAATGTGAGTGTGTCAGTTTTTTAATCTGTGACTTGTAAAATAGGATTTGTGCACCTGTAATTAAGAATTTGTGAATGTGTAAGTGATGTGTTGTATTTGTGGAAAAAGTACACAACTCATAAAGTATGTGACTTCAATTTTACTGATATAACTGGTGCTCAAATCTTTTGCACCAATCATACCTTCATAGTTTTGAATGCTTAAATACCATCTTTGCAGTTTTTTGATGTGCCCCTCTGATTAAACACTGGCCCCTCCTTAACCCTCACAGTAAAACTGGTCTAGAACCGCCACTGCTTATCATGAATATCTTATCTTCTCTTATCTTGATGATTAAAACCTGTAGACTTTGTAAATGTTGCTGAAGGTGTGCCATGATTACTTAGTAGATTATTTCTCCGTGGTCAGTAGTTCGAGCAGTGCAGAGGGGGTCAGAGGGGACCACAGTGAGGACTCCCCCCGGCCCCCCCTCTACTCGGAGCACTTGGTTTATCCCACTCTACTTCCTCGCTCCTTCGCCCGTCCGGCTCCTCGGTGTGACCGGAGCTCCCTTCCGCTGACAGGCAGCTGTCACACAGCCACCATGTTATCGCATTCCCGGTGTCTCACCAGGAATTTTGGCCGTTCTCTCTCTGCCCTCCGTCAGGTAGGCAACAAGCGAGTAGAATGTTACCGTTGCCACCGGCGACGGCTGCAGTCCCCGCTGTCTCTGACCGCAGTCATGTGTGTTCAGCGCTAGCATTAGCGTTAGCATTAGCATTAGCATTAGCATTAGCTGTAGGCCACGGACAGCCAAGGACAGTAGGACACTTCACTCCACAAGTGTGCTGCCCTCTGTCTTAAAGTTAATAGCAATGCCCTCTGCTGCTGCCGCGTTTTGACACAATGTGGCTGACCTAAGCAGAAAGTATTTTGTCCATGTTGTATTAAACTTAAAGAGCTTTCCTATACTGTTTTGGTAGCTAGCAGGAGCATGCTAGCTGCACCAAGCTAAATGAACGGGTAGGTTAGCTAGGTGCTCTTAGCTGTCATGCTGAGGTCATACTGTTGTTAATGAGAGAAAACAACGCTCAGTTTCGCTAATTATACGGAATTATGTGAATTTTCATGATATATAGGGGGTAGCTTCCTGTCGCTGCTTTAGAAGCTAACAGTCAAATGTTAGTAAAGTCCTGGTTTTAGTGTCTTAATTGTCAGCTTGTCAGTGAGATTAGTGAAAGATCATTGAGCTTCAATGCAGCTGCTCGAATAAGAATATATTCTATTTTATGCAGTTCTAATGCAAACCACATAAGCCAACTGTTTGCTTGATATATTTAAGGATTATGTCAAAGGTCGTAAAAGTGACCTTTGACCGACAGCTCTGACTGACTCCTCTCCCTGTTGTTGATTCCACTGCCAAATATGCTTAACTTTTAACTAGGGCTGCATGATTATGGCCAAAATAATAATCACGATTATGTTTGGTCAATATTGTAATCACGATTATTAATCACGATTATGCGTCGTGTCAGGGAAAAAAATCTGTATTTTTATTGCACTGCTTTTAAACAAACTATAAGAACAGATTTTAGTGTGTGCACAGAGTGTCTGGTGCTTGTTGTAAACAAATAGAGATCACTAAGTGAACATCTCCTGCAGCAGTAGCACATGCATAGACTGGACGCTAAGGGGTTAACATCCCCTCCGGCTCTACAGCTGAGAGAGACTGCTGCAGGAGGACTGGGCCGCTTCAAGAAGAGTAAGAACGAGTCTCCAAAAGTCTCCAATAACACCAGGAAAAAGTCACTGGATTTGTCGCCAGTCGCTTTAAAAAAAAAAATAGTCGCTAAGGGGGTCTGAAAAGTCTCTGAAAATATAGCAACAAAGTCGCTAAGTTGGCAACACTGCTTCACCAGCTTTTACAAATGGCGCGTGTTGTTGTCGTGTAGAGTACTACATCACATCCTGCTTAGCGCTCGCTTGTTATTTATTTAGGCAGCTACATGAAACCTTAACTATGCGTCCGCCCCCTGGAGGTTGGTGGACTACTGGTGTAGAAAGTGCTTGATTAGATATGCAAAGAGCTGCATTTTAAAATGGAAATATCGCGGATGATCAGGTTAATTTAATCGTGGCGGCCAAAATCGTGATCACGATTAAAATTTGATTAATTGTGCAGCCCTACTTTTAACCATTATCACTGTTAAACAAAGTTATTGACCTTGATGTCAATGTTAACTAGCTACTGAATGCATATTATTCAAGACCTTATATCCTTGTGAAACTTTTTTTAAAGTTGTTTTCCTGTAAAATGCAAAACATTTCAAACAAATTGCAGATGTTCTGTAATGGTTAACTGTGTCTTGTTGCAGGGGAATAATGCATTAGCTCGTCGGGCTACGGCAGGTATGTGTGCTTACTGTTCAAGCATGAAGTCTTAAGTTCCTGTTTTTGTCTTGGGACAGTCCTGCTGCAAGAACTTATTAACACATTGCCCTTGTCCATTTTCTTACAGCTCTATCAGCTAGCCATTCTATCACTTTGAACAACAATGTGTAAGTATGTTAACTCTTAGAAACACTAAACTATTTGAAGAGACATGCAGGTTTATTTGCAGAATCTAAGTCCACCATACACTACTGGTCAAAAGTTTTAGAACACACCAACTTTTCCAGAATTTAATTGAAAAGTATGCAGTTTAATGTCTCAGTGTACTCTGAAATTAATGCACATTTGCAACATTTAACATTCTTTATTGAGCATGATAGTAAGATTTGAAAGTTAAAAAAAAGATTCAAAATCACATTTTATGTTGGACTAAAGGACTAAAAAAAGACACAAAATGACCAAAAAAAAAGACACAAAATGACAAAAAAAGACACCAAAAGACACAAAATGACTAAAAAAAGACACACAGTGACTTACAAAGACATGAAAAGAATTCAAAAATGGACAAAATAGTCTAAGACTCCATAGAGTTAAGTTGTTAACCCATTTCTTGTTCCCTGAAAAAGGCCTACTTGTATAATTATGAAATGTACATTATTTTTTAGTATTGGTCAAGCTTACCTTTTTTTATTTACCTCTGGCAGTTCACCACTTACCTTTGTACCCTTTCAAGCTGTTCATTTGACTTGAACTGCTTGAATTTCAATAGAAAACTGGAAAAATTGGGGTGTTCTAAAACTTTTGACCGGTAGTGTATATCTGATGAATGATTTGGACTTTGCATGTCAGCCTTCAGTCCATACTGGCTCTCAACTTAACTTCTTAACGCAATCAACCTTTTTTAAATTATTATTGTTCTCATTATACTGTATAGCATGTGCTGTTCCCTACATGCATTTTTTTTTGCCAAGTAGTTTGGGGGATTTTTATTACTTTTCTGATTTTGCTTGCTGTTTGTTTTGTTTTTCAGAAAACCTGATCCCCGGTCCAGCGTCTTCCAAATCCAGTACTTCAGGACGTCTGTAGCCTACAGTATGTTTTCGTTTCAACATTTGTCTGAATATGAAGCACGACCGCTGATATGTGGAGTGGGTAAATGCATCTCCTTTGGCTTGTCTCTGTTTTGCAGGAAATGAAGTTGTCACAGTCAAGACCCCTGCGTTTGCAGAATCTGTCACAGAAGGGGACGTGAGGTGGGAGAAAGGTAATAATTGTACATAACTTGCTTCTGACCCTATTAAGGATGAGCAGTTACAGATAATGGATGGATGGTTGGATGGATAGTTGCTTCTTATATCAGCCATATCACAACCTAACTAAACAAGAGGTAGTCTATTTGCACTCAGATCCTAACAGAAAGCTTTTTCCTTGCAGCTGTTGGAGACACCGTCTCGGAGGATGAAGTTGTGTGCGAAATTGAGACCGATAAGGTAAAACTAAGTTAATATCAAACAAATTCACCATATTTTTGATGTCTGGTAAGTGTTTGCCTACAAAAGTGAAAGCTTTCAGCATGTGCGGCATAAAATTATAGCACAGATAGGGCTGCACGATACTGCAATATCTTTTTCTGCAATATATGTATTGTGATATCAAAAATCTACAGGGATCTTTTTCCTCTTGGTGGTCCAGGGACAAGTTCATGTGGAGAAAAATGTGTTTGTACTTTTAGAGCAAAATTAAAAGGCTATGACAAACTTTGTGCTTCAGTAAACAATTTCATTATAAACACACTGGTAGTATAGATATAAATGGTGATGACACTGCAAAAAAAAGTCACACCCACAAAGCATGTTAAAAGGAAACAGGGTCTGTGTTTTAAGACATGTCAGGTGGGTTTCACACGGAGGAAAGTTCTACCACCTGTTGACAGTCGCGCCACATCAGGGTCCTGGGATGTGGTGAGGTCTGGCTGGGTGGTGCTGTAAAACTCAAAGCCAGAGCTGCAAGCCACTTTCACCCAGAGCCTGACAGAGAGGTCTCAGAAGAGCCTCCTCCCACACCAGGCAGCCCTCCCTGACCTGCCGAATTTAATCTCCCAGGTAGACTGTGAGGGCTGTCACCCAAATATTTTCAGTTCATTCTGAAACTGAAGAGGACCTACGTAGCCTGTAGGTGATTATTTGCAAGACGGTACATTCTCAGAAGTCATGAGAATTAAGGCTAGATGAGTTTACCTTTCTTATCAATCACCAAAAAAGTTGTAGCTTGATGTGTTTGAGTTAGTTTGGCGTAGTATTCTCATGTATGTTGATGCTCAAGCGATTTTTATCGTGCAGCTCTACGACTGGGGCATGTGTTTCTTTTCCAAAAATAACACTCCACAAGATAAGACTAAGGGCAAACCATAAATGTATGCAGTCATTACTTTGGCACCAGACCAGCCAAATCACAACATGTAAGCTATTTTAGAAAATATCCTCCAGATATTTCCATTTCTATTATTAAGTTGCTGTTTTTATCTCTTTCCTGCCATCAGACATCAGTGCAGGTTCCCTCTCCTGCTGCTGGGGTGATCGAGGAGCTTTTGGTCCCCGATGGAGGGAAAGTTGAGGGAGGAACTCCGCTCTTTAAGCTTCGAAAAGGAGGTGCTTACATATTTTCATTGATTATAAAATACTGGGGTAATGCTTTTAAGCCTTGTTGTCTTGTTCTAACTGTCACCTCTGTGTCTTTAGCTGGTGCTCCCAAAGCTGCAGAAGCTCCAAAAGCAGAGGCCCCGGCTGCCGCGGCCCCTCCGCCACCTTCTGCTGCTCCTCCTCCCCCCTCAGCTGTGGGCCCCATTCCCACCACTATGCCCCCTGTGCCACCTGTGCCAGCACATGCTATGGACACCAAACCAGGTTAGTTGTCATGAGACAGACGGCCTGTGTCATGTGAGAACTGTTTAGCTTGACATCTGTGCTCTTGACCTCTAGCTTTAATGATTAATCACTGAAGGCAAGTGGCTTTCAGCAGTTCCAGTAAACTGATGTCTAGAGATACTGCTTCTTTATGTTTTTCTCATAGTTTCAGCCATCAAGCCCACTGCTGCTGCAGCTGCACCAGCGGCTCCAGCTGAGGGAGGGGCTAAGGCAGCCAGGACAGAGAGCAGGGTAAAGTGCAAAAAATGTCTAAATAACATTTAGGAGTATCTGATCACTTGTTTAATGATCTAGTAGAGTGGTGTTAGAGTCAGGAACTGATAAATTCTTGTTTTTTTGTTTTAGGTTAAGATGAACCGCATGAGACTGCGAATTGCCCAGAGACTGAAGGAAGCCCAAAACACCTGCGCTATGTTGACTACGTTTAATGAGGTCGACATGAGGTAGGAAATTCTGTATTAGTTGACCTACATCATTAAGCCCTCAATGCTATTTTAGATGTCAATGTGAAATGTGCAAATGTGCAGCGGGGTGAAAAGTGTAGGGGTCTAGATCTGTTAAACCGTCTAAAACCATGTTTGTGAGTGTGTATTTGTGTGCAGTACATACACAGTATACATACTGTATGTATATCCGTGTTAAAAAGCCAAAACATCACTTGCACAAATGGTTATAGATTGGCATCTGCCCAATAGGAAAAGCTTTTTGAAACCCGATCTCCCCTTAAACACTGGAATGTAAATATTTGGTCGTAATGCCATCAAAAACGAAGATAAGAATTGTTAAAACAAGTTTTATTAATTTACAAGGAAATGTTATTGTCTGCACTTGCCCTCTGTGCTGAAGAGGACACTTTGAGGATTTCTTTTCCCCGCAAATGTGTGGTGTCAGCTTTCAGCTATTCAGGGTTTTCTATGTATCCTAATTAGATTGACATTGACGGTCTGGAGGAAGACTTCCCATGCTAGGGCTCATCTGGAGCCGAAGGAGCGAGTCAGAGCAGGAGGCTGGAGCATCTGTAGGGGCCCACAGAGACCTGTGCTCTGAGTGGAAGAGCTGCCTCAACCGATATGGGCTTTTATGACAGCCCAATAAGATTTACAGGCTCTAGAAAGTGAAGATTTTTATCGCTTCTTCTCTCCTTTCTCGGAGAGTCTGTGTCTTGGGAGGGGCTAATTATGTTAGCGGAGAAACCCTAGAGCTTCAACAGGGTTAGAGACAGGAAAACAAACAATTAAAAAGAGAGATATACGAGAAAAATGAGCAATGATGAAACGATTAGTGGGCCAATTTCAATAGCTTTAATTCACCACAACCTGCAACAGCATTCCATAAAAAGGCATCGCTTTTGTTACATTTCTGACCTGTATCTTAAATAACATACTTAATATATTTGAGTACAATTTATTTGAGTTTCTGTTTCTAGTTTGTCTTTAGAAAGTTTAGTGTACCTTAAATAGACATTTAGGAATTTTGAAGAACCGTTGTCTTTACTCTGTGACTTTGGTAAATCCAAACCAACCCTTTTGAAACAGATACACACATACAGTTACACAAAAAAACTAACTGATCAAGGCAGCAATGGACCAAGCACTCCGTTTTCTGCGAGGTAAAATTACTGTTTTGTCAATCGAGGCTTTTAAAGAGGGCAGAGATATGGACAACAGTCATCCTAACTATCCCTTTAAGGCTTCAATTTAAATATGTGATAATCTCTTTAAAGCAAAACCCATGGATTGTCAAATTTCAGATAACAAATGGCTGTTTTTTTTAAATGCACTTTATTTATGAATTAATTTGTTGTACAAAGTTGTTTTACAGTAAAGCGACAGCCAGCTGTATTCTCCGGTCACATTATTGGCCTGTTATACTTCAGTGACTCAGTGTCTCAAAATTAATTATGTCTCAAATAATTACAATAATAAGCTCTGTAAAAAAACAAACATGTCTAAACATGTAGGCCCACTAACCTATTTAATTTTAAAAACCCCCATCAAATCTAGTATCTTATAAAGTTGGCTTCAACCCTGCTTAGTGCCTTAATGACAATTTTTTTCAAATCAAACTTAATTTATATAGCACTTTTCATACATAAAAATGCAACACAAAGTGCTTTACAAAAAATAAGAATAAAAACAGACAATAAAAATGACAAAACCCACCCCTCCCTCCCCCACATACACATCTGTAAGTATACATACACAAACATGCACACACGCACATTTAGTCATGCACGCACACAAACACACACTCAGACTCACACACAGCACATATTGATTGACAGTGTATAGACATGGCAAGGCATCGAGGATCCAGATGAGGAAAACGCAACCTGTGGGAGCCTCCACACTGAGAGGTGGCAGAGCCCACAGCCATAGAGGACGCCGTCACAGAGACCACCAGGACCCGGGTAGACCGGGGCGGACTCCACACATGGTGCAGAGCCGCCTAGTCCCCCGGGCCCAGGGAATCTCTAAGACCGAATCCCCACGGGCAGACTGAACACACACCCCTCAGTGAGGAGGCCCCCATGAGGGAACACTGGAGCTAAAAACTAAAAGACTAAAAGACAACAGGACAGGATAAAAACTATAAAGACAACAGGATAAAAACTAAAAGACAACAGGACAGGATAAAAACTAAAAGACAACAGGACAGGATAAAAACTAAAAGACAACAGGACAGTTGTTGATCTATTGTCATTTTTTTCCATTTTCCTGCAGCAACATCTCAGAGATGAGGAAGAGTTACAAAGATGCCTTCCTGAAAAAGCACAACATCAAGTTGGGCTTCATGTCTGCGTTTGTGAAGGCAGCTGCCTACGCTCTGATTGACCAGCCTGCTGTCAATGCCGGTAAAGATTTAACCCCAATAAGACTTTGTGGTGCCAGTTTAACTATCTTTGCACGTAAGGACACAGGATGCTGCAAGAGTGTGTGGTGAAGAAAACAATTTATGTTTCAGTAGGTTGACTGCCAACCCTCAAAACCAACACTGACTTATTTACTGCCTTTAGACCACCCTGACCTATTTAGATAGACCACAATGAAGCCGGGGGGGCAGTCTGTGGGTTTCACCTTCCCCAGGTTTCACATTCAACAGAAAATGGCACACATTTAAAGGAAATTAATCTTGGTGTAAATGTATAGCAGATTTAAGGTTTTATACATATGTCTTCTGTGTAGAGTGTTTACACTTTGTTTGTGTTTTCAGTAATTGATGACACGACCAAAGAGATTGTGTACAGGGACTATGTGGACATCAGTGTGGCTGTGGCCACGCCAAAGGTGAGACAAGTGCATTATAATGTAATGCTTAGTGTAAGTGCTTGACTTGTCTCTAATGTGGAAAGCAGAAAATTCAGTGATGTAACCTCTCTCTCAGGGTCTGGTGGTTCCTGTAATCAGAAGCGTAGAGGGAATGAATTTTGCTGATATTGAGAAAACCATCAATATGTTAGGAGAAAAGGTAATACTTCATATTGTCTTGTGTCTGTTGTCAATTCTTTGTTGTTGTTTTTATTCATATTTTCTGTGAAGGGTTCTTATCTTGAGATTTCCTGAGAATGTGATTGACTGTAAATGCGGATGTGTGTCCACAGGCCCGTAAGAATGAGCTGGCTGTTGAGGACATGGACGGAGGAACGTTCACCATCAGCAACGGTGGCGTGTTCGGGTCCATGTTTGGCACGCCTATAATCAATCCCCCTCAGTCTGCTATATTAGGCATGCACGGCATCTTTGACAGGCCCGTGGCAATCGGTGGCAAGGTTTGTTTCCTCAATGTGTCTTTTTTTTTTTTTTTATAACTCTCTTTGTTGCTTTTTGTGAGTGATAAACATACAAAAATGCATACAAAACATATGACCTTCTGCCAAAATTAATAAAACTGATTGAGTAAATTAAAACATTAAAATAAAAATACAGCAAGGAGCAGAGAAAGAACTTAATTCAGAAACTCAAATAATACAAGTTTACATGTCCAATTCATTCATTTCCTGCAATCTTTTTAATGACCAGAAGGGGGCAGCTCCACTGGTTGCAAAAAGAATTCAGATTGTATAGACGCCTGTAAGAAAATGACCCTAAATCTCACTTCATTTATTACCTTAGTAAAGATTTTCCTATTTATTTAATCGCCAGTTTAAGACTTCTTCAAGAGTAATTTTATAAATGATGGTCCTATTTAGAGGAGTACTGGTGACCGAGCCCTTTTTAACAGCTTACCTTTTAAGATGCTCCTCAGAGTTAAACATGCAAATACATAAATTATACAAAATGAGACAACTTATTTGACAGCCGAATGGTCACATTTTAAAATGAATTAAATTTTCCTAGTATGAGTGTTTCTAATGTTGCATTCATTCACTCCTGTTGTTCAGGTGGAGATCCGTCCCATGATGTATGTTGCCCTGACGTACGACCATCGTCTGATCGATGGAAGAGAGGCCGTCACTTTCCTGCGCAAGATCAAGTCGGTGGTGGAGGACCCCAGGGTGCTGCTCCTCGACATGTAAATCCTTGTGAACTCCAGGCCCAACCAAACAAACCACCCTACACAAACAGTGGCTGTGCTCACCTGATGAACATTACCTAACTGCAGTTGATGTATTGTTGTATAGGTTACCTAGAGAAAAAGGATTTTTGGGGGACAGTTGAGTTGTGCGATGGACATTTGTAAAGCTGGGTTCGGTGCTGGTCTGGGGTTTTTGTGGTGCTGGTCTCTAGATCAAAAAAAAAAAAGGATATTCTATTACTCGTATGCGCCATGTGTCATTTTCTACCATTCAACTGAAAGATTTCTCAACTTATTGTGAGATGAATGACAAACGTAGATTAAAATGCATAGGATCATTTCATTATTTTGGTTGAGAGAAGAACAATGAGCACATATTGGGGGCCAGAAACCAAGAAACACTATGTTCTAAAAATGTCCAAAGTGAAGAAAGAAAGAGAGTGAGAATTTATGCCATCTGTTTCACAAAAATTAAATGAAATTAAAATTCTCTTAATGCTGTGTAAGAAAGACTATTTAAGAAAAAAAAAGTTTTAAACAATAAAAGTGACATTGCTCAACTGTAATTTTTTGTTCTGGATATTTTTTTTGATGTTTTCATATTGAAAGAGTAGTTAAAATGACATGATAAAGCCAGGGTATCGTAGTTCATCCACATATAATGCACAGATAGGTGACAGTTTAAAAACAACATAATCAACCACTGTCTAGTTATCATGCAGTATACCTTCAATGGAAGCATTAACTTTGTTTCTCCTTTCTTATATTTAAAATGTTCTGTTAACTTGCCACCTCTGTATGTAAGTGGGTTGTGAAATATTGGCTGATAACCAGTGGTGGAGTGTAACTAAGTACATTTACTCGAATACTGTACTTAAGTATATATGTTTACTCTACTTGAGAATTTCCATTTTATGTAACTTTATACTTCCACTCCACTACATTTAGCTGCCAGCTTTAGTTACTTTTCAGGTCGATATTTAACATAAAAAAACATACATTTAAATTGATTAAGCATTTTTAGGGCCCGAGCAGGCAACGACCTGCGAGGTCCCTATTGTATTTCGAATGATTATTTATTAGGGACCGAGCACTGAAAGTGCAAGGACCCTATTGTAATTGAATGAATTATTAGGGACCGAGCACTGAAGGTGCGAGGACCCTATTGAAATTGGTCTGTTATTATTATTATTCTCCCAAATGAATCGCCTTTTTGGGGCCTTTATCATATTCAAAAACTCACCATTTTTGGATACATCATACATCAATCTCCCATGAAATTTACATATTCTGGTATTCGCGGGAATGGACCTTGCGTGGTGCGCATGCGCCATTCTGCGTCGTGCGCATGCGCGCTGCGTGGTGCGACACTGCCACTGTATGAGGATTAAAGGGATAGTTTGTGCATTATTATACAAAACTTGGTACAATTATTGTCAATGCCCTCCTGAGGATAACCCTTTAAGGTTTTATTGATCGGCCCCTAGGTGGCACTGTGGTGGCAGTCTAATTTCATATTTGGTACCGTGGCCACACTATAACACTTAAGACAATGAAATTCATAGGGGTGGTATAGACTGGCCCCTGTAACGCACACACCCTGACGGCAGCATGCCCCGACACGCGTGTACTGCGAAGGCCCGTTTAGTACTGCTTGCAGTCCTAGTTATAAACTAAACCTCATAACAGTATATTAAGTAGTTAAAATTAGCTCTACCTTAACAACAGTAAAACGCTGCTTACATAAATGCATCAATAAAAATAATAACCCAATAATATTATTGGAATATTCTGCATAACGAGTACTTTTACTTTTGATACTTTAAGTACATTTTGATGCTGATACTTTTGTACTTTTACTTCAGTAAGTTTTGAATGCAGGACTTTTACTTGTAGTGAAGTAATTCTGCAGTGTGGTATTAGTACTTTTACTGAAGTAAAGGATCTGAATACTTTTTTTGATCCTCTTTGGGACAATTGATCAGATATATCACACAGATCTCAACAGTAAACAACATACCAGGGACAGAGAAAAGGTAACAATTTATTGCCTAATATCCTTGTTCTTTTTTTACAATATATAATGGCAGACAGTCCAAAGATTTTGTCAGAATTTAGTTGAATGTGACAAGTTTTCATGCGTGGTCTTAATATGCTATGGATACTGTAAAATTTAAATATACCAAAATTGCATCAAAGGGTACCTTAAATAACTATCATATATGAGTCTCAGAATTTATAATAATTAATTCATGTGTTTGGTGTTTTATAAGGGACATGGTTCACCAATTTTGTTCATGTTTCAGTTTTTATTGTGTCATTTTTTTTCTTTGGGAAGCACAAAGAGAAAAGGGAACCCGGATCTGGTGCTCCAGCCACATGAGGATGCTTGGATGTTCAACTTCAATTCCAGGGCAGGTCAGAGGTGAAGCAGCAGCTGCACCTGCTAGCAGCTCAAAGCTTTCCACGAGACACTGCTGAAGAAAGGATGACACTTGATGTCACTCACGCCTCCACCTCCAGAACCCAAGCGGTAGCCAGCATCAAACTGAAGCAACTGTGAAGCAGTGTAATGGAGAGTGGAGATACTGTGAGATTAAATCACAACATCTTTCTTTAGGTATTTATAATAGAAACCTTACAGGCTGTTTGAAGTCTTAAATCTAACCTCCGTAAGCAGAGACGCAGCTGCAGCGCTCAGGTGGTTGGGGATGAGCAGCTGGGTGTGAGAGTGGACTCCTGCTGGGTGGAGCTGCCACAGCGGCTGGAGGCACAGTGAGCAGAGAAACCGTGACACAATGCCACAGTGGCAGGAGAGTTGCAAAATCACATTACTGCAGATGTTACATGAATTAAAGGCACAAAATGTTTAATCACATGAGTTCTGCTACTGAGACGCAAAAAGGGTACCTTAAGCATGGAATATGCGCCAGAAAGAATGGAAATTAACTGAATTTGTTTCTTTGAGCACTTTTAAATCCAAACTAAGAGTTATTGAGGCCAATTACATAACATGCACTTGTTTCTCATGACTTGTTTAAGGTCTGTATGCTATGTAAATATGTAACTGTATTCTGTGTTTGCTGCCTCTTAGCCAGGGCTCCCTTGAAAAAGAGGTTCTTAATCTCAATGGGATATTCCCTGGTTAAATAAAGGTTAAAGAAGAAAAGAAAAGAAAAATGATTTACATTTTCAATACATTTCCTGTGTGGCATCAACAAACCAACTAATGTGGATGTTACTTAGCAAAAGGTTTGCTTCTCCTCACCACTATTTACAGAAATTCTTCTAATAACTAATATTGTTTTAAGATAGAAGTCTGATACAGATGCTTTTCTACTGAAGCTGCAGATTGACAATATTTTGCACAATCTTTAATAGGACAATAATAAGTATAATATATTCATTGTTTTTTTGTATTCTGGTCAGGGTGGAAAAGCCTCTAAAGCATTTAACTTGTACTTTACTACTCTCTACTACTCTAGTAGTAGTAGACAGTGGTGGAATGTAACTAAGTACATTTACTCAAATACTGTACTCCACTACATTTAGCTGACAGCTTTAGTTACTTTTCAGGTTGTGATTTAACATAAAATATGATCCATTTAAAGTAATTATCCATGTTCCTAAACTAAACCACATAAAAGTATATTAAATCGTTAGAATGAGCCCTACATTGACAGCAGTAAAAAAGTTGCTTACATAAATGCATCAATAATAATAATCTAATAATATATTTAGGACATATAAAACAACCTGAATGGGTCCAATTAGTACTTTTACTTTTGATACTTTAAGTAGATTTTGATGCTGTTACTTTTCTACTTTTACTTCAGTAAGTTTTGAATGCAGGACTTTTACTTGTAGTGGAGTAATTCTGCAGAGTAGTATTAGCACTTTTACTTATGTAAAGGATCTGAATACTTCTTCCACCACTGGTAGTAGAGTAGTAGCAGTAGTAGTAGTATTATAGCGTCACTCTTATTAGGACAGTGCAACCCCCAGTACAGAAACAGGAATAGCAGTACATTTTATTAATACATTGAAATAAATCATTTTGCAAATCCTCACACTTTACAAAGTCTGTATGTTGGAGCCTTTGCTTACCATTCCTGTTAGGAGTTCAAACAACAAAGCCCCAAGGCTCCACCAATCACAAGCCTCTGTAACTCTTGACACACCACCAATTTCTGTCGACATAAAATGACCTGAGTTTAGTTGCATTCATGCACAACATTTGCAATGTCTTAATTTTCTCTAAATGAGCGATGCTATTCAGAGTAAAGTGGACCAACTGAATCTTGCCACTAGGTGGCAGGTTACACCAAGGAAAAACCTCTAGTTTATGTCTTTACCTGGAGCACAGTACATCTGTTCCATGGCTTTGGAGCTGATCTCTGACTGAACCTCACTCCACTGTCCGAAAAATGTCAAACACACCTTTCCTGTAAAAACATTGTGTTTAATGACAATCCAAGTATCATGCTTTTCCACATGCAGTCTTTAACAGATATTTAATAAACTCACCGTTGCTGGTGAGCAGAACGTTTCTAGGGTTCAGGTCCCGACACAGGATGCCTTGCTGATGTAGACTCTCCAGGGCCAGCAGAATCTGAGCCCCCCACACACGCACCTCTGACTCTGGAAGCCCCCAGCAGGTCTGCATGGACTTATCTGCAGGACTGGAGGACTTCACAGGGAACCGAGGCAGGTGGCACCATCCATCCACTTCTATGATCTGGTCATCCGCCTGCCCGTCCGATCCTTCTGATTTAAAGAAAGCATCCACATCCTCTCCCCTCTTGTGGGGCAGTGCTCCAGAGGAGAACCAGTCCACAAATGATCGATCTTTTCCAGACGCCAGCTTCTCTCCAGGACTTAGCATTTCACAGGCCTCCTCTACTCCTTCTCTTACTTTGCTTGTTTCCCCTTCCACCCCTGAGACAGCCAGGGGGACCCCTGAATATGTCTCACCCTGTTTTCCTGCAATGCTGTGGCAGAGGGAAGCAGAGGAAGGCCAGGAGTTTTCTGAGGTGATCCTTGTGTCTGTGTGGTCAGAAAATACTGCTCTGTCTGTGCTCCTAATGACTACCATGCCATTTCTCTCCTCTGTGGTGGGACTGCTGCTGTCCGGCTTTGAGTCCATATCTGCAGCGTGACCACTTAAAATAGATCCTTGGTGAGAGCCATTTGTTTCCCAAGATGCCCTGCCACGGATCTGGGTTTGGCAATGGAGAGGAAGATGCAAGATGGCAGGGGAGGAACTCAAACCATTATTTTCACTATTTGGTGATTTTATAAATGAGGTCTGATTTGTATGAGGTGGTGTTTGTCCTATTGTGCTGTTTAAATGACTGTCAGTCACTGCATAGGGGTTTATTAGCTCACAGTTATGTGCTGGATCCGCAGCTTTCCAAGCCACTTCAAACTCAGAGCTGCACTCCGTCAGCCCCATTACAGCTTTCTGTTGGTGCAGTTCTGACATGGCGTTGAGAGCTTGACTGACACGAGTGCATGAGAGAGGAAGAGCAGGCTGTTCCTGAGTTTCTCTGGAGTGCAAACACAAACTGGGAGCTGGTGGATGGATGTGGGTGTTGATGACCTGTGTCTTCGTCGGGCCCGAATTCAGAGTTAGCCGATCGAGCTTAGTGTAAAACGATGCCGCGGAGCGTGTGTTCTGCAGACAGCCCGTCTCCTCGATGTAGGAGTGAGTCCCGCAGCTCTCCAGTCGCTGCTGAGTCTCGTCCCATGAGGTGGGGAAGTCTGTGTCTGGGCTCTCATCACTCAGTTTCTCTGGAATCACTCCCGTGCTCCCTCCACTGCTGTGCTGGTAGTCTGTGCTGATTGTGGGTGAGGTGTAGCTGGTCTTCAGCTTGATGCTGTGCTGGCCAGAATTGAGGCATTCTGGGTGTTCCTTGGCCTTCTCGTTCCGCAGCTTGTGCAGCTTGGAGAAGAGCCTCCCACCTACGACAACAGGGGAAGAAACACCAGATCTAACCAAGTGGGAAAGTTAAGCCCATGCAGAAGTTAATTAGTCCTGCAATCATTTTAATGACCAGAAGGGGGCAGCTCCACTGGTTGCAAAAAGAAGTCAGATTGTACAGAAGCCTATAAGATTAGAAGAATTTAGTAAAGATTTTCCTATTAATTTTATGGTAATAATCGCTACTTTAAAGTTTGACATACGTACATACTATAGTATGACTTTCTTTCTTTTTCTTCTATTTTTGGACATCTCAAAATCTGGTGTTTTTCTGTCATTTTTGAACAGATTACACTATAATGTGTATCAACAAAATGCAATAGAATTGTTTTTAGCATTTTTAGGTATTTTAAAATTTGACCATTTTTGACAAAAATCAACATACTATAGAATGACCTTTTTCTTCTTCCAATTTTGGACATCTCAGAATCTGGAGTTTTTCTGTTTTCTGTTATTTTTGAATAGATTACACTATGATATGTATCAACAGACTGTAATAGAACAATGTTTAGTATTTTAGGCAATCGAAGTCTCCTTCAATACAGCATTTTGTAAATTATGATCCCATTTAAAGTCGTACTGGCGACAGAGCACTTGTCAACAGCTCACCTTTAAGATGCTCAAGATGCAGGTACACAGCATCCTCGCTGACATAGTATCTTAACAGCTTAACCATGTATGGCACCCCCTGAGGAATGATGGTTGGCTGGTCCCTGCTTTCCCAGCTCGACTTGACTAGACTCTGCAAGAACACAGACACATAATGACTTATCTTTTAAAAAAAAATGCATGTTATAATCAAAAACACGGTATTGAATCAGACATATAATAATAAAAAAGACTGCTTGTATTGCCCCCTTTGGAGATTAGTGCCTGTCACTGAAATTTGAGGTGCACTTGCACTGGCTAAAAGGGTGAGAGCTTTCAGGCAGATCAATGCTGGATGATACTCAGGGAGACAGGATGGAGAGAGCTCCCATCAACTGGCCTGCCACACTATACAAGCACTGGACTGCTGCCAGACGACAACCCCCAAAACATCTCCGGTATCAGCGGTTAGATGGTGTCTGGACTTTAATTTAAATGCACAGTATGTAATTCATTGCTGTTATGGCTCAATCAAAACAAGAACAAAAGAAGTGTTGAAATCGAGCAAAATCTACGAAGTGTATCCTAAAAAAATGGCTTGACACATGTAAAAGGGATATGACCAGTGGTGGAATATAACTAAGTACATTAACTCAAGTACTGTACTTAAGTACACTTTTGAGGTACTTGTGCTTTACTTGAGTATTCCCGTTTTATGTAACTTTATACTTCTACACCACTACATTTAGCTGACAGCTTTAGTTACTTTTCAGGTCGAGATTTAACATAAAAAAACATGATCAATTTAATGTGATTAGACATTTTTTAATTAAACCTCATAATAGTATATTGAGTAGTTTGGGAAAATTCAAAAACTGCTTGTATAAATGAATAATAATAATCCAATAATATATTTGGAATATATAAAACAATCTGAGTGGGTCCATTCTGCAAAAACAAGTACTATTACTTTTGATACTTTAAGTACATTTTGATGCTGATATGTTTGTACTTTTACTTCAGTAAGTTTTTACTGCAGGACTTTTAGCTGTAGTGGAGTCATTTCACGATGTTTTGTTAATACTTTTACTTAAGTAAAGGATCTGAATACTTTTTCCACCACTGGATATGACACCATTGACAGGTGACCAAATGAAAAAGGCCATTACCTCGATTAAAACTGTATTGCTTTAGGTTAAAAAAAAAAAATCAACAATAGATATAGAACAGGTCATTTTTAGACATGTTCATGTAGAAAAGTGACATTTCATACCTTTTAAATATATTTTTAAAACAGAAGAATGGCCAATCATTTTGCTCTGATTTACTTTAGTGTAGTACAATACCTAACAATACCTAAAGGGAATACTGACCTTTACAACAAATGTCTCCTTATTGACCATACTTTGGACAATCAGGACCTTTGGAATGATAAAAAACATCAAAGAGTATCAATACACAAAGCTCACGCTGATGATGGTAACACAAAGCTAGTAAGTGTTACAATCTTACCTTATCAGTCACTCCCACCACCTTACACATCTCCAGGTCCTCCACAGGCGAACTCAAGTGTCTGATTGGACGGAATCTCAGACTGCTATAACCCTGAAAACAATGGAGCAAGTAAAACATGTTTTCCACAGTATTTTAGATGAATAAGGCTTAGTGTGAGACAAGCAGGCACTGAGTGTTTCATCTAATAATAATAATGATAACAAAAGGTTTATTTATAAAGCACCTTTCAAGAGTAGAAGTCACAAAGTGCTTCAAAACAATAGACAAAGTGCGGGCATCCAGCTAAAAACATAAAACTCCACTAAAAAAGCAGCGTAAGGGAGCAATACAGGAAGTGCTGTTTTATGTCTTCAACTCTCAAAGTTGATTTAATGTGACTCATCCAATATTAGACTTCATGCAGACACTAAAAATACCCCAATGCTACACCGAAATTACATTCACTGCACATTTCCAATAAACAAACCAACCAATTAACCAACAAACAAACCAACCAACCAACCAACCAACAAACCAACAAACCAACCAACCAACCAACCAACCAACCAACCAACCAACCAACCAACCAACAAACCAACAAACAAACAAACCAACCAACCAACCAACCAACCAACCAACCAACCAACCAACCAACCAACCAACCAACCAACAAACAAACAAACAAACAAACAAACAAACAAACAAACAAACAAACAAACAAACAAACAAACAAACAAACAAACAAACAAACAAACAAACAAACAAACAAACAAACAAACAAACAAACCAACCAACCAACCAACCAATTAATTAAAATGAGTATGGGGCAGAGTGGTCAGGTGCCTTCTGGAGGTTTCCTCAAAAGCTTTGAATCTTTTAGGTTTTTAAACTGGACTGACAAATCAATGGAGCAGTAGTTATTTAGGGGCGAGAGATATTTCCATCCATAGGTCTACCTATTATCATGGGTAGGTTGGTCTATGGTACTACTATTACTACTAATGGTACTACTACTGTATTACTACTGCTCGTCTCTAAAAAAAATCGAATATAACTGATGTCAAGTTCAGAGTATTGAAGGTCACATTATGTGCCATTGTTAGGGATTCTTACGACAGCATATTAAAAAAATAAAAATACGGACCCGGGTTGGGGGTTATATTTAGAGAAAAAAGTCACAGATTTTATGAGATTGAAATGGAAAATCTACAAGAAAAAAGTCACAGATTAAGAATATTAAAAATGGCAAATCTACGAGAAAAAAGTCACAGATTTATGAGATTAAAGTGGCATAGATTTAACCAGCGATCTCCTTGCATCTGTCCATTGCGTTGTATCACCTCATCCAAATTAGCAAGGTGTTTTCTTCTGAATAGGCCCAATTCACGGGCATTGTCTCTTCAAAGTCCGGGTACTTATGATAATATGGTGATTCTGGGCTAAAACCACAAGTGTTTCCTTGTTCCTAAATCTGATTGCAAAGTATAATTTGATTAAGTCACTCCCTGCAGACTTACATGGCATGGGGCAGCTTCTGTGGTGATGGAGTTCCTTGAAAAACAAAACACTTGCCTATTTTTCGACTTTTTTCTCAAAAATCTGCTACTTTTTTCTTCTAGATTTGCCACTTTTTTCTCAAAATATTACCCCCTTCCCTGTCCAAATTATTAGGGCATGGATTTAAATGTAGCAGATGTAGTACAGAGTGCTACCCTACCCATGTTATGTAACTTAAAAATAGTGTGGTGGCCTGTTAGTCACTTGTTACTTCTAACTGCTAAAAACACTGATGCCTATTTAAAATTGACATGAGTCAATGAATCAAATCCACACTGAAGAAACATGATATTTTATACAGCAAGCTATTAAAAAATATACATACAGCTCTGCACAGAATTGTTCTCATAGTAAACAGACATGGCAGCAGAAGGAAAAAGGCAACCCGCAAAAAGAAGAAGCAAAGTGAAGCGCGTCCGAGGCAATCTGTGCCTCTCTCCTTCTTTTCCCAAAACAGTTTTTTCTCCCCTTTATCTAATGAAACTCCCATCACATTTCCAGCAACGTGATTTCGGCCACGTCTTCAGATTTTGCACAAGAGATTGCAACAACAAGATTGCATTGCTGAGAAGCCCCTGATTAAATGTAAAATCAAATGATATAGCTTTCCTTACACAATATATATATCCTATCTATGTGTGATATGTTTTTAAACAACAGCAATAGTACCATCAGACAAAAGCTGCATATATTTAGGAGCAGGATGTTTTTAGTCATCCTCAACATTAGTTAATGGGCTCCGGCTTCCTCCCACAGTCCAGAGACATGCAGCTCAGATTTAATTGCTGACTCTAAATTGCCGGAGTGAATGAGAGTTTGAATGGTTCTATGTGTCAGCTCTGTGATAGTCTGGCAACCTGTCCAACCTGTACCCAGCCTCTCACCTAATGTCAGCTTGGATCAGCTCCAGCCTGAGACCCAGCGTCTGATAATCGGTTAAGAATAATGAATGAGTGAACATTTGTTATGTAGTGTTTTTAGAGTGATGATACAGATGGAGAACAATGACACACAGGCTCCACGGGATGATTTGCCTTTTCAACAACTATCATGTTTTTCCCAAATGATGCAACACTTTTTAGGCATAATTTTACCCCTAATGGTTGGAACATATAAATGGAGAAAATATCTCCTCACGCATGTTGGCCGAGCCCCAAATGTTTACAACTTCTGCCAAAACTCCTGCAAACGAGTCCCAAAAAGATTTTGTGAACGATAGTAAAGGATGATTGTCTTACCCCTAAATGAGAGCTTCCCTTCCCTAAGTTGTCCTGCAGGTGTGTTATGAAGATTTCTTCAGCTCTCTTCAGATACTGGGTTGTCTTCCTCTTCACAGCCTCCCTGCGATCCTTGTTTGGGTCCACTGGAAAACAGTTAAGCTCTATCACACACCAATAAAGCTGTGAGAATTCAATAAATCTAATAGACAAGAAGGTCCCGTCCTGACTTAACCTTTATCTGGGATAAGAAACTGCTTCCACACGGTATTCACACTGTGGTCTGACAAGCAAGGAATTCTGTGTTTAGCCCATTTATATACAGTCTATGGTTTAGCCTTTGCTTTGTGACTTCCTGTTTTTATTCTTGACCACATGCTCTGATCACATGTCTTGTGCAAACACGCCTCTGCAAATTCATTAAACTTACACTGAACCCCATTCAGCAGCAGGTCCACCCCGTTTTTGTAGTAACTGAAAGCTGCCTCATAGTCCTCATTGACCTCGCTGTCCAGTGCCATGCGGATCTGCTTGGCCGCTTCCACCAGATAATCTCTCTTCGCCATCTCTGCCTTGTTTTGGACCCGATAAGGACCAGACAAGCCTGCACACAGCATAAAAAGTTAGAAATTACTGCTGATTCAGCTTGACTTTGTTCCTGCATGGTAGTAAAGGGGAGGTATGAACCAGCTGTCTCTTTAAACTAGAAACTGAAACTAAATCTGTTGTGCCTGCGGCTCTGACGGGGTGCAGTTGAAACTCACCTTTGCCCCCTTGTCCTATCAACAGCAGGACACATCTCTGTCCGTTGTCACTGGGCGCAGTGTGTGTCTGTCCCCAGTGACTCCAAGGCTCAGCTGCTTGTGGCAGAGCATGTTCATCTGAGCCAGTGGAAACAAAGAGTTAACCTCCAGACCAGAACAGGAAGTGAATACAAGCTGGTGCCTACTATTTCTGATGAATGGAAAGAAGCAGAACAGGATGACATGGAAATGACTCAGAGCCCTGAGACACACTGACGTGTGTCATAGGTAAATTACTTGTATCACTGCAGGACTGTGCAAAAACCTAAAGATTGCACTTGACGACACCCAAACACCATACACCTCACTATATTATCCCAATAATAAATTATACGCTGTAGAACCACTGTTGTCATCACCCCACATGCAAAAATCACATGAAGTGGATTATTTCCTAGCTGGAAATAAATTATTTGCTGACCAGAATGTTATAAATATGATGCAATTAATCTTTGTTACAGTATAATGTATTTAAATTCAAAGAGGGGAGGCTAATGCTGGCTAGAAATCCTCACACTGATGTAAAATTGAATGTTTCTTTTCTCTGAATTCGGCTACAGGCTGAATCACAAACATCACACACACACACACACACACACACACACACACACACACACACACACACACACACATACACACCCCATCCTGGTTACAGCCACGGAGGCGACATCATCTAAGGAGTGTTATGAAACACACAAAGCCATCTTCAGCCTCCTCCATCATCAGCTTTCTCTACATGCATTCTCATATCCAAAGGCTTAGCAATCCACCATGGTAAATAAAGGAACAAATAGCACAGAAAACAGGCGCACAGATAGAAACACTGTACCTGATGTGAGGCGAGCATGGCCTGGAGCCTCAGCAGCATCAGTCACGGCAGCAGCAGCAGCAGCAGCCCGTGTCTTCAGCAGCCTCAGCACACTCCTCTCAGAGGAGAGAGGAGGAGAGAGCTCAGGCCAGGCTGCTGATTGGCTGAGCATGATGTCACTTTAGGGTACCATTTCACACAAGGCGCTCTCTTCCCCCCTCTCATCCTGACAGATGCTGGAGGATTTAAAGAGACAGTACTGTTTTTGTCTGCACTGACCGAAGGCCATTTTCTACCATGACTTTACTTCTAAAATGGGCTGTGTTTAGCTGTTGGTGTCGCCACATCCCTTATAAACAAAGGCATTTTAAAAAAAAATGATTATGAATTAGAGTATTCCTTTGATGTCTCCGATCTATAATGAATGCAGGGATCACCCTGCCCGCAATCTATAATCTGGTGGTGCTCAGTACCAGATGGAGCCAGGCTCCAGTCACAGCACAATGGAGAGCCGTTACCCCCTCAAGGGAGGGCCGGCTTACAGAGGAAGGGCGGAAGCTCCAGCAGGGAGCAGGATGGTGGGAGAGCAGGAGGGGGGCTGACATGTATCAGATGTTCAACCTTACTCAAAAAGGAGGAAAGGGTTATTCTTACTACTTTACAAAAGCTGCGAACAAACTCCTACACACTGTCTAACTTGCAAAAATCTATATATTTATTTGTGATGCTTTGGTGATACAACAAATCATTGAATTGTCAACAAATCTCGCATTACATTCCCCATGTGCCATAGGAAGGCTTAAATACAAAACATCAATTTATAACAAGCGCCAATATCCTATTAGAGCTAGAAAAGTAAAAAAAAAAAAAACCTGTATAATAATAATAATAATAATAATCTTTATTTAAAGAGCACTTTTAAAAAAACATGTGACAAAGTGCTTTACAAAGACAACTTAAAAACAGACATAAAATAACAGATAAAAGTCATGTTAGAAAATCATTAACGCAACATCATTCTGTCCAATTTAAAAGGCAGTTCAAGGGAAGTTAAAATTCAGGTAAAATCAGGAAAAGCTCTCCGATAAAAGTATGTTTTAAGAAGAGACTTAAAAGTGATCACTTAACTCAGCCGACCTGATTTATATATTTAATAGTCACTCTCAAAAAAAGACCCGAAAAGCTCATACTAAAGTCATAGATTCCTATAAATAAATAATTCTTTATTCCCAAGTAAACAGAAACCTTCAGAAAAACCTCTGCCCTATTGAGACTGCATACATTAATTAAGTGTATCCATATAAATAGATCCTGTAGGCCTCTAGAGGTAATTGCAGTAAAAAAAAAAAGAAAGAAAAAAAGAAGCACATACTTAGTAGGTTACAGTTGTGGATGAACCAAACGTAACATAAGTCAACACCAACAATACACTTAGAAGTGTCTGAAATATTTAATATACCATATAATAGACATCATTACCTCAAAAATGATTGCAGCATTCAGAGAATCAATACAGACAATATACACGGCCGCCCATGAAGTTGGAATAATTTTGTTGTTGACACATTCCTCAGTAAATTGGGGTTTCATTTTCATTGTGATATGTTGAGAGATTGATTAATAAAGTTTTGAGAAGATATACACTTTATTTCTTTCAAGAATATATCACAGTGTCACAATCATTTAATGGAAAACGAAAAATAAATAAATAAATAAACTGTAGGGGCAAAAAATAGCAAAAATAGCAGTTAAGACAACAAAAATAGCCACTAATTTATATGGCAAAAGAAAATAAACTTTTACAAACCTTGTGCCCCTGTCAGCCAGTTACTATAGAAGCCTTTTTGATACTTTATATCAACTTTATATGAATTACAAAGCACTCCTTATTTACTTTTTGTTTTTTATTTAACACCTTTTTATTTCCTGTCAATACCTTTCAAAATAAAAGTAGCTGTTTCACACTGGACGGCACCTTTTCAAAAATTAAAGTATCACAACATTGTAAAACACCTAGAAAATATACAAACGTGAAAAACAAGCTATATCATATAAATACACCGAAAGGAACCTTGCTAAAGGTCAGTTATACTTTTTACCCTTTCTCAAATGTTCACTCAGCCATATTTTATTTTTCGCACATTCACTTAAATCGAAACAAAACAGGAAACTCATTTGAATGCTCAAATTTGATTTTTATTCCAGAAACAAAGGTGTAGTTTCACACAGATATCAGAGAAAGTAAGTAAAGATCATTTGTATCAATCACAATACAGCAGATCAAGAACCAGAGGCATCATTCTTCGTTAAACCTCAAGTTATAGGACACGTAGTATCCACTGCTGTACATGTAAAGCCTCTGATCAGTGGGATTGTAGTGCAGGTTGACAAATGTGTCCTGGAATTTCTGAAGGGGAATACTCATGTACCGCTCCTCTCCAGTCAGGGTGTTGTATGAGTAATAGATCTCCTCTGTCTTCAGATCCCCAGGTCTGGTTGCATACATGACTCCACACACCATGAAAGCATTCCCCACCAGAGGCTTGAACGCACCGGTGGTCCATTCATCCTCAATACCGAACGATTTCTCATCTAACTTAGCAACAACAATTTTACCCATGGCTTCCTCTGAGGCATACATTACCCACAATCCTTCCTCATCAGCTGAAAAGTCCAGATACTGGTTTGGTGAGTAAGTGTAGGTGAATCTCTGGCTTGCTTTTGTGATTTGTCTGTGACTATAAACAGAAGAGGTCAGATTGAGTTTGGTCATTCTGACAGGGTTGGCAGCCTGGTAATATACGGCGTTGCCATGGACGATATAATTATTACCAGTGCCTTCGTAGCCTTGTGGCAGACCGTGGTGTGTGAAGGAGGATCTCTGAAGGAGTTTGTTGTAATTAGAGTACAGGTAGAATTCATACACAGAGGGACTGCTGTATGCACCGTACCAGTACATGGACTCATGGCCTCGAACTGGTTTGGAGTCTTTACCCCACCCCCCATACAGGTATCCTGGGTTCAAGTGAGCATTCAGTTGGATGACCGTAGGTTTGCTGACGCTCATGATTCCTGTGTGGTTGCAGTTGCCTGAAAAGAAAAGAAAAGAAAAGGAAAACGTCACCATCACATGCAACCCTGGGCGATTACAAGACAAAAGGCTCCACCACCTCTCGTTGTGTGTTTCTGTGAGGTCAGTTTTGTGTTTTTCTTGGTTGTTTTGTGTCTCTTTTCAACTCGTTTTGTATCTCTTTGTGGTAATTTTTTGCCATTTTTGTAGTTGTGTGTCACTTTGAGGTCATTTGCACTTTTCTTGGTTGTTTTGTGTCCCTCTGTCATCACATTTTGGGTCTTTTTTTGTCTTGTTGTGTCTCCTTGTGTCTTCTTGGGGTTGTTTAGCATCTCTTTCATAGTAATTTTGTAATTCAGGACCCCAGACACCTGAGAAAATGGCTAATGGCCTCACCAATATCTGGCTTGATGATCTCCTGCTCCTTCTGGCACTCCTCCAGCTTCTTCTGCAGCTTAGCGAACTCAATGCGGATCACCTCCAGGTTGCTCTTGTCATAAGTCTCCAGTTGGTTCACGATGAGGGTCATGTTGCGGATCTAGGAATAGAAACACAAATCGTATGGAAATTTAAAAGGATAATTTAGATTTTTCCATGTGGTTGTATGAGGTACTTTTCCATACTCACTGTATTACTTATGGCCCCCAGTTTGCAGAAGCAGGCGTATACTGGCACAAAAGATAAGTAATGCACTGATACACTGAAGACGTGGGTCATTGTGTGACTTTAGTAAATCTGAGCAAACACTTTAAAACACGACACAATTACAAAAACAGAATCAGTTGAGCAGCAACTTCCTTGTTGTGCGAGATAAAATACTGTTTCCGTCAATGGACCCTGGTGGCTTTGACAGAAGTAGCCTGTAGATAACAGCTTCTGGTCCCTGAGGGCCTCCTCGAGCCAAACTGATATAGATTTTTCTAGGTGGGCAATTTTATGGTTAAAATACATTTTGTTTAGCCCTCTTTAGCTTAGCTTCTGTGTTGGTACTGCTGTCTGCTTCTCTGAACTGGGGACATGCCAACTGCAGTCTACTGTAGGTGATCCAAAGATAATACTCTGGGGTAACTATTAATATTCTTAGATAGATAGATAGATAGATAGATAGATAGATAGATAGATAGATAGATAGATAGATAGATAGATAGATAGATAGATAGATAGATAGATAGATAGATAGATAGATAGATAGATAGATAGATAGATAGATAGATAGATAGATAGATAGATAGATAGATAGATAGATAGATAGATAGATAGAGTAGTAAAATACAATAGAATAAAATACTGAGGTAGCATAAATAAAAACTATATGGGGTAACTATTAATATTCTAGATAGATAGATAGATAGATAGATAGATAGATAGATAGATAGATAGATAGATAGATAGATAGATAGAGAGATAGATAGATAGATAGATAGATAGATAGATAGATAGATAGATAGATAGATAGATAGATAGATAGAGTAGTAAAATACAATAGAATAAAATACTGAGGTAGCATAAATAAAAACAACAATAGAAAAAAAACACAGAATAGAACAAGGACACTTAAGAAGTAAAAAAAAAATTGTATGAAGAAAGTCACATTATTTGCAAGTATGTTAAACAATAGCTAGGTTACCTCAGTATACACACTGTCAAACAGGGGTGATGAGGAGTTGAGGGAGCCTTTGAGCTGAGACACCAGAGCCTCAAACTCTCTGAGCTCGATCCTGAGCAGCTCAAAGTCCAGTTTGATGTAGTTGTCAGGACTGCTCTCCAGCATGGCCACTCTCACAGTCAGGTCCAGCAGTTCTCCCAGGAAGATGTCCAGTTTGCCTCCATAGTGGACAAGCTAAAAGACACACACTCATATACTGTAAGGCAATTACTTTCATGCAAATGATATCCTTTATTATTCGTTCTTCAAGGGATCTTTGATTGTTAATGTTACTTTTTAACCATTTTGTACGGTTAGTCATTGCAACAATGCATTGTATCTTCTATAAAATTACACATAATGACGTATTTCTCATTGTATTCAGTAGGACTCTCAGGCAAGTATTTTACTTATCATTGAATCTCTAAAGGTAATGTTTAATCTGACACTCCAAAAATCCTAATATATTCAGTTTTATTATCATGTTTCATAAAAAAAAAAATCAAATTCCCACATTTAGGAAGCATGAAACCAGAATTTAAGCATTTTTTATGCTTAAAAAATTATAAAAATGAGTATTCGGTTATAAAAATAGTTGCTTATTAATTTTCTAATCAACTAACAGCTTAGTCGACTAATCCTTGCAGCTTTAGTTGACACATTGAAGGAATTTAACATAAAGCCAAGAGAACGGCCTCATAGTAGTACTGTACTTAAGTAGCCTACAATTTTGAGGTACTTGTACTTTACTTGATTATTTCCATTTTATGTAACTTTATACTTCTACTCCACTACATTTTGAGGCAAATATTGTACTTTTTACTCCACTACATTTAGCTGACAGCTTAAGTTACTTTTCATTTGTCTAATCAATTTAAATTGATTAGACTTTTTTCTAATTTAATCGTATAACAGTATATTAAGTAATTAAATGAGACCTGTTTTCACAAAATCAAAACACTGCTTACATAAAAGCATCAACACAAATAATGTAGTAATACATTAAGAATATATAAAACAGTCTGAGTGTGTCCATTCTGCATAACGAGTACTTTTACTTTGATACTTTAAGTACATTTTGATGCTGATACTTTTGTACTTTTACTTCAGTAAGTTTTGAATGCAGCACTTTTACTTTTAGTGGAGTCATTTCACAGTGTGGTATTAGTACTTTTAGTTAAGTAAGGGATCTGAAAATAATATATACATATATATATTATATAATAAAATAATATGAAAATATTTTCCACCACTGGAAATGAGTAAATCCATAGTACATTAGTAACACTGTATGGGCCCTTGTTGATACATACAGTAATGTATGTTTCACAGCAACTTTGCCAAAACAATAATTCCATTTATTTGCATTGTTTTTAAGGAATATCAGTTAACAGTACATACTTACAGCTTTACAATAACAGCAGCAAAATTTCTTCAGTAAGTGCAGGACTTTTACTTACAAAAAAGTTACTAAAACAAAAAAATTATTTACTCTGACTGTCTGAACTGGAGCACTTCACAATGCAAGAAACATAGAGGATGCTGTTTCATACTCACTTTATTCATGTGGATCTCCAGCTCCAGCCTCAGGTCAGTGGTCGCTTGCTGCATGTGTTGCACTCGGTCAGCAGGGAAGCTGCTGTCGGGCAGGAACACACTGCAAACACACTCCAGGCCTCCACCAGACGTGGTCACATTCCCTGACTCCCAGTCTTCCATTGGCTGCAAGACAACTCAGTTATTGTATTAACATATTACACAGTATTCAATAAGCTTTAACAGCCTTCTTTTAAACTTACAAGCCAAGCCAGAGCAGGGCTCAGAAGGAGAAAGAGCAGCAGCAGGGTCTGATGCATTTTGTCTCTGATGGCATTGTGTCTGATTGCTTCTTACTCTTTGGGTTTTCCGCCTCTTATCAGCAAACATAAAGCATGTGACATCATTCCACAGTTGTAACAATTGTGTTTGCATCCTTGAGATCAGGGCAGGTGTGTATATTACACCCCTCAGACCTGGGAATATTGTGTATGGTTGGGTTTTATCCTCAGAGAGTTTGTTTGGTCAGTGACGGAACTTCAGGATGTAAAAACTGCTCACTGCATTCTTTTACCAAAGTACAGAACTGTACGAGACCTAAATTTAGACAAGAAACATGGGTAACGCTTTATATTAAGGTCCTTGTAATAACCATTAATTAACAAGTAATAAGGCCCTTGTAAGTCCTTACAAGATGCTACAAGATCAGGATTATTAACACTATTGTGTGTTTATAAGCTTATATAAGTGTTAATAATGGCATTACAAACACCCATGACCCACCCATTATGTCTTTGCCATGCCTTTATTAATCTTATTTTGTTTGCTTATTGATATTAAAATATACTTTATTGCTCATCTATTATAAGTTAACTATAAGATCACTATGCTTTTTGCAACTACTGGATCTAAAGCGAGAACAATGCCTTATTACTTGTTAATTAATGGTTATTAAGGACCTTATTATAAAGCGTTACCGAAACGTGTTAATATTTTCCCAAAGCTGTTGAATTTCAGGAACATTTCTGAAGTCTCATAATATTCCCATTTTAAATTACTGTGCATAATGTTGTTATACCACTGGGAACTCACTGTCTGAATCCTGGTTAATTACTTGTCTCCCACTTATATGATGCAGAGTCTCCACATGTAGTCTGAAATGACACAAAACTTATAAGCTAAAAATACAACAAAGCTGTTTTGCATTTAGTGTTACTTTAATTTATATATTCCAATTTAGGAGTAAATTAATTGGTTGATTATTTTGGGCTGTAGGGTGATCGGTTCAACACTAATCTTAAGCTTTTGTTACATCCTGGTGCACAGCTGAAAATGTTGCAACAATGCAACTTAGCCTTAATTCATCCTGTCCCTCTGGATTGACAGAGCAGACATCAGCGTTGTTTCTCATCTGTTCAGGCCTTATTTATAAAAAAAAATCTATGGTTCAAGCAGACCTCTTGACCTCTTGACCTCTTGACTTTGACACTTTGATGCGTGAATACTAAAAGATATAGTGACTGATTATTGGCTTCCAGTCTGCTGCAGTATTTGCACCTTCTGGACATAAGTTTACAGCTTCAACATACTGTGTATCCAGTGGTGGAATGTAACTAAGTACATTTACTCAAGTACTGTACTTAATTAGAATTTTGAGGTACTTGTACTTTGCTTGAGTATTTCCATTTTATGTGACTTTATAATTCTACTTCACCACATTTAGAGGCAAATATTGTACTTTTTACTCCACTACATTTAGCTGACAGCTTTAGTTACTTTGCAGGTCAAGATTTAACATAAAAAACATGATCAATTTAAAGTGATTAGAATTTTTTCTTTAATCAAACCATATAAAGTATATTAAGTAGCTACTTTGAGGAAATTAAAACACTGCTTACATAAATTCATCAGTAATAATACTCGAATGCTATATTTGGAATATATAAATAACAATCTGAGTGGGTCCATTCTACATAATGAGTATTTTTACTTTTGATACTTTGAGTACATTTTGATACTTTTGTACTTTTACTTAAGTAAGTTTTAAATGCAAGACTTTTACTTGTAGTGAAGTTATTTAACAGTGTGGTATTATTATTTTTACTTAAGTAATGAATCTGAATACTTTTTCCAACACTGTGTGTATCTCAGATTCGATATTCTTTAGATTTTAATGGGCACATATTGTGAAAAAAAGCACTTTTTGAAACACTTTTTCAGTGTGTGTGTGTGTGTGTGTGTGTGTGTGTGTGTGTGTGTGTGTGTGTGTACACATACATAAAAGACAGTCTGCAAGAAGTGCTTTGGGCTTTTTTTCATGAGGGTGGCTTAAGGAGACGGGCACTTAAACACAGCGTTTCATGCAGAAGGTTAGAACAGATGTAATCAGACAGAGTATGAGATAAACAATGTTTCTGGAACATTTAAACATAAAAATAAGCATAAAATGTCCCATTTTATTGTGTTATTGTGTACTATGCAATTTAGATTGATTATATGTATTTGCTTCATGTCTTTGTCCATTTTAAATCTGATGAATGTACAGTAGATTTGATTCATCATTTATATAACTTCATTAGTGTCATATTTGATTGCACACACTGGATCTACTTCAGTTATTTTTTACTTTTATTGAATTTGTATAAATTGATTATCTGGATCTAATCTTAAATCATGCACACATGTTTTTTTGTCTGTCAGTAATTTTGTTATAGTATTATTAAAATAATTGACACAGTTTGAATGCTTCAGTTTGATTTTATTTAGGAAAAGACAGTAAAGTATAACAGGTCATAGCTTTATAGAGCTGCAGGAACAAAGTGAGTAAATACAGATCGTTCGTATCAATCACAATACGCAGATCACAAAGAGGAGCTATCACTGTTTGTTAAACCTCACGCTGTAGGACACATAGTAGCCGCTGTTGTACATGTAGAGCTTCTGATCAGTTGGATTGTAGTGCAGGTTGGTGTATTTCTCCTGGAACTTGGGGAAGCTGATGCTGAGGTGTTTCTCCTGGTTGGTCTTGGTGTCGAAGGCGTAGTAGATCTCCTCCGTGTTCAGATCCACTGACCTGGTGGCGTACATGACTCCACAGGCCATGAAAGCGTTGCCAGCCAGCTGCTTGAACGCACCAGTGTTCCACTCCTCCTCGACACCAAAAGATTTCTCATCTATTTTAGCGACAACAATCTTACCTTTGTTCCCCTCTGATGCATACAATACCCACAAGCCATTCTCATCAGCTGAAAAGTCCATGTTCTGACTGGCTGAGTAACTATATGAAAACTTTTCACTGGCGGCCGGGATCACTCTGTAGTCATATCTTGAGCTGGTCAGATTCAGTTTGCTCATACTGAAGGGGGAGTTTTTCTGGTAATATATGGTGTTACCGTGAACAATGTAATTGTTACCGGTGCCTACCCACCCATTTGGTATGTCATGCTGTTTGAATGCGGACCTCAGAATCAGCTTTTCATAGTTGGTGTACAAATAGAAGTCATACACATTTGCACTGCTGTATGCACCATAGAAGTACATGGACTCATAGCCTCTAACAGGTTTGGAGTCCTTTCCCCAGCCCCCATACTGATAACTGGCCGCCAAGTGAGCATTCAGTTGGACCACCGTTGGCTTGCTGATGCTCAGGATTCCTGTGTGATTGCAGTTGCCTGAAAAAAAAAAAAGGAAAAATGTTAACACAAGCCCAGCCCAATATCTAGAGTTAGTCCTTTTTTGGGATCTTTGTAGTTGTTGTGTGTCACTTTAAGGTCATTTTGTGTTTTTCTTGGTTGTTTTGTGTCTTTCCGTAATAATCTTTTTTAAATTTTTGTTCATTTTTTGTTTCTATGTAATCATTTTGTGTCTTTTTGTTGTCTTTTTGCATCTCCTTGTGTCTTCTTGCGGTTGTTTAGCATCTCTTTCATAGTAATTTTGTAATTCAGGGCCCCGGACCCATGAGAAACTGCTAAAACAAAAAAAAAATGGCTAATGGCCTCACCAATATCTGGCTTGATGATCTCCTGCTCCTTCTGGCACTCCTCCAGCTTCTTCTGCAGCTTAGCGAACTCAATGCGGATCACCTCCAGGTTGCTCTTGTCATAAGTCTCCAGTTGGTTCACGATGAGGGTCATGTTGCGTATCTAGGAATAGAAACACAAATCGTATGGAAATTTAACAGGATAATTTAGATTTTCCTGTGTGGTTGTATGAGGTACTTTTCCATAGTTAGTGTATTACTTATGGCACCGCCCCCAGTTTGGAGAAGCAGGCGTATACTGGCACAAAAGATAAGTAATGCACTGATACACTGAAGACGTGGGTCATTGTGTGACTTTAGTAAATCTGAGCAAACACTTTAAAACACGACACAATTACACAAACAGAATCAGTAGAGCAGCAACTTCCTTGTTGTGCGAGATAAAATTACTGTTTCCGTCAATGGACCCTGGTGGCTTTGACAGAAGTAGCCTGTAGATAACAGCTTCTGGTCCCTGAGGGCCTCCTCGAGCAAAACTGATATTGATTTTTCTAGGTGGGCCATTTTATGGTTAAAATACATTTTGTTTTGCCTCTTTAGCTTAGCTTCTGTGTTGGTACTGCTGTCTGCTTCTCTGAACTGGGGACATGCCAACTGCAGTCTACTGTAGGTGATCCAAAGATAATACTCTGGGGTAACTATTAATATTCATAGATAGATAGATAGATAGATAGATAGATAGATAGATAGATAGATAGATAGATAGATAGATAGATAGATAGATAGATAGATAGATAGATAGATAGATAGATAGATAGATAGATAGATAGACAGACAGACAGATAGATAGATAGATAGATAGATAGATAGATAGATAGATAACTTTATTCATCCCTGAAGGGAAATTCGGTCGTCACAGCAGTCCGGTATTCAAGTATAATAAAATACTGTAAAATACAATAGAATAAAATACTGAGGTAGCATAAATAAAAACAACAATAGAAAAAAACACAGAATAGAACAAGGACACTAAAGAAGTTAAAAAAAAAAAAGTATGAAGAAAGTCACATTATTTGCAAGTATGTTAAACAATAGCTAGGTTACCTCAGTATACAGACTGTCAAACAGGGGTGATGAGGAGTTGAGGGAGCCTTTGAGCTGAGACACCAGAGCCTCAAACTCTCTGAGCTCGATCCTGAGCAGCTCAAAGTCCAGTTTGATGTAGTTGTCAGGACTGCTCTCCAGCATGGCCACTCTCACAGTCAGGTCCAGCAGGTCCTTCAGGTACACCTCCAACATGCCCTCATAACTTGTCATCTGAAAGAGAGAAGAAATAGAAATCAAAGTGATGATGACTCACCAAACCGTTATCATGTAAATGCAGTCGAATCGCCTCCAATCGACTCCAGTCTTAATATGTTTTACTGCACCTTATTCATTTGAATTTCCACCTCCAGGATCAGATCCTTGCTGACTTGCTGCATGTGCTGAACACGGTCAGCAGGGAAGCTGGTTTCAGGCAGATACACATGACAAAGGCACTGGCCTGCATCACCCACTGATGCAGTCACATTGCCAGACTCCCAGTCCTCCACTGGCTGCAAATACAAAGACAAAAAATACTACCATTTATATTGATCATAATAAATGACTGATGCATGTCTTAATAGAAAAGACTGGTTACTTACAATCCAGGCCAAAGCAGGACTGAGCAGCAGCAGCAGAATTGGCACCATTGTGTCTCAGTTTACCTCTCAAGTGTTTCCTTGGTGGCCTGATCGTACGGTTTTTAAAGACAGCTCTTATCATATCGTCACAGACACCTTCTCTCTTCCCATAGTTGTTATTTGAGGTGACTGGAAGAACAGATGTTCATTCACAAGTACCGTATGACTTATGGCATTATCCTTGTTTGCTTACAATAACTTTTGAAGGATCCAACACGCAGGGTTCGATCTGAAAACAGGATGTGGATGAGAAAAATGCCATATGTAGTGAATTCCCGGCAACACATTGTAAGGTTTATGGCCTGTTGACTGAGTGTTGCATGTGTTTTGTTAGATACTGTAGAAAGAGGTCATCATATCCACCTGCTGACACTGTCTCAGGCTGTGTAATTGGATCTAATCTAATCCAAACAGTTTCATTTATGGTCGATCTTGTTTAACAGGTCATATTAGTTTGTATAGTCATCATCTTAGAGGTTAGCTCTCACTGTTTTGCAAGTAAAAGAATCAAATTGCTTCTTTGTAATGTTTCCTCATCCACATGGTTAGTTGTGTAATCCTGTGCGTATGACTTGGGTGGTGCTCTCATGTGAAAGAGATGATGTGCCACAAGGGAACTATTTTGGAGTGAAATGCTGACTATGCATGAGCAATTTTTTATTCATTTTATCAGCAACACTGAAAAAAATCACTTGTTAAACCTTTGGAGTCCAGGAGATTTGGTTCAAATTTGTCAACTCCCTATGCATTAATTTCTGTCTGTGTTAAGCATCTTTCAGTCAAAGTATAAAGCTGCCAGGAACACAAAATACAAACAAAGACACAGGTATCTGTGGAAATGTACCATTTAAAAAAAAATGTATACACACAAAAACAGCAGAAATAATAAATAAAAAATAATAAAACTAAATAAAACGTGTATTTTCAATAAATGGATAGACTCCAGAAGGTTAACAGAAAGGTCTGCAGCAGTTGTGGAAAACATATTCAGACTGCTTGCTTAAGTAAAAGAACCAATACAACACTGAAATGACTCCACAACAAGTAAAAGTCCTGAATTCAAAACTTACTGAAGTAAAAGTACTTATTGTGCAGAATGGAGCCAATCAGATTGTTTTATATATTTTCTAAATATGTTATTAAATTATTTGTATTGATGCATTTATGTAAGCAGCTTTTTAATTTTGCAAAGATAGGGCTAATTTTAACTATGTAATATAGGCCTACTGTTAAAAATCTCATCACTTTAACTTTATCACGTTTTTATGTTAAATCTCGACCTGAAAAGTAACTAAACTTGTCAGCTAAATATAGTGAAGTAGAAGTATAAAGATATATGAAATGCAAATGCTCAAGTAAAGTACAAGTACCTCAAAATTGTACTTAAGTACAGTACTTGAGTAAATGTACTAAGTTACATTCCACCACTGGTTAGCAGGTATGACCATAGTAAATATGATTTGTAAAATTGAACTTTTTTTAAAATCTAGACTCAAACTCAGTGTGGGTTATCACTCCGATGCAGTTTAGATGTAGATTTCAGGTTGTGCTCATTTTAACGTCTTTGTGCACTGCTGGGTAGATTAATCTACAGCAATGCATCATAAGATCATCATATGTTTGTCCTATGAAAACCACTTTGGGCCTTCTCTAATCAATTTACATACACATTCAGTGGACACCAAGGGGATAAAAAACTGTAATCTGAAAAGTAACTCAAGAAGTCAGACAAATACAGAGCAGTAAAAAGTATAATATTTACCTCTAAGATGTAGTGAAGGAGAATTATAAAGCAGCATGTAATGGAAATACTATGTAAAGTACAATTACCTACAATCTGTACTTAAGTAAAGTACTTGAGTAAAGCTATATAAGCATTAGGTTTAGGTTGCATTATTTTCTCATTCCTAATTTTTGGGGAAAATATTGCATCCTGCATCTTTCAAAATCAGGTTGTTTATCCCAGCATGCCATTTGACCTGTCATAGTTGAAAAAGGACATGAGCTGGTAATAACATTAACAACCGCTCTGTTCTGTTTAAGTGTGAGAGTGAGCCAGCATGCACAATACCAGGACCCTGAAACTGAAACAGTTATAATATGTCAGCCATAAATAATTGTATAATTTACACCAAAGTTTTAATTACTGTGACATGTAAAAAGGTCTATTGCACTTATGCATACAGTCAGTGGTGGAATGTAACTAAGTACATTTACTCAAGTACTGTACTTAAGTTCAATTTTGAGGCACTTCTACTTTACTTGAGTATTTACATTTTATGTAACTTTATACTTCTACTCCACTACATTTTGAGGCAAATATTGTAGTTTGTACTCCACTACATTTAGCTGACAGCTTTAGTTACTTTACAGGTCGAGGTTTAACATAAAGAGAATTTTTTTTAACATAAAGACAATTTAAAGTGATTAGACATTTTTTCCTAATTAAATCATATAACAGTATATTAAGTAATTAAATTAGCCCTATCTTTGCAAATTTAAAACACTGCTTACATAAAAGTATCGATACAAATAATCTAATAATATATTTAGAATATATAAAACAATCTGAGTGGGTCCCTTCTGCATAACGAGTACTTTTACTTTTGATACTTAAAATACATTTTGATACTGATACTTTTGTACTTTTTCTTCAGTAGGTTTTGAATGCAGGACTTTTACTTGAAGTGGAGTAATTTCACTGTGTTGTATTGGTACTTTTACTTAAGTAAGGGATCTGAATACTTTTTCCACCACTGCATACAATATATATGAAATGTATTAAGTGGTCAACACTATGGTTGCAGACTGAACATGGATAGTTTTTCTCACAGAGAAAAGGTGAGAAAGTAAACATCATTATAATAAATTCAATGATTTATCCTGCAATACAGCATTTGTAGTTAAGAATCATAGTTTATGCCTAGAAATTCTCATCTAATAGTGGAAATAAATTCCTTCTTTTGTATGGGTGTTTATAGAAGTTACAGTTTATTTCCACATGATCAAATAGCATAATTGTTCTGCATGTCTTATTTATTTCAGTGTCAGAAAATATTATAAAGGCTAATAAAACCATCAGTAGTGGAATTATCTTAACACCACAAGATTGTATGTTGAGTGTATGAGTTTCTCATTTCTGTGGTGGAATGTAAGTTAGTACATTTACATTTACACATTTGTGCTATTTGTAATGTCCTGTAGTTCCATTTTATGTTACTTTATAGGTTACTTCTACTTCTACTTCACTGAGATGAACTTGCACCTTTTACTTCACTACATTTTCCGACAGCTTTAGTTACTTTTCAACGTATAGTTTTTCATAATTTTTCCTTTTCAGTGAAAACCATGTATCTCCAATCTCTGTTTGTGTTTAATATTTATCCAAAAACATCATATATAGCAGCAGAACTCTTACACGGAACATTTTACTGAGTACCTTTACTTTAAATACTTTAATAGACCATTTGGTGAAAATGCCTGCATAATTTTACAGCAATTTTACTTGCTGTGGAGTATTTTCACTGTGTGTTAATACTTCTACTTAAGTAAAACATTTGAATGAACTGACTCATTTTCAGTCATTAGAAAATAATTCACTTTATACATGAGCATTTGCACAAGGACACACTTGACACTTTTGTAATGCTGAAGATCATTTATTAGCAATCAAGAGAGAAGAAGAAGGATAAGTGGTGCTCTATGAACTACAAGAAAGAAAAAGACAGAGATCATTGCTTCATTCACATAATGTGATACTTATTATATATATTTAGGGCAGGAGAACTGCTGGTGCCGCAGTGGCTTTAGTAGTGTGGTTAAACCACAGATGGTAGTTAACGTAGTAGCCATCGTTATACATGTAGAGCTTCTGGTCAGTGGGATTGTAGTCCAGGTTGGAAAATTTCTCCTGGAACCTCTCAAAGGGAATACGGACGTAGCTCTCCTCTTGGGTTTTGGTGTCATACATGTAAAATATCTCCTCAGTTTGGATATCAACTGTTCTGATGCCATACAGGACGCCACACACCATGAAGGTGTTGCTCATTCCTGGTTTATAGACGCTAGTATCCCATTCCTCCTCAACCCCAAAAGAAGGCTCGTTTATTTTAGCAAGGACCAACCGACCGCTGGACTCCTCAGTGGCGTAGGTCACCCACAGGCCCGTCTCATCAGCGGCAAAGTCAAAGTTCTGATTGGGGGAGTTAGTGTAGGAGAATCTGGTGCTGGCTCCAGGAATCACCCTGGACTCATATTTCATGGTGGTGAAATTAAGTTTGGCCAACCCAAACGGGCTGTTGATCTGATAATACAGAGAGTTGTCACGGATGATGAAATTGTTCCCTGTGCCAGTCCAGCTGCTGTGTAAGTTGTGATGCTGGAAGTGGTTTCTCAAAATGAGATTCTTATAATTTGTGTAGAACCTAACATCAACAATGGAGCCACTGCTGTACCCAGAGTACCAGTACATAGATTCTCTGTCAGGAACAGGTTTTGAATCTTTCCCCCAGCCTCCATATTTGTAGCCTGCATTAAGATGGGCATTCAGTTGGCTTACAATGGGCTTGCCGACCTTGATGATACCCGTGTGTGCACAAGAACCTGCAGAGAAAGTGAGGGAACGTTAGAGTCCAAAGAGGGCTTAGATTTAGATGTGGATATGAGTGTGAATTAACTTACCAATGTTGGGGTTGAAAAGTTCCTGGTGGCGTCTCTCACACTCCTCGAGCTGCAGCTGCACCTTGACGTACTCCCGACGCGTCACCAGAACCACGTTCTTGTCGTAGGTCTTCTCCAGCCTGGTCAGGGTCGCCACCATGACTGTGATCTGAGAGAAAACATGATATCAGTGGATTGGCATCATATCTGTTGACGAAGATCCGCCATGTCCACAAAGAAACAGGAAGTGACATAAAAAGACTACAAAGAGACCAAAAAACTACAACAACTGCATAGAGACACATAGAGGGTCACAGCGACAGTGAAAAAGAGCAAAACAACCACAAAGACACATATATAATACAAAGCAACTCAAAAATAATCACAAGACACAAAACATCCACAAAGGGACTCAAAATGTCTACTAAGAGACACAAAGAAACTACAAAGAGACTCAAAAATGCCTGCAAAGAGACATAAAAAGACTACGAAGAGGCCAAAACAACAACAAACAGATGCGAAACAGCTGCATAGAGACACAAAGAGCCTCAGATCGACAGTGGAAATGAGCAAAACTACCACAAAGAGAGCCAAAATGAAATACAAAGCGACTCAAAAATAATCACAAGACACAAAACATCCACAAAGAGACTTAAAATGACTACTAAGAGACACAAAGAAACTACAAAGAGACTCAAAAATGTCCGCAAAGAGACATAAAATAAAATAAAAAGTGATGCTAAACAATCAAAAAAGAAACAAAAAGACCTTAACCCATAAGAACCCAGACCCAATTATCCTTAAAGGATGTGTTCTATAAGTTGACCACATAAAACACATTTCTGATGTTTTAAAAAAAAAAAAAAATGCTACCCCTAAATGCCAAAGATCTGTGATGTGACATATGAACGTTACATTGGCCGTTTATGGTATTTATGTTTATGATAGTTCTTATTTTAAAATAGAAAAAAAATAGGCAAATTGGTGTCTCTGTAAGCATAAAATGTGTCTTTTTCTTTTGCATCTCCATAACATATATCAAAATTGTGACTTTACTTTGTTCAGTTCCCTATTAACGGTTTAGAATTGTTAAATGGGTTTAAACTTAGCCAAGTAACAAAAAATAACCTTTTTAAAATTATCTACTTTTTCACATTTCTATTCCCAGTCACAGCTACATTTTGGAGAAGTCACTTCCTGTTAAAGTCACATGACCACCACACCAGGGTGTTGAGTATATGTCACTTAGGGATTTAATGAGTTAAGGTGAAGCATAAAGCTGAATATGGGAGATTATAGAAGATTTAAAGTGTTTGTTACATGAGTGTCACCATGGTTTCTTATGGGTTAAAGAGACACACAACTACTGCAAAGAGATAGATACACACAGAGAGACATAGTGACTACAAAGGGACACAAAAGAGCGACAAAAAGAGGCACCCGGGCCTCATTGTCCCATAATCGGCCCCTGCTGCCATCATGTAGACCTACCTGTACACGCAGAGACTCAAAGACAGTGGTGGAGCCTCTGATGGAGAGCTGCAGCTCTTTAATCAGAGCCTCCACTTGTTTGATCTCCACCTTCGTATCGTCCAGGTCGGCATCATTGTAGTCATCAGGGTTCTTCTCCATTGTTTCTATTTCTGCTGTCAGGTGTATTATCTTTTCTGCATACGCTGTCAGCTTGATCTCATAGTCTTCCAGCTAAATAAAAAGTCGAGACAAGGATGATTTTATACATTGTCGTCTCTGTCTCAAATCTCTTGCACATGCTTCAAGTATGCCTGCACACCTTGCCCATCTCCAGCTCCACTTTGTGTGAGATCTCCGCAGCTGTCTGCTCCACCACCACCAGGTCTCCAACAGGGAAGGTAGAACTTGGCAAGAAGGCGTCACAAGTGCACCTGTCCCCACCTCCTGTCCCATTCCTGGCTCGCTCGCTCCACAGGCCTACATACTAGTCACATAAACGTACAGCAGATCAGTTAATGTGACATCCTTAACAGAGGTGGGCAGAGTAGCCAAAAAATTTACTCAAGTAAAAGTACTGTTACTTAAGATTATAATTACTCAAGTAAAAGTAAAAGTACTCATGAAAATAATTACTCAAGTATGAGTAAAAAAGTATGCAGTGAAAAGACTACTCAAGTACTCAAGAGTACAAGTACCGCGTTTTCTCCGGATTTATTTTTGAAAGCAACACAAACGGTATAAAATAGTAGCAAACAACATATAAAACAGCAATCTTCAAACTAAAGATACAATATATTGCCATAAGTTGCAACGGGTGGACCGACATCATATTAAACCCTATGGATTAAGAATGGGATGTCACTTTAGTTCATATGTGAGTCAAGGCAGGTGACGGGCCGTTAAAAAGTGCGCGTTCACTGTTGCTATGGCTATGACCAACATGACAACACTTGTCATCTGACCCAAGTAGCTGCATTTGATTGGCTAGATCATTTTCTAATGTTTTTTATTGGTTGAAAGCTGAAGACGTAGAAATAGATCTCGCATGTAATAAAAAAAAAAGATTAAAAAAAAAAAAAAAGTAACTACCATCACATAGCCAAATAGAACGGCGTAAAAGTACCGTTCCTTCTTCAAATATATACTCAAGTAAAAGTAAAAGTATGGTCCAAAAAAACTACTCCTAAAATTACAATTTATCCAAAAAGTTACTCAAGTATTTGTAACGGAGTAAATGTAGCGCGTTATTACCCACCTATGATCCTTAACGCATAAAGATGATTTAAATCATTCATACATACCCCTGAGGCCATCGACGAGCTCAGCAGCGCTAAGAAGTACAGAGTGCCGATCATTGTTGGTGCGGTCAGAGTTGTTATGATTGAGATAGTTGGATCTTTGGGGGCTTATATTGCCTGTTTCTACATCCTGCAAGTTGCAGCACCTGTCCTACTTCACAGCACTGTTAGTCAAGATCGCACCTAATGAGTCACACCTAATGTTATCTTCAGCAAACACAGATGAATTATCGGATGTTCCAGTCATGTTTGGTTGTGGAGCAAAATTCAGTGGGTGGGTGGACCATCTGACAGAGTTCCCAAAGTGTTATAAAGTGTTTTGTTTCCCCAGATGCAGGGCTGTAGTATTCTTTTTAAGTCTGGTCTCAAGAGACTTTTTTAGGTCATGCACTTGTCTTGGTTTTGTGTCTCAGCTATTGAAAACTGGCCAAGTTGTACCTAATACTGATTCAGTGCTTTGTTATGCATATATATATATATATATATATATATATATATATATATATATATATATATAAAATATTATTTCCGGCGATCCTAACTCAAAATAACTATATCAATCACTATATATCACTAAGTTTATTATGTTATTATGTTCAATGTCTGTTTGAAAGCTGCTCCTGGATATGTGAATTTCCCTGGGGATAAATAAAATTTCTATATCTAGATTGGATCTATCTATCTATCTATCTATCTATCTATCTATCTATCTATCTATCTATCTATCTATCTATCTATCGATCGCACTAGAAAGACATTATTGACACTATTACAATCATGAACTGGGCTTGATTTTCTCTGTAGTGTATCTTGACTCTGGCTCAACTGGACTTGGTCTTGGACTTGACTTGGACTTGATTCAGTTTAACCTTGAGTAAAGTCCTGCCCAGTTGGTTTTAATATTGAATATACTGTGCACTGTCAAAAGACACATGATTAAAATCCATCTTTATTTAATAATTGTGCGTAACAAAGTAGCCAACAATTTCAGGAAAAAAATATTCATAACATTTCAAACCATTTTTCAGAGTTGTACGAACCTGGTCTCACAGGAATCCGTGAAATAGTCACGGATTCGCTTCACTCAAAATCCGTGGATTAGCCACGGAATCACTCAAATTTCCGTGAAACTGACACGGATTTCATTACAATGCAAGTTTATATTTTTTCCTATTGGTTTGTTCCAAGTCACGTGACTTTTAAGGTCCTGGCGGTCAGAACAAAAAACATGGCGGAGAGTTCTCTCATTTTTTGTGAAAAGATCAATATTTTGACTTAGTTTCTGCATAATAATGTATTTTGATCACATTTCTAGCGAGAAATATATGTTTTATTTTCCAAATATTCACTCAGTGAATGTACATAATCACTTTGTATGTTGGAATAGCCACGGGATATGATTGGCATTAACTTGCATTGTAGCGAAATCCGTGTCAGTTTCACGGAAATTTGAGCGATTCCGTGGCTATTCCACGGATTTTGAGTTAAGCAAATCCGTGGCTATTTCACGGATTCCTGTGAGACCAGGTTGAGTTGTACAGTCACTTTACAGTTTGATTATTTGAGCCTTTGCTCAAACTTTTCTTGGTTTTCTTTTTCTTCACTTTCTTGGTTTTAGCTTTAACCACTGCTGGCTGCTTGGCATCCAGAGCGGGCCTGGACCTGGTCAGGTGGTTAGCAGTGGGGCTCAGCTTGCTGTGGCTCATCTCTGGGTCGGAGCGGATCCCCTGGGCCGAGATGGACTTCTCTGGAGCAGAGCGAGGGGAGTCATCCAGCAGGTTTGGCTGTGAGTAGGAGCGCATGGCTGGGGAGCTGGTGGGACGGTAAGGCGTGGAGCCTCCCAACATGGGCAGGTGGACATGCTCATTGCTGAGATTAGTGACGGAGTAGCGGCTGCTGTTGGACATGACAATGTGGTGCCAGGAACTTAGAGGGGTGGCAGAGAAGTGCTGAGGGCCGCTTGAATCGTCTTTGGCCCCTCCTGGAGATATGACCATGGAGCTGCGTGGTGTCACGGCCTCCACGGCGCTCTGGAAGGTCTTGAGGATGCGATCGCTCTTCTGCTTCTCTTTTTTCTGGCGGGACTCGACTTTCCTCAGCTGGCGGCGGTGATCCCTCATCATCTGTTTCCTCGTATCTGCTAGTCCCCTGCACAGAAATATCAGATTACACACGTTGCATCCATTGGTGGAATGTAACTAAGTACATTTACTCAAGGACTGTACTGAAGTAAAATTTTGAGGTACTTGTACTTTACTTGTAGCCTGGCTAACACCAGACTAATCTCAAATGAGATGTAGTCTGGGAACCAACCGTTCATTTCTCCGTAGAGGAGGTGTGGTTTACGATCCTCCGGAGCCGTTTATTGGGCGCTTAGAATGTCTATCAAAAGCGTCTGTAGGTAGCTCTTAGCCAATCAGATCAGTTATACCAGATGACGTAGTAGAGCAACAGAGATGGATGTTTGTTGTGTGTGTGTCTGTGAGAGAGTGTTGTTTGCTGCTTTGCTCCTCCAGTTCTCGCTTTCTGCAAGATTATTTATTTTCACGCTTTATTCCCCCTCATGTCATTCAGCCACACACATCCACTGATTTTATGGGCAATAAACAAGCTGCTGCGGGCCTCTCGGCGGTGATCTTGCTACGAGCCGGGGGACAGCGGAGCCGCCGAGAGACCTTTCGCCTTTCAACTTTCGCTCTAAACTATTTAAAACACCATCTACAGCTAAAGAGAGTTTCACGTCTGCAGCAGCCATGTTGGATCTGTAAGACAACTACAAGCTTCCAAGTGCCGAGTAGTACGCGTCATCGTCTTGCCGTCCCTCCCCGCTCTGTGATTGGATCCCTAAAACAGGGCTAAGAAACGGCTCTGGTTGCCAGACTGGATGTAGGTTCGAAATTAAATTAGAGCGCGCAAGGCAGTCTGGGTATACCCAGGCTACTTTACTTGAGAATTTACATTGTATGTGAATTTGTACTTCTCTAGTAAAATATTGTACTTTTGTTACTTTCGGGATTTAAAATTAAAAAAACATGATACATTAAATCAAGTGACTACACATTTTAATAAATTAAACCACATAACTTATTATTGCATCAATAATAACAATCTAATAATATATTTTAAATATATTTGACAACCTGAGTGGGGCCTTTTACTTTTGATACTTACATACATTTTGATTCTGATACTTTTGTACTTTATTACTTCAGTAAGTTTTGAATGAAGGACTTTTACTTGTAGTAGTAATCTCACATTGTAGTATTAGTACTTTTACTCAAATAAAGGATCTGAATACTTCTTCCACCACTGATTGCATCACACAAAATGTCTTTCAATGTGAAGATCTGGACAAATTCCCAGCTCACAACGTATACATATCAGCAACACTGACATTCAAACAATAATAAAACTGTACAGAGTCACAGCAACATCAGTGCTTTACAACAATAAACCTTATCATACAGGCCTGTGCTGTGAAGTAATTCAGAAAGCCCACCTGTGAGTATGACCAAACAGCAGAAGACGTGCTCACCTGTAGTCTACCATTCCTGTCCTGTCACGATCAAGTCTCTGAATCAGCTCCTCAATCTGGTATCGATCCAGAGGAATACTTGATTGCTGCCATAGTTTTAGAGGACAGAAGGAGAAATCAGCTGTAAAGTTTCTTCTTTCACTCTTACACACTGCAAAAAAGCCAACTTGTATCTTTTGGCCTAAAACAGTGATTTAAATTGGTAAAAGTTGGAAAATATAAATTATTGACATTTAGGGCAATAATGTAAGTTAGCACAACAAAGGAAGCCATTGTATGCTCAAAAACAAGTTTGTGAGTTGTTGTGACTTATATCTTTCTCTCTCAAAACAAGGGACAATAGTTCTGCTAACTCTTATTTCTTTTTGTTTAATTCGGTCATTAGCGAAAGCTAGCGGCTAACTGATGCTAGCGGCTAACTGATGCTAGCGGCACTGCATGTTACAGCTACAAGAGTAGCCATTAGCGTATCAATGCTAACTCAAAATTGTGGTCGCAACATTAGCTGACATTTCATAGCGGCGTTACAATCGTGCCAATTCAGCACATTGCAGTTAGAGGTAAGGATTAAAAGTTATTACAATGTAAAATTATAAGTTAGTACTTAGTTATAAGTTTGACAAAAATCTGAATTCAGAGTTGAGCAAACTCAAAAACTAAACTTAAAATATTTAGTTTAATTGTCCAACTTTAAATTTTATTGAAGTTTGTTGCCTTGAAATTTTGAGTTCACCCAACTTTTCTTTTTTTGCAGTGCAGTAGCCTATGCTTATTGATTCACTGTGTGTTGGACAATGATCAGCATCAGAAAAGATTTGTGAGAAGGACTAGAAGAGGGCTCATCATGCATCATGCTTTCAGAGGACAATTTTTTAAATGTTATTCTGCCCTGCAAATGTCACTGACGCTCTAGGTCGGCTCTACGCTGGGGCAAGAGGGGGCCGAGCCCCCTAAAATAAATGTCTTGCCCCCTCAAATCAAAATTTTAGAATTTGAGAAAGCACATTTTAATATACTCACAAAATTAATATGCATTACAATTTGACAAAATTATCTGCAGCAGTGGAAAAATTCGCCAAAAAAGGGACACATGATATACAGTACAGGCCAAAAGTTTGGACACACACCTTCTCATTCAATGCGTTTTCTTTATTTTCATGACTATTTACATTGTAGATTCTCACTGAAGGCATCAAAACTATGAACGAACACATATGGAATTATGTACTTAACAAAAAAGTGTGAAATAACTGAAAACATGTCTTGTATTTTAGATTCCTCAAAGTAGCCACCCTTTGCTTACTAGAATATAAGACATGTTTTCAGTTATTTCACACTTTTTTGTTAAGTACATAATTCCACATGTGTTCATTAATAGTTTTGATGAATCTACAATGTAAATAGTCATGAAAATAAAGGAAACGCATTGAATGAGAAGGTGTGTCCAAACTTTTGGCCTGTACTGTATGATTGTTAGTTGAAATCTGGATTAAGGATGTTTTATTTTATTTCATTCATTTATTTTATTTTTATTTTTCAGTTTCCCCCCCTGAGGGACTGCCACCTTATTGTGGTCTGGGGGTTTGTGTGCCTCAGTGACCTTAAGAGCTAAACCAGCAGGAGTTTAGTCTTCAGGTGGGACACCTGGACAGGTCTGAAGGTAACGGCCTGACAAAGTGCAATCCACTTCTCCAGGTTGGGGTTGGACACATAGACCAATGAAGAAAACATCTTTACTAAAAGCACAGAAAAAAAAGTGCTGGAGCATGATGTGTACACATGATGCCCCCTTCACATTTCTGACTGCCCCCTCATATATGCTGCCTAGAACCGGTTCTGACGCTGCACAGTTCAGTATATCAGTCCATGTGTAAACCTGCACGGCCTTCCTGAAGTCAGCGACAGGGACTCGCATGGTGCCGTCTTTGTCGATGTTCCGAAAGAAATCCCACAGGCGTAGCTTGCGTTGATCCAAATAATCCTTTAAAAAATATCAGGAAAAGGCAATTTGGCAGTTATGAAATACATGGAGAACCAGAGATGGGCAGTACTTCAATTCAATGTAATTAATTTAAATGTTTTAACTTTTTGAGTACTACTTTTGTACGCCGGAGGATTAGGCCACATTTAGAGAAAAAAGTCAAGATTAAAGTCGTAAATATTGAATCAATTACGAGAATAAAGTCAAAAATATTGAATTTATTACGAGAATAACGTGCATATTCTTTTTAAAGTCCTTATACTTATGATAATGTGCTGCTGATGTGCCAAAAGGTTTGTGAAACTTATCTTAAAGTAAATTTCTACAAAATGCTCCACAGCTGTCATTTTAACAACTCTCCTCCTCTAATTTATTAAATATTTACGACTTTATTCTCGTAATTAATTAAATGTTTATGACTTTATTCTCATAATTAATTCAATATTTTCAACTTTATTCTTGTCATCAATTAAACATTTTTTACTTTAATCTCGTGATTACATTTTTTTTTCTCTAAACGTGGCCCTAATACTGGCTACTTTGTCATTTGTATTATGTAGCTATTATTGATTAATATGTAATATTTTTTCTAAAATAATGCACAATGTTGTCCTGTATCATACTCTGCTGCTTTGCGTGAATTACTTCCTTTTTCACATGAAAATAAGATTCATTTTTCATATGAAATTATGTAATGTAACCACATTTTTTCTTATTCTCCTGAGGTGACCAAAACAGACCTGGATGACTTTCATTGGATCAACACGTTTTGGTGGCTTCTTAGCAATGAAGCCTCCGACCCCTCCGTAGTGAACATCCAGCCCAGGATGCTCCTGACATGTCACCTCCAACAGATGCACAAAGGTCTCATTTACCAGCACATTCTGTTGGTAAAAAGGTGGGAAAATGTGTCATGTTTCCACTGTCTGTTCAGTATTTTATATTCCATTCATGTTTCATTTCTGGTGTTTCCTGACACAAAACTTGAAACTAAATAACAAAGAAAAGTGCGAGAAATGTCAAGTAGGAAGTGTAAGGAGAAATCAAAAGAGAAGAGGGCCAAATCATTACAGACGGAGGCATTAAAATGTTGAAAGCTTACTGAGCTATTTAGCGTTGAACCACATGGTAAGACTGTGGAGGATGGAAGTGGGAGGAGGTGGAACCTTCAGTTATTAAGGTTTGTTGCTATGAACGAACAAAATTACTTTTGGGTTTTGGGGAGTCTCTCTCTCTCTCTCTCTCTCTCTCTCTCTCTCTCTCTCTCTCTCTCTCTCTCTGTGTGTGTGTGAATATCTAATCTCGTAGGCTTGGGGTATAGTGTCTTGACACGCTGGCTAGTGGTTATTTAAACACGTAATCGCATATGGGTTGGGGGCCTAAATTTTGGATAAAGTCTGGGGCCTTTTTTTTGTGCCAGTCCGTCCCTGCCTGTGTACCGACCCTTCATGGAATAAACGCCTTTTGAGTATTCAAACTAGAACTCTGTCATGCATTTCAGTCCTGCCTTCTGTGCTACGTCCTTGACAAAATGTGCTTCATGTCATAATGCATGGTTTGATTTTTAAGCAATGTAATCAACTGATATGACAACCAGGACTCTAGACCAGCTATTCTCAATCTTGGGGTCCCGACCCCAATTGGGGTCACGAGATGATTTCTGGGGGTCGCCAAATCATTTTGGTCATTTTGTGTCTTTTATTTAGACATTTTGTGTCTTTTTTTGGTCATTTTATGTCTTTTTTTGTCATTTTATGTCTTTTATTTAGACATTTTGTGTCTTTTTTTGGTCATTTTATGTCTTTTTGGCCATTTTGTGTCTTTTCTGGTCATTTTGTGTCTTTTTTTTGATCATTTTGTGGTCAATTTGTGTCTTTTTTGGTAATTTTGTGTCTTTTTTGGTCATTTTGTGTCTTTTTTCAGACATTTTGTGACTTTTTTTGGTCATCTGGTTTCTTTTTTGTGCTTCATTATTTGTCATGTGTTGTATCAACTAAGTTTGTATGATCTGAACTGTGAGATTCTGTTCAGTGAGTGGGGGTCGCGGACAACTTTCATGTTAAATTGGGGGTCACAACTCAAAAAGGTTGAGAACTACTGCTCTAGACAGACAGACAGAGATGCCACAGCAACTTACACATATATTGATCTCCTCCAGGGCAGTTCTAGGTGTGTTCTTCACCACATTAACCAGGGCCAGTGCTCCCTCTACTGTCAAAGAGTTGTAAGCCAGCTTCAAGAGATGAAGAATAAAAACATGACCTTAAAATATGTCTGCTGGATTATACTGATGATGTATAATACAATCACATGCACCCACCAGTAGGACCCGGAGTGTGTCGTTGAACTCGAGGCCCCTGCACATCATCCCGACACCCTCATTGGTGAGGCGGTTGTTGTTGAGGTTGAGATACACCAGAGTGTTGTTGAATTTTAGGGCCTCTCCCATAGCCAGGGCGCCCTCATTCCCAAAACCATTCCAAGACAAGTCCAGGTGTTTCAACATCATGTTCACCTACGTATAGAAGAATATTAGTCAGGCGGCTTAGGACCAGATTTGAGAAGAATGGCAACACCTAGTACAAAAGCACCAAATATTTTCCACATGCTCTCTATCACCATGGGTTTCAATTTTTAATGGGAGCCACTTCATCAAGTTTGCGAATCGGAGATGGCAGCCATATAAAGTCTATGAGAACCAATACATCTTCCAAGCAACTTGGAAGGTCAATCTTGGGGTCAAAATATATGTTTTCTGGGTCAAGGAATCATTTAAAGCTATTGAGAATATCACTAGATGATTATTTTTTTATATTATAGATTTTATATGGCTGCCATCTCTGATCCCCAAGCTTGATAAAGTGGCTCCCATCAAAAATTGAGAGTTATGGTTATTGAGAGCATGCTTTTGTCCGGTGAGCCTGCCTGACTATATGATCTGATGTTGTATACGAAGTCTGTGATCAAATATATTTACTATCCATCCATACCTTGAGTCCAGCACAAAAAGCCACAGCGCCTTTCATTCTGAGATGGTTCCAGCTTAGATCCAACACCTCAAGACCTTCGTTGTTTGCTGTAGAAATGGAAGGAAAAATCTGAGAAAAGATTTTGACCCTTCTTGACATTAAATACATAAAGTAATTTGGTCACATCTATAAACACATTTGGTTGAGTGAATTTTACCCAGCAGTTGTCCCAGATGTTCCCCTCCTTTTCCACAAAACTCATTGTGGCTCAGGTCGAGTTCCTTTATTCTGGAATTGGTCTAAATGCAAAAATATATGCACCATAATAATTTAACCAAACAGCATATAATTACTTAATAAACCACAACTGAAATGTCATATTTCATGTAAGGTTTAATAATTACTTACTGACAAGGCATCTGCAAAATATTTAGCATCATCGTCAGTAAAGCCATTTCCTGTTGGGAGAACATTTGTTCTGATTGGTCTTTAAGTTTTAGTATTGACATACTAAAAGTATCTTACATTATGAATTTGAAGATCATATAAAAATTACATTTGTATATACTATATTTAGTCTTTGGGCACCAGTGGTGGAATGTAACTAAGTACATACTCAAGTACTGTACTTAAGTACAATTTTGAGGTACTTACTTGAGTATTTCTATTTTATGTGACTTTATACTTCTACTTCTAGATTTTGAGGCAAATATTGTACTTTGTTATTATATTGTTCTTTTTTTTCCTACGCTACATTTAGCTGACAGCTCTAGTTACTTTTCAAGTCAAGATTTAACATAAAAACATGATCAAATTAAAATTAGACATGTTTTTACCACCTTGACAAAATTAAAACGCTGCTTACATAAATGCATCACTAATAATAATCCAATAACAATTTGGAACATGTAAAAAAATCTGAGTGGGTCCATTCTGCATAATGAGTACTTTTACTTTTGATACTTTAAGTACATTTTGATGCTGATACTTTTGTACTTTTACTTCAGTAAGTTTTGAGCTTTCCTTGTAGTGGAGTAATTCTACAGTGTGGTATTAGTACATTTACTTAAGTATGGGATCTGTTGGGCAAAAGGGACTGTTTTCTCCTAAAATATCACTCTGTTGCAAAAAAAATTGTCTAAACTGCCAAAGACTTGTATAAGAAAGAAAATTAAACATTTCATTGCGTGCACAAGTGGATTAATGCTTTTAATGTTACCTGAAATTACCTGAAAGTTTCATAGATTTTAATGAAATGTTGTCCAGTAACACTTTAGCCACATGCTCAGCTCCTGCAGACTGCAGGTAGTTGCTGGACAAATCCTGAAAGCAAAACAGTTGCTGGTTCAGTAGGCCGCATGCTCCACTATATAAGTCGAGAGAAATTGCAGCTTGAAAAGCACATGTTGCCCTCTAGTGGTAGGTTGGCTGTATGACATACCAGGTGCTGCAAGGTGAAATTGGCCCTCAGCATCTCCACAAGGTATTTAGCTCCTTCAGCTTGAATGTGGTTGTCTGCCAGTTCCAGAGTGTTGATGTGCATATCAGTCTAATTACAAAGAAAGATGATATCAGAGGCTTTCTATTTAACCCATAAGAACCCAGACCCAGTTATCCTTAAAGGAAAGTTATGGGTGACATACCACCATTTCTGATGTGTTTTCAAAAACACTATCCCTAAATGTCAAAGATCTGTGATGTGACATAAACATTACATTGGGCGCTTATAGTATTTATGTTTATAATATTTATGTTCATAATATTTTGTATTTTAAAATTAAAAAAAAACTAGACACAAATTTGCCTTTTTCTCTGCATCCCCACAACATCTATCAAAATTGTGACATTATTGGTTCTGTTTAACAACAAATTATTTTTTTGATTTGTTTTTAAGTAGCATAATAATAATAAATCGATAATAAATAAATACAAATAACCATGTGTCTTTTTGTTTATCAAAATTGTGACTTTAATTTGTTCAGGAAATATGGTCAAAACAAGTTAAATGCAATACAGGACACCCTATTAACGGATTAGAATTGTTAAATGGGTTTAAACTTAGCATCGTAACAAAAAATAGAAGATTAAATGTGTTTGTTACACGGGTGTCACCATGGGTTCTTATGGGTTAAAAATAATAAAATAAATCACTCTCAGTAACATGCATTTTAAACGTACCACTAAAGCAATAGCAAGTGCCTTGCACCCCAAAGGTCCTAGCCCATGATGGCTGAGTGTCATGGTTGAAGAGTCAAGGCTTCGTATAAAGTAGGAGACTGGCACCACACCCAGCAGCCTGCAGGCCTGCACGTACACTTCAGATATAGACATCTCCTTGTTGCTTTCCTCTTTTTCTGGAAATGAGCAGTGGTGGAATGTAACCAAGTGCATTTACTCAAGGACTGTACTTAAGTACAATTTTGATGAAGTTGTACTTTACTTGAGTCAAGGTTATTATAGTTTACGAAAACTAACGAAATAACGAAAACTAGAATTGAAAAAACATTTTCGTTAACTGAAATAAAAATAAAAACTAGAGTTTTTAAAAAAACGATAACTAACTGAAACTGTATTGTGTGGTTACAAAACTAACTAAAACTAACTAAAATTATAGTGGAAATGTCCTTAGTTTTCGTTTTTAGTCAACTTTTTTCATTCATAATCCAGTGTATTTATTTGAACATGCAACACATGGTGAATATGTTTACTGAGACTGGGATGTCTACACTAGAACCAAAATTCAAACACCCAGAACTGTAAGAGTTAATAACCTTATTGGGGCTGAGATGGATAAACCAAAGGAAATAAAGCAAACATTTATTATGACCTCTTTGAATCACGCACCCAACATATAGCCCATTACAAAAAAAACTAAAACTAACACTAAAACTAATAAAAACTAAACTAAAACTAAGCATTTTCAAAAAATAAAAACTAAACTAAAACTAGAAAACTCACTCTAAAAACTAACTAAAACTAACTGAATTTGAAAACAAAAATTCACAACAAAATTAAAACTAAAACTAATGAAAAATCCAAAACTATTATAACCTTAACTTGAGTATTCCCATTTTATGTAACTTTATACTTCTACTCCACTACATTTTAAGGCAAATATTGTACTTTTCCACTACATTTAGCTGACAGCTTTAGTTACTTTTCAGGGTCAAGATTTAACATAACATGAACAATTTAAAGTGATAAGAAAATTGTTGAAATTAAACCTCATAACAGTATATTAAGAAGATAAAATGAATCCTACCTTAAGAAAATTAAAATGATGCTTACATAAATGCATCAATAATAGTCATGAAAATCTAATAGTATATTTAGAATATATAAAACAATCTGAGAGGGTCCATTTTGCATAACAAGTACTTTTACTTTTGATACTTCAAATACATTTTGATGCTGATACTTTTGTACTTTCACTTCAGTAAGTTTTGAATGCAGGACCTTTACTTTTAGTGGAGTCATTTCACAGTGTGGTATCTGAAAATAATATATATAAATAAATAATAAATAATAAATAAATAAATAATATATATATATATATAATATAATAAAATAATATGAAAATATTTTGCCACCACTGGAAATGAGTAAATCCATAGTACATTAGAAACACTGTATGGGCCCTTGTTGATGCATACAGTAATGTATGTTTCACAGCAACTTTGCCAAAACAATAATTCCATTTATTTGCATTGTTTTTAAGGAATATCAGTTAACAGTACATACTTACAGCTTTACAAAAACAGCAGCAAAATTTCTTATACAGTATCTACCAAAAACTCCTAGAATTAATCCAATAATAAATGTAATGAACTTACCATCAGACTCCAAGTCTGTGTCAAACTCATCCTCTTTGGCTTCTTCAGGTTCAATTGGGGACAGATAATCATCATCTCTTAAGCAGAGGGACTCAAAAGACAGCGTTGACATTTCTGTATGCTGTCAGAGCGTTATGTACTGTTTGAAACCATTTTCCTGACACAAAGAGAATGCAACCTTCAGGTTATTTGTTCATTTCTTCCTGTGTGTTGTATATAAGGGCTAGCACAGTGAAATAAAATAGGCCTGCGCTGTCCAGGTGGTAACTCGACCTCTCAGGTAACGTTGCATGTGTAGTTACATCAATAATTTATGGCTCAGTGTGGTTACAGTGCTGTGTATTTTAGTAACCATAAACAAATTTTTCAATAGGCTACAGCGTGATACATAGGTTTATGTGAAATTATATAGTTTGAAGTAAAATTGCATTTTATGTTTCCCTGTGTTTAGCAATGTGGCAAGGTTAAATAGAATAGAAAGTAGAAAATATTATCTCAAAAGACATTCCAGTGGACCCTGTTTTTTTATTTTTATTTGAGTGGTGTACCCAAGAGATCATAAGTATGCCAAAAGTGAACAAATAATAATAGATATGTTTTTCTTGTATGTCAAAATATCAAATTAAATTTTTTGTTCATTTTTGTTTGAATTGTGAATACTTTTTTATATTTCTACTTGTTTAAATTGTACATTTTTAATACTTAAAACATTTTTTTTGCCTTATTTATTTGCTAATACCTTTCTTATATTTCTAGTTTACTTTGCTGGTTACTATTTATTGTCATTTTGCTATTTGCTGCTGTAACTCTGGAAATTTCGCCATTGCGGGATTTATAAAGGAAATTTTAATCTTAATCTTAATTGCAATGTTTTGGAACAAGACCAACGGACCAAGTGTAACACATTGGATTTAACACATGCTTATTACCTTTTAAAATATATACAAAAAGGAAAACAGAATGTTTTTTAAAAAAAAAACAATTTGAGATTGGTATGGATCTTTTAAATGATGAAGAAGGGAAATTAGCATTCCCTGATGGAAACCTTGCAATCTGGTTAATCTGATCTCAATCTTGTGAAGATGAAGAATACATACATATGGTAACCTTATTTTGATTATAATTACCAAAATCATCTTTCATGTTTCTGTATTGGTTAATACACCAGTATGTAGAAGCTATTTAACTGAAATTGTATTGTTAATGCTAAAAGATAATTATTGTCCATGAATTTTCAAATTTACTGTTTTATGAATTTTTTTTAAAAATAGCACAGCACATTATTATTTCTTGATTAAGATGTCAAATTATTGTTATTTACTTGCATTGCTGAACAGAAAAAAAAATAATTTTAGTGGTTCAATGTTATGCTTGATTAATTTCTCAGAGAAGTCCAGTGAGCCAGCTCAAATTTGGGTATAAAAAGGTGAATTCAGTTTTTTATTTGCCATATAAATAACAATGTCATTTTAGTTTTAAACAAACTCTTGAAAGATTTCTAAAAAAAAATCTTTCTCATTTTTTTGACGGGTGGTCACAATTTGCTCAGCACTGTATGTATAAATTTAACATGCCCTTGGATTTATCTATGTATAAATAAGGCTTTATGTTTGAGTTGTTCTTTTTGACTTTTGTTATTTTATGCTTAGTGTGCATTTTGGCAGACGAGGCACTCATTTGTTTGCTTGTTGTTGATGTATCCTGTTTAATTATGTCAGTCATTTCATTCAAAAAGTGGAAATAACACATTATATAAATCCTTTACACACAGAATGAAACATTTCATGTCTTAATTTCTTTAATTTCTTCTAATTATAATGCTTATGGCTTACAATTAGTAAAGACCTAAAATTCAGTGTCTCAAAAAAATATATATTACAAAGAACAATTTTAAAAAGTATGTTTAATATGGAAATGTTGACCTTTGAAAAGTATGTCCATCTATATGCACTCAATATTTGGTATGGGCTATTTGACTTGAACTACTTGAAATTGAATTTTCCATGATAATCTAATGTATTGAGATGCACCTGTATATAAGTATTAAAAAAATCCTAATAAATATATTGTCGAAGAGGTTTAGGTTTGTATATAATATTTTTACAAGTTTATTAAGATATTAAGAAAAAAACATACCCACAACATTCCACAGAACTTTGCAACACACCTCTTTTTCCTCCCTGAAATATCCACACATACATACAAAGTACACACACACTTACACACATACACACACACACACACACACACACACACACACACACACTCACATACACAAGCATATATAGAATTTACATAAAATTCCCCCATTGGTCTGTCTGTCTGTCTGTCTGTCTGCTGATTTGCATATCAGTATATATGTATGGCCACACAATAACCCTGAAAATCAAGAAATCAATGTTAACAACAACTGGTGTTGTAAATATCTTTTTTTTTTTTTATTATTATTATTTACCTTATTTTCTGTTTAATTTGTCTGACCTTTTCTTGTTATGTAAATAAAAATAAAGTTGTCCTCCAAAAGAAGGAAAACAGCCATGAGGAAACCACACTACTGACATTTGACTTGTGGCCCCTAACCTTTCCCACAACAGCCTTCAGAACGCGCATGCGCAGAAACAAAGACAGAAACATGATTGGCAGCCTGTTGTACTATGCGCTCTACCCGCTGTCACGGTTAGTGACCAGCCGACGCTCAGGTAAACTTTAACTTTCAGCACGTTTTTAATGTTTTTACGTGTGTGAAAATGTCGGTGTGACTGTGTATTTCAGTGGAGCAGTGGTCGGAAGCTAACGGTTGCTCACGTTAAGTTTAGTTCGCTGCTGACGGAGCAATGTCTCGATATTTGTTGGTGATTTAGACTAAAACTCGGCTTGACACGTCTCTTGTGCTGCCTCAGTGTGAGTGTGTGAGGCTGGTGTCAGCTCATATTTCCTCCTTTGTCAAAACGGCACGTCATGTTACTGCGTTTCAGCTAACTAACTTTAGCTTGTGGAAACATGTGCTAGCTTGCACCTGTTTTCTTTTTAGACGCTATCAGACGCCCCCCCGTGACGTCACAACAGACCCATGTGCGACTGTTTTTCCGTGAAGTTTATTTTTCAGTGAGACAGATTTTTTTTTAAAAACTTTATTAAAGCAACATGGTACAATACACCAACAAAACACCGTCAGGGGGTTTCAACAATACAGAGGCAAGCTTTCATACAAAAACACAGTGGTGGAATGTAACTAAGTACATTTACTCAAGTACTGTACTTAAGTAAAATTTTGAGGTACTTGTACTTTACTTGAGTATTTCCATTTTATGTAACTTTATACTTCTACTCCACTACATTTAGAGGCAAATGTTATACTTTTTACTCCACTACATATAGCCAGCAGCTTTAGTTACTTTTCAGATTGGGATTTAACATGAAAAACATGATCGGTTTAAAGTTTAAAGTGACATTTTCTAAATTAGACCTCATAAAAGCATATTAAATAGTTAAAATGAGCCCTACCTTGGGAAAATAAAATGCTGCTTATATAAATGCATCAATAATAATTATCAAATCATATATTGAGAATATATTTAACAATCTGAGTGGGGTCATTCTGCAAAACGAGTACTTTTACTTTTGATACTTTAAGTACATTTTGATGCTGATACTTTTGTACTTTTACTGAAGTAAGTTTTGAATGCAGGACTTTTACTTTTAGTGGAGTAATTTCACAGTGTGGTATTGGTACTTTTACTTAAGTAAGGAATCTGAATACTTCTTCCACCACTGCAAAAACATTGTAAAGTGAACATAAATTCAAAGTTTTTATAGCTTTCATGTTGGTAGATTTCTTAATAGACTTAATATATTGTTTGGTTTCGTTTTCACAGACAAGAAAGAGAGGTTTTTGATTAACGTAACGACATTTATGGATATGCCATTTGGCTAACTGTATCATGAGGTTGATGATATAGGATTGTTTTTGTTTTGCAAAAGGAAAGTCAGTGAAACCAAACAGAATATGCTTTTGTAAAGCACTTTGTGTTGCATTTTTATGTATGAAAAGCGCTGTATAAATAAAGTTTGATTTGATGATGTTCAAAGCACAGGGACAAATGAGGTTCAATGTCTTTCTTAAATCGTTGTAAAAAAAAAAACTTTAGATGGGTAAATTCTGTGAATTATCTTAAAATATACTTCTTTAACCTTATTATCGATTATATATCTAGCAGATAAACTCCAGATCTTTTTACAGTTAAGGTTATTAATAAGGTTATTCCAATAAGTTGTTACATATGGAGTTGATACAACTTCTTTCTGAAATAAAGAGCGTATATTACGGTTACTATTGCGTGTAGAGGAGAAACAAATTTGGCCGATTTCAAGTTTGGTTGGATCAAAGGGCAATAATGATGGGTTTTGTATTAATGTACTTTTAAATAACATAGTTACACCTAAGGGATTGCATTTATGAAAATATTAAATTCGCTAATAGGAATTGGGATTCTATATTTTATGATAAAGTATAAATAGATCGATATGTTATATACTATACTGTCAGTGGTGGAATTTAACTAAGTACATATGCTCAAGTACTGTACTTAAGTACAGTTTTGAGGTACTTGTACTTTACTTGAGTAATTCCATTTGATTTAGCTTTATACTTCTACTCCACTACATTTTAAGGCAAATATTGTAGTTTTTACTCCACTACATTTAGCTGACAGCTTTAGTTTCTTCAAGATTTAACATAAAAAACATGATCAATTTAAAGTGATTAGATTTAAAAAAAATTTTTTATTAAACATCATAACAGAATATTAAGTAATTAAATGAGCCCTATCTTCATACAATTAAAATCCTCTGAATGCCCAAGCTCTCTAGTTTGTTGTACAGTTTCATGTGGCTGTAATTATCCTTAAGGTCACAAAAGGTAATTTCATATAGTAAGTTCATGTTTTAAAAAAAAAAGTATTTAAGGACTACAGTATACAGAAATCTTCAAATACAGTATGCGAAAATAACACATTTGTACTGCGTGAGAAAAACTGCATAGTTTTTGCCTCAAACTGTATGGGAATAGCAATAAAGTGAGCATGTTTGTAAAGGGAAAACGCCTGGGTACCAATAGAGCCCATTTTCATTCAGATATCTGGAGGTCAAGGGAAAATGGCCAATGGCAGTTTTTTCCAAACAAAAATTTAGCCTAACTTTGTAGTGTTTGGTGTCCCAGTGGCTCAGATCCCTGGCCAAAAATAACTTAAAATAAATAAAATTTGTGGTGTTATTTGCCCCCCTTCCCAACAAGCTAGTCATGTAACTTATGTAGTCTAGTTTCATACGATTCATTCATTTTCATTTCACCTTTATTTATTCAGGGAGGGCCAATTGAGAGCAAGCTCTCATTTCCAGTGGCGCCCTGATTACCACTATCTTCACTCTAGCTGTCACAATAAGTAACCCAATGTCTAGAGCTGAGTATTTTCCAGCTTTGTATGAGTGCATCTAGTGTTTTCTAACACTACTCTTATCTCATAGAAGCCTCGAAGAAGAGTGTCCCTCCTGCAGTGCTTGATGGCAAGGCAGTGTGGGATGGTGCTGCTGTCACAACCACAAGGTTCACCCAGTCGCAGAACACCCTGCTGGACCAGTGGCTCAGCCCAAGCATTGGGACAATGGGAGAAAGGAAAGAAAGGATGAAGGAACCAACCTCAGAAGATGAAGCTGATATGAAGCTTGACACAGACAAAGAGCAGCTGATGGCTGTCCTGCATGAAGAAACAAACAACGAGGCTGCTTCAGAGATGGAATTGATTTCTGCAGTGAAACAGAAAGAAACGGAGAATGGACAGCAACAAGAAAAAGTAGAACTTCCTGAGCATAACGGCGGGGAAATAACTATACACCATGACGAGCTACTTGTGAAACAAAACACAAAGGATGAAAGTATTTTTCCAACTGAGGACGTTAGTCCAGAGCAAGACTTTGGAGCACAATTGGAGTGCCTGCAAAAGGTGGACAACACTCAACAAACCAGCAGTCCAATGCAGGAAAAACTACAGATACTAAGCCTGGAGGAGTCAGTAGCTCCAGCTGAGCCAAGCACACCAGAAACTACTCTTCCAGTGCAAGAACAAATACAAAGCTCAGAAGAGTCAGTGGCACCAGCTGAAGTCACTGAGTGCTGGGATGAATATGTGCTTCCAACAGCTGATGACATGCACGGTGGGGAAAGCTGTTCTAAGCTGGTATTTTCCTCCCTTCTCTTTGACACCCAAACCAATCTTAAACTGCAGCATGGTCCACAAGCTGGCTGGCACTTTCCTGCAGGACCTGGCCTGGCAGAAGAAGTGCAGTGTCCACCTTGGCAATTTCCTGCTGTGAGCTACTACCCTCCAACAGAGCCGACAGTGCCTTTTGAAGGTCAGAATCAACCTTTTGCAGTTTAATTCTTGGCCTTCTCAAAAGTAATATTTCCACTTTAGTGAGATTTGTCAGCACTCACTTCTGATTGATTGATTGATTGAAGTTTAAATATTAACAGATGAATAAATAAAAAACAAAACAAAAAAGCAAAAAAATGGAAAAAAACAGACACTTTCTGCAAGCTCAAAAGGGGGTAGGAAGAAGTAAAAAAAAACGTATCTAGTCCTACCCCTTAACGGGTCAGTATATACATACATATATGAATAATCAATATAGTCACATACAAATATTATAAATAATTATATATATACATATACTATAAACAATTTATATTGCATTGTGAATACCTATACATGTATATTGTAAATTACTATATATATATATATATATAAATATTATAAACATAAATACAATTACCATGTATATTACAAAATTACAGTCTACATATGTCCATGTTACAGAGGCTTTTCTAAATTTCTGTACTTTGTAAAGATGATGACTTTATATTTGTTTTTAAACTGTCTTATGTTTTGGCTTTTCTGTACTTCCACACTTAACTTATTCCACAATTTAACTTCTAGTTTAGTATCCAGCTGTTCGTTTTCACAACTCACATGCATGCGTTTGTTTTCCACCCAGTAATGTGGAGAGTGTGGGAGGAGGTGGATGAGAGCGCCACTGCAGCAGAGCCCGTCCCATTCACTAAGGCCTCAAAGGACTTCACTGTTATGTCCTACAACATCCTTGCTGAGGACTTACTGGAGGCCAACCAGGAGCTGTACACACACTGCCCACTGGAGGTGCTCGACTGGAACTACCGCTGCAGCTTACTCCTGGAGGAAATACAGAAATGGGAACCAGATGTGAGTCAAGTGTGGGCCTGTCACGATAACACATTTTTTATTGTTATTTATTATTAGTTTATTTAAAAGGGGACAGTGCAATTTCATAAAACACATGATTATACATGGTTAAAAAAGCCAGAGTTAGCCAGAAGGCTAGTTTTCATCTGTAGTCCCCTGGCCATGATGTAAAAAAGCAGAGAATTATGAAACAAAAAACCAAACAAACAAAAAAAAACAAAAAACAAAAAAAAAAAAAAAAAAAATAAAAATAAAAAATACGTACAATATACAAAATACATATACAAACACTTACGATACGATTAAGAAAAAATACAACATCACAACATAACATTTTATCATAACATCAAAACAACACAATATACAACAACAACAACACAATATATTTTCCCAGAAACTATCACGATAAAAGATAGTATCGTTGATGTCGTTTTAGGAATATTTTATGCCACTAATGTGATCATATTAGAGCATAATAATCCAAGTACATCCTTTTCCACAGCAATTATTTTTAAAACTCAAGAACATTAAACACTGGAATTGAAGTGGAAAAGAAATATTAAAATATCCTAGAAAAATAAAACATAAATAAATAAACAATCAAAACAAATAAAATAGACTCTCAGGCTGTGTTAACAAAAATGCACTGAGACAAATATTTTGAATTACATTATTTCTTACTATGAACACCATACCATTTTTTTTTCGGCAATTCGTACTGCCTCTCGAACATTTGCAGCTTTACTTTAAACATAACACAAAAATCACAAAAAGTCTGCGTTACAACCACAACGTGTCCACTTTCAGAGTGGTGTGGCTCCTTTAGAGACAGGGCAGTCTGTGTGTGAGTACATGCACATATGATGAGTGTGTGGTGTGGACGGGCAAGTAAGAGCGAGCGGATGATTCTGGTGACAGTAAATGCAGCGGGGTGTTTGAAATCCTTGAAAATGCTTGAATTTAAATGTTGTATTTTCAAGGTTTAAAAAGTGCTTAGATTTTTGATAAAGTGCTTGTAAATGCTTGATATTCTTACTGTATTTCTCTTGTAATCTGACTATATCCATCTATAGACTATAGATAATCACATGTTCAATGTAAACAATAATGAGTAGCCTATCTGCAATGAAAACCGTTCCTCCTAAAAGTGTAATACCATCGCTGTTGGTATGGTGAAATCTCCCCCTTTTAGTATGTAAGTACTCATCTAAAACATGCAATTTACAACAGGTTTAAGATACTGGAAAAGCTTGAAAATGGACCTTGAAAGTCCTAGAAAAATGCTTGAATTTGACCACTGCTAAAGTGTACGAACCCTGAATATAGTAATTATAGTGACAGACCTAGTCAAGTGCTTTGCATCAGCCTTTTGTTTCATTCATAAATGAAATCGACATACATTTTAATTGTAATCTATAGTGGTCCACTAATGAGTTGTGTGTGTGCTCTAGATTCTGTGTCTCCAAGAAGTTCAGGAGAACCACTACCATGAACAACTGTGTCCAGTTCTGTCTCAGATGGGTAAGTCATCCTAGAAAATATAGTGGAACAATCCTGCAGGGTGACGCTATGACAAAGACATTACATGTGTTATCTTGGTGTTGTCGCTCCAGGCTACGCCTGCGTGTACAAGCGGCGTACAGGGACGAAGACAGACGGCTGTGCTACGTGCTATCGTAGCAGCTGCTTCTCTGAGGAGTCAGTCACCACTCTGGAGTTCTTCAGGCCTGAGACGGAGCTGCTGGACCGGCACAACGTGGGCATTGTTTTGTTGCTTCGGCCAGTGGTCACCCAGGGGTCAGAGGTCAAGGCGAAGGGTCCGCCCCTCTGCGTGGCCAACACCCACCTGCTCTTCAACCCGGGCAGGGGTGATGTGAAGCTGGTCCAGCTGGCCATAATGCTGGCAGAAATTGACAGCGTTGTTAAGTCCTGCAAGGAAAAAGGTGAACACTGTAACATTATATTATGTGGGGACTTTAACTCTGTCCCTCACATGCCTCTCTATCAGCTGATCACCACCGGCGAGCTCTACTTCCAGGGTCTACCAGCATGGAGGGTGAGACTAAAACACTACAAAAAACAACTGCCTGGAATATATCTAGCTTCTCCCACATGACTGACCACAAGACTTTTTGAAATATGAGGCTCTTTGTTTCAGGTTTTCTGCAAAGATGCTTGCAGGAATAACCTCTTTAACTATGATTTTTTTGTTTTCCCCATATCCAACAGATATCAGGACAAGAGGACATGTCACACAAATCTTATTGTCTCAGACTCTTTGCCCCCCTGTGGCCAAGCTCTCTGGGAATCACTGACAGCTGCCAGTACACTCCTGTCAAGGAGATATCGAAGAGCCAAAAATCAGGTCAGTAATTTTTTTTTTTTCATATATATCTTTATTGGGTTGTCAGGACATAATACATATTCAATCAGAAAAGGTACAATTCACCCATTTTCCCCCCGCCCCCCGAACCAGAGAGTCACATTCACATAAAATAAGCAAAAAACAATAAATAGTAATGATAATGAGAAAATACAACTCTCTCCCCCTCAAAGAAAAACAGGAGGGGCGAACAGTAGCCAAATAAACAATAATAAAAAACGAAAAATAAAAAAAATATATACGTGTGTGTGTGTGTATATATATATATATATATATATATATATATATATATATATATATACATGTATATATATATACACATACATACATATACATACACATAAAACCAAACAAATAATAATAATACTAAATAAATAAATAAAATAAAAAGGGACATTTTAGAGGAGATATACAGAATGCTTGGAAAAAACAAACAAAAAATAGCTATAACAATTTGTATATGTTGTGTCTAGAGTTTGACCGGTCAGTAATTTTTAGTGTTGTCTTTGTAATCTTGTTCTATGCAGTGAGTTTCATCTTTTGTGTTTTATTTCTCCCCTCCCTTCTATCCTGTATTTGTTCTTCTTGTGTAGGGAAAGGCCAGTACAGCCATGACTTCATGCTGCAGCTGCGCTTCTGTCCAGTTGCATGTGTCCGTCCTCTGGACTTGGAGACGATCCCAGGGGTGACTGACAACACACCAGGTAGGAAACAAAAAAAACACAACTTACACTTACAGTTGATCTACCATTTTTAAAACCAGATTCTCTCACCATAATGGTTCTTGAATATCTGGATCTTCTTTCTTTCTGTACAGATGCTTCGAAGAGAAATCAGCCTTGTGAAAAAAGGTAAATTAATCTAGAGAACACTGCAGTAGGTTATCTTCACACAAATGAACTTGAACATAAATGGTCCACAAAAATCAAAGACAATTTATTAAATGTGTCGCGTTGTCTCTGACCAAGGCAATAGTAGCACATTATTTCCTCTCTGGCACTTACACATACAGGCAAAACCCATGAGCACGTAAAAGTCTTGTTAAAACGACTACAGTGAAGTGGTGGCAACATTTAAGCAGAGGCAGTAACAGCAGAGCCACTATAAGGCCCCGTTCACACGAGGACGCTTGGGCACGTGACGGCGTTTTGGGGGCTTAAAAACGCAAAAATCTGAAACCACCTTCCAAAGTGGAAAAGTTAAATACTCTCCGCCGTAGCGTGTCCGTCTACACTGACAAGACGCAAAACTCTGCTCAGATCTGCTCACGTCACGTACGTGTTAACGTCACATACATGCTCCAGTACAGGAAAATAAACAAACGTGGGATTATTTCCAATGCGTCGGACCTTCAAGCTGCTCTGACAGCTCTAATAAACTTACAGGAGTCTTTCCACCAAATGTACAGGATATGTACAGATAGTATTAGTGAACAGAGAAGGATCTGTAATTACCTCTATCACATTTTGGATGCAGCAATTGGTCGGAGGCGAGCCAGACGGCTGTGAACGAGACCTGGGAGATCTAGTGATGGTGGAGAACTTTGTGGAAGGAGTAGCTGATGAAAATGTGTGGCGTGAAAACTTCTGCATGCCCAAAGATGCTCTTATCGCTTTAAGTGATGGCGCCTGGCTGCATACAATCGAATTTCACACACTTTTGCGTCACCGTATGCAGCAGATTTCCTCCCGAAAACGCTCGTCTAAACGAGGAATAAAAAGTGGGGACGCAACGCCACTTTTGCGTCTTCTGTCAAGACTGTCCTCGTGTGAACGGGGCCTAGGTGCTGGAGTGGGTGTTGATGAGTGGCCCAATTTAGACAATAAGTCTAATAGTGGGTCAGGATAACAATACAGCTTTGGTGCTGTGTATAAACATCTGTTACAACACTGTTCTGGGCAGCTGCACCACAGCTGTCTGTGCTCATCGCAGCCACTCAGGACGATGCTTGTGATTCCACCGGACAAGCTGCAGCGCATCCCACAAGTGTCCCTGAAGCTAAAAATACACACCTTGTGTATTTTTGATGGAGCTGTGGCTTGTGCACTGCTGTCATGAGAGCTCCACTTAAAATGAGAGCTCAGTGTAATCATTTAGCCATTTTGCATGTCACCTATTATACATGGAATAAATGAGTAATGTGCAAAATAAAAAGGTTAAGGTTAAACTTTATTGTCCCCAAAGGTAAATTTGGCTTGGGCACAGTGAATATTTGCTTCATAAAAAACATCACATCACACAACACAAAAGAAACATTACATTACATTGACAAGAACCTGAGAAGCATTAACATGGTACTACTTCACAAGAGGAAAAGGGCGTTACTGACAGCGCGGTACTTAGTTATCTGTAAGTTTAAGTGCTGATACGTCTTTTTCACATTGCTATATGTTAAATGAAGTGCCTGTGCTAAAGTGCCAGAATTTTTATTGCACGTTGCTCTATTGCACAAAGATTACATGTGATCACATTTATTTAAAGGAGTAAAGACACAATTAGATGGGATCAAGATGTGATTTTAGTCAGAGGTTTTGTGTTACAGTTTCAGACACACGATCAGTCACCGGTTAGACCTGGAGTCGGTCTACAAACACGTTCTTCCAGGCTTTGGAAATCCAGAAGTCACGACTTTGCACTCTGAAGGGGGAGCTACTGTCGACTACATCTTCTACACCCCCAGACGCACGACGTATGATCAAAACGGTAGGAGAAAACGATGCTACGGACAGTGTTGCAGCTCTGAAAGAATTCACTTTGATAACTTATTTCTTCTTGTTTTTCTTCTTCCTCAGCTGGTGACTATGTGAGTGAGGGTCTGAAGCTGATTGGCTCTCTCTCCCTCCTATCAGAGGACGTTTTATGGTCATTGAGCGGTCTGCCCAGTCACATATTCCCCTCCGACCATCTCAGTCTGCTGGCCAAGTTCCAGCTGGACCTGAACGCTGTCTGATGGGAAACACCGGGCAAATTTAAAGCGATGTCAGAGGATGAGCATATTTCCGTTGAAATGGTTCTGGTCTTGCTCTGTACACATTTGGTTTGCGTTTTTTGTGTTTCACCTCTGGCATCAAAGGATTATAGTTTTCTAACTGAATAGAAGTTTGTATTTTGTTCAAAAACACATGGTTTTAATCAGATAAATGACGAAGAGCTACGACTGAGATATGACAAATCTCATTAATAATGCTGTAATACTACATTAAAAAAAGTGATTAATTTAATAATCACGAGTGTGATAAAACGCCGACCTGTTCAGCTGTTGTTTTTTTATTATTTTAAACCTAATTTACTTTTTTTTGATTACGAGTGAGTTCTATTTTTTTCAGATGGTAAAAATATTGAATAAATATTTTCCATTAATTTGTGGTTCCTGTGTGTTTTTTCTGCTCTTTATAACTCATTACAGAAAACACAGTTTCCCTCCAGGCTCTTTTCTGGATTTATAAAGTTGCACAGTTAAACAAATCCACCAGCATCAAATCCTCCAGTCGGGCGTCTGGCTCCCTGTGTATCCTGTCAGGTCTTGTGCTGAGATTGTGACCTGAATGCTGGCTCTGCCCCTCCCACCCCACTACACCCAAGCACTCAGTTTGTCAGAAGGAAGACGTCTGTGTGCATGTGTGTGTGTCTGGTTGGTGCATGAATGAATAATTCATTTAGATAGTTGAGTGTTCATGCATGATGGGGCTCAGTGAGAGAGCTTTGTGCTATGTGTGGGCTATAAAATGTCTGGAGAGGTGATTACCATCAGTAGGACGACTTTCACTCGCTCCTCTTTTTCTCCTCGGTGTGCTATGTAAATATATCTGCAGAAATCCAATAATTCATATGTTGAATGTACAGTCATGGAAAAAATTATTAGACCACCCTTGTTTTCTTCATTGCATTTGTTCATTTTAATGCCTGGTACAACTAAAGGTACATTTGTTTGGACAAATATAATGATAACAACAAAAATAGCTCATAAGAGATTAATTTAAGAGCTGATATCTAGACATTTCCATGGTTTTCTTGTTTTATGATTTTGTTTATTATCAAGAAAACCATGAAAAATGTCTAGATATCAGCTCTTAAATTAAACTCTTATGAGCAATTTTTGTTGTTATCACTATATTCGTCCAAACAAATGTACCTTTAGTTGTACCAGGCATTAAAATGAACAAGAAATTGAAGATATATATCTGCAGAAATCCAATAATTCATATGTTGAATGTACAGTCATGGAAAAAATTATTAGACCACCCTTGTTTTCTTCATTGCATTTGTTCATTTTAATGCCTGGTACAACTAAAGGTACATTTGTTTGGACAAATATAATGATAACAAAAATAGCTCATAAGAGTTTAATTTAAGAGCTAATATCTAGAAATTTCCATGGTTTTCTTGTTAATGATTTTGTTTATTATCAAGAAAACCGTGAAAAATGTCTAGATATCAGCACTTAAATTAAACTCTTATGAGCTATTTTTGTTGTTATCACTATATTCGTCCAAACAAATGTACATTTAGTTGTACCAGGCATTAAAATGAACAAGAAATTGAAGAAACCAATGGTCTAATATTATTTTCCATGACTGTATTGAGTAATTTAGTTGTGTCTTTATTCTCCCTGCAGCATCAAATGCATGCAAGTAAACTAAGTAGGTCAGTAGGGTTTTTATAGGTCATTAAGCCTTCTGTTTCTTTATCTCCCAAACACTGGTGGACAAGATGTTTGACATCTGGAATCCACTGGAAGGGAGGAGAGGGATTTGTTTATATTCACCAGACTTCTATCTCATAATTCACCAAGGCAACTGCCACAACATTAACAAATGCTTGTTTTAAGGAGCTCACATCTCTCCACTTTCTCTCATGTGGTTTTACAGTAGTACATTGTAACATGACAGTATTTCACCTCACATGCAGCCTTTTCAGAGTTAATTTATTGTTTTTTTATTATTATTTAAGTGGTTCCTTGCTGACTGGAAAGCTGCTGCCATTAAGGCATATTAGCTGATTGCTGTGCTTGACTTACATTCATCAACCTGGGTATCCATTAAACTGCAGGACCCCTGAACATCTCTGAACATAAGTGCACATGCTGCCGGCATACTAAGGCTATTATTTATATGACTGCAGGAAGCTAAACACTGTGATGGATGGGATGATAATGAGTAAACAATGCCAGTCTTTCTTTTTTCCTATTTCAGAAGCTGTGACGTTTGATAGGTATTCTGAGATCCAGGTGAAACAAACTCTCCAGCTTGGTCCGACTTGAACACACAATATAGAATTTTCGGTAACACTTTACTATAACCAACTAAGTTATGTTTATAGATGGTTTATAAACCAATTATTAACCATTTACTACATATTTAATCTTTAAATGTTTTCAACCAATTTGTTAAATGTATATGAATCTTTTCTAAATCATCAACATACTTAATATGGTGTTAAAAATGTTATAATGAGTGCAACTTAAACTATTAATAAACTAATACTTGTAATTTAATTGTTTGTTAATGGTAAAGTAACTATAAACCTACATTAATATACCATCTATTAGCCATTTATAAATGATGTAGTTAGTTAAACATTAATAAAATTATGTATTTAACATTCTAAATGGCCTATATATGGTTTATAAATGATGATTAAACATTAATAAACTATCTGTTTACCATTTATAAACGATGGTTATTGTAAAGTGTTACCGAATTTTCTGCTGCTAGGAATCTCTTTGTCAAGATAATAACAAAAGGAGTTTTCAGTAGTAGCATAGCAGAATTCTGGACCTCTATATGGGCCCCTTCCTGCATACATGGCTATTCATTCTACCACGTGAAAGCACTGTATATTCAGTCCCCAGTCCAACAGGTGTGACCTTTAGTGCCTGCAGTCAGCCCAAAACAAACACACAGAAATTAAAACTAGTAAAAAACACTAAATAAAGCAGTTTCATATTTAAAATGAGTGTTTCTCTGATACTGTAGGGACTGTGAATCGAGCTGCTGCCTTCCCTTTTGCTCAGCTTGTTTCTCTGATAACTCAAGATCTAGACGTCCAATGTCTAAAGTCCTTCATCCGGTTAATATTTATTATACACTACCGGTCAAAAGTTTTAGAACACCCCAATTTTTCCAGTTTTTTATTGAAATTCAAGCAGTTCAAGTCAAATGAACAGCTTGAAAGGGTACAAAGGTAAGTGGTGAACTGCCAGAGGTAAATAAAAAAACGTAAGCTAAACCAAAACTGGAAGATAATGTACATTTCAGAATTATACAAGTAGGTCTTTTTCAGGGAACAAGAAATGGGTTAACAACTTAACTCTATGGAGTCTTGGGCTATTTTGTCCATTTTTTAATTCGTTTCATGTCTTTGTAAGTCATTTTGTGTCTTTTGGTGTCTTTTTTGTGTCTTTTTTTAGTCCTTTAGTCCAACATAAAATGTGATTTTGAATCTTTTTTTTTACTTTCAAAACACTATCATGCTCAATAAAGAATTTTAAATGTTGCAAATGTGCATTAATTTTAGAGTACACTGAGACATTAAACTGCATCATTTTCAATTAAATTCTGGAAAAGTTGGTGTGTTCTAAAACTTTTGAACAGTAGTGTATATATTTATTTATACTAGAGGTGGGGGAAAAATTGATACAGCAAAGTATCGTGATATTTTGCGTGGTAATATGATATTGATTCATGGCCGCCAAGTATCGATCTAAGAAATCTATAGGCACCATGTGCATCGTATCGTGTTGGGAAGTTGTTGAGGTAATGCTGTAAAATAAGGCTATTTTTCATGTTACATTCAAAAAAATCGGCATTGAAGCATAAAGTTGAGGAAAGTTTGATAAAATGCTGCAGTTGTTGTCGTCCAACATGTTTGATATCAGTTGAGTTCAGTTTGACTGAATACTTTGTTGGTCAGTCTGTGGGTTTGACTCTCATTGTGGAGAAATAAAAAGACTGAAGTGAGATGAATAGACTGAGAATTTTCTCTTATTCGACAAAATAATTCTTGGTTGAATTGAATTTTATGGACACAAAATGCAGTTAAACAGTTAAATCGCAAAATATTGTATCGCAATACTCACCATAACCCAAAATTCTTAAAATTACAATGATATCGTATCTTGAATCAAGTATCAGGATAAAATCGTATCGTATCGCTGATTCACACCTATAATTTATACACAGTTGCTCATAAAGTTGGAATAATTTCGTTTTCAGACACAATCCTCTGTTAAATGTGTTTTCATGAGATTGATTAATAAAGTTTTGAGAAGATATACACTTTATCTGTGAGTAATAAATCACATTGTCACAATCATTTCATGTAAAGAGGTAAAAAATATTTTTATTCCAACTTTATGGTCAATCGTATATATAAAGTTGGAAAAAAGTCAAGACAACCATGACACTGGATTGGACACAAAGGTGATATGAAGTGATTGACGGGAAACTACATAAAACAGACTGATACCTTGAAGTTATGGATTTCTCTTAGATAGTTACATGTAACAATGTAACATAAAATATAATACATAACATACACTACCGGTCAAAAGTTTTAGAACACCCCAATTTTTCCATTTTTTATTGAAATTCAAGCAGTTCAAGTCAAATGAACAGCTTGAAAGGGTACGAAGGTAAGTGGTGAACTGCCAGAGGTAAATAAAAAAAGGTAAGCTTAACCAAAACTGAAAAATAATGTACATTTCAGAATTACACAAGTAGGCCTTTTTTCAGGGAACAAGAAATGGGTTAACAACTTAACTCTATGGAGTCTCGGGGTATTTTGTCCATCTTTGAATTCTTTTCATGTCTTTGTAAGTCATTTTGTGTCTTTTGGTGTCTTTTTTTGTCATTTTGTGTCTTTTTTTAGTCCTTTAGTCCAACATAAAATGTGATTTTGAATCTTTTTTTTATTTTCAAAACACTATCATGCTCAATAAAGAATTTTAAATGTGCATTAATTTCAGAGTAGACTGAGACATTAAACTGCATCATTTTCAATTCAATTCTGGAAAAGTTGGTGTGTTCTAAAACTTTTGACCAGTACTGTAGATCTGGTAGACATTTTTATGTGGAAATGGTACATTAAAGTGTTTAATTCGGTGTTTTGCTGAACACAGAGACACATGCTTCCCTTTTATGGAGCTGTTGCTGCTAAGTTTAGTTTGTATAAACCTGACAGGAAGCGTTAAAAGATGACCCAAGTCTGCTCTCGTCATCATTTGCCTCGGTGCCAAAAGCTGCCCTTCAGCTGAGGACACCCTGTGCTCAGTTTGAACTATTGGTTTACAGAAACCTGGCCCCATTCCCTGCCTGCCTGCCACCCAGCCTGCTGACAACTAATTACTAATTACAGCATGCTTCCTGATTAATCACTGAGTTTTTGGACCAAGACTGCTAAAATAAGGCCAAGGTAATAATAGAAAAAACATTCAATAATTTTATTATCACAAAATTGAATCGGAAAAACAAAACTTTGTGGCCACTTTGACCCTTTATTGTGATCCTGTAAACCAAGTCTTTTGGTACAAAACAGTTGTGTTATAGAGCACTGAAATGAAAATGAACAACACCTACTGTACATAAAAATGCTGGCTGCCGCAACATATTCAAAAACAGTGTGTGGTAAATATCCGTCAACTGGTGGTCATCAACACTGAGGGAAGTATAAAATGACATTTAAAAAAAATACAAAATGCAGATAAAAGTGCAAGCGTCCTTACAACTTAGCTTAAGAGGAAGTTGTACCACTTAAGGCAAGTGAAATAACGGATAAAGTTGCTACAAATAAAAGAAAAAATGCATACATTAAGCAGTTATACAGTACATATGAACTGACTTCTTTACACCTACATTAAATGTAGATCCCAGTCAGCTGTGTTGCCGATAGTCACCTAGATAATTGTCTTGTTTAGTATTCAGCAGCCAGAATAACCTGTTTCCCATATTATCACTTCATACACTTAAATATACGTTTGTATATCAATACCCATATTCAGTCTCGATAAGGTAGGTAGCATGCTAAACATGCTAGCATCTAGTGTCACAAAACTTTCTCACACTTTTCTCAACACAATTTTCAGTATTTTGGAAGAGCAGAGATTACGCTGCTTTGTATTCAGTTAGAGAGTGAGAATAATGGGGTGGATATAAAAAGTTTTTTTCTTTGAATTTTCATACAAGGCACAAGGGTAGTGGTTTGCAAACTAGTGACTACACAAGCAATCGCTGCCCAGCAGAGCCTAAGTGGATTTAAAATTACATTACATGTATTTGCACACTTACAGTACGACGCTACAGATTGCAGACGAGCCTTAAGAGCTTTTGTTGAACACAATAACACCACAAAAAACCTATGATATGTCCCGTAGCACATTTACACTGAGTGGTAGTCTCGCCCAGTGTCGAGGAAGAGTCACATTTCTCACTGTGTTGAGCAGTTTTTTAAAAATGTTTACAAAGTACTGCACTTTTGTCCCCTCTTTATAATTTAGGAACGCTGCCAGCACCAATTACTATGCACAGTAACTGCTCCAGAAAAAGCCTCGGACAACGCAGACATAGGGAAGCTGAATGAGGCGTTTGTTTTGAGAGGAAAGTTGCTGGTGACCTATTCAACATTGCATCCAGTGAATAGGCCAATGTGTACAAAGAAAGAACCTCAGTGAAACAAGTGTGTGGTACCTTGTAACTTTACAAGCAACATAAAATTCTTCTTCAGACTCGAATCTGGTATCCGTTTATATCTGCTGAGGATTTTTGCTCCAGAACCTTCTTCTCTCCAGAGGGACTGCAACGAAACACACACAGATACAGTCAAACATTTCACTTTAATGGTTGTATTTTTAGTCCTCGGGAGCACATGATTAATCATACCGTCTCTCCACGCGGCTGATCCTGCGTATGGGGCTGCCCGGTCCTCTGAGGGGGGAACCCATGCTGTTTCTCCTGTCTTTGGTGGGAGAGGGTGGTGCAGGCTTTCCAATCTGCAAGTACAATCACACATAATCACCAGTGGTGGAAGAAGTATTCAGATCCTTTACTTATGTAAAAGTACTAGTACCACACTGTGAAATTACTCCACTACAAGTAAATGAATGTGTGTGTGAATGGGTGAATGAGTGTAGTGTGTAGTGTAAAGCGCTTTGGATAAAAGCGCTATATAAGTGCACCCATTTAAAAGTCCTGGATTCAAAACTTACTGAGATAAAAGTACAAAAGTATCAGCATCAAAAAGTATCAATAGTAAAAGTACGCAGAATGACCCCACTCAGGTTGTTAGAAATATTCTAAATATATTCTTACATTATTTGTATTGATGCATTTATGTATGCATTACATTCATTTCTTCGAGGTAGGGCTCATTTTAGTTTTACTTTTAATATACTGTTTTGATTTAAATATATAATTATATATGATATAATAAAAAAACTTCAACTTAAAATTTATCATGATTTTCATGTCAAAAGTAACTAAAGCTGGCAGCTAAATGTAGTGGAGTAGAAGTATAAAGTTACATCAAGTAGAAATACTTGAAAGCACAAGTACCTCAAAATTGTACTTAAGTACAGTACTTGAGTAAATGCACTTAGTTACATTCCATCACTGATAATCAGACATCTTAATCAGAATCACATTAAGGGAACATTTCACTCACCAAATTCCCCATGAGTCACCTTATATTCTTTTTTTAGACATTTTGTTTTTACTGCATACCTTCACGGTGAACAAAGAATTTAATTGAATTGAAGTAAATAAGCCCTTGTTAAAAAACAATATTAAAAAGGAGGTTTCAAACTCAACTTGCACATAACTCGTGCAGTATAATCAGTCGTATATCAAAATCATACGCATTGGAAATTTCAACTGTGGAATTTCAACCTCTAACTGGAACAAAGTAATAGTTTTGCTATTAAACATGCCCCCTATTTAATTTAATTCAAGAATTTCCTCTTCTTTTGGATTCTTTTTTTCTCCCTGGAGGCATGTGAGAAACATTTTCAAGAATTCAAATTAACACAGTGTGAGTGATAAATATAATGATTCTGTTTAAAACACCACATGTGGTGAGACACCTATCTGATGTCCTTGTAGTGCAGGGTTAGGCTCGGTATCAGTGGCTGAAATCTGTCTGTATTTTTAATGTGATTGTGCCGAGCACTCACTATAAAAGATCAGCTATTGATGGATTGGACACAAAGGTGATATGATGTTCATACTACTACATGCAACAACCTATTTTAACCTATTCCACATGTTTAAATATATTTTCTCCAATGTGCAATATCTGTAAAATGAAAAAAGTACAAAAAATATATATATAATAATAAATGCCAAATAGCAGAAATGAATGTATATAATGTGCATAGCTTACTGAAGTAAAAGTACAAAAGTATCAGCATCAAAAAGTATTAATAGTAAAAGTACGCAGAATGACCCCACTCAGGTTGTTAGAAATATTCTAAATATATTCTTACATTATTTGTATTGATGCATTTATGTATGCATCATATTAATTTCTCTAAGGTAGGGCTCATTTTAATTACTTTTAATATACTGTTATGATTTAAATATATAATTTATATAATTATATATGATATAATAAAAAAACATCTAATCACTTAAAATTTATCATGATTTTCATGTCAAAAGCATAGGTATCAGTGGCTGAAATCTGTCTGTATTTTTAATGTGATTGTGCCGAGCACTCACTATAAAAGATCAGCTATTGATGGATTGAGCCATGCATGAAGCACAGTGGAGCAGAGTCAAGCCATCACATTAGTTTTATTAAACAGAGCTCAGCATCAAGGCTGCCTTCATTATGTTAGCGTGAGAGGTGATGAGAGAGCATCGTTGGAAGGAAATCGCTACTCAAATAGCCGGGTCAACTCTGTGTCACTGTGCATGAAGAGGCAGCACGCCAGAAGAAATGTAATAAGTGGTTAATAGGAGCAGCCTTGTCCTGCTGAGGACAATTTATATTTATCATCGTTCTGTTTAGAGCTTCATCCGCTTGTTCTGGTGTCAGCAGTTCTGTACTGCTGTTCACAAGGCTCGTCTGTCTCACTGTGCCTACCTTCAGCCTCATGTCTCGAGTGTGTCTCTCCAGCTCCTTCCGCAGCTCCTCCTTGGTCAGCTTGTCTACGTCTAGTATCGAATGTTTCCACTCTATCTGCTCCACGCTGTGAGGGTCGTGGGACACGTACTGGCCGATCCTGACCTTGCGCAGGGTGTGCCAGTAGCCCCTGTAGGCTCCTTCGAATTCTTGCACCAGGTCCATCAGTGTCCGGAACTCCACGGGCTTGAACATGAGGTCCTCCCTCCGGCTGGTGCCCAGCGCACCGAAGCGCCCCCCGCTGTGAACTCCCAGCACAATGTGGTGGAAGTGGTTCCCTGAGAAGTGAGACTGAAAGCTGAGGGGGAAGCGCTCCACACCGGGCATGTTGTTGGTGAGGTAACTGTTCGAAGGTGGGTTAAGGGAAAAAATTGGCATTTCAGACCGTGTTGGAGCTATTTAGTTCTTGTTAGTATTTAGTTGTCTGTTTAGTTTATTATTAACAATGAGTATTGTTTGATTATTCTAGACGTTTGTTTATTTTGATAATATTTTGTTTTGCTAGTTAATTTTTAGTTTAATCATCATTATTGTTTAGCATATTTAGTTTACATATCGTTAGCCTCATAGCATAATTGCCTAAGTCATTTTTTGGCCAAATTGTGATATCTGCCTAACTTTACTCTCCTACCACTGCTGCATCTTTCTGCCTTATTGTCTATGTTCTCAGCCAATCAGAATACTTGTTAGAGTCCAAAATCACTTTCTGCCTTAGTCATCTCTTTGACTTAGGCATTTTTGCCGCTACATACAAACCAAACTACATTATTTCTATGTAAGAGAAAAATTGCCTTAGTCAGGGCATATTCTGCCTAAGTCACTTTTATCTGTTATGAAAACAATGTGTTTATTTTTTTATGCAAACTTGTTCACACTTCTATTTGAACTTACTGTTACAATATCAATTAAAAATACCAATGGGCTTACTAAAAATTGTGTTTTTTCTTGTTTTCCGAAAACATTCAAATATGACTTAGGCAAATATGCTATGAGGCTAACGATATTATATTTTGTGTTTTATGGAATTTGGGTTGGCACCATGGGCACCTGATGTTATATAGGTAGGTAGGTAGGTAGGCAGAGGGCCGTCATGCACCTGGGTGGGCCTATGGTTTTTTATCAGCGCGAAGATAGGCAGCAGGAGCCATGTTTCTTTGTTCTTTTGTTTGCTTGCTCACAATGGACAAAATAAACCTTTGGATCGATCAATCATGCATGGACATCACCTTCTTTGCCTGCGTACACCACACGCTCATGGTGCATCAGTGGCATTTTTTTTTTTTTTTCAGTTTGTTTTAAGTTTAATTTTGTTATTTTTTCGGACAAAATTGCCACTACAGACCGTTTAACAGCAGCAGCACATAATACAGCACTGTTCTGTTCCAAAATCACTTTACTGCTTTATTTGCACTATCTCAGTTTACATCTGACCACGTTAGGCATACAGTCATGGAAAAAAAATATTGGACCACTTGTTTTCTTCACTTTATTGTTAATTTTAATGTCTGGTACAACTAAAGGTACATTTGTTTTGACAAATATAATGATAACAACAGAAATAGTTCACAAGAGTTTAATTTAAGAGCCATTTTCCATGGTTTTCTTGATAATGATTTTGGTTATCATCAAGAAAGCCATGGAAAATGTCTAGATATCAGCTCCTAAATTAAACTCTTATGAGCTATTTTTGTTGTTATCATTATATTTGTCCAAACAAATGTACCTTTAGTTGTACCAGACATTAAAATGAACAAGAGAAATTAAAAGACAAAGAGTGGTCCAAAAGTTTTTTTCATGACTGTATATTAGACCTTCTGTATTATACAGATTCTATTCTATAATATATATGTCATATACCGCTTATATATTTAAATATATTTATTCATTGATGTTCATACTACTACATGCAACAACCTATTTTAACCTTTTTAACATGCTTAAATATATTTTATCCAATGTGCAATATCTGTAAAATGCAAAGTACAAAAAAAATATATATATTAATAATAAATGCCAAACAGCAGAAATGTATGTATATAATGTGCATAGAATTAATGTGCATGCCTTTTTTTAATGTTATGTCTGTCTTCTATATGTATGTGTCTGTATCTTGAGCTGCTGTGACAACTAAATATCCTCACTGCGAGATGAATAAAGTCATATATTATCTTATCTTCTCTTATTTGGAAAGGCAACCTACAAGAAGTCATTGCAATGAAAAATACAATACAGTGGAAGATAATATAGCATGCAACATGATCTGCTGCTGTAAAGATACATCCCCAGGATCACCGCCTCCAGGCATTTGATTGGCAGAGCCTCCCGTGTCATCTCTTTAGCAATGTCCATCAACCTGTGCACAACAATGGAACAAGAACCTTTTAATAGCCATCTGTCTTATAAAACACTTCAGAGTGCACCAGAAATGACATGCACGCACTGTTTCTGAACAAAAACATTTTCCATGATGCAGGGAAATAAAATTTGTGCCTCTGAATCTAATAAAGTGAGGTCAGGAATAGTGTGTTCCAGGCCTCCTGCTGCTTGATGGTAGTTTCTACTCTCAAAGCCCTGTGGTGAGACAGCTGATCCACATGCACCAGGCATTAGCAACACAGGGCGAAACCATAACAAATGAACACACGTCGTCACAGAGATCCTGTGACTGCCGCCGCAAACCTATCTTTATCCTTGATGATCAGTTTCGGATAAAAGAGAGAAAATGTGCTTACGCAGTAAGAGGCCGGCTCTTCTTAATTTCAAAAAACTGTGTTCCCGTGTGATTGTACCTGCAGGACACAGTTAAGGTCATAGCAGAACAGAGCAAAACGTTGTGGGAGAATATTCTGCTGCATGCAATTGGGAAAAGAGAGAAATGCTTATAATGCTTTGTGATATTCATAGGTTTGTTAATTATGGATGATTTGTCTCTGACTGGAATTCAAGCTTAATATAGAATCGAGTATCTACAGTGGCCTACTTTCTCATATTTGGCCCATATTAATCAAACTGTGCCAAAAATAGTGGGTCAGTAGTGTTACTAAATGGTTTGTACAATAGGCATGTCCATTTGAGTAAAACAAATAATTCCAATTTATTAATAAAATGTCATCCATAACATTTAAATAGACAGGTTAAATGTTAAATTACTTTTATTCCTATTTGTTGTATTTATTTTTTTTATTCATTTTTCACTTTTTTTTTGTTATGTTCAGGAATTTTTCTTGCCTCTAATAATTTATGTGCGATAATTGAATGCTGCTCATGTTTACTGTATGTGTAAATCATTACCATTTATTTGGAATATAATTTATATACATTGCACATATATGTTTAAGTATACTGTATATAATTACCCTTCACTGCAACTTTCATATGCTTGCACTACTAGTTTTGGCATACCACTAAGGGATGTAGTGTATTTGTTGTTTGTTTATGTCTTATAGTTGTAATTTTTATTTTATCTTCATTTTATTATTCTATTCTATTTGCATTATCTTAGCCTGTTTTACTCTGTACTTGTGCTGCTGAAACACCTGAATTTCCCTCCTGGGTGATCAATGTAATTGGTGCCTTTCCCTCTGTATCTCTACCACTATTGAATAAAAGCTGAGAATGAACGAAAACATCATTTTTTTTTAAAACAAGCATAATTGTTCATGCATTTCCTTTAAGTTGTATGTTCTTTGTATAATATTAAATTAGATTAATTATACTTTATTGATCCCACAATGGGGAAATTCACTTGTCACAGTAGCAAAAACAGAAGCAAATGGTGTGAATATAAATTACAGGAAAAAAGTTTGAATGAAGAATGAAAAATACCAATACAGATCAAGATTACATAAAAGTTGGGGCGTCCCGGTGGCTCACACTGGTAGAGCGCTTACCATTAAGGCTGAGTCCTTGCTGCGGCGGAGCCGGGTTCAAATCCGGCCTGAGCTCCCTTTGCCGCATGTCTTCCCCTCTATCACCCCATTTCACTCTATCACTTTCAATAAAATAAAGCATAAAAATGCCCAAAAAATAATCTTTAAAAAAAAAAAAAAAAAGATTACATAAAAGCTATGGTGAGTAGTGTAATGATAATTATGTAAGTATGTATGTAGTAATATGTGTTAAATAATAATAATCATTACTGTGGTACAAACCAGCCAGTTATACCAACTTAGCCAAAGGATACTGCAATTCCCTGATGTATTTCTGTATGGCTTCCAGGCGCTGTGGGATTGTGGTGGTAGGTTGGTATGTAGGCACACTCGGTATTGGAATCTGTGGGACAGAGCATCCAAACAGCTGATCGTACAATCCCAATATTCATCGCAGCTGGAGAATGTCCTCTTGTGTGCTCTTTTCTATTCAGCTATCTAATGGTAGGAGCATCTTAATTACTGTTAAACCACTCTTACGAGAAATGAATGAAAAGTACCATTCTTATGTTTCTAAAGCATGCAAATATACCATGCAGGAAAAATATACAGTGTTTTATTAATTTGAGGATTTTATGATGATTAAGCGGCACATTTAGCAGTCATGTAAGACTGCATAGTAACCAACATGGTCTCACAGAAATCCGTGAAATAGCCACGGATTTCGCTTAACTCAAAATCCGTGGAATAGCCACGGAATCGCTCAAATTTCCGTGAAACTGACACGGATTTCGCTACAATGCGAGTTAATGTCATATTTTTCTGGCGAGACCTTCACCACAAAGTGATTATGTACATTCACTGAGTGAATATTTAGAAAATAAAACATATATTTCTCGCTAGAAATGTGATCAAAATCCATTTTTATGCAGAAACTAAGTCAAAATATTGATTTTTTTTCACTAAAAATGAGAGAACTGTCCGCCATGTTTTTTGTTCTGACCGCCGGAACCTTGAAAGTCACGTGACTTGGAACAAACCAATAGGAAAAAATATCAATGGGATGGCCATGGGATATGACTGTCTTTAACTTGCATTGTAGCGGAATCCGTGTCAGTTTCACGGAAATTTGAGCGATTCCGTGGCTATTCCACGGATTTTGAGTTAAGCGAAATCCGTGGCTATTTCACGGATTTCTGTGAGACCAGGTTCATAGTAACACCAACACATGGATGTTAATTGTTTCTCCAGCATGTGTCAGTTTCACTTGCATATTGTGAAGTGAGCCTGTTACTCCTGCCATGTGTTTTTACATGTGAAACACTTTACCTTGGGCAGGTCAGTGGCAGTTCGGATCTCCTTCCCCGAAGCTTCACCGTGGGGATGTATTCGAGCCACATGGCGCCACATCCTCTCCCAAGTCTCCTCATCCACCGGGAGGCCTCCTCTGTTCACATAGAAAGGCACCCCTCCATCCCTCAACTCTTCCTCACCTTCATCCTCCGGCTCCTCGTCTCTCTGCTCCACTGAGCCCACGGTGGCCCTCAGCATCCCTCCTCCACCACCAGGAAGCCAACTGGCACAGAAACGTCCAGACTGATGCTTTTGGACCTTTCACTGGTTAATCTGCTTGCAGGTTTAAGTAGGTTCCCACAACAGATGGCCGGCTCATGACATCACGCTTATGCCACAATATTAAAAAAATATATCTATCAATGTAGTGGATAAAAATATAAAGGTGATCTGCTGTGTTGAAGACTCACCCCTTTAGTTGGATCACCAGAAGAACAAAAAAAAAATCCTTTTTGGAATAAAGAAGAATTGCTATTCAGCTCTTTGGTCCAATCTAGTAGACTGTAGGCCATTCAATGATCATATTCTCTAATAAATTAAGACACTAAGGTAATCTAGCCTTTGTAGCCTATTTTAATGAATGACTTTAGTGTGAAAGTTCATCAAGAAGCAAACACAAACCCGCCAACGTAACGCTATCACTAAGAGGATTGAGTCTGCAGACAACAAAGTATTAGAAACGTCTTATTCCCTGCACCGTTAGAGGTCATTCACAGCTCAGATATCCGGTCAAATCAGTGCCGATGAACGATCCCATCACCTCGACACTCCTCTAACGTCCGCTTCATCTCTCCTTTCACCACATACTTTCCTTCCAAGTCAGCCGCTTCATTGTTCATGCAGATGCTCCTGCTGGGTTCAGTGGCTGCTGCGGGTTGGATTCACGTCCAAAGAGCCGCTCAGACACTCCCAGATCTGCGTCTACTGCGCATGCTCCACCCTGAGCGGATGATCTCAGCCGTGACAAATGCTGCATTCAGGTGCTCCCCGAAAGGTGCCGATCTAGGCTAGTGTTGCCATAATATTCACCGATACTCACATACGCAAGAGCTCCTGGTTATTACCAGTGCCACAACGCGCCATTTTGGGGTTTTGTTAAAATGAAAAATGTTTTTTTCCCGACCTATTTTGACGTTTTTTTTTATTTTTTTAAAAAAAAAAGTGTATTTTAGATATATTTATTGCTTCCTCTATTACAGGGATGGGCAACAAACTGTGTTGAGCTGCTGCCATGTGATTATTTCGAATATAATTTATATACATTGCACATATGTATAAATATACTGCATCTTATTACACTTCACTGCCACTTTCATATGCTTACACTACTAGTTTTGGCATACCACTAAGGGATGTAGTGTATTTGTTGTTTGTTTATGTCTTATAGTTCTAATTTTTATTTTATCTTCATTTTATTATTCTATTCTATTTGCATTATCTTAGCCTGTTTTACTCTGTACTTGTGCTGCTGAAACACCTGAATTTCCCTCATGGGTGATCAATGTAATTGGTGCCTTTCCCTCTGTATCTCTACCACTATTGAATAAAAGATGAGAATGAACAAAAACATGGGCAACTTAAATGCTGGAGGGGGCCACAATTTTTCATGGACACTACCACAGGGCCACATATAGGACCGTGCACTTAAGCAGATATGATTAAACTGCAATTTTAAATATGTTTACAGTGCAGAAACTTAACATATTTCATGCTCAAATGCATGTATAACAGTATAAATAGGAATACAAAAGGTTTAAAGCAAATAAAAAAATAACCAATTGCTGTGATTTTTTTCATTGCAAAAACAGCAGACCAACATTAATTGCAACAAGTAATTTTGTGCATTTTTACACTGCACTTTTAAGATTCCATGCTCAAATGCATGTAGTTGTACTGAGGGCCACTTCAAGTGAGGGTGGGGGCCATATGCGGCCCCCGGGCCTCCAGTTGCCCTTCCCTGCTCTATTATATTTGAATATATTTCAGATAACTCAAAGCCTTTATCACATCTAAATTGTTACAATAAATGCAATTGCGAAAGATAGTTTACAGTATTATTTTATACCCACAGCAATCATTTTCACATTCATTATACACTCACCAGCCACTTTATTAGGTGAAGTATGTACCTAATAATGTAGCAGTGTTCTTCTGCTGTAACCATAGACTGTATAGGCTGTAACCCATCTGCTTGAGGGTTGGACAGTGTGTCTGTGTGTTCAGAGATGGTCTTTGCAGACCTTGGTTGTAACGAGTGGTTATTTGAGTTACTGTTACGTTTCTATCATCTCCAACCAGTCTGACCTCACATGATGTGTCACATGATTCTAAAAGAGGACGCTACAAAGTTACTTTTTTATGTTTCATTCAAAAAGATTCAAAGCAGTGAAGCTTAAAGTTGAGGAAAGTTTGAGAAAATATTGACGTTATTGTCGTCCATACATGTTTGATATCAGTTCAGTTCAGTTTGACTGAATACTTTGTTGGTCAGTCTGTGGGTTTGACTCTCACTGTGGAGAAATAAAAAGACTGAAGTGAGATGAAGAGACTGAGAATTTTATCTTATTTGACAAAACAATTATTGATTGAATTTAAATTTTTGGACACAAAATGCAGTTAAACAGTTAAATTGCAATATATTGTATCGCAATACTCACCATATCACAAAATGCTTAAAATCGCAATAATATCTTATCGGGACTCAAGAATCGGAATAAAATCATATCATGGGGCGTCTGCTGATTCACACCTATAAGAGATGGTTGTGTGAAAATCCTATTAGATCAACAGTTTCTGAAATACTCAGACCAACAACCATGCCACGTCGAAGTCACTGAGGTCACATTTCTTCCTCATTCTGATGCTCTTTGAACTCCAGCAGCTCGTCTTCACCATGCCTAAATGCCTACATGCCTAAATGTGTTGAGCTGCTGCCATGTGATTGGCTGATTAGACTGTACTTAATAAAGTGGCTGGTGAATGCATGTTGATTATTTAATGCTTGCTAATTTCCAAAGCAAGGGATCAACAGAAAACTTATCTAGCTGTGTATGAGGTATGAAAATAAGTGTTTGCATATAACATGACTGATTATGTAGATTAAAGATTTGATTATGTTGAAAATTAAGCATTTAAAAAAACATGTTTAAATTCAAGCATATTTCAAACGTTGAATACATATTTAAGAGATGAGTCTTTATTTAAAAAGGCTTTTCCCAAACTTTCAAGACTTTGTACAGACCCTGTACTTATGTATGTATGGACTGTTTTACCTTAATCGATACTTTTACAGTAGTTTACAGTTTAAATTCCTGCATGTTCTGGTCAGGTCACACTCGACTTCATGTGTGATTCATTTGTCAAGTTATATTACTGTGGCATCTACACTGATCTCTGCCGTTTCTTTTCTATTATACATCTCAATATAATTACAGACCGTGAAACAGAAGAAAAAACACACAGAAATCATCGTTTCTCAGTTTGAGGACTATTTTTATTATTTAGGAACAGAAGTGGAGCCGGAAAAATCTGGGAAATTGTAAACTTTCCATGGGAATAAATCCAAATCACTGAAAGGATTGATTGTTCAGTGAAATAATTAAAACCTGACAAAGTTCTTGGATGGATGGATGACAGGTGGATGATAGATAGATAGATGGATGACGGATGGATGGATGATAGATAGATGGATGACGGATGGATGGATGACAGGTGGATGATAGATAGATAGATAGATAGATAGATAGATAGATAGATAGATAGATAGATAGATAGATAGATAGATAGATAGATAGATAGATAGATAGATAGATAGATAGATAGATAGATAGATAGATAGATAGATAGATAGATAGATAGAACTGTGTAAAAATGTGGACTTAAAATAACTCCAGCCCATAATAAATTCACATATACACAATGGTTGTGTTGGAAAAACTGTACACTAACGAAATGAGCATTGCAACAAATCATTTATTCTTGTAAGAATGTTTTATAAGAACAACAAAGCTTCCAATATTTTTGGAAATACATCAAAGGAAAATATCAAACAGAAAAACTTTGTATATTTACAGGTCTCGCTCATGTGTAGAAATTAAAACCTTGGAGCACCGTAGTCATCAGGCATCCGTTCAATATTGTACCTATAAGAGAGAAAAAAACAGAAAATTATCAGTATAGCTAGGTTTGTGTTGAAGCTGGAAATGAGTCACACAATGCTTATAAACTGTATATTTAAATGTATATATATTTATTTACCTGTGGTTTGAGATGTACATGATGGGCACCCCGGGGATCTTCCTGATTCTCCTTTTTAGATCTCTGTCCACAGTGGCCAGGATGTAACACTTGTGCTGTGGAAATATATTAATAGTATTGATATTGACTAATGTTGAATGTTATCAATTTCACGTTTTACCAGCTATGAACAGCCAAAATATGGCCTGTGAAAAGGCCTATTTGTCAAAATAGTGCAAAAAATATTACATGCATGTAAAGCTAGAACTACACGTGGGAGCTATTTCATTAGCTTGACTATTATTGTTTATTTTGTATTTATTTCTGTGTAAACTAGGGGCACTAAGCACCAGACCAAGCAGGTATTGGGCATTGATAAAGGTAGCAGGTGGTAGTGACAGTTAATGCACCAGAAGGGACACAGTTTTTATTTTTACCAGAGCAAAGAGAGGCAGCATGAAATGTTTGTTTGCTTTGAACTGGAAACTAAATTAACCAAACATGAATCCTGCCTGGACAATGGACATCTTTTTGCCTGAGTACATCCTAATGAAACTGGTGCATCAGTGGCCTTTTGTGCAAGTTTTACAAGTGAAAGAAATATATCTTACAAATAGCCACTACAATACATATCAAATCATATTACCTGTGTTACTCTTTGGACCAAACAGTCATCGGCATATGTTCCCTTGTGTGTGCAGGGCAGACGCTCAAACCTCGGATCCTTGGCTATCCTTCAAAATCAATAACAAGCACAACATTTTATTAGAAAAATGTGTTATAAATAAACAGGGGAGTGCCGTTTTATATTCAGCAGCTTGTACCTGAGTGCGACTCTGTACTTCATTCCAAGTTTTTCAATCTCAGCCATGACACAGTCTGTGATACACGGGATGCCTGGATTTGACAAAATTGCAGAAAATATTAAGCATTATAAATAATAATTACATTGGGTAAAGAGGCCACTACTCAAGTACTAATTGTACTTACATTTGGCATACAAACAGTCCATCATAGACTGAACAATGTCCAGTTTGGCCTTGATGGAGAAGTTGATGAAATTGGTGTCGACTAGAATGTGGTATGGTGGACCGAGCTGAGTGTTGTACTGGAAGAACAGGCATGAGGGGTACTTTGCCCTGCACAAAGGTAACAGAATTAATTTAGTTGAGGAGCCATCCACCACAACTTCTTCATCGTGTTATTAAAGCTCTTGTGACACCAACTTACACCTCTCGTTCCTTCAGCTGTGAGGGATCTTTCTTCTTTTTCTCTTTGGCTTTAGCCCGGTCTTTCTCTTTTCTGCAAAACAAACAAGGAGTTTAAGTGTTTTTTAATCACATAACAAGTTAATATGTTGTCTCGGTGGACAGAGCTAACAAAGGAGATGGATAACCAAGAGTGACTTTGGCTACAAAACAGAGAGCAATAATGAAAACTCACATTCTGTTGTCTTTCAGACTGATCATCCTCTTCATCGCTGCAAACTTCCTTGTTTTCTGCTTCCCCTGCATTGAACAAGATTTTTTTATTTAAAAACACGCACAAAAACTGATTTACAACCAAGAGAATGTCTTGTTTACAGCAGAAGTAAACATAACTTGTGTTTTAGAGTCCACCTCACAACACAAGCTCTTTACTCATTAAACAAAATATCAAGAGTTTATCTATCTGACCACTGTTCTATCACAGGGTCCCATGTTTCACAGCTCAATAGCCTCTTAATATGACACATGAAACAACCACCTACAGTTTATAATCTGCTGATGGTATCATCTTTGAAACCCAGTGTTGGAATGTAACTAAGTAAATTTCTATGTTATGTAACTTTATACTTCTACTACTCCACTACATTTTAGAGGTAAATATTGTACTTTTTACTTTTCAGATTGAGATTTAACATGAAGAAATATATCAATTTAAAATGATTACGCATTTTTAAATCATACCACATAACAGTATATTAAGTAGGTAAATGTGCCCTACCTTGATGTCTTTAATAAATGCATCAATATTATAATGTAATAATATATTTGGAATATACAAAACAATCTGAGAGGGTCCATTCTGCATAGGGCATACTTTTACTTTTAATACTTTAAGTGCATTTTGATGCTGATGCTTTCGAATTTTTACTTAAGTAAAATATGACTGCAGGACTTTTACTTGTAGTGGAGTAATTTCAAAAGGGTGGTATTCATATTTTTACTTAAGGAAGAAATCTGAAAAGATCTTCCACCACTGCAGGGAACACAGGGATGACCTCCCCAAAACCCACTATCGTCTCTGACAGGGAAAAAAAACTACATTTTAATGTCGTTATTGAGATAAGAAATTGTCTTATGCACGTACAGAAGATAACAAACACTAACCACTAAATGTAACTTAAGATACATTCATGGTCGCAACGTCTTAGGGAGACCACTGTAAATTAAATGTAATAACCTTTGTGACCAATATCTTTGGATTGACACGTGTAAATTATATATTAAGACATATATTCCTTTCAGTAGCTGACGTTGTAACGTAGCGTGTAGGTGAATTAAGCTACAGTTTACTTTTCGCTAGGCACTAGGCTAGCTCAGTTAGCTCAGTGGCTTGCCTGCTTAAACACGTCAACGCCGAATTAATAATATACATAATCTTTGATGGACGCCAGTTATCAATATAGCCACGATATAACTGTAATGTAATGATAGATAACATACCATGGTTTATATTTTGAGACCACAGTTCTCAGAAGAAATTATTGCTCCCCTTCCCCTCGTGTGTAGTCGATGCGCTCGCTGGTGACGTAATCAACAATCGACACCTTTTCTGCGCATTTTCCGGTTGCTAAGCTAATGCCCAACTCGAAGGTAGATGCAGAATAATATCATAACATTTTACACATGTTGTAGTTGTGCTTTGTGCAGCTGTGCTATTGCAGGACGTGTCTTGCGGGCGTGTTGTGATGGACATGTTGGTCACCACCATGGGTTTGCGACGAGCTTTGTGAAAATACGTTGACAATGTCGGCTAAGTTGACTAGCCGTTAGCATTGTGCTGTCGTTGGCTGGTATGGTAACTATTGCTACTGTAGCATAGCTGTGCTAACAGTTGCTAACATTAGCCTCCAGCTTTACCTTGCGCTCCAGGTGACAATAGACCAGAGAGAACTGATGATACTGCATTTAGCCTGTTTCTTTTTTTTTGCTCCCGGTGTTTCTGCATTTTGAGACGTCATTCAAGCAACTTAAACTTAACTAAAAGTGACTGCTTGGATGTGTTATTTAATTAGCTTTGTGGGTTTTTTTTTCATCACAGCACGTCTAAACAGCTTATCACTATCAGTACCCATCACCATCCTCTGGACTGTTGTTGTCGGATGGGATTTAGAGTGTAATTAGACTTTAACCGACCTGGTTGCTTTGACTTTGACAGTATTTCCGGGCTAAACAGAGGCTGGTGAGAGTTTTATGACCATTCTTTAGCCAAGTTGATCATGCATATTTTAGTACTGTGGATTACATGTAATGTTATTCTCCCATCAGCCAACACTTCTCCAAGGTGACACTTAAATATTCATGCTTTCTTGGCAGTGTAGTTTATTGTTAAGCTCATTAGGGTAATATTTCCCCGTCTGTATCACCAATGCTCCTCATCAGAACCCATTTGTGAAAAAAAAAACTTGCGTTTTTTGTTGTAGATTTTAGTCTTGCTGTTTTGATCCTAAGCAGTTTGTCTCCAATTGTAGGCAACTTGACTAGCCCCTCTTGGTGAGTGGCAGTTTTCCTTTGTTCACGGAGGGGTCTGAGTGAAGGCTGAAAGATGGTCTGATGGACCGCCGCTTCTTCCTGACCTTCCTCTTCTGCTCAGTGTCGTGGATCTTCTTCTGGGAAGTGCGCTGGAAGAAAGGAAAAGAAAGTCAGATTGAGGAATGGCTCCAAGGACATAGCCTTTCTCAATACAGGCACTTATTTGAAGGTCAGTGGCTTACAGTCATCTGCATTTAAGATTTACAAGATCATTACAGCTAATAAATGTGGTCCATGTTCTCATTCATGGTAAGCAGGTGTAGCTTCAGTGATCTGCACAAAGATTTATGTAAGACAGGTTTTCATTAATTGAAACTTGAAACTTTCTGGTTTGGGTGGATATGAGATTATCCAGAATTTCAGAGCTTTTGCAGAAATACCAGACTTAAGTGTCATGTCTAACTGGACTTGAATTATGTTTATTGCAAAGATATTGTGTTGCCTATTGCTTTGACCCTTGTAATTTTTTTTTATTTTGAATACTGAATATTCAGGCTTATGGGATACATGTGGCATGCATGGACAATCAGCACAGGCTTAAGTACTCATTATGATAGAGTTAAATGAGTATTTAAGCCTGCGCTGGGGCATTACTGGTGCTGATTTGTTGGCCGGTATGTGATTGGGGATTTTTATGTGTTGTTCATGTGTCATCCAGATGTACAGACACTGGAGGAACTGAGTCTGAGTGTACTGAGTCGTCTGGAAGAGGTGGTGAAGGAACAGCAGCGCTGGAGGGAAATTGCAGAGGCCCACATCCAGCTGCTCCGAGACTTTGCCTTCCAGGAGTGGCTTTGCTCCCAGAACCTGGAGCACTATTACCATATGTAAGCAATGAAGGCCTTAACTTTAACATTTGCACCAATCTGGCAAACAATTTTGAGCAGCTTCCATTTTTCAGAAACAGTTACTTGATGACATGTCATAAATGTAGATTTTTCCCGGTATAGTATTTTTTTTTTTATATCTTGAACTGGTTATGGTCATGTTTTATGCTATATTAATTCATGTCCACTTGAGGGCAGCCTCTCCTTTCATGGCTGGTTGAGTTTGCTGACACTGAGGTGTGGAGGCTGCAGTGTTTCAGAGGGTCACTGCAGTGAAAAGTATTCTTTAGAGACTGTTTGTGTGAGACCCTGCAGCAATGCAGGTGTTTATCAATGTGTGTTGGGTGCTTTCTGTCGATGCGGACAGAGCCGGCTATGATAAGAAGTTATTGTTGTCTGTGGAAAATCAATTGCAAGGATAAAAGGTCAGCTGTTTGTTGAACACAGTCATGTCATAGTCATCATGCTTTAAGGAAAACTGTTATATCATTAAAGGGACATAGTGTCACATGTTTGAAGGTCATAACTGTCAAACTATTGCTGCCTTCATCGCCATTTTGATCAGCTGGACTTTAAACATTGATAACATAACTGCAATTCAATGACTAACTGTTTAGTAACAGAATATGACCATTGCAGTCTTTTGTTGGCTAAAATATTATACTGTAAATGGGGAAGTTGAAGATGCAGTCTTACATAAGTTTTTCTTTACTTCTCAGAGAAACCATGTTGAAACAGTTGGAGGATTGTTTTTTTTTGTTAACAGTAATTGATCATCAGTAAGGTAGATTATTAACCATGTTAACATGCTAGTGAATTCACATTTTGAATGGCATTTGATTTTAAAAAAAAGGCAGTGTCAGATATTTAAGCTTTGTTGCTAAATGTTGTGTTGCCAGACAAATCAAATGTTGACTTTTCTGAAAAGTTACAATTTGACACTTTAATGTTGTATTCCATAACTTGTAGCCGTGACAGTCACATTATGAAAGCTGAATTGTTGCACAAGCAAGTTTAGTGGTGTGGAACATGTGAAGACACAATGTTGTCATGGCAGTAGCTTCACAGTGGGAGAATATGTTTCGGCTTTAGTGGTTGTAACCATTTAAGCATTTTCCTCTGCTCTGCTTATCTAGACCATCCCATGTAATAAAACTTTACGGCTTTAATCTGAAGTCTCTGTAATGCTTGATGCAACATGCCACACTGTCTCACTTCTCCCTGTTGACACAACTGACGAGTTTAGCAGATAAGATCGAGGTTTGTACAGAAAACTGGTGTTTGTTTTACGTGTGGTACAGCCTTTTGTGTGCGCTCTGCGTTCTTGCTTAATAGATGAGAAGTAACTCTTAGCAGTCAGGTTTTTGTTTCTTGAGGCTGTACTTTTAAAGTAATTAAGCATTGCTACCAGTCCTGTCAATGATTCACTTCATATACTTTCACTTTTGTTTTTCTCTGTAGTCTGAAGACCTTGCGTTGTATGAATCTGGATGATCTGTCTCAGTTTGACAGTCAGCTGCAGCTGTCTCTAGCTGCTTGGGGATTCTACTACGAAGACTACATAAAGTTGTCTACAGGCATCAAGATCCTCCAGAACTCCAGGGGGAGTCGTGACCAAGACTACGAGATCCGGCTGGTGCACAGCCTTGCTGTGAGGCGTCTGAATGAGAAGTGGACAATTGGTGAGATATACTGATCATTTTCTGCCTTCGACTGGTTTTAGTTTGGCTGCTTTCTACAGCTGCAGAGTATTAAGAGGCATGAGATGTAAACAAAAGCTGGATTGTACTGTTGTTAAGTGTTGTTTCAAGTATTGTTTGTGCAAGACTTGCATATCATTTGAATGTAGCTCAAGTGTTGTAATGGAGAAGTGTTGCTTCATCTATGTGTCCAGCCCAAAATCTGTTTGTTTTTCTGTCTTTCTCTCTTGTCAAGTTTTCTTTACTATTGGGGATAAATGTAGGATGATATAAAAAAACAAATAAATGCGTTATAGCATTTCTGAAGCCCAACCACAACACTGGTTACAGCTGTTGAATTCTAAGGTCCATACAGTACCAAAGTTCAGAACTGGCCATCAAAATGTTACCTGCAGGCTCAGAACCAGAATGTGTGTATTGTCTTCTTAATTATTTACTGGTACAATGTCCGTTTTTCTTTCCAGCGGGAGCTCTCATATTTGGCTGTACTGTGGCGCTGTGCTTCTTGATAAGGGACCTCATGTTTTACGTGATTGGTGAGTCCTGTGTTGGCTGTTTGGGGTTGGGCTGCTATGGCTGGCCCTTCAGTTGCTGCTATGTGACTCATTCTTTCTCTTTCTGCAAGCACTGTGAAGCGGTACTACTGGTTTCACAAATATGTTGTGACGTTTATGTCACGCAAACATTTGTCAAACTTTAAACTGTGCTCTGTTTTAATGGTGAACCAACTCGTATACAATAAATAAAATACTATGCATTTATTTTTAAACACATTTAAACACAACTTGTTTCTCCTGTGTTTTTTCCCTTGTGGCGGCAGGTGGAATTACTGTTTCCATCATAGCGTTTGTCTTCACCATTAAGTTCCTCTGTGAGCTTGCAGCGAGGGTTGTCAGCTTCCTGCAGAATGAGGATCCAGGGCGACGCGGTGACCGCAGCATCTACGACTATGTCCGGGGCAACTACCTGGACCCACGCTCCTGCAAGGTGTCTTGGGATTGGAAGGAACCGCAGGAAGTGGGGCAGACTATGAGCTTCAGAGTCCAGGTGATGATTGATTCCTGATGTGCTGTAGCTCTGGTGTCTAGACTAATTGACTTTCTAACATGTGGTTTACTAATGCAGCAGCTCCAAGAAAACTTGGTCGGCAAAAACTATGTTCAATTGTGTGGTCTGTGTATTAAATTACACCTTTTTTTCCCGTCTCTGTCCTCAGCTCTTCTATAAGAATGGCCAGCCTTTTCCAGCCCACCGGCCTGTGGGGCTGAGGGTTAACATCACCCATATTGAATTGGCTCTGGACATCCCTGTTACACAGGAAGTTCTGCAAGAACCAGAGTCCAATGTGGTCAAAGTGGCCTTCACGGTGCGCAAGGCCGGACGCTATGAGGTTGCTGTCAAGCTGGGTGGTCTCAATGTGGCCTACAGCCCTTATTACAAGATTTTCCAGCCAGGTATGACTTATCTGTGGGACTGTTCTTACATCCAACTCATATTTTTGGTTTGGAAAGTTTTGTATTGATTATTTTTCCGTTTCTTTTGTTAATTTCAGGTACAGTTGTCCCATCCAAAACCAAGATAGCCTACCACTTCTCCACCCTGGTGCTTACCAATGGCCAGCAGCACACTTTGCAGATTGAGCCCAGGGACGAGTATGGAAACCCCACCAGTAACTCCACCTCCCTCACAGATGAAGCCAACTACAGTGTCCATGTGCACTCTGTAAGGGAACAACCCCCCTTCTTCTATTATCCAATACACTTTAATTTGAAGACGTACTTCTCGATTAGGACTGTAATAATGAAAACCAGCATTTTTTGTTCCCAATTGCGCAGTCCACTAGCTTTACAGCGTAGCAGAACGGGTTCTGAGCTGGGATTCATTTTAGTTGTGGTGCGGGGTGAGGCAGCTTTTAGTTATTCTTTTCCTCACCTGTGGAACAAACTACCTGTAGATCTGAGGTCTGCCCAAACGCTCAGCTCCTTTAAATCAGGACTGAAAACACTATTGTTTACTGCAGCGTACTCTTAACTTTAACACTTATCTGCTCTACTCAACTGCCCTTACTTTTTAACTACACAATGTTTGACTTGTGCTTTTTATTATTTTATCTCTTTTTTATCCTGCTGTATCTTATTTTATGCTATTTATATTTTTATTTCTATTTCCCTGTTTTAATTGACTATTTTTACTGTTTTCAATTGTGTCTTGCTGTTTTTAATGTGTATGTAAAGCACTTTGAATTACCTTGTGTTGAATTGTGCTATACAAATAAACTTGCCTTGCCTTGTCTTGTTCTTGCAGCTGGGCACCGTGGATGATGACAGTCTGGAGGAATACTACAGCAAGTCAGTGGCACTCAACAAGCAGCAGTGCCAGGTTCTGCTGAGACTGACTCTGAGAAAGACGGGCTGTTTCAGGGCCCGCATCTCCTACAAGGACCAGCCGCTCAGCAACGGAGAATTTGACATTATTGTTCTCAATGGTGAGAGGAAAAACGCACTACTATTGAACAAATCAAGCCCAGAAATGCAGCGTTTTCATCCCTTTAAGCCTGTATCTTTAAAGTCTAATACTTGTACTCTCGTTGAATATTACAGAGAATGAGAAGGCCTGTGTGGAGAAGAATGTGTCCACTCCAGGCATAAGTATCTACTTTGAGGCATACCTTTACAGCAATGGGAACTACAGTTCCTCGTGGCAGTTACCAGCCTCCTCTCTGCTGGCTCCCCAGAGGAGGCCGTCCATGGGAGAAGAGGAGGACGAGCATGACTCTCCTGTGGAGGGACAACCAGAGAAGGTCAAGAAACCAAAAAAGGTCTACTGTTACATATCGCCAAAGGTAAGTGGTCAGCGTTTTAGTTTTTTGGGGGTTTGTTAATATAAAAAGAGATCAACAAATGTTAATGTTCCATGACGCTGATTTTGGACTTCGTCAAACAGCAACTATCCGTGAAGGAGTTCTACCTGAAAATTATTCCGTGGCGCCTTTTCACCTTTCGAGTATGTCCAGGAACAAAGGTAAGATGATGTTAGTGTTTGGTGTTTCATTATATTTATAATGTGGTGGTCAAGTGTAATCTAAGTATATTTAAGTACACACATAAGATCTTTACTAAACTTAGGTTGTCCTTTTAGTTGATTTATTGAAAATGTTCTATTTTGTTGGGCAAAAAATATATAATTTTATTATGTTTAAGCACTTATTACAACAATTACAACTCAAGAAGTTTTAATTTAACACAGTTTTATTTTACTTTTGTACGTATATAAAGTGTGTGAAAATATGAGTTTTTTGTTTTGTTATGTTTCTCTTTTTCTTCGGAGCAATGGTGAAAAAGTCAGATCCTTTACTTAAGTAAAAGTACTAATACCACATTGTGAAATGACTCCACTACAAGTAAAAGTCCTGCATTCAAAATGTACTGAAGTAAAAGTACAAAAGTATCAGCATCAAAATGTACTTTAAGTATCAAAAGTAAAAGTACTCGTTATGCAGAATGGACCCACTCAGATTGTTTTATATATTCCAAATCTATTATTGTATTATTATTTTTCATGTAATGATGTCAGCAGCATTTTACTGTTGACCAGATGGAGCTCATTTCAACTACTCAATATAATTTTATGTGGTTTAATTTAAAAACATGTAAATGTATCATGTTTTTTATGTTAAATCTCAACCTGAAAAGTAACTAAAGCTATCAGCTAAATGTAGTGAAGTAGAAGTATGGCGAAATACTCAAGTAAAGTACAAGTACCTCAAACTGTACTTAAGTATAGTACATGAGTAAATTTACTTAGTTACATTCCACCACAGTATGGGAATGGAGGGAGGAATGGGAGATCTGAGAATATATAATGATACTCAGTGTACTGTTACATATCTATGTTCACCCTTTAGTGATTGCCAGTTATTGTACACTCTTCCGAAATGAAACTATTGTTGAAAAAAAAAACAAGTGGTGTCAAAAAAAACAGACCACTTTGATTTATTTTGACAAGCTAACTGTAATCTTCTGCTCTTTTTTCAGTTCACCTATTATGGTCCTGACCCGGTTCACAAGTACCTAACTCTAGTGGTGGATGATGGGATACAGCCTCCTGTGGAGCTCAGCTGCAAAGACAGGAACATCATGGCTGCCACCTTCATTCGCTTCCTGCACAAGAATATTGGTTTGTTCCAGTCTAATGTAATTATTGAGATGCACTTCTGTGGAGACTGTGTCAGTCATTTGATGGTGTTGTCCACAGGTGGCTCTGAAACGTTCCAAGACAAGGTAAACTTCTTTCAACGTGAACTCAGGCACATCCACTCCAAGAGACCTCGCACCAAGACCTGCCTCAAAATCACTCGACACAACATTCTCGACTCGGTGAGCGCTGCTTTACTCTATCATAAAACAGTGCCTTCTGAAAATAGGCATGTAATCACAACAGTCGCGATCATTTTTATTCTTATATTTGTCTGTCCCTCTTATTGTTGCTCAGTCCCTGAAGGCTACCAGGAACTTCTCCGTGTCAGACTGGAGTAAGAACTTTGAGGTCGTGTTTCAGGATGAGGAAGGTAAATAAAACATTTGAATATAACCCAGTGAGCTTTATGGTGTCTTCAGCGTGTGATACGTTTAAAGTTTAAAGTTCTAATTTTAAGTTCTAATTCGGTCAACATGTTTTCTGTTGCAGCAAGCACTTCAAACCAAAAAGGTCTAAAACGGATATTTCAGATTTTTTTATTAAGTGGGGTTGTATGAGGTACTTTTCCATAGTCAGTGTACTACCTACAAAAGATAGCAAAATGTATATTAGGATCCTAAAAATATCAAATGTACTCTAAATTATCATTGTCTGACAGTTAGGGGTGTGAATCAGCAGAGGCCTCATGATACAATCTCATCCTGATACTTGAATCACGATTTACAATACATTGATACGATACAATTTACTGCGATTTAACAGTTTAACTGTATTTTGTGTCCACAAAGTTAAATTTAATCAAGAATTGTTTTGTCAAATAAGAGAAAATTCTCAGTCTATTCATCTCACTTCAGTCATTTTGTTCTCCACAATGAGTCAAACCCACAGACTGACCAACAAAGTATTCAGTCAAACTGAACTGAACTGATATCAAACATGTATGGACGACAACAACTGCAGCATTTTCTCAAACTTTCCTCAACTTTTAGCTTCACTGCTCTGCATAGCTACGATACGGCTGTGTGCACTTTGAGAATCCCCATGGGAAGAAAAAAAAGTTTAACTTCACAGCTTTATTTAATTAACTTTAGATTCCTCAGATCTTCTAGTTTCATATGATACCAATATCTCCAGTATATTCCTAAAATGAGCCAGTTACAGCCTCCCGGGGGAAAAAAAGGCAAAAATACTGACGCTAAATATCGATACTTGTCGGCCATGAATCGATATAATATTGCCACGCAAAATACCGCAATACTATACTGTACCACCTCTACTGACAGACCTGTTTAAAGTTCACGTGGAAGGAACTGAAGCCTTTACCTAAGCTCCCTTTAAAGCCACCAGAGTCTATTGACAAAAACAATAAACAATTTAACCTCGCAGAACACAGGAGTTGCAGGTCTACCAGACTTGGAGACTGAATGAGGCACCTTATACAACCTCACCAAGCTGTCCTTTTTAAATGATATCAGAATGAAAGTTACAGTCAGCAATTCATTCAAGTGACACTCCTAAAACCTTTGACATTTCTTTGCAGCTCTGGACTGGGGAGGGCCTCGCAGGGAATGGTTTGAGCTGGTGTGTAAGACCCTCTTTGACACCTCCAACCAGCTATTCACCCGCTTCAGCGACAACAACCAGGGCCTGGTAAGTTGTTGTTTTTTCTCCACATTTAAAAAACAATTCTTGATGTTTAGTTACCTCTTAAACTACATGCAGTTATCATTTTTATTTTCAAGGTGCACCCAAACGCTGAGCGGCCACCCCACCTGCGTCTAAAGATGTATGAGTTTGCAGGGCGTGTTGTAGGGAAGTGCCTGTACGAGTCTGCTCTTGGTGGGGCCTACAAACAGCTGGTCCGAGCTCGCTTTACACGGTCCTTCTTGGCTCAGATCATTGGCCTCAGGATGAACTACAAGGTAAGGAACACGGTGCAGTCCCACAGAAAGGACTCGGACGTTGGAAGGTCATGTTTTCATTGTTTACCCTGCGCTGTCAGCTGGTCTGCCTCATCACTTTAATATTCCCCACAAAGCCAAGAAACCTGATTTGTTTTTTGGCTTGGTTTATTTCATGGATAACAAGCCAGCGTGTTTTGCTGTTTATCCAACTTCCTAAGATTTCAAAGCCGAGAACTAAAAGCCAACCCAATTTTTTTTTTTTTATCCTTCCACTGAGAAGATGAAATGCTATGTTTATTTTAAAAAACATCATTTTCTTGTGTTTTGTTTTCCACTCGTAGTACTTTGAGACGGACGACCAGGAGTTCTACAAAACTAAAGTCTGCTTCATCCTAAACAATGACGTGAGTGAAATGGACTTGGTGTTCGCTGAGGAGAAGTACAGCAAGTCGGGACAGCTGGAGAAGGTGAGGCAACACTTTGGAAAGGAACCTCCCCTCGTATCCCTGATGTAATTTCACAGAAGATAGGAGCAGTAAACCAAACAAAAGAAACCATATTGCTCCTTTGGCAGGCACATTTCAAAAGAGGGGGAGTGGTGAGTTTACGTTAAGGTGGATGAGAGCAGTTTGGCGACCCTTTTATAACTTTGTTGCTCAGTTATGAAATCCCACAAAATAACTGGCTGTGTAACTCCCTGTGGTGAGTTCAGATTTTTAATTAGATACGTATGTATTGCTTCAAACTGTGTTTTTTTAACTTTAAGATTAATTGCCCTTTTATACTAATGCTGACAAGTGTGTGACAGCTAAACACACAATTATAGATAGTCAGTTTACATGTCATATTCTAATCCAGTTTCACAATAATAGAAATTTAAACTGGTAAACCTTCTCAACCCCCAAAGCCAATGTGGGCATGTTTTCTTTCTAAAACAATGCCACAAATGTACACAATTTTTTTAAAGCCAGAAACTGCAAAACATTATAGTCAATTTTCCCACAGTCCTTGAATGCATCATGGGTAACAAATCCTTTTAACCAAATCTAAGGTGTTTCTTGGGTTTGTTTAATGATATGTGGCATTATAACCATTACTGAGTACTCACTACAGTAGATAGCAGTCAGCAGTTCAGTAGAGGTAGTGGTAGGAACGTTAAGAAATAAACTGCTGTGGATGGGGACAGCAGCAAAATGTATATTCGGATCCTAAAAACATCAAATGTGCCCTAAATTATCATCGTCTGACAGCCCTGTTTAAGTTTACATGGAAGGAACTGAAGCCTTTACCTAAGCTCTCTTTAAAGCCACCAGAGTCCATTGACAAAAACAGTAATTTTACCTCACAGAACACAGGAGTTGCAGGTAAATACCAACAAATTAACTGAAGGAGGCACAAACGTACAAAAATTTTAAAGCCAGAAACTGAAAAAAAAATCCAGACATTATAGTCAATTTACAGTCCTCGAATGGAATATGTGTAACAAATCCTTTCATCAGTGAACCAAATCTAAGTTTTAAATAGAGATAATTCCATTTTTCGGTTTTATTTTAAATGTTACTATTAATTTGTTTCTCGGGTTTTATTAATGATACGTGGTGTTATGACTGTAACTGAGTCCTCACTACTTCTAGCCATGATTATGATAACAATATTATAATATAACTTTATTTGTATAGCACCTTTTTTAAAAACAGCAGTTTACAAAGTACTTGGACAGAGGGCAGCTAATTACAAAGAGAATGATGCCATAAGGCTAGACAGAGCAGGAACAATCACTAGACATTCTCAGATACAGAAAATAAAAGGAATAAAAAAATAAAAAGTGAAGAAGTAAAAAGAGTGGTAAGATAGAAAGCATTACATAAAAGCAAGTCTATAAAAGTGTTTTTTAAGAAGTGATTTCTTGAAACTAAGACGGAAGAAGAATTAAAATGATTGTGCTGATTCCTTAGAGACTCATAGTATATGTTGCAGTGAAACATGAGGTCACAGATAGTAAAATGTAACAGGAGCAACAACAAAAAACCGCCCTGAACTGCTCTGGGTTCAGTGGGTCCATTTCTTATGCTGCTTTGTTCTTTTATGTCATTTGTCTGACATTTCCATCCTGCCACATGTTCTCTTGCAGGTGGTGGAGCTGATATCAGGGGGATCTCAGATCGCTGTTACCAATGAAAACAAGATGCATTATCTCAACCTGCTGGCCCAGTACAGACTGGCCAGCCAGGTGAGAGATGAGGTGGAACACTTCCTGAAAGGTGAGGAAACCAGCACAGCTGCAGTCTGCCATGTTCATTTTTTTGCCAACTTCCTCTCATTTGAGATGCCGTAATGCGCACATAATTAGTGTAATTTCCTGATCAATTGCAGGTTTGAACGAACTTGTTCCAGAAAACCTGCTAGCCATATTTGATGAGAATGAGTTGGAGGTATGTGTGATGTTTATAATGAAATCTGTTGATCTTTAAACCGTTGCTGCGTAATTATATAAACTGTTTTCCCTTTTGTTCCCTTCAGCTGTTGATGTGTGGCACCGGTGATATAAACGTGCAGGACTTTAAGGCCCACGCTGTGATTGTCGGAGGATCGTGGCACTTCAGAGAGAAAGTATGTCATGGAAATTCTGTCTCTGTTTTCCTCCAGCAGCACGCCACTGAGCAAAATGTCTGAGCATGTTAATTATGTGTGGCCACAGGTGATGAAGTGGTTCTGGGCCGTGGTGTCCAGCTTCACCCAGGAGGAGTTGGCTCGTCTGCTGCAGTTCACCACGGGCTCCTCCCAGCTTCCCCCCGGGGGATTCAACACCCTCTGCCCCTCTTTCCAGATCATCGCTGCCCCCACACACAGCACCCTGCCCACTGCACACACGTGGTGAGTAGGAACACACAGGCTCATTTACTTACGGGGTGACACTTTGTGATGACGGTCTGTTTGTCAATTGCCATAAAAGTTTGTCTGTTTCGCACACAATAATTGTTCTCGGAAGATAAATCAGAGCGACTTTGCTAATTACTGCCTTTGTCCCAGTTCAGGGCTGGCCAGAGAGCTTTATTGTGTCCCTCTCACCAACATGGTCTCACAGAAATCCGTGAAATAGCCACGGATTTCGCTTAACTCAAAATCCGTGGAATAGCCACGGAATCGCTCAAATTTCCGTGAAACTGACACGGATTTCGCTACAGTGCAAGTTAATGACAGTCATATTTTTCTGGCAAGATCTTCACCACAAAGTGATTATGTACATTCACTGAGTGAATATTTAGGAAATAAAACATATATTTCTCGCTAGAAATGTGATCAAAATCCATTTTTATGCAGAAACAAAGTCAAAATATTAATTTTTTCACTAAAAATGAGAGAACTGTCCGCCATGTTTTTTGTTCTGACCACCGGGACCTTAAAAGTCACGTGACTTGGAACAAACCAATAGCCACGGGATATGACTGTCTTTAACTTGCATTGTAGCGAAATCCGCGTCAGTTTCACGGAAATTTGAGCGATTCCGTGGCTATTCCACGGATTTTGAGTTAAGCGAAATCCGTGGCTATTTCACGGATTTCTGTGAGACCAGGTTGCTCTCACAATTGATTCCTTTCATCTCTCTGCTGTAACTGTCCACTAGAGCGATAAAATGTCCCCAAAAATGGATTTGTTTGACATTTTCATTTATAGGGCTGTTTTCGAATAATTCAAAGCTTCATTCATAACATGGACCTTCTAAATCAATATTTGAATGCTGGGCAGCTATTTTTTGTTTGCAGATAAAGATTTTGCTGCACTAATACTATTAATATTATACTATTTGTTGAATTATATTCCGCAGTATTGTGCCTGACTCGTGTGATCCAAATTTTTTTGCAATAACTCCAACTGCCAAACTCCCAAACTATTTTTATTCAACAAAATATTCTGCTTCAATCCAAGTTGATTTAATAAAAAGACATTTAATCTGATAAATCACTTAAAACAATCTTAATAGAAGTTTGAATATAAAGAAAAGCCATTCGGTACAGCCCTCAGCTGAACTTATTTCGTGCTAATTAGCTATTTTAATTATACTGTTACACTTACAAAACCATTAATATAATCAGCACGGTATCATACCTGATGCACATCCCAAGTACCGCCTAGTGCATCTCTGTGGGTTAAAACATATGTGCTGCTCTAGTGAGTCTTTACAGTAGCAGGATGGTGATGAAATATTAGAGTGTGGCTTATTTATGTGTCTTCAATACTTCTTGGATATCAATAACAGAGGAATACTCATCAGACTAGGAAATACTTAAAAGAAAGTCTTTGTTGGTCCTGGTTTTTCAATAAATTTGTTAATAAGAAAATATAAAATATCAACCCAATTTTAACGTTAAGATCCACAAATATTTCTACTACATGAAATGGACTGTATGGCTTCTGAATAATATTTAGCTATTTAAGGCTATGCCGAGATATACAACATATGTCTCTTTCATATTAAGTTAACCCTTTGATGTGTGGGATTATGCCACTGTGATCTAGTGAATTTAAAGGCAACACAGTCATTCATAAAGTCAAATTGGTTTAATTATTAGGTTTGACTTATTCACACAGGTGAAATATTTTCTTTCTCTTAAGTACAGTTTGCAGGTGATAGTCTAATTAATTAATGTATGTATTTTTTATTCACTCAAATATATCAGAAGCATTCAATATAATACCTCCCACTCCCTATTACTTGTGAGAATATCTTCTTCTTTTCTTGGCCACCAAGTATCGATATTTTTCTGGCGGGCTGTCGGTATTTTCGCCATTTTTGTTTTTTTCAGGCTCAATTTTATGAATATACTGGAGATATACTAGTATCATATGAAACTAGAAGATATAGTAGAGGAATCTAGAGGCAACATGTGTGTCAGGATATCGTGTCGGGAAGTTGTCAAAATAACGCTGCAAAGTTAGTCTTTTTTTATGTTTCATTCAAAAAAATTCAGAGCAGTGAAGCTTAAAGTTGAGGAACATTTGAGAAAATGCTGTAGTTGTTGTCGTCCATACATGTTTGATATCAGTTCAGTTGATGACGGAGAATTTCCCCTTTCTGACAAAACAATTCTTGATTGAATTTAATTTTGTGGACACAACATGCAGTTAAACAGTTAAATTGCAATATATTGTACCACAATACTCACCATATCGCAAAATGCTTAAAATCACAATGATATCGTATTGTGGCTCAAGTATCAGGATAAAATCGTATCGTGGGGCCTCTGGTAGTATACCTAGTCTATATAGAAATGTAGTCTAAATGTAATCTAGTCTATGCTTTCCCATAATTTTGTCTCCTGTACTCGTTGTACTTCTTTAAGATGCTGAACATGTTTTATTATAAATGCTGGAGAGTCAAGTCAAATGAAGTCTTTTAACTTCCATGTCCAAGTCAAGTCTCGAGTCATTTATTTTCTGTCAAATCAACTTGCAAGCCATTAAAACAGAGACTTGAGTCCACATCTCTACTACTATATGCTATATGTACAAAACACTAATTCATCCTGTTAAAGTGGACCAAATGGAGGGATTTTTTGTGTCCTTTTAAAAAAAAGTTAATTCTTTGTCCTTTTGTTTGTATGTATATCTGTGTTTCCATTGCAAATACTTACTGCGTCGTGACTCAAGTATCAGGATAAAATCGTATCGCGGGGCTGATTCACTGATTCACACCTCTAGTGAGACACAGAAGCTAAACATTAGCTGACTCTCTCTGGTCCTGTTTTTTTTTTTTCTAGTTTTAACCAGCTGTGCCTCCCGACGTATGACTCCTACGAGGAGCTGCACAAGATGTTGAAGCTGGCCATCAGTGAGGGCAGCGAGGGCTTCGGTATGCTCTGACTCCCATCACTGCACTGTGGACCCACCTGTACAGGAGGAGACAGCCGTTCCTCGCATTCATCTGCATCTTCTTGGCAGAGAATCGCCCTATAAGACGCCCTATAAATACTCTCTCAGGATGAGAGGGCATTACAGGAAGGCTGTCCTGAAACTGGAACTCAGTAATACAAACTCTAATGCTACTGTATGTATATAAAATATCTCACTTTTGTATTAAAAAAAAAAAAAGCGGGAAAAAACCGTAACCAGGAACTGCTGAAAGAGGGGAGGTTTGGGCTAGTTGTATTTCTTAATGCTAAAGTTTGCTTAGTTTTATATGTTTGAAAGACGAAATATGCTAGAGCAAAGGCCTTGAGTATTACTTTATAACTGCTTCTTTTGCATTTTGCAAACTGAGGAACACTTAAGTGCAACAGCGGCCTACATGTGATGTAGGTGACATCTACAGCACTTTGGCCTTAAATGATCAGGGACTGATGTGTGTTTGTAAATATATAATATCACTCTTTTATTCCAATACTTGTACATACTAGTGTGTATACATAGGTTTTCATTTCTTTTCTTTTTTTTGGTTTAAGTAGAAGGGATTTCTTTATTGTTGCACGTTTATTGGGTTGAGAGTTTATATATAATTTCTATAAGCTTTTTCTTTTCTCTCTCAGAAAGAATGGGGTTTTAAAAGAAGCCAAGTAATTTCTATTGTTTGTACATGTTTTTAACTTATTGTGTCTTGGAAAAAAACTATTTGTGTTTGACCCATACTGTGTGTTTTTGTTATGTTTTATAACCTGCCTTATTCATGCCCTTTGCCTGTGATTGTATCCAGAGAGGTGCGTAGGTGAGAGAAGCATAGTCGACACTAGTAAGTAATAAGTATTTTATGGCATTTCTACTAGTACACGCAGGGGTCACTGTGGATGTAGGGGAGCATATATAACAAACCTTTTGTTATATATGCTGTATCCTTTTTTTTACTTTTCATTCACAGCCTTTTATGGGTTTACCTCAGAATCTCCTATGCCACCTATCCATCCTCTGATACTCTAGAATAAAGTGTGTTCATAGCTGCCTCCTTCCAGTTCTGTAACATTAAGGCATGTTTTCCCACCTCCTCAGTATACCTGATGCATTATATCAGTGGAGATTATGTTTTAGTTACTGTAAAACTATTTATTTGTAATGCTGTTAGTGACAATATCCTGAGCCAACAGAGTAAGTTTCTCTCTTTTCCCCCTTTTTCATAATTGTGTAGCAGTTCCTTTTGCTGTTCCAGAGTTTACATGTTTGTTAGCCATTTTCTACTAGTGTTTGCTGCCAGTCAGATAATTGTAGAGCATTTAGTGAGAGTCTTGTTTAATGGATGATTCTTCTCAATAGTGTTTTGATTTGAGTATGTTCACGTTCCCCTCATCAGACTCTGGTTCCAGTTTCACTACTCACATTATTCTCACAGTCAGCAGGAAAAGCTTGACTCAGCCACTCAGAGATTTAACTTCATTATTGTTATCATGTCACATTTTGACTGAAGTGACAGCAGGTTGTCCACTTGGAATTTGATGAGCGTTTGCGTGTGCTTCAGCTGGCCTTTTACAGTGTTAAGAGGTTTATAAGAGGGTTCATGGATTTGTGTTTGTTTGGGTTGTGCAATGTTGACCTGATGTACTGAGAACAGTGAAAAAAATGTTTCAGTAAGGGTGTGTTTCCAGCACCAGTACCAATGGCTGATATCATATTAACAAGAAGTTAAAGTAGTTAAAGCATCACATGTGTTAGCTGTTCCATTAGATATGACCATTATAAACAAATATGAAGGAGGTCTGTCCTGTAGTTTTATGTTCTTGTTTAATGTTTTTTGCGTTTCACGAGTATCTACTACTCTGTTTTATGTTTGGATTGTTTCTGGGTTAGATGACTTTTAGCAATGTAGATATTGTGAAATATTTGCCTATGACTTTGAAGCTGGGATACTTTGTTTCTTTCATTTTTTTAATGGCAAGCCTCTGCTGACGAATGTTTAAGATTCTCTGCACTGCAGGTCCTTTGTTTATGGGAATAAAAATGACGGACTGAATTCTTATCATCATATCTCACTTTTTTTTGTTCATCATATTTGGATTGTGTTAAGCAGTGTGATTACACACCCTTTCTACATTTACAGACCTGGATTTGAACTTGGAGATGGCTGCTAGTGCTGAACACGCAGAGCAGTGGTTCCTACACTGGGCTCCCAAACTTTACCACGAGTAGTTTGAAAGGGAACCAAATGTGTTCTCAACAGAATGAAGATCCGGTTCACATTATTTTTGCCTCTACTCGACAATAAGAATAGAAAATGTGACTAGGAAAATCTCCTCACTGGTAGCACTGTCTTTAATTAAGACACAACAAACAAAAACTTCTTTCGTGCACTGGTTGATTTTGATAATTTTGCTTCCATGATATAATAATATATTTTTCCAGACTAGAGGAAATAATACATCCAATTTACATAAAGACACCCTAAACTTATTGTCCCATGTCATTTTTTCAATTTTTTTCTGGCGATTTTCCCAGAGGAAGCCAGCATCATGAGGAGATGAAAAAAAAATTCTCAAAAATTGGCCATTATTTTAGCAAGGTGACTATATTTAGGTGTTTATTTTACTATAAGTTGTCTATTTATGTGTGTAAATTTCTCCTAAATTCACCAAATGTGAGCATTAGATGATGCCTTATCCTCATATTTAAATATATTGATTCACTCATTATCCTTAACCGCTTATCCGCACTCGGATAGTCTCCAGAATATCACAGGGCTGACACAGGGCAGTCACACTCTCATTCACACCTATGGGCAATTTAGAGTCACCAATTAAACCTAAGCTGCATGTTTTTGGACTGTGGGAGGAAGCCGGAGTACCGGGTGAGAACCCACACTGACACGGGGAGAACATGCAAACTCCACACAGAAGAGTCGCAGGTGGGAGTTGAACCGGCGACCCTCTTGCTGTGAGGCAACACACACTGTGTAGTCCTAAACTACATAGACACCCTAAAATAATGGCCCATGTTGATTTTTTCAGAGGTGGCCAGCATCATGAGAAGATGATATGGGCAAATAAATACTATTTGTCAAAAATTGGCCTTCTTTTTTTTTTTAAATATAAGATTTCATAGAAACTTGTAACACACAAAAAATAATTATCTAATAATGTAAGTAATCAATTGGGGAAGTTTCATAATGATCTCCATTAGGGTAACTTTAATAAAATATCCTATTCACCTGTTGTGTATTCCAAAGAGAGACCTTGCATTTTTTATGTATTTTATAATCATATGAACACATAAAGACGTCAGCTGAAGTCATGTAGTTTCTCGTCAGAGTGCATGTTTCAGACAGAAGGGGGCAGTGGTTCTACACGTGACATGAACAAGGATGGCTTCTTCTTCAATTCTTCTGTCATCCCTCGGGACAGCTTAGCAGCAGTGAATGATGAGGTGCTTTCCTGTCTTCAGCTGACCCTCCACTCTCTTGAGTCTTCAACACAGTGAGTATCCCCTCCATTACAGACATTTCTCATTTCCCCACACATACGACACATACCTCACGAACCCTGTAAAATAAACAAAGTCCATTCAAACCTGCTGCATTCACGTCAGCTGAAGGCTTAATGGATACAATCTTTTTTTAAAAGCTCTGCTGTGTAGGAAATGCGATAACTGCAAAACAAGTGCTCTCTCTGCTTTCACCACATGGAGCTGGTGGCATAACTGACAGCCATATCGGCTCGAGATGTGATACGCTCTAGCATTGACTGAATGTTTGCTCCCTGAGTCAGTCTGATAATGGACTTTTTTAATTGCTTTGCTTGACGGCTGTGGACATGAAGGCCCCGTGGCCCTGCACTCTACACCCACGTGTTTCTGGCGTGTCTCTCACACTGTGGTCTGAACACTATCAGGAGCAGGCTGAAAGGCATCTTGAAGTACTTGGAGGCAGGAGTCCAGTTATTTGGTCTTGGCATGCACCTGTGGATTTGCATAATGGTCTCTCTCAAATTTCCCCCAGGAATGCTTGCTAAAGAAGGACCACAAATCAGAAAGTCATCCTCTGGCACTCGCTAAGAGTAATGTACCATGTTGGAAAGCTCGTCCTTCCCAAGAGGACCTGTGGGAGATCGCTCAACAACAATACTGTGCATTTTTTGTAAATTCATCTGATGATTCTAATTCCCAGGGAAAACATGTTTCTCTGACAAATTTTCCATGTACTATTCCATAAACATCTCCAGACCTGAGTGCAGCTCGGTTTTTGGGTTTGGGGGTTGCCAAGTTCCTTAGGGAGCCAATTTATGGGTGGTTCTCCTCAACCAAAGAATTTACATGATCGAAAATACAGTGCCTCATTTCCCATCTCTGACTAAGACACCCTGCCTCTGAGGGAGATGTCCATCAGTTTCTCTGATCAAAGATAATTGCCCTCAGACAGTGATCCTCAAAGGGCAGAAAACACAAATGTGGCACGCCTTTAAGTATCTTTAGATCCTGACCGCTCTCCCTCCTTCCTGCTAAACAGCCGTGGGGTTGTCTGCTTCCCATTCCAACAGGCAGGTCCTCATTACCTGATAGGACGCCACTGATTAACTGCCAACTGGATTGGCTGCAGGTATTCATCATCTGCTATGATTGGGCCGATTTAGAGGCCAATCTTAATCAGGGTTGTTGAAGGACAGGAGAGCATCGTGTCCAGCAGCAGCAGGCCTGGACCAGAGTTCTTGCAGGAAGTTTACCCTTCACTGTATAGTGTTCTGACTTAATGTTGCATGTAAAAGGTCCTTTAGGCCTCAGTCCAGACTTTGGCAAACCTCAAGACTCTGAGTTTGAAAGAAGAGTTCTCTTTCTGCCTAAACTAAAATGTAATGGACTGTTTGACTTTTTGGCTGTGAATCTGTCTCAGCTGTGTCTTCTGAAGTTGTCCTATGAGCATGGACACGAGACAAAAGGGTTTTGTTGGTATTTTTTGTTTGTGGTTGACATGCCCCCCTTTGTTGTCATTTTGTATCTCCTTGTAGTTGTTTTGTGTGTCTTTGTAGTTGTTTTTTGTCACTTTGTTATAGGTTTGGTGTAGTTATTTTTTTGGGTTGTGGTCGTTATATCTCCATTTGTTGACACTTTGTAGTCATTGAGAGTCTTTTGGGAATGTCTTTGTGTCTCTTTGCAGTTATTTTTGCATTTCTTTGTAGTTTTGTGTTTCTTTGTGGTAATTTTGTGCCTCCTTGTATATGTTTTGTTTTTCCTTGTAGTTGTTTTGTTTCACTTTGTAGTCCTTGAGTCTTTTGGGAACATAGATGTGTCTCTTTGCAGTTGTTTTGCATCTCTTTGTATTTGCTTTGTGTTCCTTTGTGAACATTTTGTGTCTCTTTGTAGTTGTTTTTTGTCACTTCGTTATTGGTTTGGTCTTTTTGGAGTTACTTTTTCGTTATGCCTCCCATGTCTTGTCCTTTTGCTTCTCTTTGTAGTTGTTTTATGTCACTTTGTGCTCATTGAGAGTCTTTTGGGAACATTTTGGTGCCTCTTTGCAGGTGTTTTGCGTCTCTTTGTAGATGTTTTGTGTCTCTTTGTAGTTCTTTTGTGTTTCTTTGTGGTTGTTTTGTGTCTCTTGGTAGTTCTTTTGTTTCACTTTGTAATTGGTTTGGTCTTTTGTAGTCTTTGTGTTTCTTTGTAGTTGTTTTGTGTCTCTTTATAATCAAGAGTCTTTTGGGAACATATTTGGTCTCTTTGCAGTTGTTTTGCATCTCTTTGTAGTCTTTTAGTGTCTCTTCAAGTGACATTTCCAGGTTTTATCGGTCCTGTGCCCAGTAGGCCCATTTAGTAATTCATGCATGCCTATCAGGGTCTTAACTGTCTCCCTTTATGACTGATGACAGGGTGGGTCTGCAATCGACATTGTTGAGGATTATGGGGAAAATGGCTGTGAGAAATGTGCATCACAGTGATGACAATGGTCTGGCAGCTGTGCAGCAGAGGAATGTATGGATGGGATACTGCTGCTGATTAAAGAGAAATTTCCCCCATCTCTTGATATTTCACAGATTCTCTGTTGCTCCCATCAATCTTGTGTGATTTTAGTGCTGAGATCTGGCTCTCAGCAGCCCAGTTGGGGAGCTGAGTGTCCACACTGAACAACATGTACATGCAGCCTTGCATAGATGAAAAGGCCTCATTAAAATGCATTCCTCCATCAGAAACAGGACTGCTAACACATGTTTGCTTTTGAAAATGATATAAATGTCCATGCGTACAGCTGAGGTCAGACACAAGCAGGAGCTTACAGCCGCGAGCAGTCCTAAAAATCTGCAAGCGTTGAGATTAAGTGTCCCTTAGTTGATGGTTGTCCATGTTTTATATGATGTTGGAGAGAGGCTATTGATTCATGGGGTTAGTTGTCCTGCTGGGATGTGCAGCTGTTTTATATTCGGTGTGTCGGGAAACATTTCAGTTCTTATATTTCCTCTGTAAAGACGGGGCCTCTAATGTGGACTGTCTCGCTGTTTGACAAACACCTTCGAGCTGTTCTGCCCCTGTTGTCAGTACGGCTGTCATCTAAGCAGGTATGAATTGCTGTGTGATTCATCCCAGTGTCCATCTGTAAGCGTCCAGCGAGACTGCAGCAAACAAGTGCAGAGGAAATGTTTTTGGCCAAGCAGCAGCATTTTGATCCAGGCTCTCTATTTCATGGATTGCTATGAAATTGTGTACAGACATTTATGGTCCCCAGAGGATAAATCCCACAGACTCTGGTGATCAACTAATTTCTCATGAGGTTGACGTTGGTTTTTAGTGGAATTTTGTACAGACATTCATTTTCCCTAGAGGATGAATCCTAAGGACTTTGGTGTAGGGCTGGGCGATATGGACCAAAACTCATATCCAGGTATTTTTAGGCTGATTGGTATTTGAAGTGTTTGGTTTTGGCTCAACGTCACAAGAAATCATCATCAAAACCTTCCACCTTTTTGAAGAAATTTGGTTCGGCTCGCTTGCAAACAAGTAGTGTTGCTTTTCATCTGCAATACGAAATACCCCCAGATTACAGTTTTTTTTATTAGGAACTAGCTCTCGCTCTTTATCAACCGGCACTGTGCCCGTCATGTTTTTTTTTTAAAGTTTGCCGTGTTGCGTCGTTGTGCGTGGGAGAAGCCTACGTACAGGGGGCGGATTGAGCCAAGAGTATGAGCAGTAGATAATGCTCTGTGGCTGTCGGGTGCAGAGAGGAGTAAACAGACGTAACAAATAGCGGGCATAAGTTAAGGCAACATCAAAAGATACTATATATCTGTATGGCGGTATTGTCTCAACTAGATATCTCTTTCTAAAATATATCAGTATAACTCGTAATACCGATATACCGCCCAGCCCTACTTTGGTGCTCTCCTGACCTTTCCTGTGGGACAACTAACTTGATCCATTATCAGGTCGACATTTTAATTTGTCCAAAACCATGGTTTAAGACCAAATACCTGCAAGATTGATAATCATGCCACTGGTCTCAGATGTACTACATTGTACTTGCTAGATATGAAGATATTAGACTGCTGAGCATTCAGTTCAAAGCACATCTGTGCAGTACAGCCTCACAGAGTCACTAGCCTGGCTGTAGACTCTTAGTCTTGTCTGCCTGTCTCCTCATAAACTCCCCCATGTCAAATTGTCCCTTTAACTGTACATGCATGTAAAATGCTTCACACAGTCCCTGAACCATAGAGAGGAACAGGGTGGTTTACAGCACATTCTTCTGACGTGATGAAAAGCTGCATAGCTGCATGGCTTCGGGCACATGCTCGGCACCAAAGTCACTGTCATTAATCCAGATTCCCGCCCGCAGTTATACGAATAGAAAAATAAGCAAGACGTGATGGGATGCTTGCCACCCTGAGGGTGTTGAAATGTGCCAAAGGCTGGTTGGCATTGGCCAATAATGAGCCTGCCTTCTTTCCAACCACAGCCACTGCAAGTCTGTAAAGAGCTCCAGGCCACCGGGTTGATCCTGAACACTGTAGGTCCTTGCCCAGCCAGGCTCTGTCTCCAAGCAAATCCTGCTCTACAGAGTGGTCACATTTGGCCATAAATCTGCATATGGGGTGCAAAAGGTTTTAAAGACTTGGTGCCAATATAGGGAGCCAATATATCTTTGACACTGACAGACACTTGTTAGAGGGGGCGCAGTTTGATTTGATAGCTGACTAGTGTGTTAAATGTGAACTATTGAAAGTACTGAGATGTACCACGATAATATAATGCATGCATTTCATGTCACATTCAGGGGTCTGCACAAACTGTTTCTGAGGGCCGTGATTGGCCCGTGGGCTGCACTTTGAGCAAGTATCATCTACATGGATTGAGCCAGGATGCTGTGTTTGTGGCCATGTATGGAGGTGATGGATCCATTCATTCATTATCCTTAACCGCTTATCCACACTGAGGTAGCGGGGAGCTGGAGCCGATCCCAGATGACATTGGGCAACAGGCGGGGTACACCCTGGACATTCAACCATTCACGCTCTCATTCACACCTATGGACAACTAAGAGTCACCAATTAAACCTAAGTGCATGTTTATGGACTGTGGGAGGAAGCCAGAGAACCCAGTGAGAACCCACGCTGACACAGGGAGAACATGCAAACTGCAGGCCGGAGTTGAACCCTCTTGTTTTCATGTCACATTCAGTGTTCTGCACAAAATGTTTCTCAGGGCCGTGATTGGCCCTTGGGCTGCAAGTATCATCTCCACGGACTAAGCCAGGGTGCTGTGTTTATGGCCATGTATGGAGGTTATAGATTATAGATTAAAAATCCTTTGCCTTGTAAATTTAAAAGATTCAACAAGATTCAAAACAAGCTACAAGTTACCTTCCTGCCTTAAAGCTGGACCAGAAGTATCATTAGTATTAGTAGTAGCAATACACCGCAATACCTACGGCTAATTTCACAATCAGAATCGAAATTTGTTTGGCTGTGCAAGTACACCGTATTAATATTTGCAATGTGCAATATAAGGTCAGGTGGCTGTGCATATGTTAATGTAACGTGTAGAGGTGGGGTGGGAGGGAGACTCAGTGGGGGACTCTGGTCTTGTTGATGAGGCCACTTGCAGAGGGGAAGAAAGTGTTCTTAAGGCGAGAGGTTTTGGTCCTGATGGACCGCAGCCTCCTGCCAGAGGAGAGTGACTCAAAAAGTCAGCAGATGGAGATGGATGTCTGTGGTTTTGTCCACGCCACAACAATGTGGAAGTTCTAGTTTTAGTCATTATTTGAGCTCAAAGTCATCACAGGGTTTGTAAACTCAGAGGGGATTTCATCCATTCATACTTTCTCCCGTTAGAGGATGAGGTTTAAATGAGTTTCACTGACCACAGCCGTGTAGCCACAACAATAGTAGCCACATCTGGCCAGCACATTAGCCATCTCCTTTTGTGTACACATCAGCAATGGCCAGCTTACAGTTTGTTTACAGTGCAGAGCCACATATCACCTCCACATTCACTATGCTGTGAAGTCCAAACTGTTGAGAGAAAAACAGTTTGACAGCAGCATCAAAGACAGACAGGACGGTCCTTGGATTTAGCATTTGCTCACTTTCAGCTTGGCTCGGAGATGCTGGTGTGTCAGTCTAAACTGGCATCACACCTCACGCTAAATACTGTTACTCAAGGGGAACTGCCAGGAACCAGTCAGTTAGAGATGTGGATGAAAGAAAAGAGAGGTGCAGCACACCTGCTGGAAACTGCTGATTGAGGGGAAATGTGTTCCTGTCCGCTGCGGCGATCTCTGCCAAGTCATCCTGAGCAGAGATGGTCGGCACAGAGACACAGGAACAGGGCGAGGCTGTGTTCTGACTGACAGGAAGATTGACTGCATCCTATCTGCTGCTGCCTTCAGAACGTGCCCAGCTCTCAGTTTAGATAATGGCAGGCTGCCACCTAAACCCTTTGATAAAGAGACTGCATGTTTTCAGCCTGATTTCATTCCTGCTATGTGAACAGCAGATTCACATGACTCCTCTGCTCCGTCATCGCTACATGTTAAAGTCAGACTCGGTGTATGTAATCATGAGGAATAAGCTACACGACGTGATCTTTTTCACAAATGGTTTCTCCGGCAGGTCCACCCGTCCCATAAAGTCATCAGGTTCCAGGTGCAGCTTCAGTCCCTGAAGAGGACATGATGTAACTCCTTCAGGCTCCCCTCTGCTTTCTGTGTCAGCACCGTGGGTCATGGCAGGAGTCCTTTCCTGTTTAAGGGTGTCAGCCACCCAACGGGAAGATGAGGATACCATCCAGGACACTCTGGGGAGGACATTAAAGGCCAGAGACAATTGAGGACATGAGAGAGGCCACGGACATGGCAGAGAGTGTTTGCTTTGCTCCGGGTGTGAGCTATGCGAGGATCTGCCTGTATATTTTTCTTTTTATGGTGACTGGTTGAAACAAGGCTCCATAGAGGAACCCCCATCAAGGGTCATCACACTGCTAGACCAAGAATATCAGAGAGAAACATGTATTTTTAACTATGCTTTAAGGCATGTGAGTTTAAAGACCTTTTGCTTCTTCCCCTTGTCTGAACACATGACTTCACACATTTGTTTACATGATGAGAAATATGACTCGTTCTCTTTGAGTAATTCAAAAGAAAAGAGCGTTGTGAGAGGTTACTGTGGGGCTTTGTGAGCAATTACACAAAGATAAAAGTCATGTGGCGCTAACAAAACAAAGAACGCATTTATGATTTTTTGGGGGGAACATCTCGTCAAACTTACACAGCAGAAAGTACAAACATTTGCAATGGAAACACAGATAGACATACAAACAAAAGGACAAAGAATTAACTTTTTTTTAAAAGGACACAAAAAATCCCTCCATTTGGTCCACTTTAACAGGATGAATTAGTGTTTTGTACATATAGCATATAGTAGCAGAGATGTGGACTCAAGTCTCTGTTTTAATGGCTTGCAAGTTGATTTGACAGAAAATAAATGACTTGAGACTTGACTTGGACATGGAAGTTAAAAGACTTCATTTGACTTGACTCTCCAGCATTTATAATAAAACATGTTCAGCATCTTAAAGAAGTACAACGAGTACAGGAGACAAAATTACAGGAAAGTGCATTTCTATATAGACTTGATATAAGAGGTGTGAATCATCAGAGGCCCCACGATATGATTTTATCCCGATACTTGAGTCACGATGTGATATTATTGTGATTTTAAGCATTTTGCGGTATGGTGAGTATTGCGGTACAATATATTGCGATTTAACTGCTTAATTGTATTTTGTATCCACAAAATTAAATTCAATCAAGAATTGTTTTGTCAAATCAGAGAAAATTCTCAGTCAACTCATCTCACTTCAGTCTTTTTATTTCTCCACAATGAGAGTCAAACCCACAGACTGACCAACAAAGTATTCAGTCAAATTGATCTGAACAGATATCAAACATGTATGGATGACAACGGCAGTATTTTTCTCAAACTTTCCTCAACTTTAAGCTTCACTGCTCTGAATTTTTGAAGGAAACAAAACAAAAATAGCCTAACTTTGCAGCGTTGTTACAACAACTTACATACCGCCTATAGATTCCTTATATCTCCTAGTTTTATGATACCATATCTCCAGTATATTCATAAAAGTGAGCCTGCTACGGCCTCCGAAAAAAACAAAAATAACAAAATACAGAAAGCTAAATATATCAATACGTGACGGCCATGAATCGATATATCGCCACGCAAGTTACCGCTATACTATGCGGTATCGATTTTTTCCCCCCACCTCTGCTAGATATGCTATCAAAATATGAGAAGGTAGGTAGAATTTCTTCGCTTGCCCTTTTGATTTTTTCCAATTTAAGGAATGGCATTAGATCACTCTGCCAAGCACATTCTGCTGGGGTTTAGGAGATTTCTTGTGCAGGAGAACACATTTATGCTTTACAGTTTCCAACATCAAAGTAAAAACAGAACAGAATGCATGAGAATCAGACTGAGATCTAAAAGGCAAAAAGGCTTAAAATGCCTGCATGAGGTCAGTCAAAGAAAAAACATATTCCTGCTCTGGGCTGATGGATGGAGGAGAGACAAACTGACGTACCTCTGATTTGTTTGCTTCGTTTGGACAAACCTGGAGAACAGGGAAGAAACCCTGTGGACACACACAGCAACACTTGACATTCATTGTAATTTCTGCCATTACACTGTCATTGTGATCAATCAGATTGGCTGTTAACATGTTGCATCCTCAACTCCCTTGCTCTGTTTTTCTTTCCCAGCGTTACTCCTGCCAATTAGCCAACATATTTCACAGATCCGATGGAATCCCCCGGCTTTTTGAAGCTGTCCATTCCAAACCGCCGTCATAATTTCAAAGGCTGTATCCCTTTGCGTAACAGGCCAACTGCTGCTCCACAAGGACATACACATTTCATCAGATGCCCAGCATTGTCCATGGGCTGCGGTTGAGATAGTTTCCATCGACTGAATTAATCTGTGATCTTGTTGCAGTTACGGAATGCAACAGTTGAGATTTTTGTGGCAAAGTAAACATTACATCAGCAAATAATTCGCCCAGAAAGACCTCTTTCCGGGGAAGTTTTGCATGGAAATAAACTTCCAAGTAAATTCAGTATGTAACACTTCAGGTCTGAGTCAAAATTCACAGACACCCTGTATTTATTACCACATAAATATGAAAACCTTCCATTTTCTGTCCTTTGCTAAGTATGGAAATGACATAATAAATGCTGTTATGCAACTATAGAGTTCCTGGGTGGTTGTGACAAGGAGATTGAGCTATTTTCTGTTTAGGTTTGTGATTAACAGCCCCCAGGTTGCCTCCAGATGTGGCTTGGCTGCAGACACACACTGAGTAAATTTTTTGATCAATCCCCCAATAAAGGAGTGACCCTACACGACACTATCCATCATCATAAGGGATGACGCAGTGATCTAATAAGTAGATCCGACTCCTCACTGCAAACATGGAATCATTCTTTATGCTAAATGGTGGACAGATGGTTAGGGCCTTCTGCAAGCAATCACAGCCAATGATTACCAAACTTCTCATCACACACTATCAACTGGTGAGATGAAAACATAAGGTGGTGGGAAACAGTAGTCGGACTAACAGGAATTCGACCATAGCCTATAATATTAACCAGGCATTTTTTTGTGGCTAATATCATCGACTGCATCTGTCTTTGTTGTTTTGTTACAACGCCACAGAATCTGCTTGTTTTCAGAGGGAGGCTTAAAATATTCTGGATCAATCTACAAACAACAAACAGAGACAGAGTTGTTTATAAGGATCAACTGCACACTTCCATTCCATTCTCCATTTGTCCATAATGAAATCCCCTGCAGCCTTAGACAATTTCCAAACACATAACCAGGTACAGAACAAAATGTGCAAGGTTTTAAGCAAAAGTTTGCTCTGGAACATCCACATAGAGTGGACTTAAATGAAGTTCTGTCATGCAAGTCTTAATACACAAGCCCTGTGATTGATTCCTCTGGGTTATCAAAGTAGAAACAGTTGAAGGACAATTTCATGACGTTATCGTTTTGTTAGCAGCTCTTGATAATTGACACGTCTGTCATCATGTATTTTTCTACTCAGCTGTCATACTGTTTTTATTCATTTATTCATTTACCTCTTCCTTAGATAAACACTGGTCCGCTCTGTGCCAAGACTGTCCATGAAGAATGGAAGCTGGGTACTCGTTCATTGGAGAGCACTGTGAGATTACAGAAACAACACTGGATCAGTTATCATACTTGATTTGCTCCGTAATGACAGAGTGATAAAGTACAACCTTGATATGCTCTTGTGTTTTCATGTTTTATTACGTTATATATTACTGGTGTCTTGCATCTTAACATTTGTCATAGAGAACAAACAAACTCCCGCTGTCAAAACCCTGTTCTTATCTTGGTTTGTAGACCTAATTTAAATGAGAAAAAGCTGTTGAGAGGTGATACAGTTGCAGTTGAAATGCACATTTACTAAATACAAATGACTATTTTGATGTGTTATGCTCCTTATACTTTATTAATGAGATAAATATTACTTTTAACTCACTTTTCTCATCTATCAATCCTACCTACCCCTCCTCTCACTAGACAGCTATAGTTGCTAGTTCCTTTGCAGATAAAGAGAACAGTTTTTTGAAATGTGCTAAGAGTGGGTTGTCTGTCTGGTAAAATGAAGCTATAGCTGGGAGCTAGTTAGCTTAGCTTATCTTAGCACAACGATTGGGAACAGCCAGGCTGTCTGAAGGTAAAAGCTAAGTTTGTTGGTGGTAGAAGAAGTATTCAGATCCTTTACTTAAGTAAAAGTACTAATACCACACTACGGAATTACTCCACTTCAAGTTAAAGTCCTGCATTCAAAACTTACTGAAGTAAAAGTACAAAAGTGAGCAGTACTTGCATACGTACATGTACTTAAACTGAACATGTTTTCATGTTAAAACTCCTGAAAAGTAACTAAAGCTATCAGCTAAATGTAGTGGAGTAAAAAGTACAATACTTGCCTCAAAATGTAGTGAAGCAGAAGTATAAAGTTACATAAAATATAACTACTCAAGTAAAGTACAAGTACCTCAATATTGTGCTTAAGTACAGTACTTAAGTTAATGCACTCAGTTACATTTCACTGTGCTGCAGTGCTTGTGGACCAAAAAAGTACCCTAATTAAGCAGTTGCATGCTATGATCATCCCATGAGTCTTTTAAATATTTATATATTATACATTTATATCATGATAGTCTATCTACCTATTAATTATACTGTTTGTAAAAAGCAAATAAGCCTATTTCTCAAAATGCCAATCCCTTTTTTTATTTTTTTTATTTTACCATATATTAATAGATTAATATTAATACCCATAAATTAATAGATTATCATGCATTTTTACGGATTAAACTACCTGCAGTCGTTCAGATTAGTTTAGCCACCTTTAGCCTATATTGTATGTTAGAGGCTGCTTACATGTCAGAGCATCAGTATTAATCCAATGATGTAATATGTTTCTCACATGGACCATTCTGCTGCATGATTGCTGCTTTTCCTTAAAATACTTTAACTACATTTCACTGACATACTTTCATACTTTAATTAAAATCTTAAACTCTGGACTTTTAATTGTAATGGAGTACTTTAAAATGATTATATTGCTACTGTAACCTAAGTGGTGCCTGACGGCAGAGATCATCATCTACTCGCTGGATTACATCCCGTGACCTGCTGGGAAAATAACTTTGGGCAAGTGACACCTTTCACTCTCTCCCTCTGCTCTGAGCTGGCGTAAATCTGCACAGCTGTGTGAGTGTGAAAATCATTCTGCACATGTTCAACTTTCACTAGATAAATAAAGGTTGAAAGATAATATACATATCTTAACCCATCAGTCTCAACCCCACTGCATCTATCCTACACCAATTCAACAAACATTTCACATACTTCACTCCCCGACCTGATGGTAAATGATGTGCAGTGGGTGACCGTCGGGTCATGTACGTAGATGCGTTGCTCATGATGCCATGTGAAATCACGAGGATCAGCAGGATAAGTAAACTCACCTCTTCTGGCACTTGAGGCTGTTTAGCAGCATGTCTGTCTGCGGGCTTATTAAAACTTGGCTCCCTAATGAACATTCGCCCTTGAAGCCTGCTGAGTGCTTAGTGCTGCTCAGGAGACGGGGCTCTGGACACACGGGGCCTCTCTTCCTGCTCCCTACGGAGCGCTCGAGTATAAAACTCAGCTGTACCGGCAGGCTGGGGTAGAGTCATATAAACACTTTTACATTACAGTGAACTGGAATGTTAACAAAAGACAGTCCACAGAATGAATTCTGCCTTCTCCTTGTTTTATCTTTGCGAAAATTAATTTCGCGAGCTGATAGGGAGAGCTGTTTTATTGGCTCTGTGACTGTTTTTTGTTTAGACTTTTGTCGTCGTCAACTTTGCCTCGGGTGACTCAAACCCCACTGCTACGGCATGGGAGAGAGGGCGGAAAAGGGAAAAGGCAGTTCCACATGGGCATGCCATGACTTCACACTCCATTGTGGACATGCCAATTTATATGTGTGTGAACACTGGATGAAACTGAGTGTGTTGTAGGCTTGTAGACAGTGTTGCACAATAACACATCCAGCCCAACAGCTCCCTTAGGGGTGTGATTTATGAACTGGGCAGAGTCTGTAGACATCCAGGAACTGGGGCCTACTTCACAGACATGGAAACCCAATTCCGAATAACATATCTATCTACGACTCTAGATTCTATTTCATTGAACTTCTATGGCGCTTGCTAAGGCGGGTTCGACACAAAATAAAGAAGCAGTTCAAAGAAATTCCACAAAAGTGCCGTGATGAATGGAGCACTTTTCCCCAAACATCTGTTGGAGGCCTCGGTCTCTGCCTGGGGGGCTCTCGCAGACAGGTCAGAGGCTTCCTCCCTGTGCCTCACGCGCCTATCCTGCCCCTTAGTCCTGTCCCATGGATCCCATGGTCATAACAAGGTTTCATTGATGGCCGTCGTACTGACTGGAGTGAAGTTTAGTCTTTGTTACAGGCTGCTGTTGGTGTTACCCTATTGACCCGCGCGCTGGAGGGATCCCCACCCAACACTGGTGACTGATAATTAGCGAAAGCCTATGGCAGAAAACACTTTGAAGTCATCTGGGCTAATTGTCGTGTCATCCCCTTTTTCCTCGCTTGCGGTCAACAGAACGTAGGTTACGGCAGGCCAATGGTTTGTTCTGACTAAATGGACTATGGGGAAAAGGTTTAATGGATTGAAAAATAACAAATTTATCATGCTTAATAGGAGGCTATTCAGGTCAAATTGACCTCATGCGGGGGGTTAAATCGCATCATAACTTTCTGGCGCTCGACCTTCACTGTTAATTGGGGGCAGTGAAGAAGATTTTTCATTCACCTAACTGTTGCTGAAGAGAGCACATGATTCTCTGCTCACAGCTAACCAAGCATGAGGCCGGTACAGCGGGACCAGCAGCCGTCAAACATGAACGTTACGTGAAGCTGAATGCTACACATGCTTGAAAACACAGCTAGCAATTAGCTTGGCCCCAAACTACGGCACCATACCAAATTGATGTGCTGTCGTGTCAGAGTCTGGAAGGCACGTGTCATCAGTGAGTCATAAATGGGGTTTATGCATCATCTGTTCCCAGCAGCAAAGATAAACAGACCTTAACCTGTATTACTCAACAGGCTGCGGTCTAATATCAAAACAACTGACTATTTTAGTAAACTTTTCCTTCATCCTGCGTGCGGTCAGACTGTTGAGTGGATGCCTAAGGGGTGAAATAAATTAAAAAAAAGTGTTTTTCAGTGTCAGACATTTGTTCTAGAAACTCTAATATAATTTGTATGTCTAGTAAACAAGCAAGAAGACTCAAGGAGTGATTCATATCAGACAGGGCTGCAAATACACTTAGATTTACCGGTAGATGTTTGGGGCATTTTAAAGTTACTTGCAACATGATCAACTTTATAGGCTATTTTATTGATTGCTACTTAATTAAAAAAGTGTTGAAACAGGAGTGAACCTCCGGAGGCAATACAGCAGTCCAGTGAGTAGAATATAGCACTTTTTGTGTAAGCGTGAACAGTATTTTTACAGGACTTGGTTCAAAAATAAAACCACTTTTATAAGATATGCATGAAACTCATTAAATTTAGATATAAAAAGAGGAAATAGAGCCTCTTAACTTGGTAAAAAAAACCCTGAGAATTTAATTTGCAATATGAGCAGAGAGGCTTCAATAAAGCACAAACTGCATATCTGCAAACGAAAGTGCCGGATTTAGATGGTTAACTACCGGAAAGTCATTGGCTGTTTGGTGCCAGACACTTGGCATGAACTCAGAGGTGCCTGTCTCACCTTTGCCCCAATTTCTAAAATATCCCTTCTAATATTGCCTCTGCATCATTCATGTTGTCTGTTATGAAACTGTGTTGAATAGAGCCATCAGTTAGTCCTTTTGGGAGATAAGTGTGGAGCCATTTCTGCTGTGGTGGGTGGGGGGGTTGCTGGATAATTGCAGCAGATATCCATTTCTATCCTCCTGGTAAAGCTGCTAATGTGGAAAAGGTTTGACCTTGATTTTCCATGGTCGGATGGTGGAGACACCGTGAACTGGGACTGACGTTGCGCGGCGTGCAGCCATCTATCACCCCTTCAGGACAAATAGCAGCTGAGCCGTTCCAGCGCGCCTTGCGGCCAGGTCACAGCCAGGAGGACCAGAAGGAGGAGAGCCCACGGGGCCCGGGCCAACAGTTAGAGAGGCACGCTGAATCAAGGGTGAGGGGGCCAGGAAAATTAAAAGGGAGGGGAGAGAGAAAATGGGGAGAAGGAGGAAGAAAGCTCCGGGTGAAAAGCCAGAATGATCTATCACACACGTTAACCCCTCCTTCTGCATTTACTTTTGTCAATTCTTCTAGGAGCCAAAGAAAACAAGGCGTCTGCATACATACAAGAATATATGTCGCAGAAGACACAATCTCCATCCCACACTTATTTAGACATTACTGCCAGTATTGATTTCATGTGATTTTGATTGTTTTTACGCAACATCAGGCTAATGACTAGATGGGCCCCACATCTTTGGAAAATGTATGTTTTCTGGAAAGTTATTGCAAGTTCTTATTTGACCTAATTGGCTGCCAGCATGATCCACCCTTTGAATCTGCTCCAGTTCACATTTATCATGCAGTAGCATGACATCATTCTGTGTATTGTTCATAGGAGACACTTTTAAATCAAACTTCAAGAGACAGAAGGACTACACCACAAAATTCAAGGCTGGAGCGGTGGATTTAGAAGGTATTTACAAAACGGAGCTGTAGCTTTTTCTCACTGACCAGAGCCGAAAACATTAGCTAATGCATATTTCATCAGCCCGCCAAGGCTGCCATCAATGAAACATTTTTAGTGTGATAAAAAGGAACCATAAATTGTAATAAATTCACAGGAATCTTTCCTCTTTCTCTTTTTCTGTCCCTCCCTTGGTCCCGCAAATTTCACTTGCAGTCAACTGGGGGAGAAATGGACAGTCACGATTAGATGTCTTGTTTATAAAGTGGTCATAAAGTGATTCCTGGATCACATTTCAAATAACAGGGATGGTTTACTTTTTGCATATCTAGCCCCTAGATGGAAGCAGGAGGGCAGCATCTGCCTTTCTGCCTAACTTTCTTAAATTCCTATCTCAGGAACCAGCGTCCACTCAAATATACAGGGAGCCGAGCTATTCATGGCAACAGCTCCATGGGGGTTCATGTGCCAGTGGATAACTAGAGTTCTCTTTATTACACCAGCAGAAAACACATAAATCTGCCCTCCAAGCCCCCGCTGACTGACCCTAAACATCAGGAACAAGACAAGACAATTTAGCCTCCATTAAGTCGGGCAGAAAACTGTCCTTTTGACCTCGTCTTAAACCTAACAGAGCCATGCTGATAATATCACAGACTCATTTAGTAAATCAACAAAACCTAAAATATAGGAAGATGAATTTAGTCCTTTTTTTCACCAGGATGACCTCTGACATGAGACTTGATTTCAATTGGTGAGTGTTGGCACCATGTTGGTTATTCTACTGCCAGGAGTCCATCTATATCACAGACTGTGCTGTAATATATGATGTATAATGACTTCCAAATCTGCTTGTTCTCTGGTGAAGTCTTGAGATGGGGCAACAAAAAAAAAAGTAATTTGTAAAAGGGAAGTGCTTAATCTAATCTTTGTGACATTTTTCTTGCTGATTTCTTTCAGCGCTGACAACCCAGGCAGCTTAAAGCCTTTGTTAACTTAACAACTCACACCCATAAATGAATGAGCCGATCATTCAGCCATGAAGCAATGCAGGGTGGATGTATTGCCAGTGCTATGACATGCATCAGAAGCAAAGCCAATGGTGCTAAAGTCTGTCTGCCTTTAACATATTTCTGGATCGTTCTGAAAGCGTTAATGGCGTTGATATATTTTCTCTTTTGTCTCCAGTTATGTATAACAATACCATGCAAGGCTTGCAGGTATGGCTTTGAAGCACACATATACAGTTTCTTTTCAAGCCAACACTCGCAACACCCATAAAAAAAGAAAATAAGTATGAATATCATGAAAGGCCAAGTGGAAGTGCCTGTCTTAAATAACGCCCATGTGACCTACTTCTATTACCCAGCTGACAGCACCTCATTCATACAAGCTGGGAAAGACCCTGTAGTCCTTGGCCTAAGCACATTACATTTATCCTGCTCTATCTTCAACTGTTTCCTCTTGTTGCACGAAGGCCTGTTTTATGTACACTGCTCAATCTACTACAAAGCGCCATGGAGGTCTTCTGTAATATTCCTCCTAAGGAAAAGCTGTCATGTTCAATGAAAAAAACTATATTAATAAAGCACATAATTTGAGCTTTTACGAAGTGGTTTCTCTGCCAAATGAACCTCCCTTTTTCCACGTTTTCCCCCAGGTCCTCACTGCTGCCCAGTCTGAACAATGTCAGTATTATGTTAGCTGCTGGGCAAAGAGGAAGGAGAGCCGAGGGCTTTGAAATGGCAAAAGGTAGCTAGCGAAAGAGATTGACGTTCCTTTTTGGTGCTCTCCATTGAAAGGCATCACAGAGACCGATTCACATAGATCACTTAAAATTCTGGAGGCAGGGCTAAGAATACTTTGCTGATACTTGCTCATAATGAGAGCTCTACATCTGTGTGTAATGATACTGTTTGGCTTCCTAATGGGTACACTCGAACTCTGACCCTCCACTTGCTCAACGGTGACGAGGCCGTCACTCTCCACTAAATGGATGCAAATGTGTCTCTCTTGAGAGGTTTATGCTAATAGGTGAATGTACTTATAGAATAAATTAGAAGCCATCAAATGCATGGTTCAGTAGCTTCAAAACATTTGCTTCAAAGTTATATACTGAAATAAAAAAAAAGCATTAAGTACCTGGAGACAAATAAAATCAATGTTGAACTTCCTTCAACAAACATTCCACGCATGCAAGTTGTTTGCGTCAATGTAATTACAAGACTTGGATATTGTTATTGTTACTTTGACCCTGTGCTTTGTAAGAAACTGTGCAGTGTAATGCAGTTATATTTCTGCTCTGCATTTGAAAGATGATAGGAGTGGCTTGGGTTGTCATGCCAGAGTTTTCAAAGGACTCTTTGTGTAGAAGTGTTGGTCATAGCCAGAGACATCCTCCTGGTATTTATTCTAGAGTTCCTCCAGATGCTGCAAATTGTATCAAATTGGGCCATGTTAAGGTCCACTTACATAACATGGATAGCTGCTCCGCAGATCTTTAGTGATTCCCAACCGGGGCTACTTGTGCCCCTGGGGAATAGTTATGCAGGAAGATTGTTAAGTAGCTTAACTAATTACAATTTATGTAGAAAATATATTTGCATATTTACTAAGCTGTGACACCTGGTATGTTTGAGTGTTGTGGTCATGAACGCCCACTGCTTGTGGTATTCACAACACTGTAAGTACAAATTTTCCGAAAGCTCAGAGTTTATGAGTTTGGGAAGAGTTTGTTGAACTTCCATGTGCGATCAAAGACAGCCTGGATATAAGACTTACAAACACTACAGGCGTAAACGCATGAAACAGGAATATAATTGACATGTAAATAAACATAAATGACATAAATATATGTTGTTTAATGTTTAAAAATGCTCTTCCTCCCTCAATTACTCAGTGGCTCCAAGAAATGTTTCAGTTAGTTAAAAGATGAAGTGACAGTAATGGGCCTAGCATTTATTTATTTTTACTTTTTTAAATTATGCGTTTGCTTTTGCAACATGCTTTTGGCTGATTTATAATAATAATAATAATAATAATAATAATAATAATAATAATAATAATATGAATATGAATATGAATATGAATATGAATATCAATAATAACAGTAATAATAATGATAATAATAATAATAAATCAGTAAAACAATAAATCAGTAAAAACAGTAAAACACAAATAAAACAGTAAATCAATAATACATTATATAATAATAATAATTATTATTATGTATACAATTTATGATAATACAATTAAAAATCAATCAATAAAAATCAATGCATAAAAATGACAAATAAAATCCACCTTGCGCATGCGCGTTACGGCAGGAACACGCAATTTCCACGCCCCTTGAAGTGCGGGTGATGCGCGGTGACGTCCCTATTATTGCGTCAACTGCCGACTTTTTTTTTGGCCGTCCTGTCATTTTAAAAGAGTTTGTTTACACTGCGGGCTCACAAGCTCCATTTGAAGGCAGCAAAACACAATACATAGTCAGCTAACGCTAGCTAAAGGTGTGGATAAATAGTTAAGAAAAACAACAACATATTGTCAAATAATTGAAATAGTTAGTAATGTATTTAGTGGAAATAGCTAAATTGTTGAAGTAGATAGGCTAGCTAAAAGTCGGCTAATGGATCAACTAGCTACCAAAATGTAACTTTAATGGATAAGGTAAGGTTGGGTTTAACCCTTGTGTACTCCTAAAAAAAGTATAACATCCATGGTCCTCAGGGGTAAAAAAGGACCCCATGACATTAGACTGGTTTTAGGACATGTAGGAAAAAAATATTACCAACATTTTTTTCACCTTTTAAGGGAGCTCATGACCAAAAAAATGATATATCATTTTCTTATCTCTTTCATTATTATTGGTCAATTTTAGTCAAATATACAAAATTACACCTCATTTCAAGAGAAAAAAAAGCAATAAAACCTGAATATTTTTTTCAATAGTAATAGTGGAAGCCCCAAGAAGCATGTTATACTTTTATTATTTTTGCTGTCGTCCAAAAATGAACAATGCTTTCAAAACATAAGTTTCACCAAAAGTTGACATAACCTACTCTGCACATTCCCATCAAGAAATTATTATTTCACTATAACTATTAGGAGAAAATCAGGTTTTATTACTTTTTTATCTCTTGAAATGAGGCCTATTTTTTTTTTTATATTTGACTAAAATTGACCAATAATAATGAAAAAAAATATGAAAATTATACATCAATGTATTGGTTATGAGTTGCCTTAAAAGCTGTAAAAATAAAAGTTGGTCACATTTTTTTTCTACATGTCCTCATCCAGTCTAATATCATGGGGTCCTTTTTGACCCCTGAGGACCATGGGTGCTATAAAATGTATAAAACACGTAAAAATGTATGAAGAAAATTATATTATCTATAAAGGATGCAGAGGGGCACATATGCTGAGAATTTCAAGCAGTTCTATGAAAGTTAACCTATATTAATCATGTGTTGAAATTGATTTGGGGTCAAAAAGGACCTCAAGAGTACAGGAGGGTTAAGCAGTGAAATAGTTAGCTCTAATTGATAAATGCTTGAAATACCTACTAAAGCAGTCTTAATAGAACAGACCTGAAACAAATTCTAGGCTACCTGAAGCTTAATGCTACATCTAATATTCATTCATTCATTCATTACCATTAACCGCTTATCCGCAATCGGGTCGCGGGGGGTGGGGGGGTTAGAGCCTATCCCAGCTATCATTGGGCGAGAGGCGGGGTACACCCTGGACAGGTCGCCAGACTATCGCAGGGCTAACACATAGAGACAAGACAATCCCACTCTCATTCACACCTACGGGCAATTTAGAGTCACCAATTAAACCTAAGTGCATGTTTTTTTTTGGGACTGTGGGAGGAAGCCGGAGAACCCGGTGAGAACCCACGCTGACAGTTGCTGTTTAAACTGATTCAGAAACATGTTTATGTAACTGTATGGAGGCTATTGAACTGTATTATATGACAGAAGTGTTCCTGATGTTTGGTCTACCATCATTTATATGTCAGGTAATGAGTAAATAATTGTGACTTGCCGTTTAACATTTGTAATATGACCGTTGTGTTGAGAGAGGGGGCCTACTTGAATTTATCTAACAGGGCTGAAGGGGTAAACCTGCCAGAAAAGGCTGAGAACCACTGGTCCACACTCACAACATGGGGCTATAACATGATGTGAGATGCTGATTCGGGCTCACGCAGGTCACAGATCCACACAGATTTTTCGGTGCACGCCCTGGTCACCTTCTAGGATGCAGGGTCAACTGGTCTTGCTCTTTTCAGCGGGGCCGTCGATGTCAGCAAGGCAACATGCCTGGGGGTGGAGTGAGACTGTTGGACAGTCATAAGACTAATGCAGCAACCTTCTCTAATTAGATTTCTCATGGGTTGCAAGATGAGCTGTAATCAGCTGTGGCGCTCAGCCCAAGTCTCCACACAGACGTGTCTCCTTGGAAATCAGACAGGAAAGACGACACCTCTGTCTCTTCAAAGTCTTCTTTTCTTTTTTTTAAGTTTCAGTGGTTAAAATTCCTTTTCTGAGACTCTCAACAATGGTGGAAACGAGAGAATGAATGGTCAGACTACTAGTCTTCCTCTCTGCTGCTGTATGTTTTGGATGGCAGTCCTGTGAGTGGTAATGGTGCTCGGGGAAGACTCATGAGAGAGACAGGCGTGCATCTTTGTGGGCTGAATGAGAGCAGGGAGCCAACTCTCTTTGGGTTGTTTAAGATCTTATGGGGGAAGAGAAATGTGTTGTTTCCAGACAGTCAGAGGGAAAGTGATGATGCAGCATGGATGAGAGGGGGAGATGAATGGGATCTGTTACATAACCTGTTTTCCAAGATTTCAGATTGAGTTTGACTGTGAGCTTCCTATACCTTTAACTGCTGTATCAAAGCATGTGTGTAAATTTACAAATTGCCAATAATCTATAAAAGTTGAACTGCAACAATTGAACTCAAAGTGCTTCACACTGAGCTGTGTCAGATGAAACAATTAGTCCACAGTCAGTTCATTCAAATCATTACAATCCAGCAATCAGTACTGTGGATTCTTACAGGAAAACATCTGGTTTCTGATGTTTTATGATATTGCAGTTGCCTGCCAATTTAAATTTAAGTGGAAGGTAACATTAACGCAGCTGCATTCATGATAATTCCAATAGTCTTGTTCAAAGGAATCACAGGCAGAAAAGACACTCTGTAACATGATGTAACTTGGCAGAGAAAGTGCGTGTGGGCACATGGACCGAGCGGTGCCGCGAGTGAAGCAACAATACAGCCGACAAGGGGGAGTTTCTTCTTGCAAAGCGCATGCAATCCCTACAAAAATTCCCGGTGACTTCAGATCCAAGGAGGTGGTGATATTCATGGGAGCACGATTCAAACTCTCTCACTTGGAGTAGGAGTACAGCTTCAGCAGCCCTGGAGCCAGCACGCTGCTCTCTTTGCGTCTCTTTTTCTTGTTTAACATAAACTAAAACAGATGGAATAATGTTTGCTTAAAATAACACATTTTCAGCGCTGGAAGGAGAAAAGTTTAGTTTCTCACGTTGGGCTGTAGTTAGGTGCTGATTTGACAACCTGAAGACATTCTGCGCAAAGTGTTACCTGGGCATTATGAGGAGGTATCCAGGCTTTTTTCATTCTTGGGAGAGGATGCCGTCTTGCTGAGCTCGTGTAGCTTAATCGTGGACTTTTATTTTTATTGCTCATATTTTAGTGTCCTCCACAGAACTGTTACACGATTTGCGCTTTTACGCGGTACTTTCAAAACTTTGAATGCCCAAAATGGACCGTGCAGGATTTGCTGTTTTGATGGTTTTGACTGTTGCTCTGGTGCGACTTGGTGACAGTCACAAGGACACAACAGGTGGGAGGAAAGAGGGTGCAGGGGCTGGCCGGGCGGTCTGGGACCAGTCCCGGGTGAGGAGTCAAGGTCACTCGCTAACCGGACCAAAGGACGGTGCATCCTCCAGACCATCCGGGGAAGCTTCTCCTGGGACCAGCAACACTAGGATTCTGGTCCGCATGCCCAGAGGCGCATCATCCCAAGGGGCTGGCAGGCACATATCCAAAGCAGGACCGGTTCATGCTGCAGGCGCCTCCCGGGAAGACCTCGTCTCTGCGCCCCGGGATGGTGCGCTGCGCACCGCCAGACACACGGGCAGCCAGCAGCAGCACAGAACCAGAGTGAACCGCAGGCAGAGCAACAAGCCCAGCTCTGCCAGCACAAGGAGACTTGTTGGGTAAGAATGGCAGCCAAGTGCTCTCCAGTCAACTTTATAAATGTTTTACTTTGTTTTATCAAGCTGTTCAAGCCATTCAAGTTCACTGTATGATCAGTGCTGTTCAAGGAATTTGTGTGACCTATTTTACTGTACATGAGTCCATGTGGTTTACTGTAAGTGGTGGTGGCCCACTTAAGCAGAATCTCCCTTTCTCTTAGGCAAACCAAGTAATGATGTAACATAATGACCCACAGAAAATGGCTGAGAAAAGTGCTGCTCCATATAAACTGCACGGTTAGAGTGCATGGAAGTAGGTGAAAGAGACACATATGAATTACTGTAATGTATGTATTTTGTCAGCAGGGTCATGGCAGGACATGGAATAATAACTGAGGTTAAACACTGCTGATTACTGTGCTGATAGTGGAGGCTTTTAATGAGCAGCAAATGTATATGAATGGCTGAACTATCTCTGAACTGTTTTGAGGCTAATGCAACACTGTATTATCACCATTTCCTCCCATTACTACACATTACAGTATATTTAAATCCTAGTAGGAGAGTGGCTGCAGACTGCTTCAATGTGTGCGCCCCAGTTTTGCATTGTTGCCTGTGGCCATGTATTGTAGTGGTCCAAATGGAGCCTTGGCTGGTGAACATTTGCAAATTTGCTTAGTGATCAGAAACACCTGTTTCTCCAATGGCACTCTCTCAACGCTGCAAAGCCCTTATTTTTGTGTGTGTCTCTGTTAAACTCCAAACAGCACGATGGGTTGTTTCCATATTAAAGCCCTTTTCTGTTTGTTAAATGAACCCTTGTGCATCCAGTACTGTTTGTTCCATAGGGACAAAGCATGATACACTCTGGAGGGGAGAGTGTTTACATAATAATCAGAGGGGGATTTGAGTGGCTCACCTTGGGTCGCAGACACTAAAATATAAATAAAATATTTCTTTTGTGTGTCATGAAAGGTGCCTTTAGGAAATGGATTATTTATATAGAACAATTTCTAAGCAATAGGAGGATTCAGCCAATTGGTTTACCATCTGTAGGAATGCATGTAATATACACTCACCTGCCTTGAGCCTAAACCATGATAACACCCAAGAGAAAAGATGGAGAGGATGCTTGTCCAGTATTTGTATCTGCATTTTACTGCCACAATGCCATCATGCACATCATGCTCACTATGCCCTGATCCCTCACACCATAAAAACAACATTTCTCATCATTCCCATCAGCCAGACATTTGCACTCATGCATGGTTGAATTTAGGTGCTGTCTATTTAAAGTAGTGCATAAAGAAAATAGCTGCATGCAGTATTAGATCCAACATGTTTTTTTGCCTTGCCAAAAAAACATATGCCAGTGGTGAATGAAAGAGGTTCTTTGAGTTTCAGAGAAGCATAATAAAGGTGGCGTTGCGTACTGTAACTCTGCGGGAACATTACCTTATAGTAGTCTGCGCGGTGATTTTAACACTTTGATTCATTAGTTGCAGATGAATCATCCGCCGCTTGTTAGAATAAGAGAAAGTGTTTTCATGACACATTTCCTCTTGGAATTCCCACTCAGCTTACTCATTTACTGTACCCAGAGGCACTGGCAGCGCTGCGTTCACTTAACTCTCCTTTACCTTCATGTTGACTCAGTATGACTCCCCTTCTGTTTTCAGTGCACCTGTCAGACGTTTGACTGCTCCAGATACTTCAGCGGTGAAATAATACTCCACGGCCTCATGTTTGGGTTTTAAATAAAAATATAACTAGGTGCGAACATGGTGTTATCTATATTCTAACCTGGGGCACGATCCTAATTATGTTGTATAAAGTTCTCCATTACATACATATATCCCTTGATGGAATTTGAATGTGATGACTGATGTCTTTGGCACGGGCTTGGCCTGATGTGTTTGATTTATGACAAAGCTAAGCCTGCCAGAGGGCCCAAACAACTGCATGTTATCCGTGTGACGCCTCAGTAAGACTCGCTGTATCTAATGAGTGCAATCCGGCTGGGGTCAATGAGTCAATTCCAGTTATCTTCTTAAATCACCATGAGTCAGACATCCACTTACTGTAATATCTTGTGAAAAGATGATGGGGCACAGATCCATGCCAGCGTGTTGACCGTTGCCCTGAAGTTGCTCTTGCGGTCTGGTGCCTTTTCATCTATCTCACTGCAAAATTGGCCTGCACTGCAAGTGCGGATTAAAGAGTGCAAAGAATCCAGTTATAACTGTTTAAAACTTGTCTTCTCTCATTTGCTCAGTGATTTATAGAAGATGCAGGGTGCTTTTCATGTCCCGTGTGTCTCACATAATCCCTCCAAGGCTCAGATAACTCTGTATTTGTTTTCACTCTCACATAACTGAAAGAGGGACTTGTGAGTCCACATTGAGATAGAGTTTCGTGACTTGCCCTGAAATTTTTATCAAATAAAATGCAATTATAGCGTAATCTCTAAAGTGTTCATATCAATAGGCCAGCCACAACAGAATGATCTGAAACTATAACAAGTTTTGCAATCAGATCAGTTTGTCATGCGATGGTTTAAGGCCTTCCACACTCGTTATTGCTCTATGGATTATGAAGAAGCTTTCAATATTAATGAATGCTTGAAACAGTACTGTCAGTGTCTTATTTCAACTTTTTTTGTTTATGCCTTCCTTTGTTTAGACCTAATGTCTGTGGAGGTCAGCAGTGCTGCTCAGGCTGGGCTTTGGCACCAGGAACCAATCGCTGCATAAAACGTAAGTAAAACCCTTGAATATCCTATGTAAATGTTAAATATATGTAATTTGCCTGAATACGCTTTCATACAGCTACTTAAGACAACAGTTTAGTTCTTTGAAAACTAAGTGTCTTGAAGTGGCACACACCCACACTGATGCATTATGTTCCATACATTAGAGCTTTTTTGAACTGGTAAACTTTGCAGACAGAGAGACTTTACGATCTTATGCACACAGACTAAAAAATAACATAGTAAATGGCTACTAATGACTAGCCTGTCAAGTGGAATTGCCCAATGAAAGTTTTCCTAGAGTGTTATTGCCCCCATGTCTTTTCATGTAAGATCCACTCGTGAAAATTACCATCACTTAGCACTTGGCTCTCTTTTTGACATAAGCCCTTAATCATGGGTGGAACTGCCTCTTCTTTTATTTGACCACAGCAGTGCTGGATATCCTAACTGCCAGATAATTAAAAGTGGAATAAAAGACACTGTGAATGAATAAGCGACCACTTCTTCAAACACAACATTGTTATGTTTCTTTTTTGTAATCAACTTGTATGACTGTTAAGGGAAACTGTCCCAGTATGTTAGTCTTATCAGTGACCTATTCTTAGTAAGGGGCCTAATTCAATACAAAAATGGTTCCAGCTTTAGGGCCAATGGCTAACTTAGCAGCTAACTTTTTCATGTAGGTGAACCAGCACAAAGTTTAAGCGGCACATTAGTCATTTTTTAACACATTATGAATGCTATGATTGTAAACAGGAATAAAGGTACGGGTCCAATAAATCCAAGGGGCCATTGGCCAAGGGGCAGGTTTTAGCGCAAGCCACAAGTTTGCATATTAGATTGGTACTATAATAGTAGCATGATTTGTGCTTAGCAAGTGTGTGTTTGAGTGACAGAGAGAGTGACTATGGACGTGTGAATGTTGTGTCTGGGCTGGCCTTTCAGGGTCGAGGGCAGGTGTAACGGCCAACACAGCGTTCTCGTTGACAAAAAAACAATCAATAGTTGTCTTTGTTTTGAATTACTGGTATTTTTTTTAATGTTGTGATGTCGCTAGGAGAAGCACAGGGTGCGGTTTTAAAACATTCACACAGAGAGACAGACCTGTTAAATATCAGGCACACTGGCGCGACCAGTGAAAAAGTTTAGTTGCACAGATTGACAGATTTTTGGTCCAAAATGGTCACACTCTGGAGCCCTGAGGTTACCCCAGCGTATTATGTTGCTATTTCACATTTATGACTGCCATTGTTTGTTGCAGACTGAAATAACAGGTTAGTATTGGAGTTTTTTAAGAGAAAGTTATCTTTAAATTTTACAAGTGAAGTAAAACCCACACGGCAGCTGGCATATATCAATCTATACAGCTAAAGAAACCTGGCTATACTTCTTTTTGACTTGTTTACTGTTTCCTCTGGTCCTCTCTACTAATTATCTCCCTCACACACACACACATACAGACATACACACGCATTTCAGCTATTACACAACAAGCTGATTGGCCCCAGCAGTCTCCTAATTAGATCTCCTTCCCTCCTGACCAGTGCAAAGCCTCCTTCCATTTTTTCTCAAGTCCCAGCTAAAAGGCACACTTACCAAGGTGTAAATTACATCTAACGTGGAGCTGCAGTTACCCAAATTAAAAGGGTAAATACTTTGAATCTGCCAGAAAGTAACAGGTCCAGTCTAATGTGCCTGTGTTAAACAAGGCATCTGAGCAGGCCAGGGGTCTGTCCAACCATCTGGACCCTCTTACCAATTGGCCCTCACCCAGGTCTGACTGGAGGCTATGCTATCATCAGCTGAGTGAAGCCCCACGGCCGGCAAGGTGCCAACACAAAGGCCCCAGACTGGAGCTGGGACTGGAAGCCCCCACGTAGAAGACCTCCGTGGAGAAAAACAGGCTCAAGCTATCTTTATTCCATCCCCACACGAGACCCAGGCTGCTTTATTAGGAGATGGCAGCATGAGAAAACATGTTCGCAGTGGGGGAAAGAAAAGTAACAAACCTGTCGGCTCAAAGCATAAGTAAAAACATATCGCGGCTGAGCTGCGTCTAGGAAATTCTCACTGAAGGGTTTTGAAGTAATGTCTAATATTAAAAGTGTCAGCTGCAGGCTTCACCCGCGAGGCTGGATTGGGTGTCTACAGTTATGGCTTCCTAACAATACCTCCTTGTTCAATTGGGTTGAGCTCAGAGCAAATATATGACAGGAATTGGATCACTAGTTGTCCAGGGAGTGCGCCTACATGTCTTTAGAAATGTGTTTATAAAACAGTCTACGTCTGGGTCTCAGTGGGTCTGGTTGGAGATTGTTGTCTGGCTCTCTGAAGCCTCCGTCCTACCCCTGTCCTGGCAGGTTTGGAGCTGACTGTCGCTGTTTTCTGCTTCAGGATGGATGGTTAACAGACTTGTTTGTGTCTTAAAGTAAATTCCATGCGCTGGAAATAGCCAGTGTTGTGTGATAGAATGCTTTGATCCATTTAGAAGAACAGAACAGAATATTTCCACTGATGATGTTTACTTCTCTCCTAGTCAAGTTAACCGCTGTAAGTGAAACTTCATAGGTTTTTATGACTGGGGTTATACGTAACCAATGATTTTATTAATGGCCGAGAATCAAAGGTGTGTGTGTGTTTGGCTGGTAGAGTGAAGCCAGGTGTAAGCTTGGCTTTACTTCCATCAAAGCTCCCGTTGAGATGAATGAGAATCTTGTTTTTGGGTCAGTACAAAACTTATTCCCCTCTGTGTTGAGATTCACATCTATTCAATGGAAAGTCTTGATGCTCAGATGGAGAGCAGAGGCAGACCATATTGTAGCCTTGCCTAGTCAAAGGCTGTCCGTAGTCTTGTCTTGAGTTATAATACAAGACAGTCTGTCATCTGCCTTACTGTAAGTGTTAAACACAGACAGAGATTTTTAGGTGGGCCTTATTTTAGGTGCTGACAATACATTTTGCAGCTGCCGCCGTCCACAGCAGTACATTGCATGACTGTAGATAACACGCTGACTCTGAATAAATACCTCACAAAACCCCAGTTCAAAAAATCTGAAAATCTCTTTAAGAAAATCTTCTGTTTTCATGGAATCCAAACCCACTTTAAAATGCTTAACAAAGACATCAACAACATCATTCATAAAATACACCAGAAACAGTAAACTGTGGGAATCTTCCACATCTGATAGAAATTGCCAAAAACAGAAAACAGCAATTTGTTTAAGTAAAATACGTACCATCGGTTTGTATTGAGGTTTTGCTACAGAAATGTGTTTTCAAAACAGTAAGCTACTTAACTGTGGAATTAGGATTAAAAATTTGAGTTGCTAGTTTCAGTGTAAATACAGTAACCCCCAATTAGGTTTGTGGAATATCACTGTAGAATTACTGTTTTGAAGTTTTGGTTTACAACATTTCATGGAAAAAAACAATTAAAGTAAGACATTTTAAAGCCACTGCTACTGGAGAGTAGATTTGAATTTTATCTGTTCTCCTTTGTATCTGCTTTTAGAGGCTTCCCTCTTATCTTTGCACCTTTGGATGTGGCTTTCACTCATACCTCGCTGTAAATGGATTCTTGGACAGGCTACCAGCAGGCACAGAGACAGTCAAAGCTAAAAGAGCTCTTTGGCAAGTCAGAGTTAAAGATACTGAGCTGTAGATACCTCCTAGTTTTATAACAAGAGTCTATTTTACTGACACAAGTTTGGATTACTTTTGTCAGTAAAGAAAGTCGTTTTTTTAACTCACTCGTTACCAAGTCAGTCACCCAGAGCTTGCTGAGTTCGTCACGCAAGTTGAACCAACGGCGAACTAGCACCAGCACCAGTCCAGCACAAGAACTAGGTTCGCTTTGGTCGAAAAGGGGTATTAGAGAGATTTCAATTCACTCATGGCTCCCAAATTTTCAGGGTCCATGTGTGTATGAACTAAACCTAGCAGTGCTTTAGCTAGCATGCTAACATGCTCTCAATGACAATGTTAACATGTGGATGTTTAGCAGGTGTGTTTACCATAGTTAAGTGTATTAGCCTGCTAACCTTTGCTAATTAGCACTAAGCACAGTAGTGGTGCTTAGTGCTAATTACAGCTGCTAAGTACAGCTGAGACGGCAGGAGTGACATTTGTTTTCAGGTATTTGGTCATAAACAAAGTATTGGACCTTTAAACTCAATCTGAGGGTGAAAAAAATGAAAATCCATCCAACAGTTATGTCAGTATTTAAAGAACACATTCTCCTGGCGTGGCTAAAAAGAAATGCTATGTATTATTGGCGTAGCTCACACTGGTAGGGTCACTATACATCAGAGTTATGTTGTGTTGCTCTTGGGTCTCCAGTTGACATGGCTGTTTTAGTAATTGGATTAATGGCATGGTCTGCCACACACAGAGGCAATGTATGGGACAATATAGAATACTTCAGACCAGGGACTTCAGACTCCCTGCAGCATAGACAGGAACTGGCTTTACATTTAACCTGAGCTCATAGTGCTCCCTAAAGTGCATGCTTTTCGATACTGCAGCAGAATTCATTTCACCACACTATACATCACAATATTTTGGCGAAAGCATGCAATGCATATGGCAACTTTCTGCAAGCATTGCCAACAGTGAGAGCACAAGCCTCTAAAAAAGCCCACAGATGGCCTTTGATTTAAACCCCTCGCTGTCTGAGAGAGTGCAGATGAAAGGTGCATCATTCACGTGGAGGAATAAAGTTGTTTTCAGTCTCTTAAGCAGTTGGTGATTGACAGAGTGAAACGCGGTAGAGAAGAGTTTCTTTTTGATTGCCTTCCAGCTTTCTTTGGCCTGCTGTGCCGCTCAGGGCCCCATCCTAACCCTAAAATAACTCCTCATGCAGAAAGTTTCTCTCTCTCTCTTGCTTACCTCTGCCACCACAAGGTAACTTTCCCTCTCTTTCCAAACAAAAAATATAGCAATAGCATGTGTCAATCATGTCCACAGTGTTGTTAAAGTAGGATTGAAGACCCCCAGTGTTGAGGCAGCATGTAAGTCATGTTAAGCACTCGACTCAGCTGTGGCATTTTAATGCATATCAAAGCCATGTGAATTAATAGAATAGTTGTATATTCCTCCCAAAAGTATAAAATCCACCCATCTTAGGTAATTTGTTGAATCATTTTTCACAGCTCTTTAGATCTCGTGTTGAAAACACACTTAATACTCTTCTTTTGCTACAACATGTGTGACGCAGCTGTTAAATTATCAAGGACACACACATGCAAACGTTTTCTGACCTCCAAAACAGTACCCAAAAATGTAGGTTCACTCTCTTGACCTAATAGATACAAGCCGTCTTCGTTTGCTCTTTGTCAACCTCCCTGTAACATAAACAACAGGATATATTGGAGCCAATCAACCAAGATTTGTCCTCAGACAAAAAGTAATTCTGAACTTCAAAACATTTGGCTCAAAGGCAGTTGCACTTGAATTACACTGTGACGTTTGTGCTTCTCTACACTAGTCACATGTATGTGTTTTTGATTGTAGAACGAATAAATGAACTGCACTGTTTATACTGGATAGTACATGACATGTAGCTAGAGGTCAAGGGCCAGAGTCAAGCACATGACGCATTGTGTACCATGTCACCCGCTGAGTCACCAGAACAAATGTAATGTAAAATGTAAAAATACTTAAAACTGTATATAACTGAATTTTGGAGTTAGACCATGAAACTGTTTTTTGGGATTTTTTTTTGGCCGTGTCTAAAATCATGGCTTGATGATGCACTGGAGCTTCTTTATAGTAACTCTGTCCTCAACACTATATAAGTATCGTTACCAACGGTGGCTAATGCTGATACATTTACCTACATTTGCTGAAGCTAATGTTGACTAGTGTCAGCGGTCATAGCGATGGAAGATTACAATGTCTGAAGTAATATCCTACATATGTGCTAATTCTGGAGCATTTTTGAATGAAAAAAATAAACTGACCACACTGTCCTCGTGTGGTCGCGAGGAACTCTGTGCTGAAGACAATGGGTCTGTGAGAGAGCCAGTGTGACAGCATGCAGAAAGTCACTGGAGAAGTTGAATATCAGATATCAGGTTTCAGCTCCCTTAGTGGATTGGTGTAAATTGCAGAGTGTTTGCAGATATTAGTAGTAGAGATGTCTTCCTTCTCTCAAACATAATGGAACAAATGGAACAAAACTCTTATTGTTTTCTCTTCTTTTCTTCTTTAACATATAGCACTCCTTTAGCAATGACAGTTAGCTCTTAAAGTTATGTACTTACTCGATTCCTATGGTCTATGTCTAGTACCATCAGGTTGAATGCACTTATTGTAAGTCGCTTTGGACAAAAGCGTCTGCTAAATGACATGTAATGTAATGTAATGTAATGTAACTAGATAGCCAAAATAGCCAAGAAATACATTTGAAAAAACTAAGCAGTGTCTCTTTCCATTAATTGTGACACACTTACTCAAGATAATGCACATAAATTGCTGTGAGCATTTTCATGTGGGGATGAAATTTGAAATAAAATATCAGGATTTTTTGGGGGTGAAATGTCCCTTTAATCTACAACATCTAATTGACTGCTGCTGAATTTCTATGATAGGCAAAAGTAATAGCTCACTACTTAATCACATTTTTTGCCATTTTTAAGCATTTTAAGGCATTCAGATTACAAAAAAAATGAAAAAGAAAGAAATGTTATTTTCCCAAAGGTTAAAAAAAGTGACCTAACATAGATGAGAACCAAGCCTCCTGAGCAGCGTCCTCAGTTTTACAAGAACGGGAGGAGGGTTTTTTTTAAATGCTGGTGCTTCTGGTGGCGTTATTGAGCTGGGGTTAAAGTTACTGCTGCACAGACAGCCCACAGAGTCCTTCTCAGCTTTATATGTCGTGTGTGGATTTGTGGGGGTTGCACAGTTCACAGTTCAGGGGCATAACACTCTTTTGGCAGCCCTGCAGAGAGTTATGGCCCATTAGACAGATCCTGTAATCAATACACACCCCATCAGCCCGAAACCCATCATTAACATAGATGCTGGACAGCTCGCTCTCAGTCTGTCTCTCCAAACCAGGAGTGCTGCTTTCTCCACTCCAGCTGGTGTGTCTGTTTGTAGGTTGCAATTGGGTCCTGTTTTGGCCTCCTGCGCCACATGTTTTTCTAATTGCTACCATAGACTAAAGTGTGGTGAAAATGATGTACTGCTCAGCGTCTGGACCTAGACATCTTCCGGTAGAGTTTCTTTTTTGTTTATTTGTCCGTCTTGCTTGATGAGCTGTTATAATACAGAAATAATGAAAGTAGAAAGTAGAAAAAACCCGGCCATGCAAAGCTGAAATGTATTACTCAATAACACTTGTTGGCTTCTCTTTTTTTTCATGCTGTTATGATGAAAAAAGTAGATGTGCTTGTGCAGAAACTAAGTCTTGAAAGTAAGGCTGGGCTTGATTGACACTTACAAAGCAACATTAACAACCAGTACCCCTCAAGTTCGGTCGCACACACGCTCGCTGAGGCCGCAGTGTTGTTAGGGGAGCCCATAGCCAACCATATATCATGGCCCCCTTCTGCTTTAAGACCATATGGAAGTTGTTGGGATGTGATCCCTCAGGAGGATGGGGTTTGTGGCTTTTTGGTGAACACCACGTCTCACAGAGTCAGCTTTACAAGTTGCGGGCGCACGCCCCCAGATCCAGATATCCTCCACAGAGCACCCCAGCATGTGGCTCATTAGAAGCTGAATGTGGGAGTTTGAGGGGTGCGGTGGAGGCATGATATAGCGTGGCTAAAAGTAATGTACACAGTGTCATGGGTCAGCTGTAGGTTAACAAAATCCCCCCACAGAGCTGAGGTGGGTTAGGAGAATAAGAGCTCCAACTACTGTATTGGACCGAAAAGCCCACACTGATTGAAAAATGTGCATCTATGACAGAGGCACCTTAATCTGGTGAAATATTACCCTTGTAAGATTTACCACAAAGAGAAAATAAAGGATCAGTCAAACAGTGTGAGGCTCCCCTTCCTTCTGGTTCTCATTAGAACAATAGGGAAGTTTGATTCAGATCTTTAGAGTTACAGTAATAGCAGTTTGTTTGTAGACAGCTAAGTTAGCATTTGGCAGGCCTGTAATGATAGCACTTGCACTGGCAACCATGTGGAAATCACATGTTGTAAAGAGATTAACACTCACTTGAAATGATTAGCATTGAGAGGCAATTGTATTAACTGCTCAATAGACCAATTCTTACTTCTTCAGTGGATAGCAAGTCCGGATGAGAGGTGAATTTTTAAGCTTCTCTCTCCCTGCTGCCTGCCACGGTCTTAAACACTTGACCTGTTTTGTGAGATCTGTCAGGTTCTGTGGTAACTCCTAAAAAGAGGCTCCTGCTGTCATCGCAGGGGATTTACCAAACTTCATATTCAGTCTCAGAATTTTTATAGTGGACTTGCCATGTCTAAGTCTAGCTTCTTGAAGAACAGCGACAGGTCGCTTCCTGGCTATTCTGATATTCTCTCGTGTAGTGCTTTTGCCTTCAGTCCAAGTGGCAACCTGCAGGCCTGTAAAGTGAAGTCAATGCGGAAGTGCCTTTAAACTGCATTCTTTCTTATGGCCAACAAGGGTTGGCAAAAAAAAAGTAAATTGTATGAAAGTCAATAGGAAAATGACCCTTCTTCTCTCCTGATTGATTATCTCAGTAAAGATTTTTCAAATGATTAAATGCTAGTTTCAAGTCTTCTTAACCCTCCTGTTATGTTCGTTTCTCATGACCAGCAATAATGTTCGTGGCTCAAGTGGACCCGGGGCCTTATCTAAAAGTGTCAGAAACTAAAAGATCCCAATAAACATTGTTTATATTTCATTTATAACTCCATTACTAGCCATTTCAATCAATATTTACTGCAATGGTGGTCTTTACATCTCACAGATCATGGTTTAATGAGGATAATTCACTATTTTTTAAAATAAAAAATGCATGTTTAAACTTTTTTATGTACATTGGAAGGATCTTTATATAAAATACAATGGTTTTACATGACATTGATTTTTAATTTTTAATTACACATTTTTTCTTTTTATGAAAAAATCCTTTTAACAATTTTTTTTATTTTTAAACTTTGAAATGGGTCAATTTGACCTGCAAACTTAACAGGAGGGTTAAAAGAAACAACATGGTGGCAGCCAAAATGCCAATCTTAAGGCTTATAAAACAAAGCCCACAAACCAATTGGTGTTGCATGGTGACTATGTCCATTATTTTAATACAGTCTGTGCTCCAGTCACTTGGTGGGTTTGTTGCTGGAGGGATTGTTTTAATAAAATCTGATGGTAGATCTGTTTTTTTAATTACTTTGGTCCTTTTAGTATTATCAAAACTAATTCCGATCAAAAAAGTATCAAGTTATCAAACCTTTTGACAACCTTAATACATACACACATTCTACCTACAGTGTTAAAGTGTTAATACTATTATCATCCAATCTGCTGGAAAATATTCAGAATTGCCCACACTGCAACAGCCAATTATAGGTAAATTGCTGCAACCATAATTTCTAATCCCACTTTCTCTTTCTTTCGTATTTCCCAACGTCCTGTCTCTGAGTGTTGAAAGGGCCTTTAGTCAAGCCTTTTGTCATATTCTACTAAATTCTAATCTCCGGAGCAGCTCCCAGCCTCTAAATCTCATAATGGCGCATAATGCGCTCAGCCTGTAGAGTCCTTCCCATGATTATTGCTATTATGCTTTCTTTTTCAATATTAATTTGAAAAAAAATGTCAAGTTACATCTGGTAGCACTGTTGACCAGTGTAAAGTGAGGAGATTTCTCTACATGTTTGAGTAATGTCAGAAATTGGTTTCAAATGGCCCCTTGCTGAATGAAAGGACTGTAAAGATTTGATGGGTTGTGTTACTGTGAGTCAGGAAGAGGGGAAGGTAGATCTCTGGTGGATTGTAACTGACTGGAAACAAGCTCTAAGTTGGAAATGAGAGTCCAGTGGAGGGGAGAATGAGAAATATACACGCACATGCAAACCTAAGCTTATAACAGGTAACACTAACCCGCTGGGGAAATTATGAACAATACTAAGCTCAATAAAGAACCTGCGATTACTTTAATATACATACAGAATTACTTTGCGATCAGCTCATGTCCAACCAAGAACTTTGACAATAGTAATAACTTAATTTGATAGTTTATATTATTAGAAAAGTGATGTTTAATCCCCAAGTGAATGCTATTTGTAAAAGGATGAATATTTGGATTAAACATAGCTGTCAGGCATTTCCTCCCTATGAAGCTTAAGTTTGACAAGACTGGAAGAAGAATAGACGCACTGAAATGTGGAGTTCAAGATATTTTAAGCCCAAAATAAGTGCTTTTTCCATATTAATAAAGTGTTTTATTACTGATTGGTCTGGATCAGCATGTTTGTTTGGAAGGTTCAAAGCTGCCAACTACACTGTAATAGTCTCCTCTTTTCAGATGAATGGATTTGGACACAATCTCCCAAAACTTGGCCATTCCTTCTTGGTCATAATTAAGGCTTAAGTGGCAATGCCAGGAATGTTTGCCATTTCTCCTCTCTTATTTCCGACGGATTCCCATTTTATTATTACTCTCGCAAAGTAATAATTGCAGCACATATTTGTGAAATGGATGGAATGTGAGCCAATTAGTTTTAATGATGTGCAAGACAAATCTGCATGACAGCAATTACTGCGACAATGTGTTCAACAGCCCAGAGGCAGCGCCCAGAGACAACACAGACGGGCAATGGCAGGTTATGTCTTGGCCAAGCAACAGGCTTCATGTGGGGCAAATGTCAGGCCCAGAGCCACTGACCTGTTCATCAGCACAGGTGACATGTTTGTCTGGCGTTGGTTCTGGGCCTCGCAGCTGAAAACGGGTGACATGATTGAACACATATTCCAAACGTAAGCCAGAACCTCCATTTCTTGAGTTATTTTTCTGCCCCGCGCTGTTTTGTTTCTCATTTCAATTCAGACGGTTTATTTAAAGAATGCAGTTTCACACATTACAGAGTCCTCCCCCTGCAGCATAATGTCACAGGAATCTGTGGCCTATTTGATCCACCGCTTCATCCCCAAACTTGAGGTTAAACAGACTCCGGACAAGGCGGTGGCACCCAGCCAGCCCGTACTTTAGTTAGATGATGGATTTAACTCCTTGCCAAACAGAGCTCAGGCAATTCCTATTTTATCCCATGATGGAAAATTTGGATCACATACCAAGTCGTACAACCACATTTCTCTAAATGTGTATGCTTCATCAAAAAAGGGGCTACATTTTCCTCAGAGTCGTTAAAACGTAATGCTTGAGTGATTTGCTTGGTCTAAATAAAATTTGCTTCTCCATAAAGAAGAAGAGAGTGATGATTGTCTGATATTTAATACTCAATTTGTTGTTTGTTTTGCTTACTATACCACAGGCTGACCATGCGTAATGCAGTGGTCTTTAAATTAGCACACATCATGATTTGAGAAAAGGAAAACACAGAGCTTGATTCATCTTTCTTTGTGGGTCTGTGAAAATGAAAGTCTGACGCTGCAGTTGTTACACAGTGCTGTCATGTTTCCTTCTGTCACTTTGGTTTGGAGCTCATGTCACCAGGAGCAGCAAGTTTTGAGATCCAGTGTGCTTTCACTCACAAGAAACATAAAGGGGCCCCAGAGTCTGAGCAGAACGGCAATAACAGGAAGCGTGCAGCAGGTAGAGCGCTGTTCGCACCCAGTGGGGCCCTTTTCGACTGCCAGCACTCCTCACTGCCAAGAGCTGTGGCAGCGTTCCTGCCTGCGATCCGTCAGTGTCCACAGCATCTGTGTCAATAGCATTCCATTGCCCTGTTGACAGAGCGCCGCTGTTTGCTTTAGCCACCACCGACCAGTGGCCTGATTTACTGTTTGAGGACAATGTCATAAATCCTCAAGTGCCGTCTATGACATACATTTGTGTCACAAGATCGAGAGCTTGTTTACTTTAAATTGTGTGCCGCCGGTCTTTCAGCGTGTGGAGTGCGGTGTGAGGATGTGGGGGTGGGCTTGTAGAATGACACAGATTATTTTTCCATGACCACTAAATGACCTCAGCACTGTGTATTTGCAGACTATCGATAAATATTATGCATACATTATTCATCTTTTAAATGCAGTAAGCCCCTTCAGATTTAGTTTGTTTTTTAAATAAAAGATACAGGCCATTGCTTTGATTAAGTGTCAGCTATTTACACTTGGCCTTCAGTTTTTCCTATTCACTCATTTTTTTTTTTTTTTTTTTTTACAGCCTTTTACTTTTATTACCTTTTTGAGCTTCCTGTGTTACAAAGAAAGCACACGTTGGATTCTAGATCAGTGATGAAAGATATTTTTAGGAAATCACTCTGTATAGAAACGCCCGCAGCACCACACTGAGCCATGAACCTGGAGTATAGGGTTTACCTCAGTGAGAAATTGGATAAGGATTTAATGTAAGTGATCATATACATTTAGACTAACAGGGCAGTTAAAGACTCAAGAGAAATTGAACCCGACAGCCCCTCCAGGCTCTCTGCTGAATGAAAAGGACATAGAGGGTTGAGAAGTGAAACTAATGGCCCCTTGATTGAATCAATTTAAAGTGAGCCCCAGTGTTGAGATCAGGGAAAGCCATTTCTGCTACTGCTCCTACATACAAGGGGGGCACATGCTCTAACATGACCTGCTGAGAACTTGATCTCCATCTGTGCTCTCTCTTCAGCTGACTGCCAGCCCCCCTGCCAGAACCGTGGCTCCTGCAGCCGGCCGCAGACCTGTGTGTGTCGCTCAGGCTTTCAGGGGCCCCGCTGTGAGGAGGTGGCTCCGGAGCAGGTGTACATCCGCGATGGAGGCACCCTGAGGAGAGTTCAACCCGGGACCAACCCCTTCCAGAGAGACCAACCACGGAGAAGGCCCTCAGAAAGGCAGGCCATTGATACCGCCAAGGTCCAGACTCCACGACCTGCGACCACCAGGCAGTCTGTGTAAGTGACTACCTCTTCTTATTATAGCCAGGAAGAGCCTCATAGCTTTGCCAAGTAAGGATCAGTCAGATAATAACAATTTAAGAGTCACACCAGAGAGTGGTGTCATAGGCCTAGTCCACACCTACACAATGTTCCATTCCATTGAAATGGATGGATAGAGCTGTTTTAAATGCTGTAGTAGCCAGGCCTTTATGCTCTTATAGTTTGCACTTTGCATGAGCAATTTTATAATGAACTTTTTTTGAGCACATCAAACTTTTTTATGGGGTTTATATCTCCCGATCCACATAAGGCCCTTTCATAGTGCCGTTTCATGCTGGGACATTAACAGCTCTGTAACGTCTCGCCTGCACTATGAACGCGCCAGAAGCGGTATGACGGGGTCAAATGATCCCACCAATTTTACTTCTTCAGAGGCAGTAACATAGGCAGAACATTGGTGGGCCTGTTGGAAGCGGGACCACTATGAATTGGCCATTCCGGCAAGGCAAAATATTTGACGTCACGCAAGACTTCTAACACACACCTCCCACTTGGTCCGACAGTCACTGAATCGCTGTTGAGCAGCTGCACAACAACTGCGGCCGCTGTAGCTAACTGTGCACAGTGTCCAGTGCTTGTTGTAAACAAATGGAGGTTGCTAACTGAACAATTACTGCTGCAACACATACACACTGTACTGCTACAGAGCTAACTGTGCTGCCTATTAGCACTGAACTACTGTGCAGCACTGCACACGTCACTGTAATCTCGTTCCATGATGCCGGACTGCACTATGGATGGGCACGAATATCACGCCTTCGTGGGATCACTATGAACGTCTTAAGGCAAAAAGCTGGCACAGATCTTATAGTGGGACATTTGAGGGACCGCACTATGAAAGGGCTTATAGTCTTTCCTGCTGACAGAGCAACCACAGAGAGAGATTTTGAACTGATGCCATGGCAAAGTGATCTACTAATGCATATCTAAGCAGTATTTATTTTGGCGGTGCTGGCTCTGAAAACCTTTATTTTTGTTAAATTTGGTGAACATATGTTAATATGCAGTATTTTGTGTTTTTTTTTCCTGAGATCTATTTGTTTTAGCTACCATTACTGTCACACAGGAAGGTTGCATGAAATCAAACTGATACACTGCGCTATTAGAAATTATTTAAACGCTCTTGAACAAACAGTAGTTCATTACGCTCCTGTTCGATGTTGGTTGTGTTTATCATTGCAATAAATCAAACCAGATGAACGGGTTCATATGTTAAATCTTTAATACACTCTAAGTTAAACAAATACTAAGTAAGGCAAGTAAGCATTTGCTGCCATTTGCTGCCATGCTTGAAAAGGTATTAAGGTGTATCTGTGAAATGTAGGAAAATATAACATGATTTAGCAGACAGGAGTATTAACCCATGCTGTTTGCTATGAAAACAGAGCTGGGAGATTATATTTTCTTTAGGCTTTCACTTTGTTCTTTGATTTATTGGAATAACTGTGACCATAATGTATCCAACTAATAATTGCTCAGACGAAGGTCTCTTTCAGTGCATTCAGCAAACTCTCCAAAGACTGCTAATCAGACAGGCCTAATAGTTTCTTGGCTTGAACGTCTGACTGTTTTAGTTCCAGTCTTGTTGGAAATAACTTTTTGGTTTGATTAATCACTTTACCATGGCTAGAACTATATTCTTGATCAAGAACATTGGAAGGAAATAATTGTTTCCGGGAAGAATTTTGACGGATCGTTATTGCTTACAGGTTCAGACTTATCTTGTCAAATTATGCTCTATTTTGGATTCAGGCCCAGTGCTTTTCTAATCCACACGCAGTCGGTTAAAGTGCCATAATTTGTTTGGGCACTGAGGTCATCATTCACTTTTTAGCCAGTTTGTCATCTGGGTAATTCCTCTCCACCAAACCACTTAAACATTCTCAATTAAATCTGACATTTATGGTGCTCCGCGTGCTAATTGTGAGGGTCTTGTGTCATTCTGTGCTCTTGCTGGTGTTATGGAATTATGCTGGCCGAGCCATCCACATGTTTGTGGTAGCTCGACGAAACTCGACTAAATGTTTTGGCAGATGGTTCATAAAAGAGTTTTTTGTACATCCTCCTTCCCAAAACGATTATCTTGGAGTCGTAGTAAATCTTCTAATCAATACAAGACCTTTGAGGACTGCACAGTTGCTATGCATATGTTGTCTTTGTTCTTGACTCAGAGGACATTTTTGCTCCGTGAGTCATGGATCTGGGTCAAATAGAAAGAGACAAGGCTGCAGGTTCAACATTGTAGGAAGCAGACAGTGTTCCTGAGTCACAAATGCCCCTACTATAACTGCCGAAGCTGACTAAGAGGTGCTGTTAAGTTCATGATGATCCATTTCCCTCTGGTGGACTGCAACATTTCCAGGCAGGCAGCTCAGACTAATCTAATTATTAGCTTTTGTAACTAACAGATTTTTCTGAAATGTGCAGGGCAGAAGAAAAGTTTCTGCCAAACTTGTAAAATGTCTCCCTTTAAACATTAGTCAAATAATTATTTGAATAATCTACCCTCTTTCATTAGTACTTCCTGGAGGCTATTTGGGTGCTTGTGTAATTCACATTGAAAACTCAGCCCTGGTGAACTGCTGCAATTGTTCCGCATTCTCTCGGCTCAGAATTATCTTTTCGGGGTGGAACCGTGTTCCCCCCGGAGAAGTGGTGGATGCAAGTCTTGGTTTCATATATCAGGCTGAGGTTCCACTGTTTCCAAAGCCAGGAAAGCACGAGCAACGTGAGGTCATAGAGAGTGAGATTCAGATGCCAAAGCTCAATTAAGGAGTAAGAAGAGGAGCGAGGATGACTGATAGATCATGTTGGTCTTGCCCCCTCTAATATACTGAGGGAGCACAGGCCAGTCCGTACATGCAGCACCCAGCCGGTGTCCTTTCATTTTTCCCTACTAGAGAAGGTGTGAGGTACTATATATGTCTTTCTTGGAGCGGACTTGGCTTATTATGTCAGCAGCACCCTGTTACTGACCCAGCCTGTCAAGTGGCGCCAAGAACAAGAAATAGTGTGGAGAAGGAATGAGACAGACAAGGAGGGAGGGAACAAAAACAGTGATAATCAGAGAAAACATCAATTAGAAGGAGAAAAAGTAATCTGTTCAGCTGAGCAAGGTAAATTGATCAGGACAAATGAATTTCTGCTCCTCAGACCTGCAGCTTGACCTCACTTCTTACTGTCAGCACTGGTGCACAGCTATGAAACCCCACTGTGTGCACATGTCAGCAGGCGGCAGACGGGGAAAGTGTAGTGTCTGCGGTCAATTTTTTGGTTTGAGAGGTTTGTCAACATCTGGGTGAGGATGATGCTTAACTCAATTTTCAGCAGGCCAGCACCTCAAGCTTGTGCGGCTAGACACAGGCTTTACGATAAGGCATTGAGCAACCAAGAACATTTTGTGGTCTGGTTAGTCTGGCGGTCTGGAGTTTTTACTGAACTATTCACTCAATAACCAAATAAGGAAGATTTGAACATTTTCCCATTGTCCCCATACCTACCAGTAAAAGAGTTGCTGTGTTAACTTAAAGTGTCTTTTAGTACAACCGAATGTAAACAAAATATTTCTTTGGTGACCTAAATGTTATAGTTAACTCTTATGAACTGAAAAACACAAGAGGGTCAAAGTTCTGAGATGAAAACATAGAAATGAACACAGTGTGTCCTGCCTGGTAAGGTCTTGCCAGCCACAAAGTATATTAAAACCATTGCACCACCTAAGGCAGTAAATCAAATGAGAATTTTAGTCATTTTCTCATAGACTTCTATACAATCTTACTTCTTTTGTACAGCCAGTGGAGTTGCCCACTGCTGGTCATTAGAAAGAATGCAGGTTTAAGGCAGTTCCACATTGGCTTCACTTTTCAGAACCAAAATACAAAATGTGGAAACAACTCTTCTATAATGAAGAGTCATCAAGATCAAACCATAGACTGTTTATAAATAATGGATGTAGTCATTGTTCCGTCACCCGTTGGTTTGTGGACTGCCCGCTTGAAGCATCGAGTTCGTCCTTATGGCTGTCACCATCTAGCTTTACATCCATTGCCATCTTTGTTTTTTGAAACCAGGAGAGAGCATATTTGGACCGGGGAGGCACGAGGACAGGTGAATCTAAAATAAACTCTTAATGCTAAAGCAAATGTACGTTACTTACCAGAAAAACTGAACAGCCAACTCCTTGGAGTGTCTTTTAGTACAACCCAATGCCAAACAAGACATTTTTAAATGACCAAATATTCAAATAAACCTTCATGAAATGAAAAAAACACGGTGAAAGGGTCAAAGTTCTGAGACAAAACCACGCCAAACACGTTCACAGCTGTTTAGATGTACACAGTGCCGTGGATACACATTGTTTTGCTTTGCTTCTGTCCTGATGACAGCTCATTGATGGGACCATTATTTACACAGTTAACATCATAATGTAATGCGTAGGTAATAAATCAAGTGAGAAGTAGTCTCATTTAACGTTTACATTTACATGTAGTCATTTAGCAGACGATTTTATCCAAAGCAACTTCCAGGAAAAAAGGGGAACAATCAAGGTATAGTGTAAGACCCGTTAGTGCAGCAATAAGTGCTAGTGACAATTCTTTAAGGAGTAGAATTGTCGTGTGGTGCTAGGAGAGAAGGTACTCTATGAAGAGCTGGGTCTTAAGGAGTTTATTGGGTGGAGAGGGATGCCCCTGCTCTGGTAGGAACTGGTAGTACGTTCCACCAGCAGGGAACAAGAAATGCAAACAGTCTTGATTGTCTTGGACAAACAGGTGGCAGAGCCAGGCGCCGTTCATTGGAAGAGCTCAATAGTCGTGAGGTAGCATATACCTGTATAAGGGTGTTCAAGTAGCTGGGTGCAGTACCGGAGACAACCTTATAGGCAGCATTAGAGATTTGAATTTGATGCGGCTGCAACAAGTAGCCAGTGGAGCTCAATGAGCAGCGGTGTGACATGTGACCTTTTTGGCTGGTTGTAGACCAGGAGCACCGCTGTGTTCTGAATCATCTGAAGGGGTTTTACTGTGCAGGCTGGCAGGCCTGTCAGGAGGGTGTTGAAGTAGCCAAGTTTTGAGATGATGACAGCTTGTGTCAAGAGTTGAGCGGCATGTTGAGTTAGGTAAGGCCTGATTTTTCTGATGTTGTAAAGTGCAAAGCGGCATGACTGGGCAACATAGGTGACATGACTGGAAAAGGTCAGTTGGTCATCAATCATCACTTCTAAGTTTCTCACTTGTATTGAGATAGATAGGACTTTGTATTGAGATACATTGGACCGGAGTTCTTTTGCAACTGCTGCTGGTGACCCCTGTTGGAATTTTGAAATATTGCAGGCTTAAGGCACTTCTGGGTTTGCTTACTGCTCAGACCGGGAGGTTGCCGCCTGGGTCAAACATTAAGATACTTGGATATCCTGCCCAGGCTAGCAGCTGAGCTAACTGTCCACCATACTCAAATGAAATTTCTCTCTGACAAACTCTAACATTAACTGCCATGTTGTCAGTCTTGTGTGGGCACAGCTCCCTTCCGAAATGTTATTTTAGGGAATAAACCGTTTCCTGACTAGTCCAACTGAATGAATCCAGCACATTTATGATGGACAGCCTAAGAATAAAAGTCTAGTTGGGATGGACAAAACATATGAGGAGGACCTGAGAATACAACTCCATACCTCTTCTTGTATTCCAGTCTCCAGTCCCCCACCTCTCCTCTGACCATTTCAACTGTTTCCCAAATGTCCCAGCTGCCTGTTCTGTGGGATAAAAACTGTAAAATTTAAAATAGGTACATCCTATATGCAGCTGGCAAACAAATATCTGTTTCCTTCTCTGACCAAATGCATTTCACTGTAAACCAGTGTTTCCTGTGAGCGCTGTGCTCAGCAGTAGTGAGAGGCTTGTCCCTGTCAGCACGAGATCCTGTAGATCACAGCAAGTCTGTCAACTCCCAGTATAAAGGCCAGGGCCAGTGGTGAACTAAGCTGGAACTGTGATAACGCACAGAGGACGTATTCAGCACCTCCTATGAGTCCTCCATATCAACTCCATACCCCCACCATTCTCTGACATCAGTCCTCTGCAGGAAACAGAACAGGGCAGAGCAGGATGTGTGTGCAGTAAGAAGGTCATCCCTCCAAAGGTCATCGCTCTCTGGTCTCTGTTACATAATCAGACTAAGGACAGCTGGCAACAGCTACCTGGATAACAGAGCTGGATAATGATACTGCATACAATAAAAAAATTGTGTTAAACTTTTGATAACTTTGACATAGTGGATTCTTCTACCCCGCCATGGTGAATGGACAATGGAGAAGGAATTGTGGAGTCTGCAGTCAGGGACTTTTTAGGTTTTGATGTAACGAAACTGCATCATTCCCACATGGCAATCTGGTTTGATGAGTCGCTACCACAGTTTATTTCTTAGAGCTTTGACCACTTTCACAGTCTATTAATTGTAACATTTTGGTCGCCTTAAAATGTCTTGTTCTTGTTCAGTTGTACTAAAAAACACTCTAAGGTGGTTCTCACCCTAGGGTTTGGACTCCCATGGGGATTACTAGCCCTTTTCGAGTTCCAGGGCCGGTGCCTAATCTGGAACCAGTTCCTCACTTTGCGACAGCCAAAGAACTGACTCTCGGCCAGGAAAACTGGTTCCAGAGCGGCACCAACTGTTAACGCTTAACTCAACCACTTAAATTAGGCGCTGGGGGCGGGTGACTAACAACACCAAATAAAACGTGTATCATTCATTTCATTTTATTTGTTTAACTGCAATGTAATGGATATGGGCTAGTGTTATCTTACAATAAAGTCTAACATTAACATTTTACGTCCGGTGTTTATAACAACGTAATTGCCATAGTAAAAGTACAGGTGTATACAGTGACGTAATGACTTGGCTCTCGAGCCTGTGGAAAAGCAAACAGGTTCTGAGACGATTTGTAAGTTGAAAAGCAACTGGGAACTAGCACCAGCACCAACCCAGCACTAGAACTAGGTTTGCGTTGTGGGCTTGACAGACATTTGTAGAGGAAAAATAAAACATTTAGACTGGGGAGTGTTAAAGTGTGCTTAATTTTTATAATCAGATGTCTTGTAACACAGAGAGGGTGCTGCTCTGGTGGATTAGGGGGACATAAAAAGTCAGTAAAAACATCAACAATCGAATGTGATTGGATAAACACATTGAAAAAACGGCTATCTGCTAGCTGTTAAAAGTAATAAAAAAAAAACCTGAAAGCTGTCATCACAAGTTAATATTGTTCCCTTTTCGCTCCAGAAAAGCCAAAATGGCAACAAGATGGTGAGGGCTGAAAAATACCAAACTCAGACAATGGTATCAGCAGATGTCTGAGTTGCGGTATTGAATTTGAAGGAAGAACATTGGAACCGTGTTCATCACCACTTGTTTTTAATTTCAAATGTTTCAAATTTAATTACAACCAATCATTGTCCTGGCCCGTTAAAGTAATTGCTCTATACAAAGCACATTTGCTTCAGGGATGATTACAGATTTGGTCACACCCAGTAACATATTGGGATTTTGAAGAAAAACAAAAACACCAGAGCAGAAAGACCCTTAAGAGGGTGATGCATACAGCTTTCTCTGCATTAACTGTTATGCTTATATTAGCCCCACCGTTCGCCTGGTGACTAATAGGGCTGGCGGTTATGTGGCTTGTTGACTCAAGGCTTAGCACATAGCCACACAGCCGTTTCTCAGAGGAAACTGTGGTCATAGTGGGAGTTCTCCATGTTAATCATGGATCACTGGTTGCTTTCACTCCCACTCCAGACAAACCACACCACCAGCACCGACGGGAGCCACCATCACAATAAAAAATCCTTGAGGTGACCTCAGCACCTGTAGAGAAATATTGTTTTACTATCACCACCAATGTTCTTGTTGTAATGGGAACTGAAGAATCTGAGCTATCATGTGTAACAGAGCTCAGATAAAATATGATCATAAACATTGAAAGGCAGGCGTGGAAATTCGCTCAACAAGGTTCTCATAACTCAGTTGAGAGGATAATAATTTAAGTAGCACAACTCCCAAAGTAGCTCTCCATCTCAGAATACTTTTGATGCTTTTGACTTTGATCAGATATGTGTGTTCTTAAGTCTTAAATATATATCTAAACACACAGCCTGGGAAAGTTTTCCTACTGTACCACCTGGCAGTCTGCTTAGCTGCTTGAAGAGGACGTGTTCAGAATCATCCTCTTGTCTCTCTTTTCGACTGCTGCCAAAAAAGAGGAGGCCTACAGACGGGGATTCAGGCAGAACTAGAGAAGAGGGGTAAAGTGCAGGGTAATTCCCACAGGTTGTATGTGCTGCTCTCTCTTGAATAGTGCTCTCTCTTGCTTCTAAACCAGGCATATGACAGTGTGTCTCGTGCTGTGATTTGTATCCCTCTGTGGGTAGCCTAGGAATGAACTTCTACGGGGTCTGCATGCTGGTGCTACTAGCTTTACCTTTGCCCTGACCCTAGACCCTAGTGTGTTTTCACTTGCGATATGAATGGGATAGAGCTTTCCGGAGCATGGCTGGACATCCTCTGCCACGGTTTTGTGGTGTTGGGGGGGTGTTGTGTACCTCTGTGCTACTGTGCAGACTCAGCTGTGGAGGCCAGCCTGTCCTCAGGTGAACTTTCCACATAACATGTTAAAAAAAAGCGTGGACATTTTTCAATTTTGCATAACATATGGTGTTGGTAAATGAACTAAGATTGATTTAGCATATGTTGTGTAATATGTGTGTCTAAATGCAAAGTAGATTTTTGAATGTGAGCGAGCTTAACACACAATGACATTAACCGAGCCAGGCCAGGAAGAGTTGATGTGTTTCTTTCTACAAACACGGAGCCAAACGAGTCCCATGAGTGTTTGGCTTCCTGCTAGGCCAGAGGGAACAAAGGACCATAGAGAACTCAGCACTCAGCGTGGGACAGATATGTCTTTCTCTCTCTCCATCCTAACTCTCCAAAGCCCCATCTGAAACACGCTCTCTGGGCCGCTGTGCCAGGAGGGCTCACCGTCTGCAGCCAAATCCTTCTCATCAAGCAGGCCTGTGCAGATGCAGCTGTCGGAGGGACAAATACTGTACAGCAGTTATAGGAAGAGGGGCGTCTATGCCAGAATGCGGTCCGGCCTCCAGCTCCGGAGCCGAGGCAGATGGAGAGCGCATCAATCAGGTTCATCTCCCAGATATGGGGCATGGTGTTGAAAGCGTGAATGAGCAGTGTGGAACTACTTAATCCAGTCAGATGTCAGTAGGGTTCCTGCAGGGTCGAGTGCTGGAGGAGACCTCCAAAAGTGGTAAACATATATCCACACACATTATATCCAGACATCAAAACTTTATGTTGGCCTTCTTCATGTCTGGTAAAGTTTTTTATTGTTCCAGATCAGGAACCCCTCTTTGGCCTGCTGTCAGAGCAGTCTGACATGTGACACTGACCAGCATAGGCATAGCCTCCGTCAGCACTTTGTAATGGCTCTTCCTGCTGACCTGTCTTGTGGCATTTTACTAAGTGAATGATCAGAGCAACTACAATAAACTAAAGAGTATTGAATAGCCTTTCAGCTCACCACGTCTCCAGGCATTTTGATTCTGGCTCCTGAACCGCAGCAACCACACTGCTTTGCTTCCATTCAGAATCAGACCTTTTTTAATTTCTTTAAGCTTGAAAACCTCAAATTATAAACACTGAGGTGAAAACAGACAGGTTGGCACTGCTTCCGGCCCCCTGGAGAGGTAAAGGAAACTGTGTATTTCACAGCTTTTGGCCTGCGACCGAGTAGACGGCAGTAGTCATATCTTTGATCATGTAGTGTTTGGAAACCTCAATGAGGTCAGATTTACAGAAAATCTATTTTCATGCAGGCGGTAAGGGAAGTTATACCTATAAAATTATATGGAAGTTCACCTCTTCATTTGTCTGCGTAGCACTTATCCAAATAATAATAATAATACATAGTAATCCAAAAAAACGTTCTTTCTGACTCAGTCCAACCCCACTGTAATTCATTTCACCCAGGCTCTGGCTGCTACTAGCAGGATTCCTGGAAGGTCGTCCAGACAGAGAGAGCATGATTTAATCCAGCCTCAGTGGCTGGTGCGATAAGCCCTCAGACACACCCAGATTTTCACAAGGGGAAATATTCTGCCAGGACCAACAATTATCCAAGTCATAATGACTGGAGATCTTATCAAAGAGCGACTGGCTCTTAATTGCTCACTGATGTTTGGCCTTACGCAGCCACGTATATGAGAAGAACATGTTCTTGTTTCGGGAGAAATGGGCTTATCTTTAAAGCGCTGCACATGTTTCTGTGACTAGGTGTTTTCCTCTTATTCCTGGTTTTTAGTATGGGACATGTTGGACTACTGGCACTACTGGCAACGTTAAATCACATTTCCATGGAACATTCAGTCAAAATGTCATCATTTTGTATTTTTGGGGAAATCTGTTGAATTCTTCTGAGCTCCAGGAAATGACATTATTCATTCATTATTCATTGTTTCTGAGAATAAAATCTGTTGTTGTGTCAGTTTTGTATTTTAAAATATCTTTTTAATCATTTGTTGCTGTTCTTGTGTTGCCTCACAGTAACTTTTAAAACATTGCATCACCTCTCTTTTTTTCTCCTTATGTCAATGGGCCCCTGGGTACAGACACCACCCCACTTAATAGCTGTTTAGTCTCTTGCTTGTGTGGGTCTTTGCAGTTCTACATCTCTCTCGTAGTTTCTGAATCACTTTAATGTAATTTTGTGTCTCTTTCTGGTTGGTATGTGACATTTTGTAGGTGAAGGTGAGCCCTGGCCCATTCAGTAATTCATCCATGGCAGGGGCAAATAGATATAATGCAATCTCTTTCAAGAAACAGTTAAAGAGTGGGAATATGCTTATTCGTTGTAATTCTCTTCAAAAGAGAAAAATGTGTTTTTCCCAAAATATCAAACTATCCATTTTAAACAACATTTTTTCAGTGAGTTTTAACAATGTGATTCAAAGTTGACGTGCAAGCTTTGCGATTATCTTGCAAAACAAGTTGTGGGAGCAGCCAGTGGAGGTTAAGACATTTACTACTAGAGATTAAACATTCACAAAAAGCTGTAATTTAGGGTGACTTTAACATGACAGAGGCTGGTGTTGAGTTATTTTTGAATTTCCACCCGAACACAAACTTCACCACCGTGCCATTGCATGACCTTGTTGCTATGAGGATCACACAACAACAGCGTAATGAAAATGCCCTTGGGGTTGGTTATTATATTTATTGGTGCATGCTGAGGTTCAAAACCTCAGGATTTTATTGAAAAAAACACACAGGGACCTCAGTGGCGAATGATGAATGGATGAGGGCGTTCTGCATGCTGCATGAGGAATGAGATGTGTGACCACAGTGGGGTTTGACCACTGGTGGTGCAGATGGTTTGGTGCACTGGCTGGGTGGGTAAGAAATTATTAATTATTTCTCAGTCCGCTTTCACCTCCTAAAATACACCAAGCCTGTTAAGATAGACCAAATTCTTTCTCCCGCTTCGCCTGCTGGCCCTAAAAGAGCGACATCAAACATGGGAAAACAACCCTGTGCTCCCAAAGTAAGAACAGAACAGACGTAAAATATCCAATTAGTAATTTATTTCTTATCAAATATCAGATATTAAAGCTGATTTCAAGTATGACTTAACAAGTTATACTTGGAACAGGGATCCCAGTTAACCTCTGATAATATCTTTGCTGCTAATCTGGAATGTTTTCTCTTGTCCCAGCTACATAATAGTTAATGTCTTGGACGTCACAGAGATTCATAACACTGTTGGGCTTTGAATAGCAAAACATGAACAAGAGTCAAGTGTGTATGTCTTTGCTAATGTTCTTGAATAACACCTCCTGGGACTAGTTTCAACAGTCTGCACTCTCCTTCCTTGTCTGCAAGCTTTAGTCTGTGAAATGTGGAGCACCATCTGTTGTTGAGCTTTTTGCCGAAAAACATCTCTCTCTCCTGACAGGCTCAAATTTAAAACCAAGAGCAGAGAGATACATTATCTCTGTCCATCGCAAGGTGTTTCTCAGTTTTATAGTACCTCCTCTGAAAATGCTTATATCTGTAAAGTCTTTGGGCTGCATGGTTAATTCTTGATCTCTTAACTGTTGCTTTGCCACTTGGTAGGGGACATTTAAGAGCTTTGGAATAAGTCCAATAGTCTTTGCATCCATAAACTGTTTGTACCCCTCAAACAGTGCTCTGTATAGCTCACAGGCCTCGCTCTTTGACTGCAAAAGTGCATGTCGCAAATACGCTCATAAATCTCCCCTTCCTTTGTTGCCAATAGTGTTTGCAGTGGTTGAAAAGTACAATGTTTTCATTGTTTTAGCTGCTGTTTGCACCATTTTTTCCGCTCTCTGCTGTTCTCTCTAGTTAGACTGATGATGAACATGTCCAAGCGCAAGCTTTGAAATGAACAATGGTCTTGAATGCTTTCTCTGAATGAGATGAATGTGTGTAAACTGTGATTTACACTTTGTCTTTGATGACCGTCATTTACTTCCCCATTTACCAAGTAGCCTTCAAATTGCCCTAATTATGTGTAGTTCTTATGTAATGGGGTTTTTTTGGCTGACGCCTCACGTTGGAAAGAGGTAAATGGAACCATTAAACATTTTGCTTAAATAAAAAGAGTAATGGTGATTTTCCTCAGCAGGATTTTGTGTTGATTGGTCGTAAAGCTACTAATGGTTCCAGAGGTTTGCCACTCGTCACTGTGAAGGTCATGTCCAGTCCAACACAAAGAGAGCTGAGACTGTACAAAGTGACAAGGCTGGGAGCTATCTGGTTGTGTGGTGTGACCCAGACTCATGCCAGACACCTCTGCCTGCTGTCAGACAGTCTTGTTTAGACAGTCTGTACAAAGCCACATGGCTCCATCCAACAACTAGACGAGCTCTTCATATCAGTCTATTTTCTGCATTAGCTGAAAATGAGCCAGCAATCCGAGCCATTAGATGCAGGTTCGGACTCTGGTATTCTCAAACAAATCAAAATGAAAAATTAGCCTTGCCAAGGTAGACTTGTGCTGAGCCTCAAGTGCTTAGAGAGCTGGTGAAAAAAACATTTAATATCAGAATCCTTTCCAACCTACTTGGCACCCTAAGCCCAGAAAAACTAGGCTGTCTGTCTGAAATACATTAGTTGTAACTGACAAATATGCTTTATTTCACGTAGAGATTTATAGAGCGGTAAGATAATGAAAGCACCTCAGAGACTGAACTGTTAGTGAATGAATCAGCTGTGGCCCATACGTTACTGAGCAGTGCTTCACATAAACACTGTTCTGGCCTCGTCATGCCGAGTGGGCTTCGGAGATGGTTTAAGATGTAAACAGTTCCTGAGGATCTGGGTCACTGCGTGTATGTGTATGTGTGTGTGTGAATGTTTAAGGTGATCTGTATCATCAGCTAAATCCAGAATTTCCCTCTCCCTGTATCTAAGAAGCTCCCGTTTCCCAGTGGGCAACTCACAGAAACAAAACAGTTACCACTGGGATGATGGGAAGTGGTATTTTCCAAGCCCCTGCTATGGGGCTTTCCTGGCACTTAAACAAAGCCACCGAACTGAATTTCTCCACATAACCCCCCCAACACACTCTCATCAAAACTTCAAAGTACACCTAGCATTTTGCTTGGCAGTTTAATTCGCTGGGTTTTATGTACAGTACAGCATCAGCAGAAGCTCTGAGATCAGACGGTTTGCAGCTTTTTGAGCCAGTTTTTGCTCCTGGCTTCACTGTGAGCTGTTTGCGCTCCAAAACTGCCTCCTCTCCAACTCATCTGGGTCAAGAGGCGCGGCTGGAACTGCCATTCATGCTGTCTGTCATGGCTTCATGAGAGCTAATGTTCACATGTCGTAATGCTGCGATGAGTTCAAAGATACGTAGCGACCAAGTGCCAAATAATACTTTTGCAACACCTTGGAAGCTCTACAGTTGTTTCATGCAGAGTGTAGAGACTCTTGGCCATCACTGTGATCTGTAATTCGAACGTGATGAGCTTTGGTTCTAATTGCTTTCTGTACATGTGAAATGATGAGGGGAAGTGGACAACGCCAATAGCTTTATGTCTTAGTTGGAGGCTATCAGACGCTTTGATCAAGTGTTTGGCTTATCAGTGTATAAGAACTGATTGTTTCTCTTTTGAATGTAATTATTGAACACATGTTCTGAACATGAAATAATGCATACGAGACCCGGTTAAGCCTCACATTTTCTGCAAGTTAATCTCCCTAATGTAATCAAAGTGTCCAAATGATTTGGCTTCATGATTTCAACATCATGTCTGTCTGTCATAATACTTTTTTTTGGCCATTGCTAATGTATTTAATTAACGATTTGTTTGACATTTTTGGGAAATAGGCTTATTAGGGATACACAAAATGGATTTTTTTCGCCAATGCTTAATTTTCTGCTTGTCGTGGGCCAATATCACATTTTTGTATTTTAAAAAGAAATTCGTAATCTGTAGTTTTTGCACGCCTGAGGGTACGAAAGCTTCAATGTTGTTAGCTAAGACGGATGATGTAATATACGATAATTCTAACTAACTAGCTCTGACCAACCAAGCAGCAAACTCTGAGATTGTAAAATGAAGCCAATGTGGAAGTACAGTCCGCCTTCAGTTCCTTGAATGGCCACTTGAGGCTGCCTCCAAAACTAAGTTCCCCTTAGATCCCTGTGTTAAAATACCCAACTTCACAGCAGAGATAAACCTGTTTAAGCCTGTTTTGGTCTCATTCATGACATTATGGCATGACATCATGATTATTAACATAACAAATATAATATAAGCTAATTGATTTTATAGTATTTTAAGAAAACAAACATTGGCTTTAATGTAGCATTTTGCCTAAGAATCAAAATGAGATACTTGACATAATCTTTCAAATTAGAAATGTTAATCCAGATCACAAACCAACTTCAAGGGCTCATCCTTCTGTATCAAAGTGTGTGAATGCTGCACTTGTGAGGTCAATGATAGCAACTTGGCTTTGTAATATCGGCCGATAATTTACTGCCTATAATTTCATTATCTCAATAGCATGTCATAATATAAATGTCCTGTTTTCAGCCGCCCAATACATTGTGCATCCCAAATGCTTATTTACTGTAATTCAATTAAATCTGAAGATTGAATGACTCATTTTATTCAAGTTAAATTTTGTTTATTTGCCTCAATCCTGTCTTTGGACCATATGCATATTCAGCAGCTCTCTTATCAGGGCCATCAGTGATTTAATTAAAACTGTATGGCCATCATTTGATACCCAAAACATTTTCCCCATCTGTCTGTTCAAACCATGTTCTATGCAATCTTGGCAGAGATCTTCAAAATTGCTTTCAAGTCACCCAGAACAAGGCGGGGGAATGGTTCCTCCTTGGATCGCGGAGGCCTTGAAGTTCCTAATGATGACATCAAACATGCAGAGTGAGTCGTGCTTGCCCTTGCTGCCCCTTGATCTGCAGGCAGAGAGGGCAGTGATGAGCTCATGATGGGAGGAAGTCACTTTGCCATTGGAAGTGGGAGAGACAGAAAGAACAACATCTGGCTGAGCCTATAGGAAGCGAGGCAGGATGCTTGCAGGCCAGGTGTCACTGTTAGCGATGGAAAAACCCAATCATAATTTGGAGTGGATGGTATAGCTGGGTTAGCCACCTCCTGGAAGTCCTTACCACCTTGACACCAGCACCTCTCGTTTCCCCGTGTCACATCCTATCCCCGGGACCCACCCTGGAGATTCAGGATCTGGGTCAGCAGCTGTCAGTTACACTGTAGGTGCTCTTTCGAATAGATGACGTGAGAGACCATTATCAAATGTTTGTCTCTCTTTTCCCCTTTTCATTTAGTGTCCTGTTCCCTTGGCAGCAGGAATGTGGTTTGTGAATAAAGAGACATGCACCAGCTTGTGCTACACCTAGCACAGCTGGGACAGGGTGTGTGTGTGTGTGTGTGTGCAAGTGTGTGCACATGTATGCATTTCTGCGTTGCGTGCACACATGTGTTTATTTGCCTGATTATCATTGAGCGTCTGTGGGTCGACAGTGTGTAAATACATGGTGTGTGGCGAAAAACCGCATGTCATAAATGTTAATGCACGGTTTATATCGTCATTTGGGGTTTGATTACAGCCTCAATTACCTTACAGGGCCACAGGTGTGCTTTGTAGCTATTCTTCTGATCTACCCCGGTATGGTTCATCTTTGTCTTGCTCTGCTGACTGTCTGTCTGGGCAGATCAGTGGGATCCAGATGTTTTTCATAGGGCTGAATCCCAGCACTCCCCAAGCTTTTTCTTACACCCCTCGAGCCGAGGTAGTCCTGTCTGCCTGTGTGTCTGAGAGGCACGCGCCTCCCCCAGGTCGCTCACATGAGCTCAGCTTCCAGGTCGTGCAACACAGGCTCAGTAATTGACCCAAATCAAATGCTCACCGGTAAAAAACGTGCCCCTTACAGCCTTGGACAAGCTTTGTTCTCCGACCCTAGCTTTAATACTTCCTCCAGCCCGGTGCAACACTCAGGATGTTGCTCCCTGGTTGGCCACAGGCAGACAGAACAGGGAGTTCATGATCTAGTCAAGCACACACAATGGGTGATGGAAAGGTTTTGTAGTCGTGATGGAAAGATCTAATGTGTTTAATCACACATTTTCCTCCGAGGCAGCCACACACAGACACGCACACACAGACTGTGAGTTTTATTCCCTTTGGTTTCCTTTATTTTTTGTTAATCAGTGATGAAAAATCTTCTCTTGCAAAATGTCTTTAATGTCAAACAGAATCTTTTCATTAATTAGCGAGGGTTGCGGCTCTGCGGCCTTCAGCAGATGTGAGTTGAGAAACCCTATGTGCTTAAAGAATGATATGGTATTATTAATTTGATTAAAACAAAATGATTTCCAAATTATTGTGTCTCATCTATAAAATCAATTAGGCAGAGCTATGAGCTAAGGCAGCATGTTTGTCTCGCAGGAATATTATTTTCTGTCGCGCACACTGACCACGCTTAAATGGATTTCACGGTGATGCGCCTACGTTGCTAATGGGTGTTTCTTTGTGAGTGTGTGTATGTGTGCGACATTGTCTGAGGTCATATGTTTATGATTTTGTCATGATGTCACAGGACCCAAGTGAGACGGGGACCCCCTGACTCCTCCCCTCAGCAGACGGGGACCTCCCGCACTGTGAAACGTTATCCATCCTCCTCCGGGCCTATCACCTCCAACGCTCTACCCAGTGCCAACGGATACGCTAACGGCCACGGCAGCGAACACAGGAATTGGCATGGACACAGAAATGGGCCTAGCAACGTGCACTATAACACTCACAGGGCCGCCGGCAACAGCCAGCTGCACGGACACTTCAGCAATGCATTATTACCCGCAGGTAAGAACGAAAAAACATATTGATTACACACTGTGAAATAAATATCATAAAAGTTGGTTCTCACTTTCCATGCATACTTAACATCTCCGCTCTCCTTAGCCACGTCAAAACAAACATTGGGGCTCAATCCGCAGAGGCTGGCTTAGATACATACACATGTGTGGTGTAATCGTTGAATGGAACATTAGCCACGAGAAAAAAAAGTTGGCATCTCCCCAGGCTGCACTTCCCTTCTCCCACTGTCCACCTTCCCTAACCCCGTCTGCATCACACCAGACAGACAGACATTTGATATAGAAGCTGCATACAGTGTGTGTGTGCTCTTATGTGTTGATGCTCTGATATTCTTGGAAATCTGCCCTGTCACCTCTCTGACATGACAGGCACTGAACCCTGGCGCCTCTACCCACAACAAAAAGAAATATGATCCTGTCTTCCCTAATTTTTTATTCTCCCTTCACTACTTCATCCTCCTCTGATCCACCATCCAGCATACACAGCTGTCTGCTGTTGAGGCTTCTCTTGTTTTTTAGCCCTGTACCACAGCAACGGCTGTTGAACAGCTTCCCACCATTACACAATGTTAGCTTGCACTCAAGCTCTCTTTGTCTCCTTCACACATACACACATCCAAAACACCTTCTCCCAAAGATAAAGGGCTTGGAGCCTAGCCCGATACCTAATAGTATTCTTTCCCCCCATTTGCTGCCCTGTGGCACATCGCTCATTCAGCTGCACTGTGCCACTGCCCAGCCGTCAGCACACACCCTCGCACACTTATAAACCTCCCTTTTGCCCAGACGGGGAGTGTGTCACAGTCAGGCTGAAGGAGGAAGGATGCAGTTCGTCTCCAGCCCGTCTCTGCTGCTGCTCCTTCTCACCCAGGTGTGTGTGTGCTTTCCAGGGGCCAACCTCACCTCCAACTTGGACCGCATCAAGATCGTCTTCACACCCATGCTGTGCCGCAGGGTGTGCAGCGGTGGCCGCTGCTACAACAGCTGTGAGAAGGGAGACATCACTACGGTCTACAGCGAGACCTCGCAGCAGCAGCAGCAGCAGCAGCAGCAGCAACAGCCGCCAAACAACCAGGGCTTCCGACTCTGTGAGTGCCAACTCTGGGGCCTCTGATTATCGTTAACCCTTATCTTTTCTTGTCTGCTTGCCATCCTTCTTCCTCTCTGTCACTGCCTTCCTTTGCTTGCTTTCTGATTCTCACACACTTACCCTGTGTCTCCATCCTTCTCTCTCATTCCTGTTTTATGGGGTGATCTTGACAAAATGTGTTCCCAGTGGCATGCTGTCTGTTCTGAATACAAACCTCAAAGAGGAGGCAGAGTGGTGGAGATTAAAGCTGAGAGCTAAGTTAAAAACGCTCACTGTCAAAAGAGTAAGAGAGACAGGGAGAGCAGGAGAGATGGGGGTAGGCCAGATTAAAAGCGGACTCTGTAATAGGGGGCTAATCTCCCCCTTGCACACACACACGTGGAGCCGGTGGTCCCACGCTCCCAACACTTAGCCCCATCTCTTTGCGGTTTACACCTCGCGGTTGGCCCCGCCGTTAACCATTTTACGTGCTCCCTGGGAGAGCAGGATCGAATGAAAGAAGAGAGGGAGAGGCAGAAAGAGAGAAAGAGTAGCAGCATGAACAGGATTTTATAGGGATTACATTAAACCTTCCATTTATCCGGGGGGCTTTGCTCCAAATTCACACAGGAGTGTCCATGGGAAGGGAAGGGGCGGTCAATGCCAAGGGTAGGGTCGTACCCCGGCATGTTTCTTAGTTTACTCATCAGTTTTAAGGGTCCAGCTAAGGCTCAGACTAATTACTGCTTGTGGATTAGAGGCTGCACATACCACACACATACAAGTCCTCAAACAGGCTCACAAACACACAACCAACCTTCACTTAAGTGCACTAGGCTCTTTAAGGAGGACCTAGCTGACTTATGAATATGTAAACAGATTGATGTTGCAGATTTATGTGCCCATTAATGGGGTTTTGGAACATGGCGTAGATATTCTAAACACTTCAGCGTCCTGGCAGAGGCCTTCCTGAAGATTACATTCCTGGCACCTCCAAGTCTTCCTGAGCAGCGGGTTTGTTTTTATGCCTCATTTTCATTCTCTAGAAATCTCCCCTTCATTATGCAAACGCATGTGTTAAAGAGTGTGTTAAATAGAGATTGCTTTCCATTTAGGCTTGCATCCTGTTATTGCTTGGGTGTGCGTGTTCGTTGAGGAATGTCAAGTGGACAGCAAACAGTTATCTCATGCTGTTGTTATGTTCCCTGCACGGTGCAATAAAATCTGGCTGGATAATTATAACAGGCTCCCTTGATACGCACCCTGTGTACAACACTTACTTTAAAGGCTGATATTAGATTGAGTAGAAGTCTGTTTATTGAGTGAGAAGTGTGTGCGTGTCTGTTTGCTTGTTAGAGGTTGTTAAATGGACAGACAGATAGGCAGACAGGAAGCGTGGTGCGCAGAGTTGACAGGAGGTTGTTGTCTAAGAATAGTTCCTGCCCCATGCTGGGCTGGGACTGGCCTGACACAGGCCAGTGCAGACCTGCATCCCAAATTGAAAGGATTTTACAGCCTCTTTGAGCTGATAATTTAGCCAGCATGTCTAATCACACGAGGCGTTCCTGTAAGTGTGGACACCATTCCGGTCTGTCTTTCCACATCTTTTTCATTGCCATGTTTATTCCTACTCTCGCTCCCCTGTGCTGACTCTTTTCTGTTTTTAATCTATTCACATTCTGCTCTCCTAATCCCTTTCATTCCCTGTCTTCTATTCTTATTCCATCCCTCCCTCTCTTCCTCCGCCACTCTCACTGTTGGTAATGCCATGTGACAGGGAGCTCATTCCCTACATGCCATAGAGACTGTTCAGCGTCTCCTTGTTCTCTGTTTGCACCCTGTTGGTGTGTGGCTGTCTATCTCGATGAGACAGAGAGGATGCAGCATGTTTCCATCACTAGTGTCCTCTTTCATCTCATAGTATGTGGCTCATCCACATCTCCAGCTGTCTATTAAAGCAGTCCTCATGTTTGGGTGCCGCAGAGCCGGAAAGGTGCAGCACTTCACTTTTTCATCCTTTGCACCCCAGAAAAGCCCTTTTCTTATTCGTCACGGTTGGATAGATTTTTTCATTTGATAGTCTTTGATGTTTTGAGTTAGGAGAGGTCAGGTCAGAGAGAACCTGTAGACAGGAGCAGGTATGTAGGGTGCTGGGCTGGCACCCGTCCCGTATGCCAAAAGATAAGGCCTGTGAAAAGGCTGTGAAAGCAGCACTGTCAAACACCATCTGGCTAGTGCCGGGCTTTCTTCTCTTTTTCTCCCCATGCTAAATTGCAAACTATAAATCAAACTGTAAACTGACCATGCTTTGTCATTTAATTTACTTATAATGTTTAGAGCCAGTTGCCTTCCTTTGAAATTTTGTCCAAGATTTGATAGTTTGGGAAATTTGCATTGTTTTCCCCCTGCCAGCAGAGCAAGTGTTTCACACAGATGCACTTGTTATTGTCTCAGAATTACTACAGGGTGAATCATTACTCATCGCCACGCACAGGAGTATATAATTATTGATGTGAGGCAGAACATGCCAGTGAAGGAGGTGCAGCATGAGGGCCTCAGGACAAAAATGAAACTGGTGCCTGGTGGGGCCAAAGAGGAGAACAGCATGACCATTACTAACCGTTTGCAAACAAAGCCTGTCCACATGAAGCCTCAGAACATGCTCTTCCTATTAGGCCTACTCCTTCTGTTTCTCATTACCCGATACTTGTGCATGAGGATGCATAAATCTTGTGCAATTAAATGTGGGGTGTTGTGTACACTAACGAATCCTGCACATCTAATAGCATCTTCATCTTTTTCTCTTTACCTCTGACACACCCACCACTGTGTTTCTCCCTTTGCAGTCTTCTGTCAGATCCCCTGTCTTAATGGAGGCCGATGCATCGGCAGGGACATATGCTGGTGTCCATCAAACTCAACTGGGAAGTTTTGCCACCTGCCAGCCCCGCCTCCTGTCAGACCCACCCATCGCAGTCACAAGGATGCCGGCCACCAGGGACCAAAATCTCCCTCCCACTCCATGTACACTCTACCACTGTCCAATCAGCAAGGTAATCCTCCACCACTGTGGCTAATGGGAGGGCAGACTTTTCAGGTCACACTAGAAAGCAAACTTAATTCATGAATTGCCTCAGTGACGATTCATCAACATAATTAAATAGCCTCTGCTGCTCTTGGCCGACAAAGCAGATACCTCATCATTGGAAATTTGTTTTCCCATCTATGTTTTTTAAGCAATAAACTGTGTCTGTAATCGCTCAGGAAAAAGCCTGAAATTTTTAATATTTTTAATATATAGCTGGCTGCCAAATTGTTAAACAGCACTTAAATATGACTCAAGATGGCTAACCCGCTTGAAGGCGTGTCTTGATTTTTCTCAGTTACAGACACATCTTCAAGCATCTTTGTAATGGAGATGCAAATCACTGCCTCACTGAGCACGCAGAGTCAAACAGAGTCAAGCCAAATCATCATATGTGTTTGGAAAAGAGGTTATAGTGACCAGTGGTGGAAAAAGTATTCAGATCCTTTAATAAGTAAAAGTAGTAATTCCAGACTGTGAAATGACTCCACTACAAGTAAAAGTTCTGCATTCAAAACTGACTGGAGTAAAAGTACGATAGCATCAGCATAAAAAAATGTACTTACAGTACAAAAGTAAAAGTAATTGTTATGCAGAATATTACAATAATATTATTGGGTTATTATTATTATTGATGCATTTATGTAAGCAGTGTTTTACTGTTGTTTAGGTAGAGCTAATTTTTACTACTTAATATACTGTTATGAGGTTTAATTTATAAAATGCTTAATTACTTTAAACTGATCATGTTATATATTAAATCTTGACCTGAATAGTAACTAAAGCTGTTGGCTAAATGTAGTGGAGTGAAAAGTACAATATTTGCCTCAAAATGAAATGGAGTAGAAGCATAAAGTTACATAAAATGGAAATACTCAAGTAAAGTACACATACCTTAAATTGTACTTAAGTACAGTACTTGAGTAAATGTACCTAGTGACTACTTATAGGGATATTTGAAAAACTACTGTAATTGAGGAGCTAGCCATTAATGTGCTAGCTAGTCAATCTCAATATATTTTTCTCTGTACAGAGCTGTTTACAGACTTCCATCTTATAAGTGTCAGCAAACCATTCCTCTTTTCTAGAGTAGTTTATACTCAGTGGTCACAGTCATGTTATGTATACTGATCTCAGCAATTCCAGTGAAATTATTTTTTTCCACTTTCTCATGTGCTGACGTGAAAGAGCCCTTTATTCTCTGCCAATTGCTCCACTTCTCCTTGTTATCGCAGTTCATCTTTTTTTAAATGCACACGAGGCTACTCCTTGATTTTCAACACTGTTTACCCAGGAGTGCTCTGACTTTTCTGGCCAGCGGTGGAGGTCAGACTCTATTTTGAGCAGAATAAGTAATGGGTGACTCAATGGATATCCTCATATTGTTCGCACAATGCTGCTTTTATCAAACAGAAGTGGTTATTAGAAACAGAGCAAGGCTACAATTCAAAAGATTTACTCACTTTCCATTTCTCCCGATATCCTTTTTCAATTTCCTCCTCACGTCTCGCTCAGCATTTTGCTCTGTCTAACACTAACTAGAACCAGAAGTTTTTGTGTCAGATAATTCAAATTCCACTCAAAAATCTTCCATCCTCCATAAAATAATCATTGTTAATTTTCAAGTTCAATGTTTGTGTTGTTATGTCTCAACAAGGAAATTACCTTTATGGCCATATACTTTATATAGACACTCAGTTTCATGGGCAGGTCTACTTCTTATCCTTGGACTCCCTGCTGCCTGTCTGTGCGACTATGATTCATGAGTGTGGGTCAGGATTCTGGGAAAAAACCCTGGCACTCCCTGAAGATAGATGTTTCCCCTCTGTCAGAAGGACAAAAGAGCTCATTCTCCACATTGCAACATCTTCTCAGCTCCTCACAAAAATCTGCTTTTGGTCTTTAGGATGATTTGATTTAAACCAGAGAATCAAAAACTCTCCGTGTTGTTGTTGTTTTGTCATATCTTAATAGTGTCTTCATTGCCGGGAATTCCCCATGTAGATCTCGTAACCGGGTGGTGAAGCAAGCTAAGTGTGTGTGGAACAAGTTTGTGCAGAATGTTAGCTGATAGCTCGCAAACTGCAGTATGTATATACAGCCTTTATCCCTTGGCTGAGGATGCTTCCACTCACACTATCCAACATTTGGAACTATAAACTATCCACCATGTTGTATAAACTGTGGGTCTCTCCTTCTCCAGTGTCCCTCCACCCATCCTTGGTGAACGTTCACATTCAGCACCCACCAGATGCAGAAGTCCAGATCCACCAAGTAGCTCGAGTCCAGCCTGGGCAGAGACCGGCCACCACAGACGGGGCTCACTCTGTCCAGCAGCGCTCGCAGCCTGGGAATGGACACGAACCCACCATCGAGCACAGCAGCGGGCCCCCACACACCAGTGGGAATGGTAACGGCCACGCCAGACCACACCACCACCACCACCAGAACGGACACGTTGGAAGATGCTTTCAGGAAACAGTCGATGGACAGGTATTGTGTTAAGTCATTAAAACACACTATGTACACTGTCATCACTTGCTGATGTAAGACACTTCCAGGTGTTGACACCAGTGTGGGAAGGTGTTGGTTTACCACAGGTACCATTACATTCCCATCACATCACCTTCTCTGATTGCTGCTGTCTCAAACAGGAAGTGGGCCCCCTGGCTATGATTTATGTCATGTCCAGGATTTATGAGCAAAGACCACACTGGTCATATCAGGTTTCCCACCATAGGCATGAAATTACTTAGGATGCGTTGCAGAGGACAAGTTAAGGCTTAGAAATCCAGCCCATGTGGTCCTCTTTGTGGCTTAGATTGGCAGACTTTTTTATGGTGTTTATACCACACAGTGGGGCACACACTGTAGATTTACAGTCAAAGTACTGTATGTGCTTCACAACAGACATGCTTCAAGGGGGGAAAAAGTTAGGAAAGGGAACTAATTACAGGAAAAGTTTGGTATTTTCAACCTTGATCGTGTTTTACCATGTTTTTCTGTCTAAGTGACTAACATTTTTTGAAATTGATCCAGTATTGATTGAGAAAAGTGCTGGCAAAAAAACAGACTGCAGTGTAATACTTTGGTGCACCTGTTTATTGTCAATGTATGTCCACTAATAGTGCTTCTTTTGCCACTGACAGGCTCAATTGTTATTTTAATTGGCTGACAAGATCATTGAAAGAGCCCTACAGAGAAATGAAACATTTTTCTAGCTTTGTGTTTGTGACTAAAAGTCATGCCATGACTTAATATTTAGCTGATTTTGACAATGTGGAAGAGGCCACATTACATTTCAGAATGAGACTTCTGTTTGACTTGGTTAGACTCATAACAAACAGACCTGGAACAAGCGAAAGAAGAAAGAAAATGTATTCGTCTGTAGGATATTTTCCATAATGTTGCTGTAGGTGCTGTAGGCTGCAGCTATCTTGCTCAATACTAGACCAATTTCAAAAAAATATTGTCCCATAAGTCACAAAAACATGTGAAAATACTGTCCAAGTTGAAAAACACAGTTTCCCTTTAATTACAGTGCGTGAGTTTGACTAATCTGAGGCTTAATACAGCACATGTTTGCTTGGCTATTATAAGGCGTCATATTTGACTCTTAGCCTTTAGGTTTGCACTTGCAACAACAAAGTGATCTGCAGTACAGTTGTTTTTGCCAGCATTATTCCTTGAACAAGTTTGTTTGTGCAGATCTGAAGCTCCTATTTCCTTTTCTCTGGTTTCATAGAGAGCTTGAAATTAAACCCTCTAGTCACAATGATTTTTTAGAACGCCAACAGAACTGCCCCAGAGACGGAGCGCACAAAGCTTTTGCCGGTAGTTTCCCCTCTTCTCCTGCCAGTATGCCAGTTTGGTGTTCCTTTAGAAGAATGTCTTCTCTGTTGCCTCTCTAGTTTCATAATTCTTTATTGGCCAAAAATCCAATAAGTAGGGTCTGATAGGGATCTCTCTTCACAATTAGGCAAGTGCCTTAATAAGGCATGCCAGGAGGTTCATAGTTGTTCTGGAGAGTCAGTGCTTCCAACTAACTAGTCTCAGATGTGTCTGGTTCACTCTGTCCCTGCAGATAGGTATTCACGCACACCCTGACACGAACACACTTACCAATCCCACCCTTGCACACACACACATTTTTGAACACAAACAAGCATACATGCACAAACATGTAACACTCCTTCTCAGAACTAATTTCTGAGATTTAACCCAGATGTGTGTTGTTGTAGTGTGGCAAGCCTCTGCCAGGCCTAACCAAACAGGATGATTGCTGTGGAAGCGTGGGCGCCTCCTGGGGTCTCCACAAGTGCCAAAAGTGTCCGATCAAACCAGGTAAGCCTTCCTGACTAAAGCCACAAGATCTGAGCAATTTTTTGTTCCGCTCTGTTCCATTACATACTTAAATCTAATCTATTTGTAATCTGGTCCAATTCTGTTGGTATTATTCTCTGTTGTGCCTTTGGTATGTTGATCTCTTGGTATTCTTATGCTGTTATTCACATTGGTTCAAAACAACAAGACGCAGCTGTGCTTTACTCATAGTGCTGTATATTAAGTGAAGTCTTTTATATTCCTTAGAAACAGTTGTTTTTGCTTGGTGTATTTTTACCGTATTCATCATAGGCCTGAACAACACTGATGACTGATGCGGATTAACACATAACAGCCTTCATTAGGACTCCTGTGTGACTCGGCCATGCACCCAGTTGTAAAAATTAAGCTGTTTTCACTTCCATAAAACCGAAACCGGGAAGCAAATGAAAACACATTTAGTGAGAAGATGAGAGCCTGGCAGGAGTGCCACCCACCCCGAGGCTAGACTGAGCCAACGTGGCCTTGACAGAGGAAATGAGCAGCCGCAGTTCAGCTGCTTCCCAACCAGAGCTGCGGTAGGTTTGAGAAACAGCAGCAGGGTGGTTGAACGCCGGCAGGCAGGGTGGGTGGTGACACCCTTCACCGTAGATGGAGACTCTCACTTGGCCTGACAGCTCTGGGTGTATATGGAGGGCGTGATGGTGCAGACACTCATGGGAAGCAGCTCTGGTGGCACACAGGGACATTTCCCGGCACTTTTACATATAATTATATTACGGCAGTGCCCACATCTGTCAGTTGGCTGTCAAAGTCCTCATACCCTGTTTAAAGTCTGACCTGACCTTAATCAGAAGCAGACATCATCCCTCTCTGTCTCCTCCATCTATCATAGACGACGATCCATTCTTTTCTCTCCCGCTCTCTATCTCCCTCGGCATGCCAGATTCCTAAGTCCCCGGCACGATCTCTTTTGGCTCCCAGATGTTTTCCTCTGCTCCTTCCTTTGAAGTTTGGGGAAGAAACGGGGTGAATACCCCATTTGTTCATTTTTGTGGTTGTTTTGGGGGGCAGCGTACTGTAATCCCGGGGTCCTAGGTCACACGCAGGCAGGGAAGACGAATAGAAAGGGAAAAAAAGGGGATTTAAAATTAAGTCAAAATGAAGTCATGTAGTACGTCCCAGAAGTCTTGGAGGGAGCTTTAATAAGAGAAATGCTTTGAATTCCACTCAAGTGTTATTGTTCTCAGTTTAGACACTTGGCTCGATGTTTCAGCTACATTCTTCCCGTACTGGCCGAGTCGTATGCTTTCTTACGTGTTTGACAGGAATGATATATAACCTTGAGACAAGAGCCCCTGAAAAACGATGCTGCGCTTTTTATTTCATAATAAATGGGTCAGTTGTCGGCTTGCAGTGTGAGGAAAAGTCATATAGCTTTATAAGAGTCTCCCGTGTTTCTTGTTAAGTATGTGATAATGATGTCATGAAAGCCAAGTTTGTGTTCAGGGGTGTAACGCTACCATTGGTCAGTTTATAGCAGGTTACAAAATGCACTGTTGACTGAGAGGAAGCATTGCTACTTCATTTTCTTTATTACATTTATCTGCCAACATGACCACACTATGATGGCTACAGTTCTGTTTTAGTAACTCTTTGCTTCCTGAATTAACTTCATATATCTTTATTAATGTATTCTGACTATATATCAGAATATATCATATATATCTGCAGCAGGGTATAGAATCGACTGATAATCACCACAATGCAAATCCAAATAATCTTGGCTGTATTGCTGTTGTTGCAGTCAGCTGACGACATCATATGGCAAGCGACTATGTTGGTCTATTATTATACACCAAGGACTTTATGTCACTGTTGTGGCAATAAGCGATGAGATTATGTGTGTGTCATAGTTTGTGTGTGTGTGTGTGTGAAGGAGGGCTGACGTGATGGAGGCATAAATGCCAGTGCGTCCCATCTCAGTGGGAGCCGAAGCCTTCAGGAGCCAGAGCCTTTAAAAAGTCACATGCTGAGGATTCCTGGGTCATAATGAGATCCAGATCAACCAAAGGAGACTGTAGTCAGCTCCGTCCCTCTGGTTCTGATGATGAGGTGGTGTGAGAAGAGAAAAAAAAAAAAAGGCACTGCTCTTTAGGGCCGGGTAACATTTAAAAAAAATGCAATATCAGTACCAATATTAGTACCCAAGTCATACCAAAACCCAAAGAATACATTATTCGACACGCTGACCTGCCAACTCCACACCACAGACTGTATGGGTTGTAGTTGCTGCAGTAGCGGGCCAATCACACGTCACATTAAATCAAAAAACACTTGCGGTAATTGGCTGCGAGCAAAACCAGACAAATGGTCATTTTTTCTAGATCGAAGGCAGTTTGACTGGAGAAGTTTCCATTCTTGGTCATTATGCACTTTTGTTCTCATTCACTTTCAATCTAACACAATCCAGGATTGTCATTTCTTTTTTTAAGGATTATTTTTTTTGGCATTCTTTATTGGATAGTGACAGAGAGAATGGAAAGGGGGGCAGAGGGCAAGACATGCAGCAAAGGGACCTAGTGATTAGGTAGTATAAGCTCTACAAGTGAGCCACCGGGATGCACAATTGTCATTTCTTATAGGGCATCTGATGTAGACAGTGGTGGAAAAAGTATTCAGATCGTTTACTTAAGTAGAAGTACTAATACCACACTGCAGAAGTACTCCACTAAAAGTAGAAGTCCTGCATTCAAAACGTCCTCAAGTTAAAAGTACAAAAGTACCAGCATCAAAATGTACTTAAAATATCAAAATTAAAAGTATTCTTAATACAGAATATTCCAACAATATTATTGGGTTATTATTAAAATTATTGATGCATTTATGTAATCACCATTTTACTGTTGTTAAGGTAGAGCTAATTTTAACTACTTAATAAACTGTTATGAGGTTAAATTTATAAAAATGTTTAATTACTTTAAACTGATCATATTTTGATGTTAAATCTCCTGAAAAGTAACTAAAGCTGGCAGCTAAATGTAGTTGAGTAAAAAGTCCAATATTTGCCTCAAAATCTAGTGAAGTAATAGTATAAAGTCACATTAAATGTTAATACCCAAGTAAAGTACACATTACAATACAATTGTACTTAAGTACAGTACTTGAGTAAATGTACTTAGTTACATTCCACCACTGGATGTAGAGAGGGTGACAGCTAACAAGTGAGCTGGGCAGGAGGGAATTTGGTTGCACAGGTCCCATAGAAGGCACAAAGCAGAAACTGAAAAGAAGTTGTTCTCAACCTTTCAAAACACGATGGACTATCATAACCCTGATGAACCCCCCTAATATAATGGCTTAGGTGTTATCTTCATGACACACATGTTCATTAACATCTTTATCCACCACTTACAACAACCAAAATTCCCCAAAAGTTGGGATGCTGTGAAAAAACGTAAATAAAAATGTAATGCAATGATTTGCAAACCCTTTTTGACATATATCCAATTGAATACAGTACTGATAACACAAAGATAAAGTTTTGTTTTTGTTAATTTGATGCATTCTGTTTTTATTTCTGTTTTAACTTCTTTGGAATCAGGGTTGTGATATTAGAAATATATTTCAAAAGTAAAATAACAACAACAATAATAATAATAATAATAATATATTTAATGTTATTTGTTATCATTAATGCCTCATATTGACTAATGTTAATAGCATATTTATAATATGTCAAATAATGTATAAATTAATAACTTAGTTAACATAAGCACCATTTGTAAACTCGGTACATTAGTTTACTGTTAATCAACCTGTTGTTGCATTAACTAATGTTAATTAATGTACTCTCACTGTAAAGCTACATTTCTGTCAGTAAATGAATCTGAGCTTCTCTAACTGAAGGTCTTTTTCTGTGGCCTGAGTGTGACCCAGACCGTAGTGTTGGCATGATTCTGTATAATTGTGCTGGCAGCCCCTCCCTCGCTGTGAGTTTCACAGCTAATGGAATTCCACAAGTCGTTTGTCTCCCCATCTGTCATTACTGGGCAGCTTCCCTCTGTGACTCTCCCCAGTCTGCGAGGCTGGGAGGCTTCCCAGGGAGCCAGATCTGACGTCCCAAGAGCCTAAAGTTAACCACCACACCCACAGGAGCCTTGGCTTCCTCTAACTCTACCTCGCTGGGTCATCAAGGTCATTGTCATCATATTAAGAATAATGCATTAAAACCAAGCTGATTTAAATTTGTGGATTTTTAAAGAAGGGAATGAGGGAGAATGTGTGATGTGTTGGGGGAGAGAGTTCCAGAGGGAGGGGGCAGCAATGGAGAAGACCCCGTCCCCCCAAGTCCCGTGCTTGAAACAGTTGCACACTATTCTTCATGAGGTTTAGATCAATAAAGTCAGATGATTCAAAGAAGGAGGGGCCCCACAGAGCTCCACAGATCTTCCCACATGAACTCATCCCCCCCAAATCTCCCAGCTATTCCCCAGACGCCAAATCTGACATCCATTGAGGGACCAAAGCCTGCGCTTATTACTTTTTATTAGCACTGATCAAACATGAATACTTGTTAATGACCAACAAAAACCAGAGATGCAATGACTGAGCCTCAGAAACAGGCAGCGAGAGAACAGATGCATTGGAACGGCTCCACAGCAGCTTCTAACGGTGATTAGATAGAGACGTCACATATCAGTGACAGCATTTGATTCATTGATGTTGACTTAGTGTTATCCCTTCACAACTAGAATGATGGAATCTATTAGCTGGGCACCAATGTGGGTAATCAGTGCTGAGCAGACCTAACCACTATGAGACATAAATTCCCAGTTTGAAGCATGTGGATGTGAAATTTGTGTTGCCTTTCTTAATTGGATACAAGCGAAGTGGAGCACATTTTCATTGGGAATGTATCGTGGCATGCCTTCTTTTGGAACCGACCCAGGTGGTTAATATTCCACAGTGAATTAGAGATTATAGAGGAATGCGGGTCTGTTTTAAATGTGTGTTTGATGCGGCTTCCATTGCCATCAGCGTCTTGAAGAAGGGCGTTTAGCAGAATTGTCTAACTGCAAACATGCATACTTTCGTGAATAGGAACAACGAAAAGTGTGTTTTGAGTAAAGATTTAATGTTGCAGAAAAATGAAATAATCTTCTAATCAAAGTCTTTTTGTTGTTTCACATGTGCCTTGGGACGTTAACCCCAGTATGATACAGATACACAGTAAGACTGTTAATGGCTGAGCAAGTATCCTGGAGCTTGTACAGTGGTTTTGTGTCATTATCAGCAGGAGGATGTTGATATCGGTCCCCATGAGTCCTAATGCCTTTGCTTTACTAGCAGGAACACATTATTTGCAGGGGTTGTGATATGGACCGTGCCAGAGCGGCAAATGTGGCGCGTGCCAAGGAGACTTTCTGTTTTGAAAGTAAATGACTTCCCTTTATTTGCCCCAATCAAGCTTTTGGCTCAAAGGCCAAGAAGAGATGGCTTTGGCCTCTTAGAGAAGACCTGAAACCCTCTGCGGTGATTAAAGAGCTCCTGGTTTTCTCTCCGCGGCACCAGTTTGTCCCGTGGCGGCATGTCAGAAAGTAAATTGCTGGAAAGCGTCCTGAGGAGGTCTTGGCTTCGGTGTCGGTTGTTTTCCTATAGAGTGGCCCCCAATGGAGTGGAAAGGAAGACTGTTGTCTACTGTTCCCTGTCCTGTGGATGGCATCGATCCCTCCTCCATCCTACGTCTCTCACACATTCTCAGGTTTTCCAGTCGGTTAAGAGGAGAAGCCCAGCACTGAGGTTGCCTCCCAGGCAGTTCCCTGGGGAAGCTGGTGAAGGGCTCTGAGCCCTGTGATTGATGGACCAGACTTCTCAATCGTCTTAGAAGAACAGCCCCCGGGCCGGGTGGTCTGCAGGATGATTGTGCTGAATTAGTAATTAAAGATTTCTGTACAGCTGAGGAACCCATTGGACTATAAACTCGATCCGTTCTCAGCCTCCTGCCTCCTTCTCTCTTTACTTTCTCTCTCATTTTGCATAAGCTGTCCTTTCATTTGAATAGTCTCAGCAGGGCCCTGCATGGAGCAAATTTTACTTTCACTCATGTTTAAAAGAGGGATTTATTCAGATTGAATTAGGACAACACCACCTATCACCAAGCTCCAAGGCATCTGAATTATAATTTCAGGTCAGGGAATTTGAGCAAATATTATTGAACAGTTGCCAGTGGAATGCTCAACACTATTGAATGGACAAGGACAATAAATTAGTAAGGGGTGACAAAGTCTTTTGTTGAACAGGGCTAAGTGGATACACAACAATTAGAAGCTTCTGTCTGTAGCCTCGGTGGATACAGACCAGTCTGGGTCTACAGTCTTTGTAACCAAGGGTGACACTAATGATGCGCAGCTTGAGCTCACTCTTGCAAGCCACTGCCTGTGTAACGCCATGTTTTCTACACAAATAACTGTAGAAACAAGCATGAGAATGGACACATAATTAAATCCTCTGAGGGGATGCGGTAATTCTTAGCTTTTTGTAAAATAATGACAATTACAGGGACAACTTTTCACAGATTTTTTTGTCCTGGTGCTGATTTAGTAGTCTAGAATTCAGACACAACAACAGTGAAACATGAACATTGCAAAATTAACTAAAGAAACATTTAGTTCCCTTTGTATTTTTCGCGGTATTTACGGTTATTTCAACCGGTATTTTTCTGTACTAGAGGGGTGGTGTCAATGTCTCTATGCAGAATTTATTTTCTTTAAAGTATTTTTGGGGCAGTTCAAGCCTATATTTGACAGTGACAGTGAAGAGAGTAGAATGGAGCTGTAGACTTGCTGGGCAGGGCATATATGCCTCTGTGATATACGCTACATTTTTACAACCTCTACCTAAAACCTGTCTTGTCCTCTCCTTGCTGCTCTGTGTAAGCAGCCTGAGAGGTATAATGAAGTGATTATGAAAATTATTTATTATTTATAGTATTTATGAAAATACTATTTTAACTTGAGATTTTTAACTAATGGAAGTGTTTCTCACACATAATGTTTTCAGTGACTGTCTGGAAATAGAATAAGGCCAGTTTCTGTCTATGATAAATACCTTTCAAATCCTGCTGCTTGTTTCAGGGTAGAGAGGGTTAAACCTCTCTGCATATGTATTTTCCAGAGGGAACAATAACGATCTACTGAACTCGGCTGTTGATAACAAGCAGTTTTCGGTCCAGGATGCAAATCAGGAAATGTTGAGCACAATCTGCCAGATTACATCCTAAGTGCAAATAAAGTTTTATGAATACACTAAACATGTCTGGTATATGTGGAAACATGCCAACTTTACATCACTGTTAAATGTGTTTGTGGTACTTACATTACATCATTACATTACAATTAGGCCTTTAAAGCTTCTCAGGACTTTTACAGCATCTCAGTCTTTTCTCTTAAGCCATTTTAAGACAAGCAGAGTTTTGAAATGAGCTCCCTCTCAGATTCATGCTGAAGCTGCAGAGGTCTTCACCTCCCTGCTAATAAGCTTTATTGAGACACCCGGACCTTCCCCACTGGGCTTCCCTTGGCATGTGCGCCCTGCTGTCACTCAGGCCAGACTTTCCCTGATCCCATCGCTGCAGGAGGGCGTGCCCACCGCCCTACCACAACAGCTCATTACTCAGAAACTTTGAAAGGGGGATTAGGAGGGTGCGGAGGAAGATGTGGAGGTGGGCAGACAGGAACAGGGGCGTCACTTTGACACAGTTCCCCCCTTTTCCCGTTGCCCCCTTCATGCTGACCCACTTCTGCTTTGTCAACCCTCAGGTACATTGACCATGCCTGGTCCACTGGATCACAGCAGGACCAAAACATAACTCTGCTGCCAGGATGGTGTTCCCAAAGCCTCCATGTGGCACACATTCCAGTCACTCCTGGGAAAATGACACAAACTCATGGCTGATTGCTGTGTTGTGTGTTGATGGTAGATGTTTACAGGACTGCCGTGTTGTATTCTGTGCGTACTGAAAGTGTTCCTAGCCACTGAGTTTGAAACGACAACTCATACAGTACCCAAGTCTTTCCAGTGACCAACTTCCATAATGAATAATGGGAAATAAATAGCGGAGTAACACAGATTCATTGTATGTTTTGCTTCAAAAGTCTGGTGGCTTAGGTGACTGATGAGATCTTTCTGGTCGCACACCAGAACACTTTCGTTTTTTGGAGCTTTTGGGTCGCAAACATAGAACTTTTCTCCTCTTCCCAGTGCACTACGCCAGGGGAAGAGATGTGTTTTCTTTGCTGGCAGAGCTGTGGCCGTAGTTTCTTTCATGCGTCATCTCTGTTTTCAACCATTCGTCGCTGTGGCAGCAAGTTCAAAGTAGTGCTGTACTTTGGTTAAATCTTATTTTTTCTGGCCATGGTGTAAACCCAAAGATTGTCATCACTGTCATTTGTTCCTGTTTTCAGTTAGTGGGAAATGTTGATACCACGATTTCTCTCTACATTTACACTCGTTGGATGATGATGCTAGTGAAAACTGAATGCAGAGTCGTTTTCCACCATCATATAGCAGTATATATTTTCAAGCCCTGTGTCATTTTTTGGAAAAGTAAAATGCCTATTCATGGTCACGAATTTGAGCTCTCTTGAGCTGCGACCATAGACCGTATAGAAGAAGAGGACATAGCCACCATGACGTCACTCCACTGGTTTGTGGACTGCAATTTTGGAGCCTTGAAATGGCATTTTGGCCATCACTATCTTGTTTTTTGGCAGAAGTGTATGTGCAGACACTACATTATCAGCTAACACTAGCACTAACTGGCTGGCTTGTTTAGCAAAGTCCATCTGTACTTCAAAATAAACAGCTGACTCCTTAGAGTGTTGTATATTACTTTTTAAACAAGATATTTTTAGTCAACCAAAGTGTTCCAATTAACTTTCATGAACTTTAAAAAACTTTGACAAACAAACTTTGAAAAGGTTAAAATGAAAACACACTGTGGTAGGGATCTGTCAATCACAAAATAGACTCTCTCACTCTAAATTGGACCATAATTTAAAAAATAAACATCATGCTGTATTGAAGAAGACTTGAAACTCCTGATTGAAACCATAAACTCGTTAGAAAAATCTTTACAGAGGTAATACACACAATCTGTGTTCTTTTTGCAGCCATTGGGGTCGCCCCCTGCTGGCCAATAGAAAGATAGCAGGTTCCAGACTTGGAGGTTGCCACTTGGCTGAGATGCAACAAACTTTGTTTGTCGTTTGGAAATCTTGGCAGAAACTGCAGTTTTCCAGTGTGTTTATGTCCCAAACAGAATAAAGGCTTTCATTGTTAGGGTGCATTGTAAAGCAAAGTTATACCATCACTGCATTAAGCTGTCTGATTTGTGACTGTAATCTGAATAGGCTGTAACAGTGAGAAACAGTTCTGTCATGCTAACAAGCATGTCATAATTCTTAGAGCTTTCCTCATCCTGAAATTTCCTCCAAAATTAGAGGTTGGATCATCTCCTTTCAACACAATGTAAAGCAACATTCTTCATCTCAGTTTATGTCATGGAAAGATCTGCTACCAATAATCGCCCTGTCTGTGTTTAGAAACGTGTATTACCTCGTACACACCCGCTCTCTTTCTCTCTCCGTCAAACACTCAAAAACAAACAGAGACTTTTTCTTTGCCATGTGATAGTCACATTGACCTCTCTGTACATTTAATGGAGCATGCTGGGGCTTGCCTGCGTGCCGAATGAGTAATGACATAATGTTTTTCAGGCCTCTGTCACTATGGCCACAACGAGTTATTTACTGCAGCACTCCTGTGAACCTCTAATGTACACACCTGAAGCTCCCACCATATGATTTTTATTGCTTTGTCAAAACAAGTGAAAAGAGGTTTTGAGCCAATCACCTTCCTGTAACATGTACATTAATCGTCATTCCTAGTGTGCACACAGTTAAAGTATTAGTCTCTTGTTTAAGGAGATTTGCGCTGCGGTTGATGATAAAGGTCAGGGCTGTCACGTGTGCTTCCTCAACATATTTATGATGTAAGCACTTCCTTCATCTGTCCCTCGGGGTTGAGGAGAGTTATAGGTAATATGATTATAAATGACGTCGAGTGTTATCCTTACATTCTGCTGGATGGCAGTGCTCTCTTATAAATACGGTTGATGGGGATCCATTTCCATACACTCACTCTGGAGTCCCACGAGGCCCAGCTGTGGGTCCCCTCATTTTTCCTCTTGCCAAGATGCTCACATCTGTAAGTTATATGGTCGCCTCCTAAGCCGAGCTCCTCTTTTCCCTCTGCGATAAATGCAATGCTTTGTGACACAGAGGCTCGGCACTGTAAGATCATTTTGGCTCTTCTAAAGCTGTGCTTTCTCTTTCTGTTTGCAGCATTCGCAGTGATTGCAAATGGACAAGTGGAATGTTCCAAAGGTTTCAAACGGATGAATCTCACACACTGTCAAGGTAAGCTATAAAATATGTTGTATGTAGTTCAGTATGTTCAGAATGGGCCATATGATCAGGGTCGGGGAGTATTTAAAATATGAGTAACTGTATTCTGTTACAGTTAAAGTTTAGATTTGTGGTTGTCAGTTACTGTAATAGAGATCGTATCCCTGGGATGCTGGCTTAATAGCTCCTTTAAGGACAGGGAGTCTGATGGGAGAGTAAGGGCACAGAGAATTCAATTCACAAGTACTTTAATGAAGTCTTGGATGAGGGCATTAACGCACACAACCAGCATTCGTTGCTGCAGATTAACAACGCACTTGCTGTACGCATGGATGATATCATGACTACGGCAAGGAATAGACGACAGTACTCAAAAAACACACAATATTAACAATATTAACAGAAACCAGTAGACTTTCCTACAGTTACTGTCTTTAAAAAAAAGATTGTATAAAGGAATTGCTTTACTACCTGCCAATGAGTCCATGTTTAGGTTCAGCTTGTTAGTTGTTTGTTTGTCAGCAGGATTATAGAAAAACTACCCAACTAATTTACATAAAACTTGGTGGAAGTGTTGAGCATGGGGCAAGGAAGAACCCATTGCATTTTGGAGTGGATCAAATCATGAGGCATAGACACAAATCATTTTATGCTTGAATAAACTTTGCTAGATACGGCATTGGCCTTGGTGGAAGCCTTTACTTTATGAGTACCCTTTTAGTTTGCTTTATTTGAGGCATTTGCCATAAACAGATATCATAAAAAGAAAAGTGCAACAATTTGTGCACATGTAGGGGACCTTCCATGCAGGAATGGTGGAGGAGACACACAGCCAGGATACTATCAGGAATGTGTTTCTGCAGTATTCCAAAAGAAATCCAAAGTTTCTATTGGAAAACATTACAGAGTACATTTTAGCACATGTATTCAGTCATCTGTAGTGGAATAGGTTTTTAAAAAACCCACAATATGATTTAATCCACTTCATATTTGAATAGGTTTAATAGGTTTACCCACAATATAAAACATAACTTATATTAAATATAATGGCATGAATGTCATAAAATCTTACTGCCAATATGTTCCCAAGCTTACATGGACCCCTTAAGACCTCTATAAAAGTATTTTATGCTGTACGTCTGGCCCCTATGGGAACCAGGTCAAGGGTATAATTAGCCCTGCTCCAGGGTCAAAGTTCAGCAGCCAATAAGCACCTGGGGCTGCTGTTTTAATTGGTCTGTGGGGTTCTGGGTGGTGAATGGTACGGCGGGCTGTGATTATGGTAAATGTGGCTCTCTCAGTAGTTGGTGGCTCTCTCAGTGGTTGACTTGTTTGTCTCCCTATTTATGCCAGCAGAAGAAAAGCTGTATACCCGCCAGCCATCTGTATGTAGAAGCAAACTGTTCCCAAGCATTCCCTGTATTTTCCTCCACAGCAGCATCCCAGAGGTGTGTAGTTGTCAGCTGGCTGGTAGCTCATGAATCCACAAAACCACCCACAGTGTCAACTCTGTAGACAATCTTCCACCAGGGAGTTAGGACTATTTGTATTTGTTGCCGGTGTTAGTATACAGCCCTGGAATCAGTCGACATGAACAAATAAACCTCGGCTGAGAAACACAGGAAAAATGCACTGATTAGTCTGTGAACAATGCAACTGGGGCTGACACTTTCAATAACAAAATGCCGCTTTCCTGACAGTCTACTTGAGCTGTGTCAATGACTTGATTAACAGTGTCATAATCCAAAGGCAATGCTTACTGAAGCCTATGGAGCGCAACAACATAACGGTCCAATGGACAGCTTTGACTGCATCTATAACCGGCCTCATGCACCGGTTCAGCAAGTTCAACATGTTTTCTGATCTACACAATACTGCACTATTGGCCCATTGATGGTTTCAGGTAATGACTGAGCTAGGAAACATATTTTAATAAAAACATTGACCTGTGGACAAGGACACACTTATTTTCCAATAGTGTGTCAACTAGCCAGCACAACTTTCTATAATTCATGCTTTTATTTTGTGATTGTTTCAAGATGTTCCTCCCTTTCACTTGCTCATTTCTTGATTTCCAAAAAAAGAGAAGCTGACAGTTACCCACAACATTTACTAAGCGCTTGAAAGTTTCTGTCCTGTTCAACTGCTGCTCCATTCCCAAAAAATTATTTCTAATTTCAGGTCTCACAGCAACTGCCAAGGAGGCAAAAACCTGCTTTTCTTTTGGATTTTGTCATTATTATCAGGATGGTGTCCTGCTTGCCAAGATGAGGTTCCTATTCTGAGCTGCTTGCAGTGTATTTTATTAGAACAGAGAGAGCTTGTCTCATATTCAGTAATAGGCATGGTTTACTGCCTGCAGTCCCCTGACCCTTTAGTGACGTCCACACTACGATAAGATGCCCCATCATCTGCTCTCCGACTTCATAGACGATTCCTTATCTTCAGAAGCTGCTCCGGAAAAACTAGGTCAGCTGAATTGGCCGTTTGTAGACATGCTTGTTAGATGAAAGGCACTCATAGTGTAGATGCGTGTGCAGTCTCTGTTGTGGGTGGTAAACCGGGTGCCGGGAGCAGGTCATATTACTCACACACCACTTCAAAGAAGAAATGATAGAAGTCTGACATAACTCTTTTGACATTTTGGATCAACTTAATAAAAGCTACTAACAATTTTAGAGCACTGACATTTGACGTTTATCATACTGAATTCTGCTTGGGTCAATCACTTGAGACCTCAGTATTAGCTTATACAACAGGAATTTGCCTGTGAAAACTTTTCCCAGCAATGGCTGCTTTGGCTGTATTCTGAGATTGTGCATTCCCCTATTCACAACTCCTGAATGGATGCATTTCTGGCCCCAGAAGTTATGTCTGGTTTGAAACTTCCAAAGTAGTCATAAGGTACTCCCTTTTTCCTTAACAGCCAATACATATGAAGACAGTAAGGCTGCCAATTTCCTTTATAGTGTCCATAAATAATTCTGCCTGTGTTTATGTGAGCATTGGTTTTTCCAGACGTTAAGAGAGGCCAGGGTCAAGTGAGGTCACAGCAGACTGGCTGACAGTTTATGCAGAGTTTAGGTGCACCATTCATATGTTGCAGTCGTGTGTTGCTGTTTGGAGTTGAGCTGTTTGCTTGGCATTAATACTTGCAGCCTTATAGGGGGTGTACACATTCAGAGCCACAGCACTTAAGCATACTCTGAGGGTATAGCAATAACTGTGTGGAACCTAAAAAAATATTTTTATGGCTTTTCCAGAGATATTCTGCACTAGATTTGGTGATTATTGCTCAATTTTAGTACAAGGAGTAGCAAGAGATTTGGCGGAAAGTAAATGACGCAGATGGGCGTGGCTTATATGGATATATTTATCTGGATCTACAGAATCCAGAAAAAAAAGAAATGCTTTTGACACTTATAGTTCAGAAGTTACAGGGCATAATGTAAAGTTTCTTGTCATAGCACCACCATCTGGTCAAATTGCAGCATATTCGCACCTGCCAAGTTTAAGGTAGACACACACAGATTTCTTGCTTTAGAGTTAGATTGCAGTCATGTAAAAACAACCATGATAACAGCTGCTGATGAACACACACAGGAACTATTTGTTGGATTCAAAATAGATGTTGAGATTAGTGCTGGTCGTGACAGGTTGTCATGGAAGTCAGTTTCAATCGCAATCAACCCACCAGCAGACTGTAACAATAGCACTAATCTGGGACTCAACCGAACCATGGATTAAAGACCCCATGTGATGAAGGCTGAGCCCAACGCTGACCTGAACTCTGACCAGATAGCATGCTGCTTAAACTACGGTCCCACAGTACCTGTATACGAATCTTGTTGTTCCCAGCTCTGCAGAGCGTGTATATCAGCACAGACAGGCGTGACATCTGTGGTCTGGTTTATTGTCTTCACAGTGTGTGCCTCATCCTTACTCATCCAAACAGGTTGCTTTTACTAACAGAGACACAGACTTGTTTACAGTGTCCTAACATATACACTGGGCGGTTTGGCATTTTAAGGCCAGCCTCAGCTTTAGAATCAGGAATAGAAAAGTGCAAAGATAAATGGAAAACCTAAGGGCAACAGGGATAGAAAAGAAGAAACAACAAACAACATGTGCTTGATTTGCTTCAGTCCACAGAATTTATCAGCCTCAATCCCTTATAAACTCACTTTTTCCAGCAGGAAGCAAAACAACAAAACGAGCAGATTAATTAGAATTGGGAAAATCTGCGGTGGCAGGCTGTCGGGTTCCAGTCGTCAAAGCAATGGGGAAAGACCTAATGATGTATGAATCTTTGTTTAACACGGTAGAACAACAAACTGCGCCTGGTCCCAGTGTGATCGCATGTCTAAGCGCCTGAAATATGTCCCCCTATGCTCCTGGCTGGCACATTAACTGGCCTACTTCCCTGCATTTGGCTTAGTGACTCAGAAGCTGTGGGAGCAATAAGCTAACTCCACTGGCCACTGTATCACTTCAGCACATGGTTGAGACTAAGCAGAGGGAAAAACCTCTTTTACATTAACTAATTGACGTAAACTGAGGATGTTGTGACCTCATTGGACACCGTAAAGGAAAGATGCTGAGGAAGATGATAATCGAAAACATTCCTTGATCTCCTCTGTGTGACTGTCCACATTTCAAAGTCAGTGTTACCACAGCCTGAGAGTGTCATATGTTGCAGTCAGAGGGATACGTGATTGAGTGTATGGTTCAAATCATGATATATGTTTCCCTCCAGTAACTTGGCTTTCACACAATTGTGAAACCTGGAAGTTTGCATGTTTCATCACCTCCGAGCAGCTGGTGGTTTTCACTACATTATCCGTTGCAATGTTTTGTCACCTTTCAGAGTGTAAATAATTTCTAAAGCCTTACATCATCTCTGCTGGTTTGCAACAGGGTTATTACAGTAAACACATGGAAACTAAAGAGTGAAAACTGAATCTAAATATAACAACTAAACTGAAATCACATTGTCTGGTTAGAAAACTAATACAATGACCCTAAATTCATGTACGTTTTAGTTACACACATCAGGAGATTAAACATTATGGACATTTCATTCATATATATTTTTTATTTATATTAAAGTCTGACTTTATTTGACTTATTCCTTTTAATTTCTTGTAATTTGAACTGGGTGAAATATGATTTTCTTTGCATCAACATCCAAATAAAAATGCATGTGAAAACAACTAAAACATTATGGCCATTTCTATACAGTTCTTTAACCATTCATCATTTATTTGTACTTACAGTATATGTAACTTGCCAAAAAAAAACTACTAAAAAACTAATGTTAAAAAAAACAAAGATAAACCTTTGTGAAAAAATTGTGACTACTAATACTAGCAAAACACTCTCAAAACCAACTAAAACTAAACTAAAAGGAAATTGGAGAATCAAAACAAAAATCAAATCAAAACTATTATAAAATTGGACTGCAAGAATTGGGCTTGTAACCAATGGGTCGCCGATTCGAATCCCAGAACTGAGGTCGAGGACTGAAGTGCCATTGAGCAAGGCACCTAATCCCCCCACACAGTTCCCTGGGCGCAGAAATGTGCTGCCCACTGCTCCTTACATGGTGTGTTCACTGGTCTGTAAAAAGGATGCGTTATGTGCAGAGGTTGAATTTCCCTGTTGTGGGACTAATAAGGGAATCTTAATCTGAATCTTAAAGCATGAAGGCTCTGAATACTCAGTGTGAAATGAAGTTTGGTTGATGGGTTTAGTGTGAGTTTAAAAAAAAATGACCTCAAAAATGACCTGTTTCTGTGTGCTGTATTGTACATCTCATCTCATATATTATTAGATTAAATTGTCTTTTTTTTAATTTTGTGAGTTTATTGTTATTCAATTATGTATCTTGTATTGCATTGGATTTTTTTGTTGTGATTCAGTTATGTAGAGCACTTTGGTCAACCTTGGTTGTATATAAAGTGCTCTATAAATAAACGTGACCTTGACCTCATGATATTTCCATAATGAGAAGATATTGGATGACTGATGTATTGCGTATTCACAGACATCAATGAGTGCCTGCTGCCTGGACTCTGTAAGAACGCTGAATGTCTCAACACTAAGGGAAGCTACAGGTGCACATGTAAACCAGGCTTCATGTTAGACGCTGACAGGAGCCACTGTGTCTGTAAGTATCGCCCCTACTTCTTTCACATCATAACACCAAATTTAAGGCCACTGTGGGCTTATTTATGTATTGCAATCTCTCCCCAGCGGACAAGGCTGTGTCCGTCCAGAGGGCATTCTGCTACCGATCGGTGTCAGCAAGAACATGTTCTCTGCCGCTTGCTCAACACATCACCAAACAGATCTGCTGCTGCAGCCGGGTGGGCAAGGCCTGGGGCCCTGCGTGTGATCGCTGTCCTTTGCCTGGAACAGGTACAGACACCACAAACTGGCCTAAAATCTTCTTTCCCGATGTAGGCCGTTTCATATCTCCATCACGATACATATCACAATATAACATGTTTGCTGGTAGGTTAATAATAAATAGTCTATATGAAATAACCATTGGTGGAAGAAGTATTCAGATCTTCTGCTTAAGTCATTCCACACTGCAGAATTACTCCACTACACAAAAAAATCCAGCATCAAAATGTATTTAAAGTATCACAATTAAAAGTACTAGTTATGCAGAATGGCGTATGCACGGTTGCTCATAAAGTTGGAAAAAATTTTTTTTTTTTCACAATATATGATTTGATTTATTCTTGACAGATAAAGTGTATATCTTCTCAAAACTTTATTAATCAATATATATATATATATATATATATATATACACAATACATATTATATTATATACAGTAATATTGTATTATTATTTTTGATGCATTTATGTAAGCAGCATTTTATTGTTTTAATAATTGTAACTGCTTAATATACTTTTATGTGATTTAATATTATAAACATGCATAACCACTTTAAATCGGTCATATTTTTTCATGTTAAATCTTGACCTGAAAAGTATCTTCTAATTAACTATTATTTCTTCACTACAAGTATCAACATCAGAATAAAAAAAAAAGTATCAAAAGTAATAGCACTTGTTAAACTGAATGGCCCCACTTATATATAGACTATATATATATATTCCAAATAAATGAATAGACTGTTGTTATTATAATTGATGCATTTATGGAAGCAGTGTGTTACTGTTAATTTTTACAACTTAATATATGTTGTTTATATATGTTGTGTTATGTTGTTTAATATATGTTTAAGCAATTTATAAAAATGTGTAATCATTTTAAATTGATCAGGTTTTTCATGGTAAAAAAATACAATATTTACCTCTAACATGTAGAGGAATAGAATAAATGAACAAAGTTAAATAAGTGGAAATACTCAAGTAAAGTACAAGTACCTCAAAATTGTACTTAAGTACAGTACTTGAGTAAATGTACTTAATGACCTTCCACCACTGGAAATAACCACATAGTAAAGCCTATCTTTGCATACTCCAGAGCCTCTATGGTTTGCACCAGCTTTTATTACGTCGCAATAGAAACAATATAGAGAAATATATACGATAGGTATTTTAATATTGTTTTGACAATATATATCATCAAATACCCAGAATTGCTGCTGCTACACGTGTCCCAGCTTCTACACTGTTTCAACACAGAACTTATCTCCTCATCCATCTGCAAGCAAAACCTTCCATTTCTGGTTTCACCGTACTTGCTGAAAAACGATTTGCTGGGTTAAACGCTTTTGCAGATATTAAATGTCACATGTAATCTTATGCAAGTGCTAGCAATAGTAGTAGTGAGAGCATAGGCGCAGGAGGGATATTTACCACTCAGTCACCATTCTGTTCTGTGCCAGGTTTGTAAAGCAGTTCAAAATAACCAAATGTGTTTGGAGTGGAAAAGGACCAAAAACATAACAGTTTTCATATTTTGGAGGCTACATAATAGTGGTAGTCAGTCTTATGTTATCACTCCAACCCTCAGAGAGAAACCCCACTAATAGACAGGCAGGGCTTCACAGCAGAAATAAACAGCTTGGCCAAGGGAAACATGGGAAGTAGTTGTCATCTTTTTTTTTTATTCCATACCGATCTAATCTTCAAAGTCTCTGAGAGAAACAGGCTGGTTTTATGGAGTGTCTGTACTGGCCAATGATTCATGGGGATTGTCATAGATCAGATATCACAGACACAGACCTCCATGGTGCTGCTCAGCCAGGACTGACACAGTACACAGCCTCTGATTATTTTCGGACGCTGGCTTTTGTAGGGCCTGACAAGCTGTTAGAGCCATGTTCTGAACCCGGCAGCCAGGCCCATTACTTGCGACTTGGTAATAGGAGCCTGTTGACTATCATTCCATATTTACTGCAGCTCCTCTGATGTGGCTTCTGATCATATATAGCCCCATTTCCCTCCACTTTAAACTCATCATTCAGTAGCCTATCATATCCACGTTTCCTGCATTTACAGCAACCACATAGCTGTCATTACTCATATCTCTATTCCAGACTCTTTTGGCGTAGAATTGCTGGTTTCAGGTCAGGTAGGGGACACGGTGCTTCTCACTTGTAATGGATTCACCATCGCTGAGGTTTGTTGGGCTCCGACACAAAGAGGTGCAGTCTCCATCCTTTTATCTAGCTAGCCAATCCTCCATTAGCCTCTCATTCATGTGCTTCTACACCAAAGAGTTCAAAGGTCAGTCACTATTACATGATCCTCTACTTCCCCCACTGGCATGGCTGTTTGAGTGTGCAGAAATCCCCTCAGTAGCCTTCTGTGACAGCTGTCACTGGCCTGCCAGCTAGCTAGTTCTGCAGCAAAAGCCGAAACAGGATCCCCTCGTTCACGGCATACTGTATGCTAAACACACCAATATTACACGGATGGCTTATAGTATTGCTATGAAAATCAGACAGAAATATGAGCCACAATTACTCTCTGGCTTATTGTTTGCCATTATGTGTTTCCCACCCTGCAGACCATTTCAAGGAGATCTGCCCAGCTGGTCACGGTTACACCTACTCACGCTCCGATGTGCAGATTTCTCTCAGACAGCTGGAGGACACTGATCTGCAGAGCACAGGGTTGTCATGGGAGGAGCAGAGCCCCACGTTCCTCGAGCCTCCGTCCTCCGGGCCCGGGGTGCTGTACCCAAGCTACCCACAAACGCCACAAGTACCCTGGTACCCTCTGACTCCACAGCAGCCTCTCCATCCCTCCCACCCAGCCAGAGAGACACCGAAGCAGCCAGAAGGTGAGAATAACACACAAACATATATATATATATATTTATATATATATATATATATATATATATATATAGATAGATAGATAGATAGATAGATAGATAGATAGATAATGTTTTTTTGCTGTGATATATATATACATCCTGCAGCTCTATTGAATCAGTACAATCATGGATAGAAGTAGAGAGAAATGTCTTATATAAAGTTTAACACAGTTAGCCATAAAGCCATAAATCATAGAAAAGGAATTGACACAAGTTGAACTTCTTTGGAGTCTACATATACAACCACAAGTGCCCACAAGTGTTTTCAATATTGTGGAAAAATGAGGCCTCCACATGCTATACATACTGAACTATTTACATTTTATCACCTCTCTCGTCCTCTCCTCTCGGCTCTGTGTAAACACCTTTCAGCTGGATTTTCACTGAATATTTGTCACGTGACAGCAGAAACAATAATTTCTTCTCATTTGCACAGAGGAGTGCATACATTTAATGCTTTTTTACAGGATGTGGTTCAGACAAACAGTTTTATTATTGGCAAGGTTTTAAATGAGACATGCAGAATAAGATGATTTTGACAGAATAGCTTTATCTTAAGCTTTAATTTGGTTATTTTTGCTATATAATCGTTTGCCATTCATGATTTCTTCAAGGACCAGTAGAAAGTTGAAAATCTGACAATAATTTCTGTTTTTACAGTTTCTGTTTATGATAAATAGTCTACTGATTGAATGTTTTTATTCCCCCACCAGTGGGTTTTGGAGTTAGAGGGTTACACTGGTAAATGTTTGCTCTGTATGATACATTGATACATACATTTTACCACAACCCATGAATTAAACAAGGCAGGGCAGCTGAGTATGGAGGCCCATTTCCGGCAGTTATAAAAAAAAAAAAGTCATAATTATATGATAAAAAAAAATCTAATCAGAATCAAAATTATGAGGTATAAAGTCATAATTATCTCATAATTTCGACTTTTTATCTCATAATTTCGACCTAATATGGGGGGGAAGCCAAGTTTTCATTTATATTTTTATAACTGGCGGAAATGGGCTTCCATAGCTGAGTGATGCACAATGTGATTTTTCTTTCTCTACAGGATGCAAATGTATCAGTTTTCAACCACCAACAGGATGTTTTGATCTACATAAGTAAATACATGCTTCATTCAGCATATTCAGAGTAGTACTCCTGACCCCCATCCATCAAGTGAAACCCCTCTCAGCATCACAGTAACACACACAACTAATCCACATTGGCCATACATCTAAATCCTCCGGATATTCTGTACATGTATCTTCCCGATTTAATGCTCGTGAGATACTTTATTGGCAATGCTATGACATTTTGATTTATATAAGGAGACAATTCTGTAAATATTTGGGGATTTTTGTCTTCATTATCAGAGATATCTATTTCCTTGTCCCTCTTTGCATTTTTCCTTGGCCGGTAGTCTGCACCACTTTTCCGATACAACATTCTCTGTCTGGCTTTAGAGGATAAATGTACCATAAGCTTTGTTTTATTAGAAATAAAGACATCCAAAGCTGTGAGTCAAGTGCCTAAAGAGAACATGGGCTGTTGTGTATGTAGTCAGTAATGGCACTTGCTAATGTGAACAGAATGTCAACTTTTTGCTACTGATAAACTTTTCCTCTTCTCTCTGTCTCGTGGCAGATGTGGAAATTCTGAGCCCGGTAAGTTCTCCCTCCCTGTCAACCTCTTGGCACACACTTTTGAAATGTTTATCTTAGAACGATATGCTCTAGCTATCTCAGCTGGAGGGTTTGTTATGATTATATAACTTATTCATACCACATTTTGGTAGATACACACACCTAATTAGCGCACAATACCACCACCAGTGCAGACACACTGTAGGAACATGAATGTGGTAATGAAATGTAACCAAATTCTTTATTTGCTTGTTTTCTAGCCAGCTGTTGTGACTGACTCACCACAGAAATATCCAGGTATTTGTCTCTTGGCTTTACTCGTACAGATTATACAACACTGCTCGTTCACCCTCTCGCTGATGTTTAATGCCTCCTGTCGTTTGATTTAAAATATTGAAGCTCGGGAGCCAAAAGCAGCTCCACACACGTGATGTGTTTTCTATAAATCGCTCACTCCGGTGGCAGTCTCAATCCCATTCTGCCCTCACGCCAGCGAAAACATTGACATTAAAGTCTGAAGGTTGACTACATTCAATGAGTCTACTTGATTTATTTTGATCGTTGTACTGTTTTTAGCCCGGAGCAAAGAGCAGATCATTTTTATATAGCCGCTCAGTGAGTGACAGCTGAGGCAGTAGTGGTTGGGAAAACAAGCAGTGTCTCGTTGAGCTTGTAGAGAATGAGAATTTACTATGTGTCACAGTGTTAGTGGTTCACTGTGTTCGCACTCACCCAGTCTTGATCCCTCTTTACAGAGACTTCTCCAGACTCCACCGTCATCGACCTGAGGCCAGATTCAGAGGACACAACCCGTATAGTCTCAGCCACAGGTAGAACATACATCAGAACGCACATATTAGTCAGGCGGCTTAGCAAAATAAAGGAGACACACCGGACAAAAGCACCAAATTCTTTCCAGATGCGCTCCATTTCCATAAGTTTAAATTTTTGACTGGAGCCACTTCATCAAGATTGCTGATCGGAGATGGCAGCCATATAAAATCTATGAGAACCAATATATCTTTCAAGCCACTTAGAAGTGTCGAAATATACATTTTCTGGGTCAAGGAATAATTTTAGCTATTGAGAATATCACTAGATGATTATTTGATCAAGTAAATATGTTCATTTTGTTATTTTATATTGACATATGTCAGACTGCTTTGGAACTGAGTTGGAAATTACGTAAATACATGGCAAAAATGAACATATCTATTTGATCAAATAATCATCTTGTGATATTCTCAATAGCTTTAAATGATTTCTTGACTCAGAAAATATATATTTTGACACCAAGATTGACCTTAAGTGGAGATATAAGATATATTGGTTCTCATAGACTTTATATTGCTGCCATCTCCAATCTGCCATCTTGATGAAGTAGCTCCCATCAAAAATTGAAACTTATTGTGATGGGGAGCATGTGGAAAAAATTTGGTGCTTTTGTCCGAGTCCCCATTCTTCTCAAATCTGGTCCTAAATTGCCTGACTATATAAAACCCAAACATTCTGCCCCTTGTCTTAAGACACCAAGACCTTAAAGAACACCATAGAAAAATCCATGCTGTGATTTGGTACAAAAAACCTTTGACATTTCTGTAAGAAATGCGTTTTTGGTCATTCAATGACAAGCACTTCTGTTCGGTTAACTGCTGAGAACCTTTTGTCGGCATACCCAGGACAGCTGTTGGAAGAAGAATTCGAGTATAAGATCCTTTACTTACCCACTCAGATTGTCAAATATATTTCAAATATATTATTAGATTATTATTATTGATGCAATTATGTAATCAGCGGTTTATTTTCTCATTTTAACCACAAAATATATTATGTGATTTAATTTAATAAAATGTCTAATCACTTTAAATGTATCATGTTTTCTATGTTAAATCTCGACCTGAAAAGAAACTAAAACTGTAGTGGAGTAAAAAGTCCTCTAAAAATAGTGGAGTAGAAGTATAAAATGGAAAATACTGAAGTAAAGTACAAGTACCTCAAAAGCTGTGATCATGATTATTGTCATTTTTGAGTGAGGTCAAAGAGTCTTAGCTTTCCAGGCATACCCAAGTATGCAGAGATATTCAAATACAATAGGGGAAAATAACACATTTGTACTCCATTTTTTTGCCCCAAACTGCATGGGATTAACATTAAGTGGGCACGTCTGTAAGCCTGACTTTGGACTGTAATTTACCCCCCCTTCCTAATAGCATATAATGACATGGTTGGTACCAATCTACTACTAAACTGAGCCTGTTACAACCTCTGAAAGACAGCACGTCAGCCGGGCCTGCCCTCAGGCTGTCGCATCATTATGTGGTAAAACATTTGGGCTCTCTTGAAACACTACATCTGTAATCACAAACGCCTACTTGACAGGTGGGTATGGAGCTGTAGGAAGATCATGCACAAGAGCAGCACAGAGCTTAACTCTTCATTTTTTATGCTCTCAGTCAACTGCTGGCAGTACATTTCGTAAGACATTTTTTCAGGCTTAAGCCGAGGAGAGCTTGTATTATGCTTTTATTTGACCCCTTTTCTAAGAGCCAATTTGGCTTGAAGATGCCGCGCTGCACAGAGGGTGAGAGGGCGAGAAACCAAGAAAGAGTGTGCCTTGGATGGAGAAACTATCCTGGAGCTGACAGATTTATGAAAAATGGACAAGTGGAAGACAGGGTTAAAGTGCATCTGGGTGACAGAGAGAGTGCGAGGAAGAGTGATAGGTAGGATAATTTACAGTAATCCTATAGAGAAAGACACACTGTAGTGTAGTGAGGTTTCCCCTCCTTAACCAGACACAGGGGCCCAGTTCACTGCCTGTTTTTACCACAGTCCATTTGGACAGAAAAAGACAAGAACAACACTAATGTCAGGCTCTACTGTGCATGACCTGCTTCTCGCCGTCCCTTTTGTAAGAGCTCCATACCACCTGTTAGAACACTACGACGCTGTAAAACCTGTCCTCTATTCCAAGACATCACCTATAAAACAGCAAGACTGGTTCCCATGGAAAACAACATGTGTTAGTGGAATGCCGTTTTTTTATTTTTTACAGTGTCTGTAATGTTACGTAACCCTAGGGCAGAAACATTTTGTCTGTTCTCTCTTAAGTAATGACGCTGCACATTTCTTCCACTTTTCATAGATATTGACAAGTGTGCCACCACCCCCGCCATATGTGGCCCTGGGAAATGTATTCCAGTGCAGACCGGCTACACCTGCCAATGCGAGCCAGGATTCAAGCTCAGCGCGCTGCAGACCAACTGCATTGGTAAGCGACGATGGGAGAGCGGGAATTAGACGGGGGTAACGGCAGGACACACAAACACACACATGCTGACACCAGAGGCCCCAGTGGCTCTGCCTATCATCGTCTCTGTGCGAGCGAGTCCTCAACACCAGACATTAGACGGCACAGAAGCCTTGAGAAATGAAGCGAGCCAAAAAGAAAGGGATCCGTTTGTTTATGTTGACCTTTTCCCTGATGCCTGACAACAGCGTACAGGCCATCCAAAGAGCTGCCACGGTGCTGTGATCCCTTACCTCACGGTGAAGGCCTTGGCCGCAGCCTCTGCTCCACTCACTGAGGAATGCTTGTGCAGTAGAGGAGCTCCAAAGTCAGGGCTTGGAAAGCATACAGTCTCTGCTGGTGAAATGGAACTGCAATGTAATGTCGAATTGGATCTCTTGTACTCACCTTCTCTGCCTTTGCTTTCTTTCTCCGTCTGCCATTGCAGATGCGAATGAGTGTGACGAGGAGCCATGTGAAGGCAAGGGCCGCTGTGTAAACAACTATGGCTCCTATACCTGCCATTGCCACAGCGGCTACAGCCAGGTGATCACACAGAACAGGAAGTTCTGTCAAGGTGAGACACAACCCAAATGACAGCAGGAGACATAATGTTTCCACCACAGACTGCTGTTAACTTTCTGACTCTCTGTTAGAGCACTGCAAGTTCTTGTCTGTCAGCGCTGTTCGTTTAAAAAGCATCCTGCCCTAATTAATGCCCTGGAACACAATAGTCACTTTCTTTTCCGTCCTCTTTGGTTTTCATTCAAACTGGCAGACATTAATGAGTGCAGCATGCCCAACAAGTGCCAGAACGGCAACTGCGTCAACACAGATGGATCTTACACCTGTGAATGCAACAGTGGCTACGCCAAGTCCTGGAGAGGCCAATGCGAAGGTGACATGCATGCATGCACAAGCGCCTACGCACACATAAAGTTCACGTAACAACACAATCGTAGCCAGGCTTATTTGTTTCCTGCCATGAGTTGATGTGTAGCCCAGTAACAAAACACACTGAAGCCAGGAAGAAACTATGCACAGTTTGTGACAGAGGGATTGTGTATTTGTATATGTTGGCACTTGCGACCTTCTTCCACATTGTTTTTGCAACAACCAATTCAAATGACTGTTTTTGTGTCCCACCTTCTCCCTGAGCAGACGTAGATGAGTGCCGAGATCCCAGCTCCTGTCCAAACGGTGTCTGCGTCAACACACTGGGCTCTTTCGAGTGCCAGGCCTGCGGCCCGGGGTTCAGGCCTGTCGATGAAAGATGTGTGGGTAAGGCATCTCTGCACACCCCATCATAGCAGCAGCACCACCACCACTACCCAAACTCCTAAGGGTGTTTCCGACCGCCGCACGGAAAGAAGCTGGGTTTCCCTTTGACAGTGTATAAAGCTTCCTGTATTAGGTAACATTTACGTAGACAAAAGCTGCTGTTCCCAGCTGGCATCCCCAAAAATACCCAAGGCGTCATGGCAACAAGCCGTGCCGTTAATGACCTGCTGACAGCTTATGATGCAGTGCAGTTCACCAAATAGCTGAATTAGTTTTACTGAATTACAGCTTTTTGCTCAAAGGGACACTTTGACTGCTGATGTGCATGAAAATTATATAAAATAAATTCTATTTTATGCTTCAAAAGACTTACGGTTGGATTTTTAATGTCAAGTGTGGACCACTACTGGGCCCACATGACAGCCCCAAAACCACAGTGATGATGGCTATATTGTGGGGCCGGCTCACAGCCCTCCACCCTCTCTCTCCATTCAGTGTTTCCACGTATGATATATCAGCTCCTCCACCCAGCAGCCTCTGCATATCCCCAATATTGTTTAAACACATTCACCGTGTTATTGCTGATATTTTGATATCACTGGCCCCCGTAAAAAGTTGTTTATAATACTTCAATTTGGAAGAGTCCAAATATTTTCTCTTGGCCACAGCCTTGAACAAACAGCGTATTATTGTTGGAGAGCTCCGGCCACTGTACTGTTGGGCCCAGCGGAGGCTTTATTACCACTGCTGGGCTAGGTGAGAGGACCGAGCAGTCACAGGAGATGTATGAGAAGGTCAAAGGGTCAATTCGAAGAGGTCCCGACACGCAAACAAACTCTCTCACTCACCCATAGCGCTCTCCGTGCTCCACTGAAAAACTCCCTGCAAATTATTTGATTTGAATACACAAATGGCCAACATCTAGCACTCTAACAGCTCCCAAAACTGAGTGTGGCCATGTTACATAAGAGTCTGACTGGTGTTACTTACCACATCCCCTCTCTGTGACCTTGCACCCCTCTAATTTGTTTGGAAACCTAAGCTCCTGGAGTGAGTATTCCAGAAATGTGAAAAGCTGAAAGACAGAATGAGGATGGAAAACATGGAAATTACCTTTCGTGGTAATTTAGAGTTCTTTTTAATCGATTTCTCAGTGAGTCTCAGGACAAATACCCTTGTTTAAAGGGATAGTTTGCATTATTTGTACTGGAGTTGAACTGTATGACATCCTTATTCATTTCCATTTCCAACAGTAGAGTCTGGGGAAGCAGGCAGGTGCATTAACACAGAATGTTAGCAATGTCTTGTTGTTGACGAGGTCAGCAAAACAAACACATTTTAGGGACTTAAAAAACGACCAATGATAAAAGTATTCAGATCTCTTACTTAAGTAAAAGTACTAATACAACACTGTGAAATTACTCCACTGCAAGTAAAAGTCCTGCATTCAAAACTTACTGAAGTAAAAGTATCAACATCAAAATGTACTTAAAGTATCAAAAGTAAAAGTACTTGTGATGCAGAATGGACCCACTCAGATTGTTTTATATATTCTAAATTTATTATTAGATTATTAGTATTGATGCACATTTATGTGAGCAGCATTTTAATTTTGAAGAGATAGGGCTCATTTTTGCTGTTATGTGGTTCAATTACAAAATAGCCTAATCACTTTAAAGTGATCATGTTTTTTATGATAAATCACGACCTGAAAAGTAACTAAATCTGTCAGCTCAGAAAAAAAAAAAAAATCAAGATCTGTTTTTGAGCAGTGAAATATAGCATACAAATAAACTGATATTGATTTTTCAGTTTTTAGGTGGCTTAAATATGTTGTGCTCCTGGCTCCTAGCTTCCATGTTGCCTGCTTCTCCAAACTGGGAGCATGCTGACCACTATCTACTGCAACTAAAACACCGACTGGATAAGTACCTCAAACAACCCCACTCAAAAAATCCAAACTATCCCTTTAAAGTCTCATGATTCCCCAGATTCCAAAGTAAACATAACTCCAGCTACTCTCTGTTTGTGAGTCCGCTAATGTTATTCATCCTGTGTAAACCTGTGGTGTATAAATAGCAACTGAGAGGAACCTTGTAAATGAGGTATAACATTGGAGGTAAATATTTTTACTTCGAACATCCACCCAGGCAGCACTAGCAAGCCCACAGTATACGCCTGGCAGTGTGAGAGTCACATAAAACAGGCAACATGAGCGCTGGGTTTCCAGTATTCGCTTCAGTCAATTGACGGTAGCACAGTGGTTTGGGCCCAATTGGCCGAATCCTGGATAAGCCTAATTGCTGGTGTGATAGGGAAAACAGCTCCATTCCCCTGTCAGGGCTTATCGCGGAGGCCTGAGAGATGCCGGATGATTGCAGAAACAAAGCATCAGGCCATACTGACAGACGTCTGGCAGTGCCCACTGCTATGCAAACAAAACCCAGTCTGTGACTCTCTCGCAGTGTTTTCACTGTGTGGGCTCTCTGTTTCAGCATCTCTATCATAGCCTCTCTCCACCTCCTTCACAGACAAATACTTCTCCTTCCTCCCCCCCCCCCTTCTCTTCCTTTTTTAATGCCTCTTAAACTCACAGACTTTCTCTCCCGACACCTTCACCTCATCTGAAAAATTGCCATTGTTAACACTTGATAAATTCCACTATAAAACATTATTTCTACTTGCGGTTTTTCCACAAATATAAATAGTGGGTCAACTGTTCTGACTCACGATGTGGAAAAGACAGCTACTGCTGCAAATAGTAAAAGGCTTCATGAATGAGGTCTGGCCACTGATGTAATCTAATGACTGCTGTTTTACTGTCATTTTGCACACTAATTATGCTCTAATTGTTTCCCCTTTACTGTTGCAACCATTATTTTGTAAACACGGCTTTGTTTTCATTTTCTGTGTCTTATTGTTGTTCACTGCTGCAATGCCCCAGTTCTCCCATGCATCTTATAGTTAATCCTATGTTAAAGGGCCGGTACACCAAAATTACCAAAATTACACATTTTCTCAATTACCTCTGGATTTAAGAGATTTTTCTTATTTTTTGCCATCTCCCCTGTACAACAAAGAGAAAATGAATTGTGTTTTTGCATTAACAACATTAAGATATAACACTTAAAAATAACAACATTGTAACAACAATTTTTCTTTTGTTGTAAAGACTTTACGAGATTTACTTTTTTTACCACAAAAATTGTATCCAAGGAGACTGCAAATATGAATCTCTACAGATTATGCAACTGGGACATACTGAGAAACATATGTTGATGTTAAAACAGACAGCATTCAAAGTTTGCCCCTCCTCCCTGGCTTTATGAGCCAGAGAAGTGGAGAGAGAGAAAGCAGCTGTGGTCGAGCGTTAGTGAATGAAGAGAGGGAGCAGCCTTAGCTAGAACAAACCGTGAATCAGAGGAATAAATTATTTCTTTTTTGTTTCATGACGGTTGTGTTTTGGAAATCACAAATAAAAAAACTCACACCATGCATAGGTGCCCAGTGGTCATTAGCTGGGGGTTACACACCAACGTGGGGCTCAAAGGCTTATTACTGACGGAGAAAACACAGTCAGAGGGCAGGATCTCTGCAGATACAGACAGCGCCACATACTTGTAGTGGGTCATAAGTGATAATTGAGATTGTTTTTGTATGAGTCTGTACATTTTTTCTGAGGAATATCCTGCATATTACACCTTCAAATTTCATTTTTCAATGCTGCATTTACTTTGATTGTATTGGGGCGGGTGTGTCAGTAATCTCAGAGGTGGATATCTCCAAAAATAATGGATCTTTTTATCACACACTGTGTTAAATAAAACTAAAATCTCCTTCTAATGTATGTTGTATCCTCTTCTGACTTCTTCTATCCTCAGATGTAAACGAGTGTTTGAACCAAACAGCGTGCGGTCATGGTAGGTGTGTCAACACCGAGGGCTCCTATACGTGCAACTGTTTCCAAGGATACGAAGTCTCACCGGACAATGTTTGCCAAGGTAACTGTTAGTCAGACATTATTAACATCCCATATCAAAGAGACAGCTCTGTGAATAGTTCTCCACAGTGCTACTACAGAAGCCATGCGGCACCACTGAAGGTTTTAAAAAAGGCCACAAAGATTTAGTGGTTGTCTTTATTTTCTGAGGCCCCCATTTTTTTCCCTCTGTGTCTTCCCGCCAGATGTGGACGAGTGTGTGCTCCCCGGAGTTTGTCTCCACGGCCGCTGTGTCAATCTGGACGGCACCCACAAATGCACCTGTAACCATGGTTACCAAGTCACCTCAGACAGCAAAGCCTGTGAAGGTCTGCAAAGGATTATCTGGAGCTGTTGGGCGTAACTCATCACTGCATACTTCTCAGCTTGTGGAGCTCTCTCGACAGCAGTATAATGTCTGCAAATTGTTTCTTTTTGTTAGATGTCAACGAGTGCGCAACTGGTAATGTGTGCCCTGCGGGAATTTGCATCAACACTGCAGGTTCGTACACTTGCCAGAACTGCAGGCCTGGGTTTGGACCATCTTCTGATGGATTGAGTTGTGAAGGTATGTAATCAGCTGTTTAATGATTTACACTAAACTGCAGATTTTGACAAAAAAAACACTGGTGATGGTGACAACTTTTCTGCTCAGTTGGGGTGAATTTGGTGTATGTGTTTCCAGATATTAACGAGTGTGCCAATGGTGACTTGTGTCTCGGTGGGGTGTGTGCCAACACTGAGGGATCCTACACATGTACCAGATGTAAGGCTGGCTACAGAGTGTCTCCAGACCGGCAGAGGTGTGAAGGTAAACTAAACCTCCAGCTGTGCTCCTCCATCAGTAAAAAACACAAATTGAATTTGAATTTATTTTATTAGATAGGGACAATGCAGTTAGCATAGATACAGGACATGCATCTGATGTGCTGCATACAGAGATATAGCTTCAGCTAATTTTCAACTCCCGTCCCTAGTTGGGCTTTTACAACTACATGCAAAATCACAATACTATAAAAATCCAATATACAATTACACCATCTACAAAATAGAATACAATTACAAACAATTACAATATACATTTACCCTGAGAAAAAAAAAAAGTTAAAAAAATAAACCCTGTATAAATATAGCTTAGAGTTTAAAATCATCATAAATCTATACAACAATAAGGAGAAAAGAAAGAAATAACAGAGAAAAAGAAAGAAAAAAAAAAGAAAAAAAATGCTGCTGTACTGAACACACCTGGGCAGTTTGTCACCTCAACATTAAAACTCCTGTGCAAATGAAATCTCTCCACATATTATTCAGTCTTATAAAGTGATGCCTGTTTGTGCTGGTGTGCATGTGTTTGGCCTAGATGTTGACGAGTGCCAGTCCCTGTCTACCTGTGCCAACGGGATCTGTCTTAACTCGGAAGGCTCTTACACCTGTGAGAACTGCCCCACAGGGTACAGAGTATCATATGACGGGGAGCTCTGTGAAGGTTGGTTTATTCATCACTTTTATGTTTTCTCCTGCATAACACCAAATATATATTATTCAGCCTGACAGAACTAACACTGGTGGGGTCAGTGGTTCTTGCCTTTCATCAGGAATTTGTTTTCTGGCTGGAGAGACGTTATTGTTTTCCTGCAGTGAATGTCTAACAGTCTGTGTTATTTTCCCCGCCAGATATTGATGAGTGTGCACTGCACACTACATGCCCCCAGGGAACATGTACAAACACAGAGGGTTCCTTCACATGTATCGTCTGTCAGCCTGGTTTCACAGTCTCTGAGGATGGACAGCAGTGTGATGGTGAGACTTTGTCACTTGTCTGTGCATTCTCTGTATGTATTTGTTCAGGTTTTACACAGGGTTTAACCTGAGCCAGGCCATAAGAATGATAGCAAACATATTACAACAATACAGGGTTAATGGTTAAAATAAAATAAATACACTAGTTCAGATATCGGGAAGGAAATAAATGGTATTGGAACAACAACTGTGTATAAACAGCATTAGGTGGGACAGCTTGGACCCCAAAGCCCCAACATCTGAGCACAAAATCCCAAAATACTCCTTCGAGACATCACATCATAGCTGGATCCTGGACCCCCTCTGCCTCTGGCACTGCTCATCTGATCCTTGCTCAACACAATGAGACACCAGCCCTCAAATAGAACAAAATGATGTCAGGCGAATGTTCTGCAGATAGCTCAGCGAGAAAAGATAGAGGTGTCGACATTTGTAATTCCTTGTTCCAGTGATTACCGACCTAACTGATTACAACTGGCGGACGGGCTTTATTTATTTGAGGCCAGAGATGGTAATCTGTGCTATGATGTGTCTGTGTTTTTGTGTCCAGATGTGGATGAGTGCTCAGTGGCTAACGTGTGCCCGGGCCAGCTGTGCTCGAACACCCCAGGATCGTACACCTGCAGGAGCTGTGAAGCCGGGCTGCAACTGTCTGACGATGGTTACGGCTGCGAGGGTAAAGCTGTGTTTACCTACCTGCTTAGAACACTATAAACTGTCACTATGGTAAACATTGTACCAAAGTCACAGGAAACCACAGGAAGAAATGAATGCATTAGACTCATGAATATGATTACAGAAAATCTTTACAGTGCTCAGTAATTTGTCATGACATGATTTATGAGATCAATGCAGTAAAATGGCTGGTTTGGCGAATCCAGGGAGGTTAGATCTGTCATGACTTCATGGGAAGCAGAAAAGGAATGACTGTTTAAATGGATTCAAACATGGCCTCAGTTAGTCATATATACTGTGGTGTGTTTTTGAATGGAAGCGTGGATGTAGCCCAAGAGGAAGATCCCCTACTGATATGTGTCTTTGTGCTGGGAAAAAGTTTTACAAAACAAGCCCGAGTCCAAGTCGGCCTCTGATAGGATTTTAATGGATGTCTCTGATGCCATGGAAAATATTAAGGGCTTAATTTAAAATGAAGTCAACCACTCCCCTGCCTTCCACGTACCACAGCAAGCTCGCCCCGCTGAACTGTTCACCCAAAGGCAAAAACGGAGCCGTCTCACAATGGCCCGCACTATTTTCTCCGTAAGAAACACAATCTGTACCAAGCTCGAGGAATTTCCAATGATCACATAACAGTGAGCCAGTGACTGTTTGTAGATACAGTAATTATGCGCCACCTGTAATAGCTTGCTGTTTTGGATTCGATGACCGTCCTGCATACTTATCTTTCCACCCTTTTTAATAAAACACTGTCAGTGCGATCTAATAAAGAGGGCTTTGCTTAGTGTATGTTAGGCTGAGTCACACACACATCATTTTTAACAGATAAGACAGTGGACAATCAAAAAGTGAGGTCCCTTTGCTTAAGATGATAACCTATAGCTAACCTTTTCTTCTTCTCCCGCATCGTAGACATTGATGAGTGCAGGACCCCAGGTGTGTGCCCCACGGGTGTGTGCACCAACACAGAGGGCTCCTTCTCCTGCATGTCCTGTGACGCGGGCTTCACAGTGGCACCCAACGGGCTCTCTTGTGAAGGTACGGCATAGTGGGTGGCTCACTGTGGTCACTAGATTTTAATGATTTCTGTGCAGTCATTTTTGCATCTGTTCCAGCGCAGTATGAACTACTACAGTAAAAATAAGTCATTACTTGCTGATGTAGATGATGCATGACTTTTCTGACATGCTCACTGTGGTCTGGAAGCTCAGCCAAATGACAAAACTTGGGTAAATTTGAAGGGAGACCTAGTGATTTACAGCTGGTGTGAATGTGTCATACTGATGACCTATGCCTGTGTGTGTGTGTGTGTGTGTGTGTCAATGCAGATGTGAATGAATGTGAGGACCCAAGCCTGTGTGTGGGAGGCCAGTGCACCAACACCATAGGTTCCTATAGCTGCTCCTGCCCCGCTGGTATGGAGATGGTGGATGGGACGTCCTGCAGAGGTATACACACGCACACACACACACACACACACACACACACACTCTGGGTCATCTGACACATGAAATATACCATTAGTGGTTAACTGCTTCTCGTGGCTTACCTCATGTTGGCATCTTGACACAGCTGTGTGTAAATTTGTGACAGATATCAATGAGTGTTTAACCATCGTGGGGATCTGCGGAGAAGGAGAGTGTGTGAACACAGAGGGCTCCTATACGTGCATCTGTCCTGATGGATATACCACCACTGCTGAAAGGAACGGCTGCCAAGGTACAGTAACACACTGGAGTAATTTTTCAGATGGTTAAATTGGCTTTGTGTAATTGGGTGAGGCAGGGTAAGAATTGGACAGAGTTGGTAATAATGATTTTCGTCCATACTCAAGTCCTTTTACAGTAACCTTGTGCAGGCAGGCTGACAGAGCGTATCCTCACCACACTGTTCTGGGTGCTGAGGCCGGGCCTGGGACCCTTGGCATGGGTGCTCAGGCTGGCCTTTCTGTGTAATGGGCCGTGGCCTCATCAACTGTCTCAGCTCACTCTCCGTTCGGACATCAGTTTGATGTTATTCCAGCCGCACCCAGTGACCCACCGGTCACCACAGCAATGGGAAGAAAAAAAACGTAGCCTGATCTTCGGCTAAGCTTTTCTTTTCAACAAACTGGAGCATTTGCTGTCAAAATACATGAAATAACTTTGGCTAGGATGTCAGAATTGGATCAGTGTTGTTTCTGGTGTGTCTTGCTAGTACAGTAAGAGGTGAAGTTAAGTAAACGGCAGGATGTCTGGCAGTGAAATATCCTGTCGTGATGTGAAGCAGGTAGGTTCAGAGGTGGGTCCAGGCCCCTGCAAGGTGCTGGCAAGGCCCTCTAATGGGCAAGTTTGACTTACAGTAGAGGACTTGGTTCAGTCCTTGAACAGGGACATTCTTCCACTGAGGCTTTGTACACAGACTCTGAGCAAACTGCCCAGCCTGCATCAGGTACTCTGGCTGCCCGCCACAACAAATACTAGGCTCTAATTATCCTATAAATCAGCAGTTGTCGTATATTTTCTTGCAGCCTGCCATTGTGTGTACAGTGCTGACACAATGAAAGCCAGACCCCTCTGACATGGGCCTGCAGGGGGAGGAGAAGGGAGGATGAGGGTATGTGAGTTTATGGGAATGAAAGATTTAGTCAGGTGAGGCCAAAATGATGCTTGGCCTTGACCAGACCGGTCTTTCAGCAAAAACAGAACATACGTAATAAAGGACTGACAGCAGACTGAAACACATCTACATTTAATCCAGATCAACAGGTTGTGCCATGGCCTTGCTGTGCTTTTCAGTACAGGCTTTTGAAGTCCTTGAATTAACTCCAAAGCTATCGAGCCACAGCATATTTATGTGTTTACTTACAGTCTGGACTATTGTTTTTTTTCTCCCTATCTTTGCAAAGGAGTGTTTGCCTTGTCGTCTCTGAAAGATTCATCTGATTATCAAACGTTGGAAAGAGGAAGACAGGCTTTTCCCCAGTGCTGAATTTCCCCCTCGCTTTCCCCCACCTTTTACCTCAGGTCCAAGCGACTTACAAGTTATGCTGTAATGCCGCAATTATCCCCCAATCTACGGCTAATCAAGCATGTCGCGTCCATTATTAATTTTTACGAGTCGGAGGGAAATGTTCTCAGCCTGAAAAGCTGAGGTAGATGTTTTTCTTCTCCCCTGTTTCCTGTTTGCCAGTATACTGTGAAGTGCTCCAAATGGCCAATGCATCTTGTGCTCAGACAAGCGCTTGATTACACATTCTTTTCGTGATACTTATGAAAAGGAGTGGTGTTCCCAGTGGACGTGGAGGATATATGGGGATATTTAGTGATATAATCAATATGTAACAAATCTTGACCCACCCTTTCTCCAATTATCTCTCTTAATTTGTCTGCCTCCCCCCCCTCCTTCTCCTCTTCTGTCTGTCTTAGATGTGGATGAATGCAGCAAAGACAATTTGTGTATCCGGGGCCAATGTCTCAACACTGATGGCTCTTTCTTTTGCCTGTGCGAGGCTGGCTTCAAGTTTAACGCTGACACGGCTGACTGTGAAGGTAAGATGTTATAGTGATTGTTGACCCCTAACTCTGCCCTGAGGTTTGTTCTCGTACTCCTACTGTTGCGTAAACCAACATGTCAGCATCGGCCGTTTGATCGTCACGCTACATTTAGGCTCGAGCGTACCCGGTATAGCACAATTGGCTATGATTGATTATCTATAGGCATCTTTTGGGAAAGGGCTCCAGTAAAAGTGTCCAAGTCTGGCTTAGAAGCTTTCCTCCATGGTCTCAGGAGTCAGGGGTGCCTGGGATACATGGCTGGAGCAATGAACTCCCTCTCCCCTGAGGGAGGCATGAATGACCCCATTGTGAGCAGGAGGTGTTTCTCCCTCTGGAACGTCTCCCTTTAGCTCCTTCACAAGTTCTTTGGTTGCTGTGATAATATTGTTCTTGGCCATTCCTGTTGCCTGCTGCGTTTACTGAGGACAGCTACACCGCAGGCCTCCTGGCCGACTCCTGCTGCACAGCTACAGCACTGGAAGCAGAAGAGCAGTGGAGGGATTATGAGTGTGTGTGCGGGGGTTGCATGCGTCCCGTGTTAGTGTCTGATTGCACATGTGGTTGCGTTTGTGCCTCTGTTTGTCAGTTACTAACCAACGTCTGTCTGTCTGTCTCTTTCACTGCACAGACCAGAATGAGTGCAAGGACTTTGGGAGCGCAGTGTGTGGTACCTGGCGCTGTGAAAACACCATCGGCTCCTACCGGTGCTTCATGGGCTGCCAGCCCGGCCTCGAGGGAGCAGACGCCACAGACTGTGGTGAGTGGTCAAACCACATGTAGTTAAAAGGCTGGCACACACAATTATGTCAAAAAAAGGGAGCTTTTGAGGCTTTAGACTAAAGCCAAAGATGTATGCATTGTATGGACCTACCTATTTTTGTACCATTCATCATTTGGGCATGGACGGATTATGAGACAATGGGCCCCTGGGCACCAACATGAAAAAAAAAACCCACACCCCGCCTATGTAGAGCAAGACACACAGACTTTGTTGTTGTTTTCCCAGTTTTTGGAGTTGTTTTGGGTCTCTTTGTGTCATTTTTTTGCGTCTTTTGGAGTCATTGGCCCTCAGTTACGAAACAAACATACGGCAGAAAAGTGGGCGTACGGTCATTTCTACGCAGGGCTCGGCAATTATCGATTTGAGGTTATGATCAATTCTGACACGTCTGAGACTGAGAATTTTTATTAGACTGCCTGGAGCAGAATAAACTCTCCAGTGGGTTTGTCATTTTAAATAGGGACTTCAAATAGTGACAAACCAAACATGTTTTTATCATTTATCATTAAAACATTATTAAAATTGGGGCGTTCCTGGTGGCACACCTGGTAGAGCGCGTACCATCGAGGCATTGTCCTCATAAGTGGGCGGCCCGGGTTTGAATCTGACTCGGAGTCCTTTCCCGCATGTCTTCCCCTCTGTCTCCCCCTTCACTCTGTCCTATTAATAAAGCCCAAAAATGGCCAAAAGATATCTTTAAAAAAAAAAAAAACATTATTAAAATTAAATAAACCCTGCAACCATGAAAATCTTTAAACAGGACACTATCCTAGGCTATTAAATGTTTACCATTAGTCAGACACTAGTGATGCCTCAGTGTCTCCTCCACCAATGGTTATGCCCGAAATGGAAGCATTCGAAATAAGTGCTAACAATATTAATATCCATACATTATAATAATATTAATAGCATATTATATAGGCAGTGATTTCCTTTGATGCCACATTTGATGCTGCCAAACAAAACCAGTTGGTTCTGTTGCAGCTGTTGGATGTCAGCATTTAAATTTCTACCTCTGAGAAATTCTTCTTCTTGGAATTAAAACTTACGTTAAAACCTCCTGCAACCAAAAAGCCTTGAAAACTTTAAGTCTGTGCTCCAAATTTAAAATATTCACTACACAATGCATACTTTGTTTGAGTATATAACTATGAATACAAAAATATACTTTTACCTATTTTTTTCATTTGTAAGTCTTTTTGTGTCTCTTTGTGGTTGTTTTGCCCCTTTTCATAAATGCTGTGAGTCTCTTTGCAGCTGTTTTGGTCTTTTTGTAGTATTTTTGTGTTTCTTTGTGATCACTTTGAGTCTTTTCCTGCTTGACACATGTGTCTTTGATTGACATTTTGTAAGTGAACGTAAGGAGGACTCTTGACATGTTGGGCCCCTGGGCCTGTGCCATGTTAGCCAGTGCAGTAATCCATCCATGCATTTGGGCTGTAGTTAAAGGTAGAGAAGAGCGTAGCCTCAAATCAACTCAGCACTCCACGTACTCTGCAGGACTCTCCCTCTGTGCATAGATAATGATATCTGTTTGGCATACAGACACAAAGAGGCTGATGTGAATCAAAAAGCTATCAGGTACTCGAGGTCTTCCTGCACAAGAGGCCATGGGGGAGATGAGGAGAAGTGGCCCCTGAAATTGGGGCACTTTAGAAAGAGGAGTGCACTGTCATTGGAGGCAGTGTGTGAGGCCAGCAGCAGATAATGGTCTCATCCTCCGGACAACGGAGCTAATGGAGGGCCTCTGGCAGAGACACCAGTGGAACCTGATCACTGCTGTTCTCCTTTTGAGAGGGGATAAGATTGTCCGGCCTTACCTCGTTTCCTCCCCCATGGAGGAGCCCGGTCACCTGGGTTGACTGGCTAGGACTGGACTTATCCTACATCTGGGCCCACAGCTGGCCAACAACAACAGACACATCTCCATGACCACCAGAATACATGAAGCTTTCTTGTGTTTACTGGCAGGATCATACACCTTGGGCTCGGGATATTAATGTGGTCGGTTGCACAATGATTTTCTTATTTTGCATTGCTTGTCTTTGTTGCTTTCATAGCACCATAAAACAACAAGTCGGGTTTATGAGGAATATGAGAGACACAAACAAAAGGCCAAATATTTTCCTCATATTATGACAGAATCCAAACAGCCACCGGAGAGTGACAGGCGAGGAGGGGAAAGCAGTCTGAGAGCATCTGAATGGAATGATGTGTTGGACTGCAGATGGAAGCTGTGGGTGTTTGCGGGTGATGTGTGTGTATGCGAGTGCAAGTGTGTGTGTGTGCATGTGGTTAACTGCTGGGTTTTTTGCATCCCTGCTCGTGTGTTTGTGTTAGAGAGGAAGAAGCAGAGACTGTAGCCGTTGTAGGGATGCATTTTGAGTGCGGTGCAGCCTCACATATTCTCATGACCCTGAGTTTTTATTGGACTATCAACAGAAGGAGATCAGGGGAGAATATGCTGATCAGTGACAGATCAGACCTCCGCCCCCTCCATCACCCTGATCCCGGCTACGAGTGGCTGCCTCCTCACTGCACTTTATGCTGTTGGCTGTCTGGCACCAGCTGAAGAGTGCCGGGGCCTGTAGTGTGATAAGGGCAGATTGAAACCAGCTGCTGACCTCCGCTCCTTTAGTGTCAGAATCAAACCACTGCTAAGCAGCTCATATAAGTTCAAATCAATGGCATGTTATGTGCTATGATTTGCACATTTTCTTACCTGAAATGTCCTGTAGAGCATAATGAAATCTCAAGGTGGGACCTGAATACTGAGCTTCACATTAAGATGCCGCAAAACTCCCATTCCTCATTTTCAGGTTTATATTTGTATTTTTGGTTTCCACGACAACATGTCTACTCGAGGTGGGGGGGAAAAATCGATACAGCATAGTATAGCGATATTTTGCATGGCATTATTACATTGATTCATGGTCACCAAGTATCAATATTTAGCGTTCCCACAAGCAGTCAGTATTTACTTTGGGGTTTTTTTCATTAAAAAAAATTCAGAGCAGCAAAGCTTAAAGTTGAGGAAAATTTGAGAAAATGCTGCAATTGTTGTCGTCCATACATGTTTGATATCAGTTAAGTTGATGACTGAGAATTTTTCCTGTTTGACAAAACAATTCTTGATTGAATTTAATTTTGTGGACATAAAAAATGGAGTTAAACTGTGAAATCACACTATATTGTATCGCAATTCTCACCATATCGCAAAATGCTTAAAATTGCAATACTATCATATCATGAATCAAGTATCGGGATGAAATCGGATTTTCAGTTTGATATTTGTATTTTTGGTTCCAATTACAACATTCTTTAATGTTCAAAAAACATACTGCCAATATACTGCCAATGGCTGCTGCACTTGTATCCACCCTCTTTCTGAAAATATTTTGTTTAAGCCAACCCCTCCAGGAAAAACCCAGTTTGCTCTGATTGGTCAGAGTTTCCATGTTTTGCACATCTGTGCTCTCTGTGTCTCTGTAAAGTCCATCATTGCAGTCAGAGGAATGACTGTAATTGAGTCATTGTAGCGTCGCATTGTAGTCGATATAATGTAACCACTGCAGTAACATGCCAGGAGCCTATGACCACATATAGAAGTACATATGACAGTAAGTAAGTAAGTAAAAGCAAAATGGGTCCCCTTTAACTCTGTATGGATGCCCAGTTATGACCAAGTCTGGCCACCTTTCCCCCGTTGCTATGTTGTGACGCCAGCTGTTGGTGTTCTCACTAAACCCCACAACAAACACTCGTACAGCTCAGCATTGACTCACAGCCCCAGTATAAGAACCAAGCCCTCTCACCCTCAGAAGCCCCCGTACTGCATACAATAGTAGCTTGTTCCACCTCACTATTGCGAGTTGTGGGAGATGCTGCCGTCACCCCAATAAAAGTTCAGGGAGGGAGCTCAATTACTCCGGGGCATTTTTGTCTGCTTGTAAAAATCATCAAATTTTTTAAGAAGAGGCCAGACACTGTAATTTGCAGTTTCTGAGAGGGGCGTATTTTTACTCACCGGCCCTCGAAGGGGCAGCGGTTGTCTTTGGCTCTGCTCACAGCACTCATTTAGATTTAGAGGCCATAATACAAAAGGGGAAAACAGGGTTTTTTCCACAGCAGCAGCAGCACGTCAGCTGCAACTGTGCTGTGAGGACTGCTATGATGCTGTAGGGCTCCTTTGGGCATGAAAAAGAAAAAAACTAGTATGTGGGTAGCTGCAGGTCATTGTTTTTAGCTTTAATTCACCATCCTGCTCATAAATTCCCTCGAGCTATGCCTTGTCTTTATTAAGGCTTGCCCAAGGCGGAAATTGTCTGTGGTCTTGCCAGCCTCCCACCCTTAAAGACACTAAAGACTTTACCAGGTGTGTGTGATCATGCTGTTGTGCAGATTTTTTTTTCTCGTACACACATGATATGACAGTTTGACCTCCACTGTAGTTAACCCAAGACAGGTTGTAGATGTAATGTCAGATACAGCACACAAACATGCTCCCCCGAAAACAAATAGCTCACCTCATCCTCGCCCAGTCGCGTGTGAAATAACCTCTACATATGGGTCCAATCAGACAAGGGGTTGCCCAGAGAATATGGAAGAAGTGTGGGCTGCGGAGGGTGAGCCAACAGTCACTGATCCCTATATTCTTGTTGCCTGCCACCATGTGCTCCACATTAACACATGGCACAGAGACCTACACCATTAACCTAGTCCCTACCCCCCAAACCGCAGCATCACCGGATCCAGGAAGCAGGTCCTCCTGGGTCAGGCCATTAGGATAGGTGACTATTGGGCCGGGCCCTTAACCTCAGCACCTCCCCGCTCAGCTGAACTCCTCACCCTCCTCACTTCTTCCCTCCGGGCAATTTTCAGCTCTGCATGTGTCCTGACGTAACTGATTATTACATGGAAAGACTAAGAAAGGCAACCCCATCTCCTGCTGGTGTGAGACTAGCTCGCGGTTCAGTTATCTAATTTTGTATTACTCATTTTTTCCCATAAACCATTAGTGCTGTGAACATCAAGTTGACTCTGCTTGAAAGGATTGATCTAAATGGCTGGTCAAGTAATGCCGCCACCCTAGAGTCGGATACACACAGAACAACAAAAGCCATTAAAATTATTTTGGTCCCGATGCTCTCATTCCTCCCCGGGATGATACTCTGATTACATCTCATTACAACATGTGGTGTGCAACAGATTTTGTTCCATGTTGCACATGAATGAAAATCTGCCTGCAGACACTGATTATTTTATATATTAGTGGTGAGCTTTCATCGCCTTTCTCCCAGACCTCCCAGTTGGCTCCCGCTGTCATTCCAACATTCCTAACTCCACTTAAGCTCTTCACACATGAGGAAATGTTCCTCAAACTCTGATATATAATACTTTTCATCTTACTCTGAAATTACTCTTGATTCCACTGCTGGATCATTGTTCTCGAAAATGTTTTTGCCATTGCTACAGTCACACATTCTCACGCCGAACTCTCCACAGACAGACGATTGGTCGGGAGCCCTTGGTGTCACTTTTTAATGGATAGAGTACTCCCTTAGCATCAGTCGCTCTCCTGGGATAAAGACACTAACAGCAGGAAAAGTCCTGTGTCTGTTGGGCCCATCCATCCATCCCGACCTCCTCCATCCATCAACTTTCACACTCTGTTTACTGGGTCACCTACGCCCAACAAATACACTAAAGGTGGACCCTGTTTGTTAAAAAGTGACCAAGGGGTCCTGACCAGTTGTCCATATGTGATGAGTAGAGGTGGGAATCACCAAAGGCCCCACGATATGATTGTATCCCGATACTTGAGTCATGATATGATATTATTGAGAGCATTTTGCAATATGGTGAATATTGCGATACAATATATTGCGATTTAACTGTTTAACTGCATTTTGTTTCCACAAAATTAAATTAAATCAAGAATTGTTTTGTCCAATAAGAGAAAATTCTCAGTCTATTCATCTCACTTCAGTCTTTTTATTTCTCCACAATGAGAGTCAAACCCACAGACTGACCAACAAAGTATTCAGTCAAACTGAACTGAACTGATATCAAACATGTATGGACGACAACAACTGCAGCATTTTCTTGAACTTTAAGCTTCACTGCTCTGAATTTTTTTGAATGAAACATGAAAAAAGCCTAACTTTGCAGCGTTATTTCGACAACTTCCCAACACGATATCCTATGTGCCTATAGATTCCTTAGTTCTTCTAGTTTGGGGGTGTCCCAGGTGGCACACCCTGAGCTCGGAGCCCTTTCCCACATGTCTTCCCCTCTGTCTCCCCCTTTCTCTCTGAATATCTCTGCTATCAGTTAAGCTATAGAATCCCTTAAAAACATCTTAAAATACTGACGCCGCCGGAACACTAAATGTCGATATAATATTGCCATGCAAATAATCGCAATACTATGCTGTACCAATTTTTTCTCCGACCTATAGCGATGAGCTTGCAAGGATTGAGATGCCACCGGTTTGGCATCCCAATCCTTGCAAAATGCAAATCCAACGGGTTGGCGGTTCTCAGTATGTGTCCATCAATTCTCCCTCTATCATCTTGCAGCCATTTGAGCCCACAAGTGCATTCTAACAAGCCCTTTCAGCATTTCCCATTAAAGGTTTTTACAAACGACAAAGGCAATTTTGTCTCTGCAGTTTTATTAGCTTGTGGGAACCCCTGTCTCTGACCCTGGAGGCATGTTAGAGAAGTGGGGACAGGAACACTGACAGAGGACTTGTCCCTCAGCGAGCCTGACAAAGTAGATGTCTGTGTTGGAGGGAAGACAGGGCCCCGGCCAAGAACACTGCTCAAATCAAATGGCTTGTGGTTTTTCTGGCCCACTTTTTTCCTTTCTTCTGTTGATACAGCCTTTATGAGAGCACAGAGGCTAAATAAAACTGGTTTAGACAATATGTGAATGACTATGCTTTGCACTCCATAAACCAGTTTAAAACGGAGCCACTGGAGTTGACTCTTTGTCCTAACTAATGTTTGAGCTTTTACGAGAATTACACTTTTCAGTGGAACGAATCACAATGTTATTTAAGTATGCACGTTGTTGTCTGATTTGTTTTTCCCTGTTTTTGTTAAACTTGTGATCTCTCCAGTGTGGTTAGTATTAGTCATGTAAACTCTGAATGGAATGGTCATGGAGGGTTGTTACGAAACTAAAAAGTCAACAAACTTAACGACTTGCAGAAAACGTACTTGTTTTTTTAATTTTATTTCTTAACTGAAGAGAACAAGATGCGGTTTCTTATGTGAGTTGTGGAACAAATTCTTCATAAATTTAATGTCAAAACATGTTAAAACAGAACAAAGTCTGAAATAGATTAATACAACATTTAGTTTCTGCTCTGAACCATCAAACATTCACTAAAACTAATTGGCCACTCGAAGAGCACGGACCTCTGAGAAAGCCAATAGTTCAGTCTTCTATGTGCGACCACTATATATATATGGAACTATTAGAATTATGTCAAAATATGGTTGTGACCAGTGGTGGAAGAAGTATTCAGATCCCTTACTTAAGTAAAAGTACTAATACCACACTGTGAAATAACTAAACTACAAGTAAAAGTCCTGCATTCAAAACTAACTGAAGTAAAAGTATAAAAGTATCAGCATCAAAATGTACTTAAAGTATCAAAAGTAAAAGTACTCATTATGTTCATTATACTCATCATACTTAAGTACAGTACTTGAGTAAATGTACTTAGTTACATTCCACCACTTATTATGTGCTTCTAAACTGTTAATATTTCAAATATGTAATTTGTGAAAACCTGAAAACACTTTATAATCATGTTCATATGTACAAATATGAAATGCTTCGGCTGGAACAAGATCGTAACCATGGCAACTTGTTTTCAAAACTAGTTCTCAAGAAAAACTCTATGTTCCGGTTCCCCCATGAAACCAAATGTCCCCGAGTGCTCTATAACAAGTGCTAACAACACTAGTGAACTTGGAGGGCACACTTTTTTCCAATATACTGGACAATAACTTTTCTACAGTTAACTGGATTTTAAGATTACGGTACTTTTTCCACCAAGGCCAAATAATGAGTGTATCTGCCCCGTGATTCAGATCCGCTCCAAAATGTAATGGTTTTATTCTTGGCCCATGCTACACCCTTCCACAAAGCTTCATTAAAATGAGGCCAGTAGTGTTAGTTATTCCTACTGACAGACAGACAAGCAGACAAACAAACCCAACCGACAACTTGACCTCGTTGGCCGCCGCAATGAACCGTTTAAGTCTGACTGAAACACTGATAAATGCTTATGTGACCCTGAAAAAGATTTAAGAAGTTAACACTGACCAGTGGCGAACCAAACTGACCAGAGAACAAATTCAGTGACTAAGTGTCATCATTAAACTCTGTTTATTGTTTTTTTAAACAATTATAATCAGGCCTGCCCTTCAGCAGTATCAGTCTTTGGCCTCTCTGCTGTACTCGAGACGCCAAGAAATAAGAAATTGCTAACAAATGTTGCGTTTCAACAGCGAGTGGTGGAGAAGCAGCAGTGCTGTTACATGCTCCAGTGTCAATGTCTGTCTCTCACACAACACACACACATATAGCATGTAGCCCTTCCACTAGTTTAAGTCATCTTTTTTTATGATCTGTTGCCGTGAAAACTACTGTAGGGTGCCATCAGCCAGATTTGATCCCAAACTACCATTTTGGGCCTAAATCAAGTCCTCTGTTCAGTTTCATGGTAACATTTAAGATCTGCTGCTGATGTCAAACACTTTCAAAAGAGTGTAAACATCTTCTTCAGGGTATCTGCTGGGTCTTAAAAAATATTTGAATTTAAGGCCTAAAAATGTCTAAAATTCTCTTAAAATCTCAAAAAAATGTGTTAAATCCGGTTTTGAAAGGTCTTAAAAATGTATTAACATTACGTTTATTAAAAACAAATGCATAAACTGCAGTCTCACTTTTAAATGAACGATATAACATAACTACAAAACAGATCTAAGTACTTGTGCAGCAGAATTTAAAGTTCTAAACAAATATTAGTTCACAGTACAGAGGCTTCTGATGTTTTTAGTTAGGTTAAGTATTTTTTTATTCCAATGTGAATAAATTCATATACTTTTCAAGTAATTATGGGCCTCTGATGTTCCTTCATGTCATTTATACTTTTTTGCCAGTAACGATGTGAAATGGGTCATAAATTGTATTCATTAAGGTCTTAAAGAAGTCTTAAAAAAGTCTTAAATCGTTGAAACCTGCAGAGAATCTGTTCATTGATTAGGATGAGAAGCAACTCCTGTCAAAACATCTCTTCATGCCAAACCTGAACTCTCAGCCATCTTTATCCAACTCTCTGGAGAAAAACTGAATTCTGGCTGCATGCTGTAATCTCCTCTGTCTCTTACACTTCGCCATCCCAGTGACCTAAGTGTCGCTTCTCACTCCTTGACAAATCCAAA